>NC_141878.1:352720506-353378006 GCF_056163025.1 Triticum urartu | reverse complement strand
TAGGGGAGGTCGAGCCGTATTATGGATCATAATCTGGTTATGCCTCCGTCTATGCCCATGGTATTTTGAGTGCTTAGTTATGTATGTGTGGTACGAACGCCGCCACTTGGTAGGGGCTAGGACAGAGGCCAAATTGCTAGTCGCGCTCTTGACGAGCTGGGTTGTACTATTGTGGAGTAGTCTAGACTCGTTTGACGGTGTCCTGGAGCTCGACCGCCGAATTGAGGTTCTACTTTGAGAGGCTGCTCTATACTTCTGCTGCTAAAGCAGTGGTGTGCTCCTCATTTCGGAGGGAGCATTCTATGTTTCCATTGACTGTTATGACGCCGCGTGGTCCGAGCATCTTGAGCTTGAGATAAGCATAGTGTGGCGCCGCATTGAATCGAGCAAATGCAGTTCGTCCGAGCAGTGCGTGATAGCCACTACGGAGGGGGATGATATCGAAGATTAACTCTTCGCTTCGGAAGTTGTTTGGGGATCCGAAGACAACCTCTAGGGTGTTTGAGCCCGTACAGCGGGCCTCTACACCTGGTATGACTCCTTTAAAGGTGGTCCTTTTGGGCATGATCCTTGAGGGATTAATACCCATTTTGCGCACTGTATCCTGATAGAGCAGGTTCAGGCTGCCACCACCATCCATGGGGACTCGCCTGAGATGGAATCCATCAATGATTGGGTCAAGGACTGATGCGACTGAACCGCCATGATGGATACTGGTCAGATGGTCCCTGTGATCGAAGGTGATCGGGCAGGAAGACCATGGGTTGAACATTGGGGTGACTGGCTCCATCGCGTAGACGTCCCTGTGCGCGCGTTTGTGCTCCCTCTTGGGGATATGGGTAGCGTATATCATGTTCACTGTTTTAACTTGGGGGGGGACTTCTTCAGGCCTCCTGTGTTCGGTGGATGGGACTCCTTGTTATCGTCCTAGCTTTGCGACCCCTTCTCTTTGTTCTCGGCATTTAATTTGACAGCCTGTTTAAAAACCCAGCAGTCTCTGTTGGTATGATTGGCTGGTTTGTCTGGGGTGCCATGGATCTAGCATGGACTATCGAGTATGTGGTCCAAGATGGATGGGCCCTGATTGTTTCTTTTATATGGCTTCTTTTGCTGGCCGGACTTGGAGCCACTAAATCCGGCGTTGACTGCTGGGTCGTCGGTATTGTCACCGCTGCTTCAACGCTTGTGCCTGTAGCGTCGGGGCTTGCCGTTGTTGTTTTTGGTCTCACAGGTGCCAGCCTTGCTTGTAGTGTTTTTGCTACGGGCTTGCCATCTATCGTCGCCCGCGCAAAAGCGGGTCATGAGTGCCATGAGGGCTGCCATGGACTTCAGCTTTTCTTGGCCGAGATGACAGGCGAGCCATTCGTTGCGGATGCTATGCTTAAAGGCCGCTAGGGCTTCGACATCCGGACAATCGACGATTTGGTTCTTTTTAGTTAGGAACCTGGTCCAAAATTTCCTGGCTGACTCTTCGGGCTGTTAAACTATGTGACTTAAGTCATCCGCATCCGAAGGTCGTACGTATGTACCCTGGAAGTGGTCACGGAAGGCGTCTTCCAAGTACTCCCGGTTGCCAATAGAGTTTTCAGGCAGACTGTTTAACCACTGCCGAGCTAGCCCTTTGCATTTTAGCGGGAGGTATTTGATGGCATGAAGGTCATCACCGCGGGCCATATGAATATGGAGAAGAAAATCTTCAATGCATACCACGGAATCTGTTGTTCTATCGTATGATTCGATGTTCACAGGTTTAAACCCTTCGAGGAATTCATGCCCCATTACTTCATCAGTGAAGCAAAGAGGGTGTGCGGCGCCTCTATATCGGGCCATATCGTGACGTAGCTCGGATGGAGTCCGTCTACGGCATTTGGCCCGGGCGTGAGTAGGTTTGTCACACCCGAATAGGTAACTGTCATCGCATGTCGGGGCACGCCCCCGTGATCCGTAGATCGATCAGGTATGTCCTCCTCTGCTTTCTAGGTCTTGCTGAAGGTCATATGTATATGCCCTAGTTGTTTTATTCCTGCCTTTACAGCAAGGTGGTACGGGCTAGTGTTCGGCTTGGGTTGCTGCTTTGTCCCGACCACGTGGTGGTCGGTCAGCCGCATTGTGCACTGATGGTACGGGCTCCAACGCCTCATCATCGAATTTAGGTAGTAATTTGCGCTACGGGTAACTTTTGGGTGGTCACTCACAGCCGTATTCCTAGGCTGCTAGGACGTTAGTCCATCTATCATTGAGCAAATCTTGATCAGCTTGAAGCTGTTGCTGCTTCTTTTTCAGCCTCCTTGAAGTGGCTATTAGCCGGCGCTTAAAGCGCTCCTTCTCGAGAGGTTCCTCAGGCATGATAAAATCCTCATCGTCGAGGCTCACCTCATCCTCGGAGAGTGGAAGATAATTACTATCCTCCGAGTCTTTGTGCATGGCCTATTCATCAGGGCTGACCCACCCTTCTTCCTGTTCGTCCAGTTCAGAAGTTGGCTCAACGGGGTCTTCATTGTCTCCGGCATCGTCTAGAGTATTGTTTTCTCCTGTGCCGGAATTACTATCTTTTTCACGGCGTGACTTAGAGCGGCACCGCTGTCGTCGGCGCTTTGGCTATATCTCAGGGGGTTTATCTTCCACTGGGTCTTCTTTGTCATCGGCGTTAACTTCTTTGGGTGTGTCCACCATGTATACATCGCAAGAGGAGGTGGCCGTCCAACGCCTGGTAAATGGCGGGGTTTTGGGCCTGCTCCTCTTCGGCATCGTCGTCCATACCGTCGATGTCTTTGGATTTGTAGTTGAGCATGTCGGTTAGATCTATGACAGTGGCTATTAGGTGGGGTGGGTGGGAAGCGAAATTCCTCGTCATCCACACCCAGTTCAAACCGGATATAATTCGGCTTAGAGTCCCCTACTAAAGAGGGGGTTTTTAATGAGTTTAGCACAACGCCTAAAGGTGAGTGCCGGAAGATGTCCGCGGAACTGAATTCGACGATTGGCACCTAGTAAGGCTCGGCAGACGCGGATGCATGTACTTCGGAACCAGTGACCGAAGATGAATCCGGGGGTTCGGTGATGCAGACCCTGCTCAAGGTTTAGTCTGTGTGCGGCTCCAACATCGATGAGTCTGCAGCTTCCGTGGCGGGGTTAAGCTTCCCGACTTCGGATGCCACAAGCTGCTCCTGATCTAGGGCCAGAGCGCTTACAGGCGCAATCTCCTGGGTATGATCCGATGACAGATTTAGGTCATCTTCATTGTGATAGCAGGGAGTGGCTTCCATGGGCGCAAATCCGTCGAAGATCAAGTCTTTGCGGATATCAGCAACGTAGTTCAAGCTTCCAAACCTGACCTGACGGCCAGGGGCGTAGCTGTCGATGTGCTCTAGATGGCCAAGAGAGTTGGCCCGCAGTGCGAAGCCACCGAATACAAAGATCCGGCCAGGGAGAAAGACATCTCCCTGGGTAGCGATGTTGTAGATGATCGATGGGGCCATCGAACCTTCTGATGACGGCACAGTGGAACTCTCAATGAAAGCACCAATGTCGGTGTCAAAACCAGGGGATCTCGAGTAGGGGGTCCCGAACTGTGCATCTAAAGTTGATGGTAGTAGGAGACAGGGGGCACGATGTTTACCCAGGTTCGGGCCCTCTCTATGGAGGTAATACCCTACTTCCTGCTTGATTGATCTTGATGAGTATGAGTATTACAAGAGTTGATCTACCTCGAGATCGTAATGGCTAAAACCTTAGAAGTCTAGCCTATCTGATCTACATCTATGGTTTTGCCATTACGATCTCGTGGTAGATCAACTCTTGTAACCCCTATACTCATCAAAGTCAATCAAGCAGGACGTAGGGTATTACCTCCATAAAGAGGGCCCGAACCTGGGTAAACATTGTGTCCCCCTATCTCCTATTACCTTCGATCCTTAGATGCACAGTTCGGGACCCCCTACCCGAGATCTGCCGGTTTTGACACCAATAGATACTACGAAGAACATGAGGGGAAAATATGAGAGAAAGACACTCATATCAATGAGAACAATCACACATGTGCTAGATCCATGAACATAACGATTGATCCAAGATCCAAATACATCAAAGGACGATACAAGAGGCGGAAGTTCTTCTCCGTGAGGAGGTCTTGAGGGGTCTTCCCGTGAGGGGTCCTGAATCCACTTGGGGGGTCTTCTCCGTAGAGGTCGTGAACTCCGATGGAGAAGGTATCAAGCGGATGAGCAAAGCTCTATCTCTCTATAGTATAAAGGGACGAAAGGATACACGGGCTTTGGGCGGATGTCCGGGTTGTCGGGCCAGATGTCTCGGCCTTCGAGGGGGTGCCGGATGTCCGGGCTATTGTGGAAGGATGTCCGGGGCCTGGGACATAGGCTTCGGTGAGGCTATGTGATGGCGTGCCGGATTTCTAGGCCTGGGCCGGATGTCGTTGAAGAAGTTTATTGTTTTAGAGCTATCAAGATATACAATGCCGAAGGCAGTAATTCGAGGGTGGTTAATGGGCAAAGAAATAAACATTATATTTCAGGTAAACACATTAATATTGAAATCAATATTATTCAAACTATGACACCAGAAGAGCACATAAGGGAAACCTTCTGGAACGCTCCAAAACCCTGAAAGGTGTAGATATGTTGTACGGTATGTAAACCGACTCCAAAAGTTCCAAGTACTTTCTGTTCGTTTTGGAATATTTAAAAAATTAGGAAAATAATAAAAAGTATGAAAAGTGCATGTGGGAGCGACAAGCCCGAGGGGCGTGCCCTTCCCCCCGAGGCGTGCCTCTCAGGCTTGTGGCCCCCTCGTGGACTATCCCGACACCATTTTTCTTCCATATTGCACGTCCTGCATGAAAATTTTCATTATATATACTTCTTGTTGTTTTGACCACTTTATCGCAAAATTCTCCTCTGTTCTTGTTTTATGTTGTTTTTTCTAGATTTCCGAAGCATGGCATCATGTCTTCCTCCTGCTCCAACAACATGGAAATGATGCTTGGTTGATACAGATGGAGGAGGGAGGAGGTTTAGGAAGTCACCATGGACGAAGATGAGGCAGATTCGCTTGAGTTCCACCTTCCATATTCGGAGATGGGCACTCAGTAGGATCAAAAGTATGTCTAGAGGCGGGGTGATTAGACTAATTGACCAAATAAAAATCTAGCCTATTCTCAATTTTCGTTCTTGGCAGATTTTAGCAACATAGCACAAGTCAAGCAATCAAACTACACATGCAATTCTAAGAGTATAGAAGCGGAATGTAAAACAATTGCATATGAAGGTAAAGGGATGAGTTTGAGGGAGCAAACGCAATGTTGACACGGAGATTTTCTATCCGTGGTTCCAGTAGGTGGTGCTATCGTACATCCACGTTGATGGAGACTTCAACCCATGAAGGGTAACGGTTTCGCGAGTCCACGGAGGGCTCCACCCACGAAGGGTCCACGAAGAAGCAACCTTGTCTATCCCACCATGGCCGTCGCACACGAAGGACTTGCCTCACTAGGGTAGATCTTCACGAAGTAGGCGATCTCCTTGCCCTTACAAACTCCTTGGTTCAACTCCACAATCTTGTCGGAGGCTCCCAAGTGACACCTAGCCAATCTAGGATACACCACTCTCCAAAAGTAACAAATGGTGTGTTGATGATGATCTCATTGCTCTTGTGCTTCAAAATGATAGTCTCCCCAACACTCAACACTCTCTCATAGGATTGGATTTGGTATAAAGGATATTGAGTGGAAAGCAACTTGGGGAAGGCTAGAGATCAAGATTTATGTGGTTGGAATGGAATATCTTGACCTCAACACAAGTGTAGGTGGTTCTGTTTCGGAAAATATGTATTGGAAGTGTAGGCATGTTCTGATAGCTCTCTCCACGAATGAAGAGTGGGTGGAGGGGTATAAATTGCCTCCACACAAAATCTAACCGTTACACACAAATCACCAAACTCGGTGGGACCGAATCATGAAAGTCAGTAAAACTGATTTAGTTCAAAATGTGAACATTAGGATTCTCGATGGGACTGACATGTCAACTCGGTGGGACCGATTTCGTTAGGGTTAGGGCATAACATAGTCTTGGTGAGACCGATTTTGGTAATGGACTAACAGAGAGTTGGTCAGGCAAACTCGGTTGGATCGATTCGCTCATCTCGGTTGGACCGAAGTGTTACGAAAGGGAAACAAAGAGTTTACATTGCAATCTCGGTGGGACGGATCGCTCATCTCGGTTTGACCGAAACGTTACGAAGGGAAAAAGAGAGATAACAATCCCATCTCGGTGAGACCGAGATCCCTATCGGTGAGACCGACAAGACTAGGGTTTCTGGTAGTTGCTATGTCAACTGAACTCGGTGGCACCGGATAGAAAGAATCGGTGGGGCCGAGTTGGAAATTTGGTGTGCGACATATGTGGATATGAGAAAGTAGTGGAGGGTTTTGGAGCATATCACTAAGCATTTTGAGCAAGCACCTCATTAAGAAACACCTCATCCCTTCTTAATAGTATTGGCCATTCCTATAGACTCAATGTGATCTTGGATCACTAAAATAGAAAATGTAGAGTATTGTTCTTTGAGCTTGAGCCAATCTTTTATCCGTAGCATTTTGAAGGGTCCAATTTCTAATCCATGCCATGCCAACCATTGAGCTTTCCTGAAATATTCATCTTGGAATAGCATTAGCTCAATGAGCTATATGTTGTTAGGAATTACCAAAACCACCTAGGGATAGTTGCACTTTCAATCTCCCCCTTTTTTGTAATTGATGACAACATATAGATCAAAGCTTCGACAAATGATAAATAAGATTGAAAAGACATCGTCCCTTTTAGAAGTATGTGATAAGCAAGAGGTCCCCCTAAATTTTTGTGTTATTTAAAATTTGATTGTGAATTCAAATGCACAATCGATTAGGATCATGGGTTACTCTTCCATGTCACATACATATTGGTGGAGCGCTCAAAATGATAGAGATTAAAAGCATGCACTCATCACCAAGCAAGTGAATGATCATATAAGGAATGTAAAGGATAGCATCATTTCACCAAACATTAATGTAGCATATGATCAACCACATGATCAACAAGTATCTCACAAGGACATAAATTATCTCACACAAGCACTCAATAAAGGAGTTCAACCAAAATACCAAGAGAGGTAAAAAAGAACACTCTCTCTCTCGAGTCCTATGATCTATACATTTTTCTCCCCCTTTGGCAACAAGTTACCAAAAATTTCAAAAAATGCATAGTGCTAAATGACTTTCAGGCTTGATCTTCATGAGGTGGTGTAGAGAGAACTCCAAGGACGAAGGCTTCGATAAAGTAGTTGGAGCTGATGGAGTGGGTGCTGGAGGTGGAACTGGAGCTGTAGCTGCTGGTGCTGATGTTGTAGCTCTAGTGTCTGTCACTGGCACTGTTGTAGATCTCTGTCCTCTGGGCACTCTGGCAAAAGCATCTGTGGTAAACTTGCCCTTCTTCTCCTCTGCTTCCTCCTGAAGTTGCTCAACTGCAGTTTGGATCTCAGTTACCTTGACATCAAGATCATAGAACTTCTGCTCAACAATCCTCTCCAAGATCTCCTAGTTGTTGGTCAGGGTGGCCAAGCCCTTCTCAATCCTCACGGTGGATTGGATCAGATATCCAAGATGGTATTGCTTGCTCTTCAAAAACACCTGAGATGCATCCTCTGTTGTTGGCCTCTTTGCAGCCTTCTCTGCCTTAGCCTTCTCTCTCTTTTCATGTGCTTGAGCTGAAGATGGTTCATTTTCATCCATCACTACGGTATTATCTTCAAATTTAGGATAGATGGGAAGGTGCTCCTTGTCCAAAAGATATGTGCCTGTGCCCATGTTTGAGTTAATGAGCTCCTGAATTTGTGGGGCACACCCACAACTTCTCTTCTGGTCAGCGACAGTCCTCTTGATTGTCTCAACAATCAAACTCATGGCCTGGAACTTCTGTGGGACATCAAATATGTCCGGCAAGTTTATAGCATGTCCTCTGATCATCCTGTGATCACCTGAGTTGGGTAGCAGTGTGTGCCTCAGAATCCAGTTTATGGAAGGCAAACCAGACAACAAGTAGTAGACAGACCCAAACTTTTGTGTACCCAAAGCAGCATCTCGGATCTCTTTATACATGGTGGCCATTGTGTGTGGTCTTTCTTCTTCTCAGCATATACATCCAAGTCATCCTCACTTTTTTGGGGCATTGATCAACTGAGCTCATTCATCAACAAATGACTGGTACCTGGTCCCTCAGACATCCAAATGATATTCCCATCTGGATAGAAATGGGCAGTGGAGTAGAACTGCATGATCAGCTCATCATTCCACTTGGTGAGCTTTTGTGCATGAATTCATCAACTCCACATGCCTTAAAACTGTCATACACTCCAGGATAGTGATCTTCATTCTTCTGGATGTACTCCTAGTCTACCCATCTCATATCACACACAATGGGCTTCTTCTCAAGCAACACTGTCTCATAGAAGTCCTGTTGTTCCTTGGTGTGAAACATGTAGTCCACAGCAGTTCTTCTCCTGATAGCATATGGATCAGACTCTCTCCATAGTCTCAATCCTGCATCCTTCCTGATTTTCATGTTTTCTGCAACTGGATGTGCATCATTATGGTCAGGGATCTTGGGTTTCAGCTTCCTTAGCACTTGAGTTTCATCTTCTTCAGCAGCTTCAGGCACTGGAGCCTTGTTCTTTTCCTCAGCAGAAATGTTTCTAGTGCTTCTCTTGGGCTTCTGAGCTGGAGCAGGTGCCTTGGGATCAACTTTGGGCTTAGATGGAGCAGCCCCTGATCAGATTGCATCTCCCAAGAGCTTTTGAGCTTTGGGTGCTGGTGCAACATCCTCTTCCTCTTCATCATCATCTCTCATGATTGATGATCTACCAAGCACTCTGGCAGTGGTCTTGAGCCTTTCCTTCCTTTTCTTACCTTCTCCAACTGCCTCTTCAGATGGCTTGGAGGTTTCAGCAATGGATGCTCTAGCCTTAGACATGGGGACTCTCTTTGCTGGTGCCTTCTTATGCATCCCTGGCTTGACTGTAGCAGCTGAGACATACTCCTTTTTCAGCACCTTTTTCTTGGAGCTGACTTCTTGCTCAATAGCCACATAATCCTCATCCTCTGAATCTGAGGTCTTCTTCTTTCTTCTTCTAGTGGCTGCCTTTGGCAAGTTACTTGGTGTGCTCCTGCTGCCATCATCAGATGAACTGGAGGGACTAGTGCCCTCACTCAGTTGAACCTGCTCCTCAGACTTGTTCTGGCTATGACTTTGGTCAGACATCATGCAGGCAAACTGTCAGCAGACCCTCTGAATAGATTATAGATGAGGTAGAGTAGATGATCATCACAAAGTACAGGAGTTTTGCAAAACAATTGACTCAAAAACTTACTTTTAGTTCTTCATAGAAAGCATTTCGGATCTACCGATTTGTAAACACGGTGATACTGAAGTAGTTTTTGGAACCTAAACTAGTAAACTCGGTCAGACCGAGTCACAATTTGATGGCACAGAGACTGCTAGGGCTTCACAGTGAATTGAACTCGGTCACACCGATTTGCAATTTTCGGTCAGACTGAAAACCGTGTGCTCTGGCCTAAGCCAAATCGGTAAGACCGATTTCTACAAATCGGTCGGTCCGAGATGAATTCGGCGGAGACCTAACCCTAAATTTTCAAATCAAAACTAATCTACAAGATGTTTTCGCTAGACAGGATGATTTCAATTGTGGCAAAGATCATGGCAAAGCAATGTGCTAAGAATCGGAGTTATGGATTAGCACAAAGATCAAGTTCGTACCCTAGTTCGGCAACGAACTTGCTACGGCGGCAACGACGGTGAAGATTTCTGTTGACGGCGGCGGAGACCAGCGGCGGGAGGTCGCTCGCGACGAGAGGACGATTCGGAGACCCGAGGAGGCAGAGTAGATTATGTGTGGGCGAGGAGGTTCGAATTTTTTTCCAAATTTTGGCCCGTCGGTATATATAACCTGACCCTGTCGGTGTGACTGAGTGGAACGACTCGGTGGCGCCGAGATGCAAAACTGCAAGCAGTTACTGCAACTCGGTGTGACCGAAAGGTTCTAATCGGTTGCACCAAGACTGAAAACCTAGATCAACTAAGTGATCTCGGTAGGACCGAAAAGGTTGAATCGGTCAGACCGAGATACACAAAGAAGTTTTGGAAGTTTTAGTCTATGACGAATCGGGAACTCCGAGTGCTCCTCACACAAAGTGGTTCGAATCTGACTTGTTCAAACTTTGTGATGTAGCATGAATAGAATTTGAGACGAGAAAAGTATAGATAGCTAGAGGGAGTTCATAGGCATTCTTGTCCATCCATTTGGCAAAAGAGAAAGAGCCAAACAATCAAAACGACAAATGGATGTCCTCGATTGAGTAAAATATGCAACCAGCATGCTCACACAATAAAATGGCAAATGAAATATGTGAAAAAGCATGCACAAACACTCTAGCATCTATCAAGCAATTTGGTGATGACTAGGTCATCTATATATGAGTATATTAACTTAGGAGTCAAATGAGAACATTTGATCATAGGTCATACTCATCATTTAAGCACAAGTGGGGTTACCACTTTTACATAAAGCATTATTGTGTTCGCACCATTAGAGTTGCTTTAGCTCAATTAGTTAGAGTAAAGCTCCCCCTAGATGTGATATCCCCCCTAAGAGGGCTGAACTAACCTTGCGTTTTGTCGATGATGAATTCATGTAGGTGTTGAAGATGTAGATGCTCAATGTTGATGTAGATCATTTGGAGCAATGCTTTGGAGTGAGTTGCATTTTCAATACCTACACGGGTTAGTCCCACAAGGAACAAACAAGGATATCCATAGACATAGAGTGATGCATGCACAAGATGATGTCCATGAAAGTATTAGGTTACCTTGTCCCTTGTCTTAACAATAAGAGGGTTTGTGACTCCTAGAACTAGTGCAACATATGGAAGTTGTTTGCACTTGTCCTCACAAAAATGATAAGAGTGAAGTATGTTGGCGGTGTCACCCTTAAGAACTCTCTAGTTCTTCTTCTTATTGATCCACACCATCTTGATGGGAACCCTTGGAGTTGTAGTTGTACCTGATGAAGTAGAACTTGATGTGGTCTTGGGAACCCACTTGACCAAGGCCTTGCGTGCTTCTTCAAATGCATCAATCTCCTCTTGAAGCTTGTCCTTGCCTTTTTTCTTGTGGTCTTGTGGTGGAAGATCATCTTGAGCTTGTGTCCCTTTGAAAGAAGTATGATCATACTTCTCTTATTGAGGAACAAACTTCATCTTGTGGTATTGATCTTCTTCCCACTCAACTCCATTGGCATTGAACTTTCATTCAAAACCAACACCTTGATTCTTCCGGTGTCTACCTTGCTTGCGTACAATTCCCTCAAATTGCTTACTCCCAGCAAGGCTCTTGTAAATACCTTTCTCTATAATTCCCTTCAATAAGCTATTTTCTTGCTCTAGTGTAACTTGTCTAATAGAATCATTAGTGGAATCAAGAGAACTACTAGAAGCAACAATATTGGATTTAGTATGATAGTTGTTACTACTAGATGAAGAATCTTTCTTGCTCTTGTTGCTAGATTTAACCTGTGGCATGTAACTAGACAAGACTAAACGCTTGGCAATGTAAGAAGAACTTTTCTTGAGAAGATCATCATTGATTGCCTTTAAAAACTCATGCTCTTGCTCAAGGTTGAGCTTTTCAAAGCGTAGCTTATCATGAGTCTTTAAAAGTTCTCGATGATTTTCCAAGGTAGTTTCATGAGCTAACTTAAGAGTGTTTATGTGATGCCCCCGATTCAATCGTACACTAATCATACACGCAAATGTGTACGATCAAGATCAAGGACTCACCGGAAGATATCACAACACAACTCTAGACACGAAATAAATAATACAAGCTTTATATTACAAGCCATGGGCTTCGAGGGCTCGAATACATGAGCTCAAATACACAAGAGTCAGCGGAAGCAACAATATCTGAGTACAGACATAAGTTAAACATGTTTGCCTTAAGAAGGCTAGCACAAAAGCAACATTGATCGAAAAGGCAAGGCCTCCTGCCTGGGAGCCTCCTAACTACTCCAAGTCGCCAGCGGCCGTCACGTAGTAGTAGGCATCCTCGGGGTAGCAGTAGTCATTAGTGGTGTCGTCTGGCTCCTGGGGTCCGTCATCTGGTCGCAACAATCGGATATGGGGGAAAATAGGTGGCAAAGCAACTGTGAGTACTCATCCAAAGTACTCGCAAGACTTATATCAGATCTAAACTAAGTATGCATCTGTATCAAAGGAAATGGGCTATATCTATGGACTAAACTACAGAATGCCAGAGTAGAGGAAAGGCTTAGTCCTATCGATGACTAGCATCTTCTGGACACCACCATCTTGCAGCAACAGGAGGGAGTAGAGTATCTTAAAGTAAAGTAGCAGTATTGTTATCAACCTCGGCCGGAGATCCTTTCTCGACTCCCTGCGAGAAAGCAATCCCAGAGCCATACTATCCATTTCTCATATCCATTCATTTTTCATCACAAGTATCCAGTTCTAGTTGTATCGATCGGGATACAACTACAAGTTTCCGTTACCATAGGACAGGCTATCCATAGATGTTTTCTTCCCTATAGGGGTGCACTAACTTACCCACCACGCTCGATTAACTCCGGCCGCGCACACTTTCCTGGGTCATGCCCGGCCTTGGCCAAACAAATACGCCGCAACCCGACCTAGGCTTAATAGAGAGGTCAACACGCCAGACTAAACCTATGCCCCAGGGGTCATGGGCCATCTCCCCAGGAACTCCTGCACATTGCGTACGCCGCCGGTGAGCAGACCTAGCTACCTCCTTCAAAAAGGCAGGTGCTTACCAGTCCAACCCGGCGCACGCCGCTCAGTCGCTGACGTCTATTAAGCTTCGGCTGATGTATACGACGCAGAATGCCCATACTATGCCCACGTGATCGTAAGTGCTATCAGGCCAGAGGCCCCTCGGATCAAATATCCAAATCGTAGTGGATTAGGACCACGCGGGAACGAGCAGAGACTCACGACCGATGTGACCGCGTCGCCCCATCTCGAGTACTTGCGGCAAGGGCTAAGAATGCCCGGCGACGCCTCGTAAGTATGTCGCGGGCACCTTCCAGATCAACCCGACTCCACATCACTCATTATTAAGCTCGCGCGGGTACCCCTCAGGGCCGACCCGTCTTTAGTAACATGGATCAGTGCAAAGTCATAGTAACCATAGTAACTGTGTGTCTAACACCAAGGGGAAAACCCGAGGAATCACCCTCGGTGAATTCCACTCGATGTTATCATCAAGGTGAACGTAAGAGGATCCACCCTTGAGGTTCTCACTTGAGGGGTTGCACGACAGAGCCGTAACGGAAGTGGTTAAGGTGGAAATCACCCTCGATGACCATGACTGGGTAGCTACGCTACAGAGATCTCATCAGGAGTGATGTATGAGGTTCCACCCTCGGCACTCGATGGTAACTCTGCAGAGTCGAGCAACAAAAGGGGAAATTGATGTGCGGTGTCGGGGCCTGGACGTCGATCACGTTGATCGAGTCATCGAAAATAAAGCGGGGCAACTGGGACAAGGCGGGGGTCTCTGATGGATCTCTAACCAACCTATACTAAGCAGTTAAGGATAAGCAGGTAAGGTATGAAAGCAGGTAACAAAAACATGCTATGCATCAGAATAGGATCATACATAAAGCAGTAGCAGTTTCTAATGCAAGCATAAGAGGGAAATAAAATGGGCGATATCGGAATGCTCAAGGCGGGTTTGCTTGCCTGGAAGCTCTGCTGAAAAAGAAGAAGTGTCGTCGTCGACGTAGTCGATCACATGGGCAGCATCAGTCTTGGAGTCTACCAGAGAGAAGAGGGGGAAGATACAATAAATACAAAGCAAACAGATGCATGACAAGACAACAAGCGGTACTAGGGGTGTTCTAACGCGGTGCTACACGATACTGGCGAAGGGGGATAACATCCGGGAAAGTTTTCCTGGAGTTAGGCATTTTCGAACAAAGGAATGAGAGGGGAAAGGTTGCGTGTTTGCTATGCTAGGTGCGTGTGGAGGATGAACGGACAGCGAATTCGGATTCGTCTCGTCGTTCTGAGCAACTTTCATGTATAAAACTTTTTCATTCGAGCTACAGATGATTTTATTTTAATTTCTGAAGCATAAACAATATTCTGAAATTACTTGGCTATTATTAATTCGAAAATAAATAGGAAAAAGCTATGCGTAGCCAACTTTGGGATAGCCATAGTGGCTTACAGGTGGGACCAGAGGGCTGGGTTGACCAAGTCAACATGTGACTAGTCAACAATTGGTACTGTTCAGCGGGCCCCAGATGTCATTGACTGTAGTTGAATTGATTTTGTTTATTTAGTTTAATCACCAGGGAACCCACATATCATAGGGTAGACACTAATTAACCTAACTACTAGTTAGCTCGTAAGCTAATTGGCACAGGGCCGGCCACACACACACGTACACACACCACGCAACACACTCGGCCATGGCCTTGGCCATGGCCAGCCACAAGCAGCCGTATAGAAGAGCAGCGGCATCAACGAGCAAAAACAGCAGCACATTGGCCTAAGTAGCAGCTACGGCAGCAGAAGCAACAATGGGTAGAAGCGGCAAGTGCATAGCAGCAGCTAGTAGGAGCACCAGCATGCAAGAAACAGCGGCACCCGAGCAGCGCCAACAACAGCAGTACAACACGGGCGCACGCAGGAGACTGATGGTGTCGGGTGGTAGGTGCGACATATGCCAACAAGTGGCTTATCATTGTGGGAGCCAGTAAGACGTCGCCGGTGCCTGGAAACGGGATGAGGCGAAGACATGCACGCCGGCGAATCTTACCCAGCTTCGGGGCTCTCCGTGGAGATAACACCCCTACTGCTGCTCTACGGGGTCTCCGCATGGTCACTAGATGAACAAGTAGCTACACGGTGCTCCTTGAGCTGTTGGCGAGAGGAGGAAGAAGGGCACGGCTTGCTCTCTTCTCCTCCCTATGTGGTGTCTGAGACTAGCGGGGATTGATCTCCCTTTGCATGGATGCCCCGGGGGGTATATATAGGCCTACCCCCCGGGGGTACAATGGTAATCCGGCTGGGCGCGGGGCCTAGCCGTCTGTGTCTATGCTCTCCGGCTTCTGCGCCGGCTGCTGGGGCCCGCCGGCTAGTGGGTCCCGCCGGCTGCCGGCTCCCTGGTCGACAGGCAGGCCCCACTGTTAGGGCCTTGTCGGCGGCTGGTTACTGTTGCTCAATCTTGGTGGCGAGGGCTTCGCCGAAGTGGGTGTGGCTCCAGTGCCACTGCCCGGTGGGCGATCACTGTAGCCCCACCGCGTCTTGTCTCCTTAATGGGGCATCTTCTTCGAGGGAGGTGGCAAGCCGGCTGTGGGGAGCCGGCTCTATCTTGGGCCGACTGGGGGAGGTCTGGCCGTCTTCGGGTGTCTCTCTGCCCGAAGGGGCCCACCGCCCGTGGGCCGTACGGGTAGCCCGTCGTGGATGACATCAGGGTCAACATGGCAACAGTGCTGCGCCAGACGGGTCATGGCCACCCGTACAGCGCACTGTGCCAGGCGTGCTCCGGGATTCGGGGGTGGCAGGCTTCACTGTAGACACGCCCCGTCACATCGCCGTTATGTGGATGCAGACTTCGAGGGTATGATCTTGACCGCTTTATGGGAGCCGGCTTCTCGGAGCCGGCCCTCCCGCGGCTTCTCTTCATGAGGGCTGAAGTCGGGCCGCCTTTCGATAGCTGACCTGGAGACAGCCGGCAAGGGGAGGGCGGCCCTACGTCTGGGATTCTTGAGGGCCGAATCGGCTCGTAATTTTTTCAGAAGGGCCAGGGGGAGCCGGCTATGCTACCCATGGTTATTTACTCCAACAGTAGTCCCCGAAGCTGATCGAGCTTCGAGGCTGACAGAGGGACGAGAAGCTAGGTCAGCTTCCTATCCCGAGGGGCCGGCTTTGCTCGTGCGCGCTGTCTTCGGAAAAGCTCCGTCTCTCGTAGGCAGGAACACGGGCCACGTGGCGAGGAAATCCTACCAACGTACGCACGCGACGGGATGCCGCCGCAGGGCCGGGCCCGCCACTCGCAGGCCTCGGTCCGGGCGCGGATCTTCTGCGGCCCACATGGACCGCTCGCCTTCCCGCGGCGGTTTTATTCTGCCATCAAGGCACAATAATCGTGGGACGTGGGGGAGTGGGCGCAGTTGATCCCCACGTTCCCCCACGCCACGCCTCCTCGGCTCTGCCGCACGGTCTATAAGTACGAGGAGGAGGGGGAGCGGCAGAGGCTCGCGTGCTCTCCCTCACTCCGCCCCTTCTCACCCTCCTTCTTCTTCTCTTTGGCGCAGCAACTCTTTGTCGCGCCGTTCCACCGTCGCTTCGTCTTGCTCCCCGCCGCATCGCTCCCATGGCGCTGTCGAGCTCATGGGATGGCTCCAACGTCCATGAGGACCACGTCGAGTTCCTCTGCCGGACGCGGCGTCTGCCCGGCGAGAACCTTGTGCGGGTTCATCAAGCACCAGCGAGGGAGATTTCGCCGGCACCGGAGGAGGGCGAGCGGGTGATCTTCCGCTCGCACTGCCTGCGCGGCTTCGGCCTCTCGGCGAGCGGATTCCTTCGAGCCTTCCTCGAGTTCTACCACCGCCAGCCGCATCACCTCACGCCCAACGCGGTGATGCTACTGTCGGCCTTTGTCACCCTGTGCGAGGGCTTTCTTGGAGTTCTCCCCACGCTCGAGCTCTGGAGGGAGTTCTTCCAAAGCAAGCTCGGCACCGTCGTCACGGGCGTGCCCGCCCCCTGCGGAGCCTTCATTGCCATGAGGCGGGCAAGCGAGAACAATCCGTTCCCGTCCATTCCGCTGATCTAGTCGGTGAAGCTTTGGCAGAGGTCTTATTTCTACATGAAGAACGTCGCCCAGTAGGGCGACTACGTCAACCTGCCGGATTACGTAGCCGGCCCGCTGGCTGGGAGGCAGCCTTCGTGGAGCTACCGAGCCAGGTTGCTATCTCAGGCCGGGAACGTAGCTGTCTCCCGGCTTCGGGTGATGATCCAGTCGGAGGGCCTGACCGGAGCCGACTTGGTGGCCGCCTTCGTGGAGCGCCGGGTTCTTCCGCTCCAAGGCCGGCCTCACATGATCTGCCAAATGAGCGGCCGCTTCGACCCGTGCCGGCTGAGCACCAGGGAGATGCCTCACGCAGAGGTGTCTTACATGGTGAATTATATCTCCAACTGCAAGCTCGTCGAGGATTGGCGATACGGCAAGGAGCCGTATTCCCGCGCCAACCCTCCGCCTGCCGTAAGTTCTTTCTTCTTTTCTTCCTTTTTGTAGCCGGCCTCATGATAGCCGACTCTTGATTAGCTCGTTTGCCTTTTGCAGAACCCTCTTCTCCCGCCGACAGCCGGGGCCGCGGGGGTAGAGCGCCGGCTCCTCCCCGACCGCACGGTGGACGATGCCGATGATACGGACCTGGGAGCGGCTGTCAGGGAAGATGCCACCGTGGGGGAAGGCAACGAGGCCGGAGGCGCGGCACTCAGGGCCAGCTTCGAGGACAGGCCGGATGACGACGAGGTCGAAGTCGCCCCGCACCGCCAGCCGGCGCCCGATCATCAAGGCGCCGGCTCGTCTATCATGCCGGCTGCCCGTGGCGGCGCGCAGAAGCGCCGGGCCGCGTCGACCTTCTTCGGCAGCCGGCTAAAAAATCCAAGGCCTCCACGGGGGAGACCAAGCGGGATCAGGCGGCCGCGAAGGCAGCCCGCTTCCGTAAGGCGGTGAAGCAGCCGCAGGCGATCTCTGCGTAAGTCGTCGAATGTCTTGCGTATATATTTTTTGTCTTCTACGTCCGAAACTCTTTTAAACCTTTCTTTTCTTGCCGGACAGGGCGCCGCTTTCTCTCGAGCGAGGTCCTGGCGGCTCCGTAGTCGGGCCGACTGGAGGGTCCTCAAGCTCCCGCCGCGTGGAACCCCGCACCGACCTTAAGGAGGCCACGGAGCGGAACACGCGGGAGGCGTGGGAGGAGCGGGAGGCGGCGGAGCGAAGGACCGCCCAGGCGACGAAGGAGCAGGCCGACGCGGCGGCCAAGGCCCGGGCGAAGGCGGCAGCCGCAGAGACGGATGCGGAGGCTTCGCACAACCGGCCTCCGCTGCTCGTTGTTCCCCTCCGCGCCGTGGCCCCCGACGTTCCCGTGCCCCTGTCAGAGGAGGTCGACCAAGGCCCGCTAGTGATGGAGAGGCGGGAGGATCCCGTGATCTTCGTGGAGGGGGCGTCGCAGACGGCCGACTGGAGCGGGCCAAAGCGGCCAGTCAGCTGCGGCGCCAGAGCAGCCGTCCAGGGGCTAGCTGGTGGCAGGGGCCGGCCTCGAGGTGCAGCCGGCATTGCGCCGGCGCGCAGGGAGTGGCGCCTCCGCGCCGGAACCGCACCGAGCAGCGGGCGCCAGCCAGACGGCGGAGGCCCTGGAGACGGCCGGCGTTAGCACGTCCGAGTGGACTGCCAGCGGGGGGACGGGCGAGCTGAACGCGGCGGCCCAAGAGGTCCGGAACCGGCTTCACGCTTAGGCCGCCTCGCTGCAGCGATACACTCAAGAGTTTCTCTCGACGCGGGCCGTCATCCGGGTGAGTCTTCTGTCCTTGGTTATTTTGCTCTTTCGATTTCTTCCGTGGGGGCGCGTCAGCGCACCCACTAGGTGTAGTCCCCGAGTTCCAAGCCGGCTGCTGCGCAGGCGGTTTGGAACTTACTAGGTCCTGACAACTTAACTTATCCTTGCCTCCTGTATAATCTTCCAGGAGTATCATAACCTTCGCGCAGCCGCCTTCAACTCCCAATCTCAGGAGCTGGGCCGGAGAACTGAGGACCTGACAAGCAGCCGGAGTGCGTGTTTGTCTCGTTCATCTCCTGTGGGGGCGCGTCAGCGCACCCACTGGGTGTAGTCCTCGAGATTCGGGCCGACTGCTGAGCAGCCGGGTCGGATCTTCCTTGATGACTTCCCCTTATTAATTTTTCCTTTGTCTTCATGCTTGCAGGAGCCAATGCCGACTTGAGGGGGCAGCTCAGTGAGGCACAGGCCGCCCTTCGCGCCAAGGAAACTGAGTACGACGCCTTGGTCCTGGAGCACGACCGCCTGGCCAAGAAGCTGGCTGACTAGGAGGAGAGCCACAAGGCGGCCCTGAAGAAGGCGCAGGATAACGAAGCCGCCCTGAAGGACGAGTTCGAGACCGAAGCGGCGGGCTGGGCTGAGACCAGGCAAGCGCTGAATGAAGGCTTCGGCCATATTGAGGATTTGATCGATGGTAAGCCGCC
This sequence comes from Triticum urartu, assembly GCF_056163025.1. NCBI lineage: Eukaryota > Viridiplantae > Streptophyta > Magnoliopsida > Poales > Poaceae > Triticum > Triticum urartu. Next base: position 353,358,639 of record NC_141878.1, on the reverse strand, counting down.
TTCCTCGCTCCTTGCATGCCCCTTGCCGCCTGATTTGTGTTCTGACTTGTGCTATTTTTTATTCTCTGTGCAGACTACTTTCCCGGCTACTCCGTCTTTGCTACCCAAACCATTGAGGCCCATCGCGATGCGTGCCATCAGGCGGGGGCCGACATCGCGCCGGACATGAGTCGGACGCTTGAGGAGCAAGTCTTGGCGGTCCAAGCGCGGCTGCAGCCGGCTCATCGTATGCTTTGCCGCCTCCAGCGCGCCGGGGCGCAGGTGTTGGCCGCCCTCTGGCCAAGCGAGACGATTCCCCGCACCCCGAGTCGGACTGCCGATTGGCTGGAAGTTGCGGTTGGCCGCTTCGAGGCTTGGAAAGCATCAGCGGCCCGGCTTGGAGCTAGGCGGGCGTTGGAGTTCGTCCGAGCTTGGTATCCGGGGCTGAACCTGGACCAGCTGCGCACCTGGCGGCTGGAGGCCGACGAAGAGCTAGAGGAGGTGCGGACGGCTATCGCTCAGCGTGCTTCGACGATCGCCGAGTGTACTGACATCAGCGTCTTGGCTCCTGAAATTAATGATGACGGCGCTGCCCAGCCGGAGGAGTGGTTCGGGCTGGACCCGGCAGCGGGTGAAGACTCGGCAGAGGAGATCGCCTCCAGCGATGAAGGCGAAGACGACGAAGGAGAGGAGGGCGAAGACATTGAGCCGGCCGGTGAAGCGGCCAGCCAGCCTCAGCCTGATCGTGCCTCCAGCAACGAGGCGCATGCTAGCACGCCCTCTGCGGGAGGCGGTGATCATGCCGAGGTTCGCCAGCCGGCCACTCCTCCAGCCGGCACTGCCGTCTCCACCGACCTGCCCGACTCGCCAGTCGCTCCCTTGGCTTAGTCTTCCGTCTTTCTTTTTTCCTGCTTGTTGTCTTTTGAACAATTTTATCAAACTTGCGCAGTTCCACCCACTAGGGGTGTATTCAAACTATGTCGAATGCTGGCCTTTTGAAGTTCTTTTATGTAAATATTATTGCGTGCTTGGTTTCCATTCATGTATGCTTTTTATCCTTAGGCTGTTTCCTTTGCCGCCTTCCCCTTCTGGGATGGCAAGTACTCGAGCTTTCTTAGATTAGAGCGAGGTGAATGGAAGCCGGGCGGCCGGCTACTCTGGTAGCCGGTCGGTGGTGGGAGAAAAACCGGCTTTTGTTATATTAGTCCGTTAGTCCCTAGCCGTTTTTCGTGTGGGCACCCGTTCCTGCCCTTAACTCTTGCCAGCCGGACAGCCAGTTCTTTGAACTGCGACTTTTGGCAAGAGAGAGCTTGGGAGCCGACACACTACTTGTCTGACTGCGGGTAGGACTTCTAATATAACTCTAGGCGGCCAGTCCCCGGGCCGACTAGTCGAACCCGGTGCCGGACGGAAAAAAGTGAATGCAATGACAAGGCCATAAGCATGATACTTTTCATTTCATAGACAAAAGATGGCAGTCCCCGAGCTCTCCTCGGGGGGCCTATTGTCTCGAACTTAGTACAAAAGTTAGCGTGATACATACTGCATTTCAACTGTAAAACCTTCGGAGGAGGTTGGCATTCCATGGTCGTTCCGACTCCTTGCCGGAGTCGTCTCTCTTTCGTGCCTTCGGCTTCTGCGCGTCGATCAGGTAGTAGGAGTCGTTGCCTAAGGCTCTGCTAATGACGAAGGGGCCCTCCCAAGGGGCCGAGAGCTTGTGCTGGCCGGCTGTTCGCTGGATCAGCCGGAGCACAAGATCGCCCTCTTGGAAGGATCTTGGCTTGACCTTTCGGTTGTGGTAGTGGCGCAGGCCCTGCTGATAGATGGCGGACCGGCTGAGGGCTAACAGCTAGCCTTCTTCCAGCAGGTCGACGCCATCTTCTCGTGCTTCCTTGGCCTCGGCTTCCGTGTACATGGTTACCCGAGGCGAGTCGAACTCGGTGTCAGTTGGGATGAGCGCCTCGGCACCATATACGAGGAAGAAAGGAGTGAAGCTGGTTGACTTGTTTGGTGTAGTGCGCAGACTCCAGAGGACAGCCGGCAGCTCATCGAGCCAACAGCTGGCTGAACGCTCCAGTGGTACGAGCAGTCGGGGCTTGATGCCGGAAAGGATGAGGCCGTTGGCTCGCTTGACCTGGCCGTTTGACTGCGGGTGGGTGACGGACGCTAGGTCCAACCGGATTCCTTGCGTCGCGCAGAAACGTGCCAAGGCTCCCTTGGCGAAATTCGTGCCATTGTCAGTGATGATGCTGTGTGGTACGCTGTACCGAGTTGTTATATCTGTGATAAATGTCACGGCAGTCGGCCAATTCAGCTTCTTGATCAGCTTTGCCTCAATCCATTTGGTGAATTTGTCCACGGCGACAAGCAGATGTGTCATGCCGCCGTGCACCGTCTTGAATGGGCCCACCATGTCCAGTCCCCAAACGGCGAAGGGCCAAGTGAGGGGAATCGTCTTGAGTGCTGAAGCCGGCATGTGTTTCTTGGAGCTGAAGAGTTGGCACCCTTTGCAATGTTTAACTAACTTGTTGGCGTCATCCAAAGCAGTCAGCCAAAAGAAACCATGGCGGAAGGCTTTGGCAACTAGTGATCTTGAGGCCGCATGGTGGCCGCATTCTCCTTGGTGGATGTCCTTGAGGATTGCAATGCCCTTCTCTTGCTCAACGCATCGCTGGAGGACTCCAGTGACACTGCGCTTGACGAGTTCTCTGTTGACGATTGTGTATGCTCCGGCTCGGCGTTGGACTTGTCTTGCCTCTACTTCGTCAGCCGAAAGATCTTGGTTTATTAGGAAGTTGAGGATGGATTGAGCCCATGACGGAGCTGCGACTTCTTCTATTGCCAGAACGGCTACTGCGACCAGGGCGGGCGGGCTAGGCGGTGAAATGCTGGAGTCGGCCGCCACCTGTTGTGTTGGTGTAGTCTTCGGGCCGACTACCGCAGTCCCCGAGCCGCCTGCTGATACCCCCTGGCCGACTATCGAAGTCCCCAGGTCACCTTCTTGGTTCTTCGAGCCGGCTGCGTCGGGGTCAGGCGGCACGAAGATGGAATCGGACTCTGGAGACGGCTTGATAGACGGCTTGAGGAGGCATTGTAGAGAGACAACGGTTGGTATTGCTTGCCGAGTGGAGCCTATTTGAGCCAGGGCATCAGCTGGCTCGTTGTCGGCTCGTGGTACGTGGAGGAACTCGCATCCTTCAAAATACCCACTGATCTGCTGAACGAGGAAGCGGTAGCTTGCCATATTTGCGTCCTTGGCATCCCAGTCGCCGGATGATTGCTGGACCACCAAGTCTGAGTTGCCATAACATAGGATCCGGCGAATGCCGGGTTCTTTGGCAAGCCGGAGCCCGTGTATGAGCGCCTCGTACTCGGCCACGTTGTTGGAGGCGGCAAAGTGAATTTGCAGGGTGTATCTGAGCTTGTCGCCTTTGGGAGAGGTGAGGATGACGCCGGCTCCCAAGCCGGTGCGCATCTTGGACCCATCGAAGTGCATGCGCCAATGAGTGGAGTCGGGAGCCGACGGTAAGTACTGGGTCTTGGCCCAGTCGACGAGGAAGTCGGCCAAAGCTTGGGACTTGATGGCGGTGCGAGGCTGGTAGAAGATCGTATAGGGGGCCAGCTCGATGGCCCATTTGGCCACCCGGCCGAATGCATCCCGGCTGCCTATGATCTCAGCCAGCGGGGCGGTGCATACAACCATGATGGGATGCTCTTGGAAGTAGGGCTTCAGCTTCTTGGCGGCGAAGTACACGCCGTAGCACATCTTCTGGTAGTGCGGGTAGTTCTGCTTCGAGGTAGACAGCACCTCGCTCAAATAGTACACCGGCCTCTGGACCGGCTGGGTCGGCCTTCTTCTGGGCGTTGGACTACGATGACGGTGCTGACCACCCGGCTGGTTGCGGCAATGTAGAGGAGCATGGGCTCTTTCTCAGTCGGCGCCGCCAGGACAGGCGGCGTGGCCAGCATCTTCTTCAGCTCGTGAAAAGCTTGATCGGCTTGGTCATTCCACTCGAAGTGGTTGGTCTTCTTCATGAGGCGGTAGAGGGGAAGAGCTTTCTCTCCGAGCCGGCTGATGAAGTGGTTCAGGGAGGCCAAGCATCCGGTAAACTTTTGGACGTCTCGAAGTTTGGTGGGAATCGCCATTCTCTCAATGGCCTTGATCTTTACTGGGTTGCATTCGATGCCGCGTTCGGAGACCAGGAAGCCTAGGAGCTGGCCGGCTGGCACTACGAACATGCATTTCTCGGGGTTAAGCTTGATTTGGAACCGGCGTAGGTTCTCAAATATTTCCTTGAGGTCTTCCAGCAAGGTGCCGCGCTTCTCCGTCTTCACTACAATGTCGTCTACGTAGACGTGAGCATTTCTGCCGAGTTGCTTGAGGAGGCACTTCTGCATGCAACGCTGAAAAGTGGCACCGGCTCCGAATGGCGTGATGAAGGCGGTCTTCAGGCGGTCTGCCGGATTTAACTTTATCTGGTGATACCCTGAGTAAGCATCCAAGAAACTCAACAGCTTGCATCCGGCCGTGGAGTCTATCACTTGGTCAATCCTTGGCAGGGCAAAGGGATCTTTGGGGCAGGCCTTGTTGAGGCTCGTGTAGTCTATACACATGCGCCACTTGTTGTTTTTCTTTAGAACGAGGACCGGGTTGGCGAGCCACTCTGGAAAGAAAACTTCCATAATCAAGCCGGCTGCCAGAAGCCGGGCTATCTCCTCTCCCACAATCCTGCGTTTCTCCTCCGACAGTCGGCGGAGGGGTTGTTTGACTGGCTTTGCGTCTTCTCGGACGTGTAGTTTGTGCTCGGCGAATTCCTTCGGGACGCCCGGCATGTCCTTGGGGGACCATGCAAAGATGTCCCGATTCTCACGGAGGAAATCGGCGAGCTCACCTTCCTATTTGCTGTTTAGGTTTGCCCCGATGACGGCAAACCTCTCTGGGTGCTCGGGGTCAAGAGGTATCTTCTTCGTCTCCTTGGTCGGCTGTAAAGATCCTTGAGCATCATGCTCCTTGGGATCGGGGGATAAGGCCGACTGTTTGCCGGCCATGGCCACGACTCGGTCCAACATCTTCTTTTCTTCGGCAATCACAAGGGACTCGGCCAGCCGACTGCTGGCTCCTGCGCACTAAGAGGACTTCTTGTAATCGCCGGCTATGGTGATGACGACTTTGGTGCTCGGTATCTTCATCTTGAGGTATGCGTAGTGGGGAACTGCCATGAACTTGGCCAAGGCAGGTCGGCCAAGCAATACATGGTAAGGGCTCTCCAGGTCCACCACTTCAAACCAGATCGCTTCCCGGTGGAAATTCTCCTTGTCCCCAAAAAGTACATCAATCTTGATCTTGCCAATGGGGGCACAGGACAGGTCGGGTACGATGCCATGGAACACAGTCCGAGTAGGCATGAGTTGCTTCGTCTTGACATTCAGCTTCTCCATGGTGTCACGGTACAGGATGTTGATGCTGATCCCGCCGTCTATCAGCACGCGGGAGAATCGGGCAGTGCGTCTATCCGTTGCAAGGGTGGCATCCAAAACTAGCGCATAAGAGCCGGGAGACGGCATCACCTCTGGGTGGTCGGTCCGGCTCCAGCTGATAGGTTTTTCTGACCAGTGCATGTGCTCGGCGGGGTTGGCAGCAACCATGCTGACTTCTTGGTGCTCTCGACGTTTGCTGCGCCGGTCTTCGGGCTGACTTGTAAAGATTATATAGGAGGCATGCTCGTCGGGGAACTCATCGTGCACGGCTCCGACTGCGGGCCGAGCGGCCGGCGGCTCCGGAGCCGGAGGCGGCGGACCGGTAGGCGGAGGCGGCACGAGCCCTTTGCCTTTAGAGATTCGGGTGAGCCAGTGGCACTTCCGGGTCATGTGGTTGGACGGCTTCGCGCCGCTGTGGAACTTGCACGGGGTGTCAAGAGTCTGCTCGTAGGAGAAGGCCGGCTGCCAAGCCGCCTTGCCGCCCCTCTGCTTCTTCGGTGCGGGCCGCGCTTCGGGCTGCTCGTCTTTGACTGTGGCCACCTGCCGACTGATGGAGGGCGGCACCGGGCCCTTGCGCTTGTGGTCGTTCTGGTGTGGGCGTCGGCCGGAGTCCCCAGCCGGCGTCTTGGGCGCCGGGTTGAGTAACTTTCCGGACGCGTCTACCCGGAGTTCGGTCTTCATCGAGGAGTCGGCGGTGGTGTACTTGTCCGCTATGACCAGAAGCTCGTCGAGGGTAGTCGGCTCGTCGCAGAGGAGCTTGTGCTTGAGGAGGGTGCCTTCTCGGCACCCGGCAGTGAAGAATTCTATGGCTTGCACCTCATGCACCCCTTCACAAGAGTTGTAGAGCTCGGCCCAACACGTGAGGTAGTCGCGAGTGGACTCGGCGGGGCCTTGTACACACAAGGAGAGCTGTCTGGGTTTGGGAGCCCGCTTGTAGGTGCTGGTGAAGTTGCGGACGAAGGCTTCTGTGAAGTCTAGCCAGCTGTTGATGCTGTATGGCTCGAGGCTATTGAGCCAGGTCCGCGCCGTGCCCTGCAGCATGAGGGGCACGTATTTCATGGCAACGCGCCTGTTGCCATTGGCTATGCTAACCGCCGTGGAGTAGTCGATCAACCAATCTTCCGGCTTCACGGAGCCGTTGTACTTGGGCGTGTCTCTTGGGAGCGAGAACCCTTTGGGGAAAGGCTCGTCACGGATGCGGGGGCCGAAGCAAGGCGGGCCGACATCCTCTTCTTCTTCTAGCGCCAGGGATCGCACCAGGCGGTCGATCCGATGGCGGGCGTCGTTCTCGCCGACTCCTTCGCGGCGACCTAGCCGGCCGCTGAGAGTCGGATGCGCGACAGGCGGCGGGGTGGGATATCTCTCTCCACGGGGCCGGGGCGGAGGCAAGTTGCCCCGCCACTCCACGGACCGGGGGTGGCCTTCTGCGTCTCGCTCAATGGAGATTCGGGTTCGGCTTCGGCTGGCAGCCGGTTCTTTCTCGCGCCGCGCCTGAGTTTTACCCGTAGTCGGCGTCCGGGACATCGCGGCATGATCTCGGCGCGGGGGAGGGCTTTCCGCACGGACGTCGGCTTTGTGCCGCTGCGCGGCTGCATCGATCAGCTGCTGGATGCGTCGGGTCATGTGGGGGAGCTCTTCGGCCCCCAGTCCATCTAGTTCGTCTACGGCCGCCTGGGCGGCGCGCAGGTTCTCGAGTGGAGTAGCGTAGACTGGGCGGTCGACTCCTAGCATATCGGCGACGACAGCGCCGCGCTGTCTGACAACGCCGGCCCGGCTAGGCCCGCCTGGGGGCGGCGTGCCAAAGGCGGCGCGGTCGGCTTCGCGTCGGTGGGCCTCAGCGAGGCGTCTCATGGAAACCAATTTCCGGCCCTCCGCGAGGAGGGCGAGGCGGCGAGCTTCCAGTGCTTCAGCATCGGCATCGGCCGAGAGGGGGAGGGACAAGTCGTGGACCGCCGCGTGCGGGGCGTCGTGGGCACTCTCGTCAGAAGCGCCACCGTGGCCGATGACCATCACCTCGGTGGTGACAGTGTTGCAGCCATCGGCCCGGGGAAGCGGGTTGTTGTAGATCGCGACGTTGGTGGGGAACGTGTCGAGCGAGGCCGTGTCGGAGTCGACAGGCATCGGATTGGTGGAGCCAACCGACTTCAAGTCCACGGCAGGCTCACCGGAGACGTGGAGCTGGCCGAGGAGGTTGATGAGGTGGTCTGTGCCCGTGTCGGGGGCGAGCTCATCAGAGATGAGAGTCCTATCAAGGAGATTGGCGAGGCTGCTCGCCACACAGATGTTGGTGACGCCTTGTAGCACGTCGTGGCAAGCACCATCGGGCGTGCCGGGCTGGCTATGCTCGCGGGGGAGGAAGAGGTTTCCCGTCCAGAACAGGTCTCCGGACGACGGTGCACCTGGCCCCACGGTGGGCGCCAAATGTCGGGTGGTAGGTGCGACATATGCCAACGAGTGGCTTATCATTGTGGGAGCCAGTAAGATGTCGCCGGTGCCTGGAAACGGGATGAGGCGAAGACATGCACGCCGGCGAATTTTACCCAGCTTCGGGGCTCTCCGTGGAGATAACACCCCTACTGCTGCTCTGCGGGGTCTCCGCATTGTCACTAGATGAACAAGTAGCTACACGGTGCTCCTTGAGCTGTTGGCGAGAGGAGGAAGAAGGGCACGGCTCTTCTCCTCCCTATGTGGTGTCTGAGACTAGCAGGGATTGATCTCCCTTTGCATGGATGGCCCGGGGGGTTTATTTAGGCCTACCCCCCGGGGGTACAATGGTAATCCGGCTGGGCGTGGGGCCCAGCCGTCTATGTCTACGCTCTCCTGCTTCTGCGCCGGCTGCTGGGGCCCGCCGGCTAGTGGGTCCCGCCGGCTGCCGGCTCCCTGGTCGACAGGAAGGCCCCACTGTCAGGGCCTTGTCGGCGGCTGGTTACTGTTTCTCAATCTTGGTGGCGAGGGCTTCGCCGAAGTGGGCGTGGCTACAGTGCCGCTGCCCGGTGGGCGATCACTGTAGCCCCACCGCGTCTTGTCTCCTTAATGGGGAGTCTTCTTCGAGGGAGGTGGCAAGCCGGCTGTGGGGAGCCGACTCTATCTTGGGCCGATAGGGGGAGGTCTGGCCGCCTTCGGGTGTCTCTCTGCCCGAAGGGGCCCACCGCCCGTGGGCCGTACGAGTATCCCGTCGTGGATGACATTAGGGTCAACGTGGCAACAGTGCTACGCCGGACGGGTCATGGCCACCCATACAGCGCACTGTTCCAGGCGTGCTCCGGGATTCGGGGGTGGCAGGCTTCACTGTAGCCATGCCCCATCACATCGCCGTTATGTGGATGCAGACTTCGAGGGTACGATCTTGACCGCTTTGTGGGAGCCGACTTCTTGGAGTCGGCCTTCTCGCGGCCGGCTTCTCGGAGCTGGCCCTCCCGCGGCTTCTCTTCATGAGGGCTGAAGTCGGGCCGCCTTTCGATAGCCGGCCTGGAGACAGCCGGCAAGGGGAAGGCGGCCCTGCGTTTGGGATTCTTGAGGGCCGAATCGGCTCGTAATTTTTTCAGAAGGGCCAGGGGGAGCCGGCTAGGCTACCCATGGTTATTTACTCCGACAGATGGTGCGCGGCCAACTCGCCAGGAGCAGTGAGCGGTGTAGGAGCGGAGCTCCAAGCGCACGACGGCAAAGGCGGCCATCAAGTGCTGGTGCTGACGGCCACGTGCGTGAGCAGGGGCGCGGCTGGAGTGGCGAGCAGCTGCTTGGGTCACGGACGGCGCGGGTACTTCGGACCACGACGGCAACATGACGGGCGGATGAAGTAGAGAGCAGCAGCGAGCAGCGCCGGGCGCGCGGTCAGCGACGGTGGCCACGGCCGGGGTGAGCAGGACGTGGCCAGGGGACAGCTGGTACGCGGCAGGACGCGACCAAGGGTGGCGCGCACGGGCGTCGTGGCGTGATCGCGGATGCGGAAAGCAGCCGCCGGAGTTTGGAGGAGCGGGAGGTGGCAAACGGAGTCGGCGAGAGGCGAAGAAAGGGGCAACGGGTGGAGGCTCACCCTGGGGAGGCCGTTGACGAGCTTGGCGAGGCCGAGAGGCGCTGGTGGTGGAGATCGACGGTGAGGTCGCGCGGTGGCCGTAGATGAGGAAGAGGAAGAGGAAGAATGCGACGGCGGTGGTGCTCCCGGTCCCGATCCAGTGTCGAGGAAGAAGAGCCGGACCACGATGGAGCTCACGGACTTGTCGGAGCGGGGAACGGGCGACGGTGGCCGCGAGCTTCACCGTGGCGAGGCCATGGCGGAGAGGAGAAGCAGCAGCGCGTGGGGGAAGGGGTTCTCGTGGGTAGAGGGAGAGGCGGAGAGGGCGAGGGGGAGTGGATAGAGTTGCCAGGGGTGTTGAGGGCGAAGCCCTTATCCATCCACGGGCTCCTGTAGCGGCACAGGTGGCAAGCTGGCTTGGAGGGGACGAGCGAGCGCGGGCACGGTCGGAGGAGCAGTAGGAAGGAGGGAGACAGGGGTATTGCGCGCTGGGCCGTCCAGTTTGTTAGATGGGCCATAGTGCCTAGTAGATTAGGCCTTTTATTTTGTACTTTCTGTTTTATTTATTTATTTACTACTTTGCATTATAATTGAGCTACTAAAAGAGTTTTGTTTAAAACAAAACTTGGCACAAAAAAATACCGCGCAATATTCTGGGTAGCTACAAATAGTTTCCAAGCATTTGGGAGTGCTTAACTATTTTTTAGAAATTGAGAAGGCCAATTTTAAATGTTGCTAGACCACTACATAAATTTCAGTGTCACATTGGGAATCCAAAGGGGGTTGGTTTCAACATGACAATGATGAAGGGAAATTATAGAATATTGTGAACATCTTAGTTTTGACATTTTAAAGACTTTAATTTTGACTTCTACTTAAATTTGAATTTGAACTGGATTAAATCAAAGGCGGATTTAGCAACAGTGAAATGATGACATGGCACCATTAACATGGGATTACTGTAGCTTAATTATCCGGGTGTTACAAATCTCCTACACTACAAGAAATATCGTCCCGAGATTTAAGGGGTGGATTAAGGGGGAAAGACTCATGAAGAACGAAGCTCAACACAAGATAGGTACCTGGAGGCTATCTCCTTGAACGTGTCATAGAGGCACCTCTCGAGCTGAAATTCAAGAAAGACATCGAGAGTAAGGTAAGGAGGAGCAATAAGAAGCTTCAACCGGGTAGGCAATCGTTCGTTGCCTGAAACAGAGGGTGAATGAAGTTCGGAGATATGGGAATAAGTATTGCGTCTGATACCAGAATAGATCGTCTCTCAGAAGGTGGCTCGTGATTTTCATACGAAGCCAAGCACGAGGGACAACTTTGAAAAACAGGGATGTACATGAGTCATGTTTCGATCCTATGGAATTGTGGGTTATGGGCCCACCATGTGGGTTAAAAGTAGAAAGATGACGATAGCAAGGCATGTCAGATGATAGACTGCCAGTTATGTTGTCAACAACGTTGGTACCAAGGGCGAGGGACAGAGAGAACTATTTTCCTGCTCGTTGAACGAGGCAGACCAATAGGCAAAGTTCTCATCGATCGGTGGTTACCAGAATGTCAACAACAATACTAACAAGGTCTTACAGACAAATTGTACACCAAGGTGTTTTCATAAGCAGGGAACTATTACTGCTTGGATCTCATAAACCACAAGAAAGTTTGAACAAAACAATGGAAAAGAAAAGGTGATCATTTTATTAATCAGAACATTGGAAAGGAAAATGTGTTTACACACAAGAATTGGGAGTATATCCTTCCCAAGGGGGAAGCGGAGCAGGATATACATGATATGACAGCAAGTTGAAAACCATTTAGATAAAGGGGGTGAGGGAAGATTCATGATATTACCCCTACAACGGTGTTTGGATAATAGATCAAGAAACATTCGACAATATGCTTCCAATGTTCTTGTTTATATTCGGAATACCTCAGTCATGCTTCGAGGTAGCATTAACATGGTGTTACTCAAGGAACAATTGCAGGAATAGCAAGGAGTCCAAGGTATAACCAAGACATGATCAAACATGTGTTGGAAAGAAGACAAGGGATTTGTCGATGATAACTCAAATCGTCGAAGGTCAAGGATGGTATTTCTCATCACGAATTTGATTGATATGCTGGAAGAGCTCAGAATGTTGACGAGCACGACACAATTGTTGAGAGATTTCAGGAAGATGTAATCGATCGCGATGACAACAAGTCAAAGGAATTAAGAAGAGAAAAGTTATTAGAACCACGGGTACAACACAAACTCAAAATCAAGCTTGTTGTTCAAGGCGAAATGATATGACGAGGAAGATCGACGTAGGCTTAGCTCATCGTCGAAAATTCTGTTCTGGGAAGAAGGACCAGGTAGCATAGTTTAAAATTTAGCACGATAATGATATAGCCGATCTGGCTAGGAATGACTTGAAGGATTATTAAACTCGTAAGCAACGAAATTTACTTAGAGTTAATGAATTAGATTGTGGAATTGATTCACTTATCGGTGTTCTCGATTGATAAACAACCTAGAACCCGTGAAGTAATAATGACAGGGAAAGGTAGTGCTTCATCAAAATTTCATAAGATGTAGTGCAATGGCATGATATCCTCGAGATACTAGGGGTAATACCCGAAGGAATATCAAAATAGAGGTTAAGGAGATGCATTGATTTGTAGAAGACAAGTGCTTTAACTTATCCGAGAAATGGAATCAAAGGGGAACAATCATGGTCAGAGCCACGGTTGCAAAGGACCAAACATAAATACTAGATTAACTTATAACAAGGGGATTAATATTATCGCAAGAAGCTTCCATGATAAGTTCCACATCGGGTTCATGGACATGAACACAAAGTTCGAAGTCGACTCCCACTTCTTCAATGCATAACCTCTCATCTACTTCTCACTTTTGACGAAGTTGCAGTGTAGAATTTTTTTATCTGGCGTAACACCAATAGAGTATGGCCCATAGAAATTTCCGGGTTCACACAAATTAGGGAAAGCATTAGTTCAACCCGTCGAGGCATCTTAGGAACATTTGCGAAAACTTCAGAAGTAATGAACTCAAGCTCGGAAGAAGAGCATGGTTGACAAAGCAGAGAATACAATTTACCAAAGGCAATATGTATCAGGGGAAGAAAGCACAAAAATTTGAATATGAAGGACACTGCCGGATAATAATCCAACAAAGGATTCAGCGGTCCTCAATGGATCTGATGTGAGTATCAATACTCAATGAGAAGAAGGAAAGAATGCAAAGGCATTGGATTGTAGAAACATCTGAATAATTTGATGCTTAAATGCAAAGAAATTATGATTTCCAAATTAGAAGATCAGAAGAAGACACTCTGATCAAAAGATAAGAAAGTTGAAAAGACATAGATCGACAATCATTCAAGGTTTCATTTGCCTAGAACCAGATGATGTCCAGAGTGGAGTCTGAGCTAGAAGGATAAATAATTACCAGGGAATAACTAATGAATGTGTTCATTCACGCACACGTCGAATCATTAGGGTAAGAATGACAATCTCAAAGGAGATTAATGAATATTGTTAGACATTTGGAATTAACCATAATGCAAGATGATAAGGAAGAACAGGAGCAATAGGCTACTGAGTATTATCGGAACATCGAATAGTATTTCAAAGAATTTGTGAAACACAAGAACAACTAGTGATGAACGGATCCTCGGTAAGCATGAGGATTTATTCATACATGTATTCATGCAGAAAAGGAGCTGCAAGGCAGCAGGCACAAATGATTCTTGGGGTAAAGTAGAGTATTTTAGGGCATCTTGTAATAACAAGGGCAACAAGGAATGATTGTATGAATGACAAGTGTATGTAGTTATACATAAGGATATATCCGTGGTAGGGAATTGCAAAAGCGACAGGCACAAAGTCTCAAGAGAACATCATAGAGTATCTTCAGATTCTTCTGGTGCAGTAGGCGACCATCCGGAATGACGGGGCTCTCCGAGGAAAGTCGTTACGAGAACCTAATGTAGTTAGTAAATTCATTTAACCCTGAATAAAAGAGAGAACAAAGTCCCAGAGTATAGACGAGGAATAAAATATCCTAATTCCACCCAATGGCGTCGTGGGCCCATGGGCCACACAGCCATGTTAGTAAAAGTTTTGCAATGTCTAGACTCAACTTCAGCCAAGGAGTTTGGAAGGGGATTCCTACAGGAAGTCGGCTCTGATACCAACTTGTGACGCCCCCGATTCAATCATACACTAATCATACACGCAAATGTGTACGATCAAGATCAAGGACTCACGGGAAGATATCACAACACAACTCTAGACACAAAATAAATAATACAAGCTTTATATTACAAGCCATGGGCCTTGAGGGCTCGAATACATAAGCTTGAATACACAAGAGTCACCGGAAGCAACAATATCTAAGTATAGACATAAGTTAAACAAGTTTGCCTTAAGAAGGCTAGCATAAAAGCAACATTGATCGAAAAGGCAAGGCCTCCTGCCTGGGAGCCTCCTAACTACTCCAAGTCGTTAGCGGCCGTCACGTAGTAGTAGGCATCCTCGGGGTAGCAGTAGTCATCAGTGGTGTCGTCTGGCTCCTGGGGTCTGTCATCTGGTCGCAACAATCGGATATGGGGGAAAACAGGTGGCAAAGCAACCGTGAGTACTCATCCAAAGTACTCGCAAGACTTACATCAGATCTAAACTAAGTATGCATCTGTATCAAAGGAAATGGGCTGTATCTGTGGACTAAACTACATAAAGCCAGAGTAGAGGAAAGGCTTAGTCCTATCGATGACTAGCATCTTCTAGAAACCACCACCTTGCAGCAATAGGAGGGAGTAGAGTAGCATAAAGTAAAGTAGCAGTAGTGTTATCAACCTCGGCCAGAGATCCTTTCTCGACTCCCTGCGAGAAAGCAATCCCAGAGCCACACTATCCATTTCTGATAACCATTCATTTCTCATCACAAGTATCCAGTTCTAGTTGTATCGATCGGGATACAACTCCAAGTGTCTGTTACCGTAGGACAGGCCATTGATAGATGTTTTCTTCCTTGCAGGGGTGCACCAACTTACCCACCATACTCAATTAACTCCGGCAGCGCACACTTTCCTGGCTCATGCCCGGCCTCGAGAGGTCAACACGCCGGACTGAACCTATGCCCCAGGGGTCATGGGCCATCTCCCTGAGAACTCCTGCATGTTACGTACGCGGCCGGTGAGCAGACCTAGCTACCTCCTTCAAAAAGGCAGGTGCTAACCTGTCCAACCCGGTGCGCGCTGCTCAGTCACTGACGTCTATTAAGCTTCAGCTGATGTATACGACGTAGAACGCCCATTCTATGCCCACATGATGGTTAGTGCTATCAGGCCAGAGGCCCATCGGATCAAATATCCAAATCATAGTGGATTAGGAGCACGCGGTAAGGAGCAGAGACTCACGATTGATGTGACCCCGTCACCCCGTCTCGAGTACTTGCGGCAAGGGCTAACAATGCCTGGCCACGCCTCGTAAGTATCTCGCGGGCACCTTCCAGGTCAACCCGACTCCACATCACTCGCTATTAAGATCGCGCGGGTACCCCTCAGGGCGACCCGTCTTTAGTAACGTGGCTCAGTGCAAAGTCATAGAAACCATTGTAACTGTGTGTCTAACACCAAGGGGAAAACCAGAGGAATCACCCCCGGTGAATTCCACTCAATGTTATCATCAGGGTGAACGTAAGAGGATCCACCCTCAAGGTTCACACTTGAGGGGTTGCACGACAGAGCCGTAATGGAAGTGGTTAAGGAGGAAATCACCCTCGATGACCACGACCGGATAACTACACTACAAAGATCTCATCAGGAGTGATGTACGAGGATCAACCCTCGGCACTTGATGGTAACTTTGCAGAGTCGAGCAACAAAAGGGGAAAGTGATGTGCGGAGTCGGGGCCTAGACGCCGATCACGTTGATCGAGTCATCGAACATAAAGCGAGGCAACTGGGACAAGGCGGGGGTCACTGATCGATCTCTAACCAACCTATACTAAGCAGTTTAGGATAAGCAGGTAACAAAAACAGGCTATGCATCAGAATAGGATCATACATAAAGCAGTAGCAGTTTCTAATGCAAGCATAAGAGGAAAAGAAAATGGGCGATATCGGAATGCTCAAGGGGGGTTTGCTTGCCTGGAAGCTCTGCTGAAAAAGAAGAAGTGTCGTCATCGACGTAGTCGATCACACGGGCAACATCGGTCTCGGAGTCTACCGGAGAGAAGAGGGGGAATAAACAGTAAATAAAAAGAAAACAGATGCATGACAAGACAACAAGCTGTACTAGGGGTGTTCTAACGCGGTGCTACACGATACTGGCGAAGGGGGATAACATCTGGGAATGTTTTCTCGGAGTTAGGCATTTTCGGACAAATGAATGGGAGGGGAAATGTTGCGTGTTTGCTATGCTAGGTGCGTGTGGCGGATGAACGGACCGCGTATTCGGATTCATCTCGCTGTTCTGAGCAACTTTCATGTATAAAACTTTTTCATCTGAGCTACGGATTATTTTATTTTATTTTCCAAAGCATAAACAATATTCTGAAATTACTGGGCTATTATTAATTCGTAAATAAATAGGAAAAAGCTATGCGTACCCAATTGTGGGATAGCCTAGTGGCTTACAGGTGGGACCAGAGGGCTGGGTTGACCAAGTCAACATGTGACTAGTCAACAATTGGTACTATTAAGCGGGCCCCAGATGTCATTGACTGTAGTTGAATTGATTTTGTTTATTAATTTAATCACCAGGGAACCCACATGTCATAGGGTAGACACTAATTAACCTAACTACTAATTAGCTCCTAAGCTAATTGGCACAGGGCCGGCCACACACACAGAATCACACACGTACACACACCACGCAACACACTCGGCCATGGCCTTGGCCATGGCCCGCCACAAGCAGCCGTATAGAAGAGCAGCGGCATCAACGAGCAAAAACAGCAGCGCATCGGCCTAAGCAGCAGCTACGGCAGCAGAAGCAACGATGGGTAGCAGTGGCAAGTGCATAGCAGCAGCTAGTAGGAGCACCAGCAGGCAAGAAACAGCGGCACCCGAGCAGCGGCAACAACGGCAGTACAACACGGGCGCATGCAGGAGGCTGATGGTGCGCAACCAACTCGCCAGGAGCAGTGAGCGGCGCGGGAGCAGAGCTCCGAGCGCGCGACGGCAAAGGCGGCTAGCAAGCGCTGGTGCTGACAGCCACGTGCGTTAGCAGGGGCGCGACTTCAATGGTGAGGAGCTGCTTGGGTCACGGACGGCGCGGGGGCTTCGGACGACGATGGCAACACGACGGGCGGTCGCAGTAGAGAGCAGCAGCGAGCAGCGCCGGGCGCGCGGTCAGCGACGGCGGCCACGGCGGCCACGGCCACGGCGACCAGGACGTGGCCAGGGGACGGCCGGAACGCGGCGGGACGCGGCCAGGGGTGGCGCGCGCGGGCGCCGTGGTGTGATGCGCGGACGCGAACCGCAGCCGCCGGAGTTTGGAGGCGCGGGACGGTGGCAAACGGAGTCAGGGAAAGGCGAAGAAAGGGGGAACGGGTTGAGGCTCACCCTGGGGAGGCCGTGGACGAGCTTGGCGATGCCGAGAGGCGCCGATGGTGGAGATCGACGGTGGGTACGCGCGGTGGCCGTAGATGAGGAAGAGGAAGAGGAAGAGGAAGAATGCGACGGCGGTGGTGCTCCCGGTCCCGATCCAGTGTCGAGGAGGAAGAGCCAGACCACGACGGAGCTCACAGACTAGTCGGAGCGGCGAACGGGCGACGGTGGTCGCGGTCTTCACAGTGGCGAGGCCATGGCGGAGAGGAGAAGCAGCAGCACATGGGGGAAGGGGTTCTCGTGGGGAGAGGGAGAGGCAGAGAGGGCGAGGGGAAGTGGATAGAGTTGCCAGGGGTGTCGAGGGCGAAGCCCTTATCCATCCACGGGCTCTTGTAGCGGCGCAGACGGCAAGCTGGCTTGGAGGGGACGAGCGAGCGCGGGCACGGTTGGAGGAGCAGTAGGAAGGAGGGAGACATGGGTATTGCGCGCTGGTCCGTCCAGTTTGTTAGATGGGCCATAGTGCCTAGTAGATTAGGCCTTTTATTTTGTACTTTCTGTTTTATTTATTTATTTCCTACTTTGCATTATAATTGAGCTACTAAAAGAGTTTTGTTTAAAACAAAACTTGGCACAAAAAAATACTGTGCAATATTTTGGGTTGCTACAAAAAGTTTCCAAGCATTTGGGAGTTCTTAACTATTTTTTAGAAATTGAAAAGGCCAATTTTAAATGTTGCTAGACCACTAAATAAATTTCAGTGTCACATTGGGAATCCAAAAGGGGTTGTGAACATTTTAGTTTTGACATTTTGAGGACTTTAATTTTGACTTCTACTTAAATTTGAATTTGAACCGGATTAAATCAAAGGCGGATTTAGAAAAAGTGAAAATGATGACATGCCACCATTAACATGGGATTACTGTAGCTTAATTATCCGGGCGTTACAGTTTAGTTCTTTAGTTAGACGCTCAATCTCCTTCTTATCATCATCATTCGTTTTATCTTGATTAACATGATTAATTGACGTTTCATCATAGTTTTCATCACCAGAGTTGTCAACAAGTAAATCATCATCACCTAGCAAATCATCTTCATCACTATTGAAATCAACATACTCGGGATGTGTTACCTTTGGACCTTTGGCCGTGAAGCACCTTCCAATTCCTTCATTTGGTGAGTCAAATATGTCATAGGAGTTGGTTGACACAAGTGCTAGACCGGCAACACCTTCATCTTGAGTATATTCGGAGTCGGAGTAATAACTTCTTTCGGAGTGATTGTCGGAGTCGAAGCCGGATACCCATTCACGAACATGAGCTTCATGTCTTCTTTTTGGGTGGCTCCCTGATGACTTTTCTTTCCTTTCCGAATCCTTGCTCCTCCGAGAGGGTTTTCGTTCATAACGATCATCTCTACTCCTCCTTTCTCTTGGTGGTGATTCTTCTCTTCTACTTATTCTTTTGGGAGAATCTTCTCTTCTTTGGTAGGGAGTCGTACACTCATTGGAGCAGTGTCCGGGTCTTCCACAATTGTAGCAATTACGCTCACGACTAGAAGATCTTTTGTCATTGTAGGACCTTGACTTGGAACTTCTTTCTTTGCTTCTACTCTTGTAGAACTTGTTGAAGTTCTTTACCATTAGGCTCAATTCTTCATTGAAGGTTTGTTTCTCGCTTGATGATGTGGGAGCATCACATGAGGCTTTGTAAGCACCACTAGACTTGTTGTGAAGCTCTTCCTTATCCTTGAGTAACATCTCATGAGCAACAATTCTTCCAACAATTCTTCGCAGACGGTATCATATTTTCCATCCAAGGCTATTAGGATCTTCTTGATGATGAATTTGTCGGTCATCTCTTCACTTCCTAAGCCGGCAATCTCATTTGTGATGAGAGCAATCCTAGAATACATTTCAGCGACACCTTCACCATCCTTCATTTTGAACTTGTCAAGTTGACTTTGAAGCACATCCAATTTGGATTCCTTGATGGAGTCCGTACCTTCGTGCATATCAATCAAAGTATCCCAAATTTCATTTGCATTCTCAAGACGGCTGATTTTGTTGAATTCTTCGGGGCACAATCCGTTGAAGAGAATATCACAAGCTTGAGCATTGTATGGTAGCATCTTCAACTCTTCTGCGGTAGCTTCATGGTTTGGTTCTCTCCCATCAAAGAATTCACCTTGCAAGCCAATACACACAATAGCACAAACGACGGGGTTATGTCCAAGAATATGCATTTTCATCTTATGCTTCCAACTAGGAAAAATTGTACAATCAAAGTAAGGACCTCTACGGTGGTAATTTCCCTTGCTAGACGCCATACTCTCCTAGGTTGTGAAACCAAGGCTATGACCACCAAAAGCTATGGAAATCAAAGCAAATGGAGACCAAAGCTCTGATACCACTTCTAGGATCCAAAGTATATCTAGAGGGGGGTGATTAGACTACTTGACCAAATAAAAATCTAGCCTTTTCCCAATTTTAGTTCTTGGCTGATTTTACAAACATAGCACAAGTCAAGAAATCAACCTACACATGCAATTTTAAGAGTATAGCAGTGGAATGTAAAACAATTGCATATGAAGGTAAAGGATGGGTTTGAGGGAGCAAACGCAATGTTGACACGGAGATTTTTTATCCGTGGTTCCGATAGGTGGTGCTATCGTACATCCACGTTGATGGTGACTTCAACCCATGAAGGGTAATGGTTCCGCGAGTCCACGGAGGGCTCCACCCATGAAGGGTCCATGAAGAAGCAACCTTGTCTATCCCACCATGGCCGTCGCCCACGAAGGACTTGCCTCACTAGGGTAGATCTTCACGAAGTAGGCGATCTCCTTGCCCTTACAAACTCCTTAGTTCAACTCCACAATCTTGTCGGAGGCTCCCAAGTGACACCTAGACAATCTAGGAGACACCACTCTCCAAGAAGTAACAAATGGTGTGTTGATGATGAACTCCTTGCTCTTGTGCTTCAAAACGATAGTCTCTCCAACACTCAACTCTCTCTCATAGGATTGGATTTGGTAGAAAGGAGATTTGAGTGGAAAGCAACTTAGGGAAGGCTAGAGATCAAGATTTATGTGGTTGGAATGGAATATCATGACCTCAACACAAGTGTAGGTGGTTCTCTTTCAGAAAATATGTATGGGAAGTGTAGGCATGTTCTGATGGCTCTCTCCATGAAGGAGGAGTGGGTGGAGGGGAATAAATAGCCTCCACACAAAATCTAACCGTTACACACAAATCACCAAACTCGGTGGGACCGAATCACGAAACTCGGTCAAACCGATTTAGTTCAAAATGTGAACGTTAGGATTCTCGGTGGGACCGACATCTAAACTCGATGGGACCGATTTAGTTAGGGTTAGGGCATAACGTAATCTCGGTGAGACCGATTACACAAACTCGGTGAGACCGATTTTTGTAATGGACTAACAGAGAGTTGGTCAGGCAAATTCGATGGGACCAATTCGCTCATCTCGGTTGGACCGAAGTGTTACAAAAGGGAAACAGAGAGTTTACATTGCAACCTCGGTGGGACAGATCGCTCATCTCAGTTTGACCAAAACGTTACGAAGGTAAACAGAGAGATTACAATCCCATCTCGGTGAGACCGAGATCCCTATCGGTGAGACCGAAAAGACTAGGGTTTCTGGCAGTGCCTATGTCAACTGAACTCGGTCGCGCCGGATAGAAAGAATCGGTGGGGCAGAGTTGGATATTTGGTGTGGGACATATGTGGATATGAGAAAGTAGTGGAGGGTTTTGGAGCATATCACTAAGCATTTTGAGCAAGAACCTCATTAAGCAACACCTCATCCCTTCTTAATAGTATTGGCTTTTCCTATAGACTCAATGTGATCTTGGATCACAAAAATAGAAAATGTAGAGTCTTGTGCTTTGAGCTTGAGCTAATCTTTTATCCTTAGCATTTTGAAGGGTCCACTTTCTAATCCATGCCATGCCAACCATTGAGCTTTCCTGAAATATTCGTCTTGGAATAGCATTAGCTCAATGAGCTATATGTTGTTAGGAATTACCAAAACCACCCAGGGATAGTTGCACTTTCACACCCTATATGTTGAGCCAATCTTTTATGATTGTGAGCCCCTGTCAAATATTCTATATCAATTAGTTGATGTTGGACAAGGAAGATATCACAATGAGTTATGGTTGTTTACATTCACATAGAAGTCATATTGTTATGGAACTTCTAACATGTGGTTCTTGTCTAGGATCTTTTGCAAGACAAAAATTCGCAATAAGTAGAGATACTACTTGTGTATCCAAAACCCTTAAACCTAGTTTCATGTCTTGAGAGTCTACTATATGTGCCTATGGATTGAATAAGATCCTTCAACTAAGTTGTCATCGGTGCACAAAGCAATAAAAAATGCTCCTAAATATGTATTATCTTTTATTGTAAGGGAAAATAATCTTTGTACGATCTTGTGATGATGAATAAATAAAAGCAATAGACCGCAAAATAAATGTTGCTATCACAAGGGGCAATATAAACTGACGTTCCTTTGCATTAAGAGCATGTGCATCCAAAAACAAGGAGCGCATGACAACATCTGCTTCCCTCTATGAAGGACTTATCTTTGACTTTTATGTATTTATTTTTATGCAGGAGTCAATAGTGTTCATCCCTATTTCTCTCTATGTACTCTTTAATGGCAAGCATCATGTGGTGGATTGATCCAGATATATATGTCAAGTTGAATGTAGGTGGTCATGAGTTATTATTGTTGACATTACCCTTGAGGTAAATGAGTTGGGAGGAGAAACCATAAGCCCCTATCTTTCTATGTGTCTAACTAAAACATATTCTCTATAAATATGCCTCGGGTGTCAACAATCATAGAAGACTAAATGATAGTTGAATATGTGAACTTGGTAAACATATCTCTTACATTCTCTTTCCGAAATAAGATGGATTGTGATTGTTTCAATGATGGAAATAATAGTTTGTAGTTTCCAATAAAGTTTATGTTTCATACTTTAGCTTGTGAATACATTGTTACTTTTGCCCTATGCTGGAAATTCCATGAAACCAGAAGTGCCAATATATACTTACCTTAACCAACCTCTTCTGACTCAACAACATGACCCGTACCAATACCTGCAAGAACAAGGGCCGCAAAATCAATATCAATATGGGCAGCAGATACATCAACCTCCTAGAGGTTTACTCTAGCATGAGAACGTTTATGATGATATATTATTGTTATGAAGATGACCATGATGCTTACATGTCCTTATTTTGTCTTTATCAACACCTCTCTCTCTCTCTCCATGTGGTCATGATTTTCGATATCGGCTTTCGCTTGAGGAGAAGTAAGGTCTAAGCTTGGGGGAGTTTATATGTCCATTTTGCGTCATGTTTTCATATCAACATTTATTGCATTATGAACTGTTATTTCACATTATGATACAATTATTATGCCTTTTCTCTCTTAGTTTGCAAATTTCACATGAAGAGGGATATTGCTGGCAACTAGAATTCTGGACCACCAGCCAATGATGATTTTACAAAATGAAGATCTCTAGAGCGCTGCATCATCATGGATCATCTTCTACATTGGGATTGCGACCCTGATCGGAAGGTGGCTACACAAGTTCGTTCAAAGTTTGGATCTACGGTCCATTTCTCTCCCTACCACAATACCAATGAATTTTTCTTGGTTTCATCTATCTCCTCAGCCTCTTCTCCCCTTTCATAGGAATCTGTTGCTCTTGCTCAGGTTTGCTGCATTGGTGGATCATCCATTGTCTTCAATGTAAAACAAATTGGGAAAATGTCATTTCGGTTCTCTGTGGCTTCTAATCGTGTGGGGCATTATATTTATGGCCTAAAAGGATCGTGTTTGGCCTCGTGTGGATCGTGTATGCCATTTCCATCTTTTTCAGCCTCGTGTGGATTATTCAAACTATGCTGCTACTGGTTGGAATGTGGATGAAGTTCTTGAGGAAGTGCAAGCACGCACACTTATGGCTACCAGAAGTGCCAAAGTTGATTATTCATCCAAGAAGGTGATTACAAATTTTGGAATTCATAGGGATGCAGGGAATTCATCCCAAAACACCACCTCCCAAGGTACATGTTTTGTTGAACAATCACCAAAATTCTCACTGCCGGCTAGTCTCCGGCCACCGACAGACGTGAGTGATCTTCGGTTTGGTACGTTGCATGTGGGGAATATTCCATCACGATCATTAACTCCTACCATCTCTTTTGGAAGTTTTCCACCATGCAATATTGGACAAATTAATTGAAATTAATGCAGTTTACAGGGTGCCAATTTTAGAAAAGATTCCTTGGCAGACATCCCTAATTTTATGCTTCTCGATATTATGGACCAACGTCGTTTTGGATATTTTGATCCACATATTGCTACTATATGGTCAATCCCATCGGTCCCACCTATGGATTACATTTATGAGAGGGTGGTTTTCTATTCCATCTATAATGGTTATGGTCATCTCTCGTCCTGTTGCCAGTCTGTTCAATGCGATTCCGTTTCTGCTAGCCCATGTCAATGCTCCGGCCCGGCGCAACCTTCAGATATTCATACAAAGGTCCATGGCCCAGGTACTGACACTAAGGCCCCCTCCATTGGATGCTATACTAGCACATATGCCTGTGCGTTGCAACGGGGAAAATTGATGTTTTGCACAAGCATAATGTCCCACAACATCGGATTCATTATGAAGAACATGTTGCAACGCAGCATCGTCCTTCTACAAAATGAACATAAAAAATACGTCGCAATTTAGTCGTGTTCATATTTTCTTTGTGGGGTGTAATGTCCCACTGATTTCATTTAAATACAATCCTTTTTAATGGCATTTAAGCATGATCCTTTCATTAATTACCATGAAGTACTCACCCGTTTTAGTCGGGAATCAAATCCTTCCTTTTCTAATTTAATTGCCCCAGCACATTAAGGCCTATATATCCTTTCCTTTAATTATCCTAACTTTTTACCTCAAATCCTTCATGTAGAATTTATTAAGACCACAATCTTTCTAATAGTTATTCCATCCCCTCCGGACGCTCTGGTGGTGGGAGGACGGGGGAGGCCCGATTTGCAGCGTGTACATAGTGTAGGAGTGCCTAGGGAGCCAGCCGGTGGCGTCGTGGAGGTGGCCGTGTGACTGGATCGGCTTTTTGCAGGTGTTTGGTCTCCCCTTCGATGGCGAAGTTCCGGTGGAGCTCCGTGTTGGACCAGCTCCTTTCTTCGTGCTCGCTGCTCGGTGGAGAGGCCGTGCACGGTTCCCCCATTCCGGAGATCGAGGGATGGCGATTCCGTCGGTTGAGGATCTGCAGAAGGAAGGCGATGTCGAGCGGTGCGACGATGACGGCGGCCATGGGTGTAGGTCCTCAGGAACCGTTGATCGGAGACTTCCCGTTTCGCCCGGGGGCTGCTTCGATCCAAGGCGTCAGCGAGCAGCAGCGAACGATGCGTCACCGGCTCGTCCACGGCGCCGGCGTAGGCGGGTTGCAGAGGGGCTTGGTTGTAATTTCCTTTTATGTATGGACCATTCAGTAATTTGGCTGTTTTAATATCAACTCCTTTTCTCGCAAAAATTAATAAATAGACATGATGACTACCACTCGTATATTTAGAGTGACTTGGGATTAGTAAATATGAAAGGTGCATAAGTCTTTGGTTGTTACATCTAAGAGATAGACAGGAGGTCTTGTGTTCAGTTCCCATAATGTTGATTTATTTTGACCCAATTATTTTTCTCGGTCTCTCTATAAAATCCCATAAAAGGCCCATCAACATACAAGTAACTGGCCCAGATCACTTAACGTGTGTAAACCAAATGTAAAGGACTAAACCAAACCAAGAATACCTATTCCCTTTAATAGTAGGTATAGATTTGTGGTTGCCCCTCCCATATCTACTATGAATGCCCCACCCTAATCCAATGTGGACTTTGCTCCTTTTTGGGCCATACCAAATATCATTGTTTTGATTCTATGGCGGCCCACTATCATTGACGACCAAAGAATATGATGCCCAGGCCAAATGAGTCCCTTACTGGTGATGCCCACATGGACTTAACTCTCAAAGGCAAAAATCTTATTGAAAATCATTCTATGGAAAGACGGGATCCTCACCTTCCCTGTGTGGCAGACCCCATCGGTAATATTGGGAATAATTTGGCAGCAAATAAATCTCCCATGGTACATCAGTCAAATCAATCAGGTCAGGGCTGCCTTTCCAAGAATTCTAGCTTAATGGCCTCACCTGCCCAAATCGCCCATCCTTTGCCCCAATCATCTAGCGCCGTTCATTTTGATGCTTGCGGGAGGGTCGGTCACATGGCGTCATCCTGCTTGCAGCGAGACCAAGGCCAGCGTGGGGTTTGGGTTCCCAAGTCACGCCAGAGCAGTGTCGATACGCATTCCACCCCTGCTCCACTTTCTCTCCCTGCACTATCTGCTCTGCATACACCACCACCACCGCCACCTCTGTCGGATTTCGGGCTTTGCAAAACCCTTAAGATTCGAACACAGGGGCGTGACGAAGATCTCTCCCACTACACATCCACCTAGCATCTCACCCCTCTCCTGGTTGTGGGAATGGAATGCAAGCAAGCAAACAAGTAGAGCACACAAGAGTTTACCCAGGTTCAGGCCACCTTGCGGTGTAAAACCCTACGACCTGCTTTAGTGGATTGGCCTCACGAGGGCTTGAGTATCAGCAAATACAGTGGTTTCCTAAGCTCAAGAGGCGAGCTCCAGAGGGGTGAGGAAGCGGATGTTCTTGCTCCTTTGCTATGCTAAGCCCCAACGGGTTGGTCCCTCTCTATGCTAGGAACCCTAGCTACTTATATAGACGGCCAGGGTCCTCTTCCCCCAAAATGTTTAGGCGGGAAGGGAATCCCACAACGGCCATTTGAGCGGGAACACAAGGACGCTCCTATCCTGACAAAAGGTGGACTTCGCCTGCAAGGACGACAGGCGGTAACGCGGTGGTGGGCTCGGCGATGACATCCTTCCTGCCGTTCTTGCGGTCTTCGGTCTTGTTGCACCAAAGGGGAAATCTTTGTCTCGCCCCTCGGGAACCTGCACCTGCGCGGTCTGCTTTGCACTGATATGGAAACTGCGCCCGCTGGCACGGTTCATCATGGCTTGCGTCACTACCTCCTCCTGAGGCAGCCCTTGCCTTGAGATCTCCGCCCTCCCGAAGCAGCCTAGCTGAGGCCACTCTTGGGAGAGGTCTTGGTTGCCCCTCTGGAGTAGCCTAGGTGAGGCCTCTCCCTAAGGAGGTCTTGGTCGTTCTCCTCGCTAGGGCTGGCCCCCTCGAGAGGGTCTTGAGCAGCTGGTCGATCAGCTGGGCCCTACCAGGCCGTACCAGGAACACGACATGGGCCGCAGATAGGCAAGTCTGGGTACCCTGGTTCCAAGTACGCCGACAGTAGCCCCCGGGCCCAAGACGCGCGCGGAGTTGGCTTCTGGGTGAAGCCTGGCCGAGGATGAAGCGCCGCGGGCCACAAAGTCTGCGAGCTAGGCTGGCGCGTGACAGTTGGATGGGACGTGACGACTACACTCCCCACGCAGCCTTGGTAACCGTGTGATTTGACCATTGCGCAGACGATAAGCGGCTCCCCTGCCATCGCTCCTGTCTTCCTTCCTCCCCATCGCCTTCTTCTTCTCCTTGCTTCCTTTGTCCCCTGCCCTCGCCGCAAAGCCGTGCCGGGCAAGGAAGATGATAATCGGTGCGGCTGCGCCACCGCCGCCGCCGGGCCACGAACCGGCGCTCGGCAGCTCCTCTATGGTGAACCATGAGGGCATGGACAAGGTCCGCCATGCCCTGGCCGATGAATCCAACGAGTGGGGACCAACCAAGGCCTGGCCTGCCTCCCGGCTGGTGCTGGAGATGAACGCCACCGACATCCAACTTCATCTCCATGCCATCTTCGCCGGTCTAGTCCCCCCTTTCTCTGAGTTCTTCAATGCGTTGCTCACGCATTACCAGGTCTTGGCGTTGCATCTGGATCCGAGGTCCATCGTCCTCCTCTCCGGCTTCGCGTTCCCGTGCAAAGTCTACATCAGCATTCCTCCATCCGTTTCCCTGCTTCGCCACTTCTTCGCCCTCCGTCTGGTTGACGGGGGGCAGCGCTCGGGATGTGTGTCGCTGCGCGCGGTGGAGGCAACCGCACCCTCCGGGATTGACTTCATGCTCCGCCCGGCCACGGTGGCGTTCCATCGACAATGGGTGTATGTCGATGCCACTACACACAGTCCTCTGCTTGAGCTTCCTCGCACGCCCGCAGAGCAGAGCTCGGGATGGGGGCACGAGGCCCTCTCGGACCCACGGGCGGAGCGAGTCTGGCGCCGCCTGGCCAGCCTGAGGGAGAGTGGGCTGACCCTGGGGATGGTGGTGCGGGACTTCCTCGTCGTGCGCATCGACCTGCTCCAGCACCACTCTCGGCCGATGTGCACCCTTTCCAAGTGGGGGGATCCGATGTGCCTGCAACGGAAAACGTTTCCTCCCGAGACACTCCACAAAATGTTTTTGTTGCTCGTTGATGAAGTTCCCGGGGTGTGCTCCGCCTACGCGACTCCTTTGTGCTTGGCTCCCGTATCCGGGAGGGCTTATGCTGAGAAGATGCCCCGCTTCGACGTGTGGGGGCTGCTGCTGGAGGGCGTCTCTGAACCTCGCGACAACCCTCTAGAGGTGGTGCCAGGGCTCACAAGCCCATCATTTCTCTTGGCGACAAATACGTCTGGTGGCGCTCCTAATGCCCGGTCCACGCCATCCCCGGATCGGGCAGGCGGGGCGCTGGTGTCCCCAGCATGGGAAGCTGATGGTGTGGGGGCGTGGCTGGCACCAGAGGTAGGAGGCGGCGGGGACGCGATGGCCCCCGAGGTTGTTGAAGGGGAGGCCCAGTGCCCCGCCTCCATGGTAGACGCGGGCGTAGGGCACCAGCCAGTCTTCGAGGTCACGGGGGATGCCGATGACGGGGGCTGCCCATCCCCCGAAGCCGAGGCCAGCATTGCCAAGGGGGATGCCGACACTCATCGCGGTCATGCCCCTGCACAGGGCGCGTCAACTCCTCGCAGCCCCCTGCTATCCCTCGCCGAGCTAAGCAGGAGGCACTACTAGAAAAAGGGCTATAGATGGGATTGATACTAATGGCGCACCAGACAAGCGGTGCGCCATTAGTGTATACTAATGGCGCACCACCTACTGATACGCCATTAGAGTTGAAACTACTAATGGCGCACCTGGCCCAGGGTGCGCCATTAGTATCAATTTTTTTTTAACTAGTGCGCCTGTCCAAACATACTAATGGCGCATCCAGATACAGTGCGCCATTACTAGTTGTAACTAGTAATGGCGCACCAGCCGGAAAGTGCGCCACTAATGTTGTTTTTTTTATTATATTTTTTATTCCCTTTTTTGCAAAACTACTAATGGCGCACTGTTCCACCGTGCGCCATTACTAGTTTAAACTAGTAATGGCGCACTGTGGGACAATGCGCCATTAGTATTTTTTTTTGCAAAACTACTAATGGCGCACCACCAGGATGTGCGCCATTAGTAACCTGGATTACTAATGGCGCATTTAGAGTTGGCACGCCATTAGTAAGTGGCCAGCAACAAGATATTTTGGACAGCCTCTCCTACCCACACTCACTTTCTCCCCACTTCATTCTCTCCACCTCCTCCTTGTCTCGGGTGCCTCCTCTTTTTCACCTCATTTCCACCATAGAATCATTCAATTTAAGAGGTTAAATTACCTTGTTTTGATAGGTAAGTAAGGGGGGAAGCTATATTTATATTGTTCTCCCTACAACAATGTGCACATGCACTTTTTATGGCCTAGCTAGATCTATGTATGTTCGTGGTGTTGCATATGTTTGTGGTGTTGCATATGTGTTTGTGTTTGGAGGTGTACTGGTATTTGAAATTCGATAGTTGCCAATATTTTGCCGGAATGTTGATTCATTTCCGTTTCTGCGAGAATTTTGGCATTAAGCATTCTTTTTAGTCCTATTTTTAGGGAAAGTCATGCCAAATTTTTTCTTGGTTCTAAAATATCGTTTTGCTCTACCCCGCAGGCGACCATGGTCCGCATGATGACCGAAGGCATCGTGAATAGGTTTTTGAGGTCCGCGAAGGCCGAGATGCTTCAAAAGAACGAGACGGATATAAGATGTCCGTGTCGAAGATGCAAGCTGAAGAGCCTTATTGCGGACCCAGAATCCGGGCAGGTGCGGGACCACCTGCTCTTGCGTGGTTTCATGGATGGCTATCGGTGGAAAGGTGATGAAGATGTCTACGAAGTCGTCCATGGGGGCCGGGCAAGAAATGAGGAAGGGCAGCAAGACAACCACCGTGGCTCGGGCGGGCGAGAAGACGAAGAATCCCGAGGAGATGATCACGGTGATGTTGTACACAGTCATCATGTAGAAGATGCAGGACATGATGATGAGGAAGATGCCGGAGCAGTCGACGGGCATGATCATGAAGATGATGATGCCGGCGGAGCAGACGACGCTGGACCATCGATGGGCTGCGTGCAGGACCCTCATATTCAAGAGCTGCTTCTCAAGCAGACGGATAACGCAAGAGCTGCCGCCCGAGAGAAAGCCAAGATGGATCAACTTGAGTTAGACGCGGTTACTCCATTGTATGAAGGATGCATGCCCGAGGATACCCGCCTGAAAGTAACGCTCATTGCTCTGGAGATGAAGGTAAAACACAAAATGGCCGACGCATGCTTCGACGAGAACATGTCATTCTGGCACGAACGTCTTCCCGAGGGGAACAAGTGCCCGACCAGTTTGGAGGAGGCGAAGAAAATCGTGTGTCCTCTGAATTTACCGCACATGAAATACCATGTGTGCATGAACAATTGCATCATTTATCGTGATGAGCACGCGGAGTCTACCATATGTCCGGTGTGCGGCGTCACTCGATACAAGAAGAGGAAGAAAGCTCCTCGAAAAGTGGTGTGGTACTTTCTGATCACTCCTCGTCTGCAGCGGTATTTTGTGGACCCTAAGGTAGCAAAGCTCCTGTGTTGGCACGCGGATAGGGAGGAGAAGAAGCGAGAAGATGACGCAAATGATCCGGAGATAGATAAAAAAGACAAGATGCTGAGTCACCCTAAGGATGCGAGCCAGTGGCAAGCGTTGAACTTCGAAGACCCAGAATTTGGGAATGATCCAAGGAATATCGTGCTGGGCTCGAGCACCGATGGAGTCAATCCATTTGGCAGCCAGAGAAGCACACATAGCACCTGGCCTGTGTTTGTGTGGATGTACAACCTTCCCCCCTGGTTGTGCATGAAGAGGAAGTACATTCACATGAGTATGCTAACTGAAGGACCGAAACAACCAGGGAACGACATCAATCTGTATCTGGGGCTGTTGAAAGAGGAGCTTGACACGCTGTGGAAAACGCCAGCCAATACGTGGGATGCCGCAGAGAAAGAATATTTCCCTATGAGAGCTGCGCTGCTCACGACGGTGCACGACTATCTCGGTTACGGATATGTCGCGGGGCAGGTGGTCCACGGATTTTCTGGATGCGTCAGGTTCATGGATGACACAACATATCGCCATCTAGATAGAGATCCCGGGTCTTCGAAAACCGTGTTCATGGGACATCGAAGGTGGCTTCGCGACGATGACCCATGGAGAAAACGCAAGGATCTGTTCGATGGTGAAACCGAACCCCGAGGACGCCCGCGTACGAGGAGCGGCGAGGAAATAGACGAGATGTTGAAAAATTGGAAAGACTGCCCACTGCCGGGAAAGAAGCAAAAGGCGCCAGAGCCGGGAAAGAAGCGAAAGGCGCCAGAGCCGCTGCTGAAGGTATGGAAAACAAGGTCTGTTTTCTGGGACTTGCCGTACTGGAAGATCCACCGTGTGCCTCACAGCCTTGATGTCATGCATATCACGAAGAACGTGTGCGAGAGTCTGCTTGGTACCCTGCTCAACATGCCAGAGAGGACCAAAGATGGGCCGAAAGCAAGGGTAGACTTGAAATCAATGGGCATCAGGCAGGAGCTTCACGCTATATATGATGATCATGATGATGATGATGATGAGGCGAAGCAGGACACGGAAAGTCGTCACAAAGGAAAAAAGGCCAAGAAGACCGGAAATGACTACCCTCCCGTGTGCTTCACTCTAAGTCAGGAGGAGATCGAGCAGTTTTTCACCTGCCTCGTAGGAGTAAAACTTCCTTATGGTTACGCGGGGAAGATAAGCAGATACCTAGACCCAGCGAAGCTGAAGTACAGCGGGATGAAGTCTCACGACTGTCATGTGCTGATGACGCAGATACTTCCAGTTGCAATCCGTGGGATCATGGACGCACACGTCCGTGAAACCCTATTTGGCGTATGCAACTTTTTTGACGTCATCTCTCGGAAGTCTGTTGGCGTGAGGCAACTCAGAAGGCTACAGGAAGAGATCGTGGTGATACTATGCGAGCTTGAGATGTACTTCCCGCCCGCATTCTTCGACGCTATGGTGCATCTGCTGGTCCATATCATGGACGATATCATCCAACTCGTGCCGACGTTCCTGCACAGCATGATGCCGTTCAAAAGGATGAATGGTGTCATCAAAGGATACGTTCGCAACATGTCACGTCCAGAGGGAAGCATAGCCAGGGGCTTTCTGACCGAAGAGTGCATCTCCTACTGCACGAATTATCTAGGCATCGAGAACCCCGTTGGTCTGCCCGTCAACAGGCACCTCGGCAGGCTCGCTGGATGGGGTCACCGTGAGGGTCGTCACGAAATGCATGTCGACTTCGAGGGTCGACTCGCCGACTTTGAAAGAGCAAACCTAGTCGCGCTACAACACATAGACGTGGTCGATCCTTGGGTGGTACAACACAAAACCTTTATTAAGAAGACGTACAATGAACGAGGCCAACAGAGGACGGACAGAGATATACTCAAAGAGCACAACTCATGTTTCACACGTTGGTTCAAGCAGAAGCTTCTGTCGTACCCTTTACATGAGGATTCTTCCGCGGAAGAACAACTCATATTCGCCTTGTCATAGGGCGCCGAGCACAACCTGATGACCTATGAGGCGTACGATATCAACGGCTACACATTCTACACCGAGGCCAAGGACATGAAGAGCAATGGTTATCAGAACTCTGGGGTAACGATGGAATCCTACACCGGTAACGACAAGGACAGATACTATGGAAGGATCGAGGAGATCTGGGAGCTGAGCTACGCTGGAGAGAAGGTCCCGATGTTCCGTGTCAGATGGGCCAAGAGCGTCCTAAAAGAAGACCGGTATTTCACCACCATGGTTATACCCGAAGCCAAATCCAAGACCGCGGGCGAAAACGTCACCGCGAAAAATGAGCCATGGGTACTGGCTTCCCAAGTGGACCAATGCTTCTTCATTACCGACCCGTCAAAGCCCAGTCGTGTTGTCGTGAGGAGAGGCAAAAGGAAGATCATCGGAATGGATGGAGTAGCCAATGAGCAAGACTTCGACAAGTATGGCGACCCGAGGATCGAACATGACGACGATGATGAAGTAGCAGCATACACCACAAGAAGAAGCAGGACCACCCTACCTAAAGGACGTCCGTTCCACAGAAGAACTCCATTTGCGAAAAAGAAGGGCAAGAAGATTGTGAACAGATAGCTAGCTAAGATCGACTGTATTTAAATCGTAGCCTTCATTTCTCAATTGTATTTCATGGGCACTTTTTGAACTATCATGAATATTTTTAAATTTCATGGACACTCGATCTCGATCCCCCTCCATCTCGATCGCTATCCCACCTCGCCAGATCCGGTCCCCCTCGCCGCCGAGCACCCCCCGGTCCATTGGCCGCCGCCGCCGACCCCCCGCACCCTCGATTCCCCTACTCAACCGCTGCCGCCGACCCCCCGCACCCCTCCCCTACTCAACCACCGCCGCCGACCCCCCGCACCCCTCCCCTACTCAACCGCCGCCGCCGACCAACCGCACCCCGCGCACCCTCCCCCGCTCCACCGGCATTACTGTTTGATGTAATTTTTTAAAAAATTATTACTGTCTTATAAAAAAAATATTACTATTATGATTTAAACAAGTTTGAACATATTTAAACACAAATAAGTATCAAACAACATTTTAAATGGATAAAAAAAATTGTGGAGCCTGGGAATCAAACCCAGGACCTCGCGGTGTGAGAACTGGCTGCTGACCAGTCGAGCTAGTAGAGGGAACTTGGTGTGGATCAGGTCAGGTGGAAGATAACCTGTTGGCTCGAGCAGAAATAAAAAAAATACTAATGGCGCACCACGGTGGGGTGCGCCATTAGTATGGATATACTTATGGCGCACCACGGTGGGGTGCGCCATTAGTATGGATATACTTATGGCACACCGAGGGGTGGTGCGCCATTAGTATTGTGCCCGGCCCTATCCATATTCCCCTCCTTCCCCGGCCCCTCCCTATCCCCTCTCTCTCCCTCGCCCTCGCCCTCGATCCCCTTCCCCTCTCCTCTCCCGACGCTGCTGCCCCGCCGCCCCGACGCCGCCTCGACGCTGCCCCGCCACCCCGACGCCGCCTCGACCCCGCCCCGCCGCCCCGACATCCTCCCCGCGCCCCACTCCCCGGCATCCTCCCCGCGCCCCATCCCGCTCTTCACCTCCGCCTCGCCCTCTCACCACGGCCACAGAGGCTCCTGGATCTGGACCAGCCGCCGCCGGACAGCAGCAGGTCAGTAAGCCTCTCTCTCTCTCTCCATTCATGTACCTTCCCCTGGCCTGCTGTGACTCACTCAACCCCCATTTGCATCTAGGCAGGCGGCATCCGTCACCGGCAGGTAGGCGACATCCATCACCGGCAAACCTCCCACGCACCGTGCCTCGGACGCACAGCAGCAGGTCAGGCCCCCCCCCCCTCTGTCTCTCTGGCACGATGAGTTATAGGATCAATGCCTAAGTTTTGTTGAGCACACAGATTTCTTTTCTGTAAGCATTGGTATTATGTGCTTCCCATAGTTGGTATAAGATGATTTAAGCTTAACAAACAAAATGCACACCGAAACACCCCCAATTCCAGCTCCTTGAATTCTTAGAACTATGGATACCCAGCTCCACTAATTCATGGGCCTGTTTGCGAGAGCACCAGCTCTAAATAAATTGTTAACATCAGTTGGATGTTCAAGAAATTGGCATGCCATGGCATAGAGGTACAGAAATCTTACACAGGGTCAGCACCAGCTTCCAGTAACAGTTTCAAGCATGCAGTTAAACCTTTCATCTCAGGAGCAACAACCAAAGGGGCTACAAGACCACCATTGACATCTGCACCAGCCTGCCAAAAAATACTATATATTACAAATCGGTTTGTAGAGGAACTCTCTATGGGCTGTTAGGTTCATTGCCGATTAGACATGGTGTTTTCTTGTGTTAAACCTTAGTGTAGAGCGGCCACAAAAATGTCTCAAAGGTAGCTCAAATAATAAACACCATCAAAGAAGGCCAAACCTACTTTAGTGTCGAAAAATATAGCATTGAGCAAAAATTTGCTTAAGTAATTCTAACTTTCCAAGGCCTAACACAACAAAAATGAATACTGCAGGCACGATACCTCCACCAGGAGCTTGACACATTTCAGTGAGGGAGCAGCTATAGCAACGAGAAGAGGGGTGTCAACACCACCGGGTAGTTTCTTGTTACACTGGCAAAAACAGATTACACACGATATACTATACTGATGTAAGATGTAGGAAAGAGCAAACAAATAGAAGGAAGAATGCATTTGTTGTCCTGTGGCCATCTGTAAATGAGAAAGGGAAAAAATCAATAGCATTGCAAAAGCAAACATGTATCAACTGAAAGGAGGGGAAGTAGTTTATTTCATAGAGTAAACATTAGCACTATTTGACAGTAAAAGGTTTTAGCTAATTTGAATTAACTGAAAGCAGCAGTACATCATTTTTATTGACAGTAAAATGTTCAAAGAAACAGATATGTAAAACCCCCATAGTTATGTCTTTCGTACAATATGCCATGAAAAGGTGTGCCATTTTCATAGTAGAGCAAACCGGCCTGCCTTTTGGCCTTTTGGTTGCAAGTGCATTTCACTCAAATCACTCAGTAAGTGATGGCATTCCTTGTGAAATGTTCAAATTAGCTAAAACCTGTGCATATGTAAAAGGTTCAGTAAGTGATGACAGTAAAATGTTCAAAGAAACAGCTGAAACTCCTCTACCGGTGGTTGCACTTGTCTGCAGGATATGTAAAACATTTTGATTGATAGTAAAATGTTCATTTAGTTTCAGTAAACAGATATTGCCAAGCATGACATGGCCTTTGTGATCTCCTACTCCTGAATTTTCATGTCACTTGTGCTATTAGTAGTTTTTTGACAGTAAAAGGAATTTTCATGTCACTTGTGCTATCAGTACACTACAAGTGAATTTTCATGTCACTTGTGCTATTTATGTGGTCTGAAACTTGTCAAGTGATGCTGCTGCTGCTATCTGCGAGTTGCTGCTGCTAGTTGTGATTTTGTCAAGTGATGCTGCTACTACTTGTGATCTTCTAAAATAACCCCTTTCTCCTGAAACGTTGATTAATTTCCGTTTCGGTTGAGAAATGGGGCACTCCTAGGTCAAGAAAATTAGCAAAGGTCATGCCCAATTTACTTGACCTAGAAGGTGCCCGATTCTCAACCGAAATAAAAATTAATTTGCTTTAGTGGTTGGATTAGTTTAGTATTTTTTTCACACACTCAGACACCCTTGCTTGCCATGTGTGTGAGAGAGATAGTGAGAGGAGACAAGAAGAAGGGGGTTAGGAAGATGTTGCCTGCTCATCAAAGCTAACCATCTCCCCCTTTTCACCCCTTTTCCTTTGTCTTTTGTGGGTTGCAAGGAAGCTACTGTCTTAGCTAGCTTAGCTTGTGCACAAATCCCAGTGTTACAACCTTGTATCTTTGCAGTAACCAACTTTCTAGACACACCCCTGCATCATGCAACAGTGCCTTCAAGATCCAAGGCAATATCACAAACATCATAGGCAATTTGACCAAACTCACAACCTTGTATCTTTGCAGCAACCAACTTGCTAGACACACCCCTCAAGAACTAGGTTACCCTGAGAACGTGGACTTGGACCTTAGCAACAACACACTAACAGGTTCTATCCCAAAACACCTAGGCAATATCACAAACATCTCTCAATTGTTCCTTGACAATAACCAACTTTTTGGCGACATTCCTCGAGAATTAGGTTATTTGGTCAACTTAGAGATC
The DNA here is from genome assembly GCF_056163025.1 of Triticum urartu. Taxonomy (NCBI): domain Eukaryota; kingdom Viridiplantae; phylum Streptophyta; class Magnoliopsida; order Poales; family Poaceae; genus Triticum; species Triticum urartu. Next base: position 353,322,324 of record NC_141878.1, on the reverse strand, counting down.
TTGTTCCTTGACAATAACCAACTTTTTGACCAAACTTTGTTCCTATTTATAGAGAAACATGGCCAACAACGATGAGGCCGGGGGTTCGGGCGGCAAGAAATTCTGGGAGCTGTCCCAGGAGATGGAGGAACAACCTCACTTGTATGAGGACGCCGCCTTCCCCACCGATCCTGAGACCACTGATGGTACCGCCGAGGATGACCCCACTGATGCTACCACTGATGGTGCCGCCGAGGATGCCACCACTGATGATGGCGGCGCACGCACAGATGGCAGCCAACCGAAGAGGCAACGGAAGGACCGGCGCCCGACCGTGCTCCGCAACCTCAAGGAGGAAGTTACTGAAGTGGACTCCAACGGGAATCCAACGGCGCCCGAACGAATAGTCAATGGGTACTTGCTTCAGCTCGGGTGCATTCTCCGGAGCACCGTCTCGATCAACACCGAGAACCTCAGGCATCCTGACCGAGGGAATTTGCGCAACCTCCTCTTCACGAAGCTGCACGAACGATACAAGTTCCCCGCTGAATTTGAAAACACAAGCCTCAAAGGGAATAAAGTGAACAATGCTGCCCTCACGAAGATGAGCACGGCTGTGTCTACTTGGAAAAGCAATGTGAAGAGAATGATCGAGAAAGGTGAGAGTTATGAGAAGATCAAGGAGAAAAATCCTTCGATCACCGAAGATGACTACAACGACTTCAAGATCAATTGCTCGAGCACCGCAAGCTCCGAATCAAGTAAGTGGGGGAAAGAAATGCGGGAGCTGAACTTAGGGGAACACACACTCGGTCCCGGCGGTTACAGAGTGGCGGAGCCTATATGGGACAAGGAGGAGGCGGACCGTGCCGAGCAAGGCCTACCGCCCCTCTTCGATAAATACGGTGACAAGCAGACCAGGAACTTTGTCAGGGCCCGGTACAAGAAGGACCCGAAAACAAAGGAGCTTACCACGGATCCGAAGACCAGGGCGCTTGAGCTTGTTCTGGTAAGGAATACACCCCTGCGTAATTAGCTCCATATGGTTGCATTCTAATTAATGAAGCCAAATTTATAAATGGTTCACATTCCTTCCGCAGGCGACTGAAAGCAGTAGCGCAGTCAACTAAGAGCAACCCTTGGGACACCACTCTAAATAGGGCGTTGAATGTAATGGAGAACAAGGATAAGCTCAGTAAGCGGACGTCAGCTAGTCGTGTGGCCAGCAAAGGCTTGTCGACAAAATGGTCGTCATACTATAACACTGGTGGGCGAAAGGAGAAAAAGACCAGCTCGGAAAGCCAGGCGCGCAAGGTTCAAGAACTCAGGGCACAGGTGGCGTGGATCCCGGAGATTGTCCAAGAGCAAGTGCAACAACAACTCGGAGCGACGATCACCGCCATTGTGCCTACCTTGATCCAGGGGATTAGTGCGTGGATTGCGGGCGGCCAACAGGGGCCGCCCCCAATTCCTAGCTTCACGGCCAGCAACTCGCAGAACACGATGGCGGGGCCATTGGTGTCTCTGGCGGAGGCGGCATTGGTGTCTCCGACGCCGGCACGGGAGCTTAATGCACCCGGGTGTACGTCGGCCGGCACCTCTGCAGCAAGCGGCCCCTCCGTCAACTGCACGCCCACCGTTGGCGGTGCCTTGACATTAGCCGAGCTCGACGCCATCATCACGGTAACTAATTAAGCCTCTCTCGGCCGAGGACATCATCTCCTTGCCTTTGACTGGGCATCCCTGATGCCCTACATGTTTTCGCAGGGCGCCGCCGACGTTCCGTGCACTCTCCTGCACTTCGTGAACAACGAGTTGGTCGATGTCGCCAAGGGCAAAATCGTTCAACCGGGCAACCCCTTGTTCCACGGTACCCAGATGCCACCCAACTTGTTTAGGGTTCAACTGGTTCGGGTGCTGCCAGGCTGCGACGAGCTGTTACCTCCGATTCGACCCGTCGGGGCCGACGATGATGACGTGATGACCCTCAGCGCCTGCCTAAGCTGGCCCCTGCTTTGGCCGAAGAGCCAGATTCGTTTGGGGGCGGGGGACACCACCCCAAAGACAACACCGCCAGTCGTGCCGGCGCCAAGTCGGCCCCATGGCAAGACCGCCGCAACGGTGCCGGACATCCCTATGCCACTGGATTCAAACATGCATATGGCATAGGATCAGAACGACGACGACGATGATACATTTGCCAACGTCGATCAGTACTTTGCCGATCATGGGTACGGTGGCGACTTCATGGGGCCTCCTTCTCAAGAACCCAACCCAACAAAAGACGTGCGTGATCTAGCTGGTACCGCGGAGAAGCCAAGTTGCAACAGGCATCGTCTGCAGTTCAGCTCTCAAGAGACGCCTCCAGCTGCCGACTTCACCGAGCCTCAGATAGGCGAGGTGCGAAATATGATCAGCCCCAACACACTCAAGAAGGCGGTCTGTGAGCAGAACTCGGTCCCATTACAGGAGAAGAAGAAGGCACGCAAAAGAAAGACTAACAAGGGTGCGGGCCAGCCGGCACCGAGTATGATCCGTGCTCAGGACGGGCCACCTTCACCTGAGGATATCTCGAGGAGGGTGCATGTGGCGGGTAGGCCGATGCTACCGAGAAATATGCTCGATGCTGCAACCGGTGCTATGCGGAGTCTGCATGACAGTGTTCTTTCTTTGGAGAAGCGGCGTCTCGGAGAGAAGGATGTGGCATACTCGGTTTTCGCGGCCAAGGTGCCAGAGGGCAAGGGCTTTGTGGATAACTCCATCGGGGGTACGATCGTCCTGCGGTTTGATGACATCCACGCTATGTTGAACCTTCATCCGCTGCACTACACCTTCGTTCGGCTATTTTCGCTGAGTATGGAGATGCGGATCATTCGCGACAAGACCCCGGACATCGTGATAGTCGACCCCTTCTACATGCGTGCCAAGATCTTGGGCAGCGCTGGGGACCGGCAAGTCGCGAGTTCTTACCTCGAAGGCGTCATTCTGGCAAACCAAGATAAGGATAACTTCCTCGTGCCTTACTTTCCCGAGTAAGTCCTCCCCTCAACCGCCCCGTAACATATGAATTCTTAGATTTTGATCGTTTTTCTTTTAACATTCCGTGTTTTCTGCAGTGACACACGTTGCACGCTCATCCTCCTAAGCCCGAAATATTGCATGGCCATGTATTTCGACCCGGACCGTCAGTCGAACGTAGACTACACAAATGTCAAGAAGGTTCTTGATGATGTTCTCCCCGGCTACGTCAAATCTGGAGGCACCTTCACCAGGCCTATTCGTAAGTACGGCAAGCACATGTTCTCCCACAATACGATGTTCTGCTGCGTCAAGCAGCCGCCTGGCGGTTAGAAGGGTGCCTACTACGCCATCCATCACATGCGGGCGATTGTACGGGACCATCATCAACTTCTGCTACCGAGTAGACTCAAAGATTGGGCCGCGAGCGTGTCGGCAATCCAGGACGCGGACATCAGACAAGAATTCTTTCGCATCCAGTTGGAGTTTGTGGAAATCATCCATCAAGATGTCCTTCGTACCGCGGGGCAGTTCTACCTCAGAAATCAACTATCCAACAGTGACATCGACACAATCCTACAAATGCAGGCTGACAACGCCCGTTCTTTCATGACTCCCACGATAGCCGGCGGCTTCATCCATGCTCCGGTCCCTTGAGTCTCATGTTGTAATTAAACTTTAATGAACTTGTAGTATGTCTCTTTGGTTTCGAGAGTCGTTCAACTTAAGATGTAATCGATGCTATTAATGTCTTGCTTTTCTCTTCCGATCGTTCTGTTGCATACTTATATATTGCTTATGTATTGTCTGTGAATTGGTACTAACGTTTCGTTTGGCTACTGCATAGCGATGCCGTGGTATGTCGTGTACAAGGGTAAGGTTCCCGGAGTCTATGACGACTGGGAGGAGTGTCGGAGACAGGTTCACCGATTCAGCGGTAACAGTTACAAAGGGTGCGCCACTAGGGCCGAGGCCAAATATAGATACGCCCGCTATCTAGCGGGAGAGGGGAGGGAGCGTTGGAGGAACCGGATGAAGACGAGTTTCATCGTGATGATGCTCATCGTGATGACCGCAGCTCTCTTCTATGTGATGGTAGTTTAGATGATCGATATCGACTTGTAATGTGAAGACAAACTCGCGGTCTCGAGACTTGTAATATAATGTTCTATCTTTGTTCGGTATTTTCAATTCGGAGACTAATATGATGACTTGTATTCGGAGACTAAAATGATGAATTGTATTCAGAGACTAATCTTCTATTGTATTCGATGAATTTGTTGTTGATGTGTGCTATCTATATTTTGTCCAATTATACATTTTGTAACCTGTGCAAAAAACAGAAAATTAAAAAAAAACTAATATTCATACTAATGGCGCATCACATCATAGTGCGCCATTAGTATGCCAAAGGATACTAATGGCGCATCATTAAAGAGTGCGCCATTAGTATGCCGAAGTTACTAATGGCGCATCTTGCTGTCGTGCGCCATTAGTATGCCAAAGCACCTGGGTATACATGGCCCCCTGGGAGGCATACTAATGGCGCACTATTGTATATACTAATGGCGCATCCGGGGTGCGCCATTAGTATACCAGATACTAATGGCGCACCTGTGGTGCGCCATTAGTAAAATATACTAATGGTGTGCTACTAATGGCGCACCACTAATGCGCCATTAATGGCCAAATTAGGTGCTCCATTAGTAGGCCTTTTCCTAGTAGTGAGGCGGTAGATGCGGAGTAGTTGTGGCCCAGCCCCAAGGGCTCTGAAGAGGACGAAGCGGGCGATGTTGAGCAGGTATGTGCTCTCAGTTTCCTTGACCCCTTTTGATGAGGCCTTCCTGATTCCTTGCTCGTCAGGGCCCCCTCCGCGGCGACCGCGAGCCCACCTCAGGGCCGTTCTGCAGGGCCCGTAGGTATTTCTGACTGTGCCCGCCCTTCGGACCACGCCAAGCCCTCGGCGGAGCTCGTGCCGGGACTTTCATTTGTGAACCGCGCTCACAGCCCCCGAGTGCTCCTGGGGCAAGGCTGCCTCTGGCCCCCTAGGAGCTCGCCTCGGGGCCCAGGGCTTGCCTTTATTGTGGACCAGCAGGCCCTTGGAGTGGCCCTGGACGCTACCCGCATGCCTGGCCTACGTCTTCCCCTCTCGTTGGAGGCACCCTCGCTCCTGAGGCCAGCACCCGGGCCCATGCTGAGGGCGTGGAGGAGCCTCCTCTTGACAGCCCGGATGTCGTAGATGGGCCCAGTCGTTTTCTGGATCCTGCGCAGGATTGGAGCGTGGTCCACCAGGGCCTACTATGGGAGGCGTCGGATGTCTTGAGGCGCCTCGGGGATGAGGTTGCCGAGGTGGACAAGCGCATCGGAGCTTAGGACCTGCGCCTCTCAGAGGAGTGGCGCAAGCTGAAGACTGTTGTCAACCTGAGCCGGCGGCAGCATGAGGCCATCGTGGAGAAAGCGGAGGCGTCCCTGGCCATCGTTTACAAAGCACGCAACTATGCTTTGGAGGAAGCCCGAGATGCTGATCATCGCCGTGTGGCAGCCGAGGATCATGAACACAAGCTCAAAGCCTTGAGCGCGGCCCTCGAGCGCCAGGTGCAAGCTCGGATGGCCGCCCTTGCCATGACTATGGTTGGCGACGGCCCTGCTGGCCTCTTAGCACGGGAGGAGGCGCTGACTCTTGAAGCGATGGAGCTGGGCATGGAGCGCGAGTGCCTGGAGATGATGGAGCGCCAGGTGGCCAAGGCCAAGGTCGAGCTAGACGGCCGAGAGGCCAAGGCCGCCCTGGAGATCTTGGTTTTATAGGAAGACTATCGCGGGAAGCGGGAACTCCACGAGAGTCGCTTTGTCGAGAAGGGCAATGAGCTGAAGAAGAAGATCGCCGCCCTCGAGGGGCAGCTGGCGGGCTCCAAGCGTCGTCTGCAGGCGTCGGAGATGGCTCACTCTGCCTCTGAACATCGTGCACGGGCATCGAAGGAGGCTTGCACGATGGCCGAGCACCGTGAACAAGCATCCGAGAAGGCCAGCGTCGCCGCGAGGGCAGAGTTGTCCTGCTTTTACCAGCGGGTGGAGGACATCTCTGCCTCCGCAGCCCTGAGCCCTGCTGAAGCCGCCCATGCTCGTGGGATGCGAAGGGTCCACTCGGAGATGGTCACAGCCTTGGGGAACAGGGTCAATGGAGCCTTGCATTAGCTCCTTGGTTCAGGGGTCGACGATCCCCTGACAGCTGATGACGCCTGCTACCTCAAGTTCTTCAGCGAAGTGGTTGATCGTCTTAAGGGCCAGGTTACGACGGTGCGGCAGCTTGTCGAGGAGCAAAGCCACGACGTTCTTCGGCGCGAGGTCGCGCGCATCTTCGGGACTCTACTTCGCCTTGACCAGCGCTCCGACTTCAGGGTCCTGCTGGAGCCGGTGCCCTATGTGGTTGTTGGCGACGTGGAGGCATGGGTGAGTGACCACGTGGAGGTGTTGGTGACGGAGCTTGTTCCGGCGGTTGAGGATGCACCAGCGTCTGAAGACGACGCTGGCGGTCTTGTGGATGGAGCCGACGCTTAGCCCAGTCCTGCTCTTTTCATAAAAGTTTTTGGATTGTGGCCCTAGAGCCAGTAAAGATGAACGTTATGTAATTTGAGCTTTTGACGATGTAAGGATGGATTTGAGGACTCCCTTGTGACGTCCGCTCCTGACGCCGGGGCCTCAGCCTATGTTGTGTTTCTGAGGGAGTGCCTGCCGACCCTGTTTGAGCGCGTCTCGCGAGTACTTGCGACTAGTGCGGGAGGATTGACGGTCCGGCCGTGGGCCAGACAAGACGTGCACACTACGCCCTGGCCCCTGCTCGCGAGGGGCGATCCGGCGGGTCGCGGCTGCGGACAGCTTTAGCCAAAGGGGGGCTGAGAACGAAAAGAGCGAAAGAACTCAGCAAAACATGAACGAGAAACTTCCCCCCTTTATTCAAAGACAAAACGCGCAGCCGCAAGCTCGGCTCTAGAAGACATATACAAAAGAGGCAAGGGAGAATGGCAAAAAGGAGGGGGACCACGTCCGGCCCCTGAGCAGGTCTTCAGTCTTCTCCCCAGCGCGGAGGGTAGGGCTACCACCGGTTGATGTGGGCATAGCCATTGGAGGGCAGTGTCGGTGGCCAGCGTGGAGCATGGTACTTCCACTAGGACATGGGTGGGAGCCCCCATGAGGCCCCAGGGCGGCGCTCAGGCGACTCCGGGGCATGTCCAGCCCCACTCATTATTACTTGAGTGTCACGAGCGGAGATCTTCTGACGTGCCCGCCCCTTCACTTGAGGACCCCGTCCCGCACTAGTCCGCTCCCGCCATGGGCCCACCCGAAGGCGGCATTCATGAGGTGGGACACTGAGCATAGTGGGGGGATGATACCATAGCTAGAGGCCCCCCTGCTGAGCACCAGGGACACCGCTTACGCGACCTCGGGGCATGCTTCGCCCTGAGGGGCTAACATCGCCTGGAAGCACGGCGTCCTGAGGTGCGAGGGAGACCCCGCCCCGCTCATGCTCCTAATGGCCCCTGAGCCCTCCTAATCAGGGGAACACCCAGAGGGTACGGTGTCACGCGAGTGGGGGATGAAGCCTCGGTCTTGGGCCCTCCTGACTTGCATAGGACGGGCTGCCGTACCGCCCCCCGACGTACCCTCCACAGCCCGAGGGATGGGACGCCGGGAGGTGCGGCATCTTGAGCTTTGAGAGGGGGGAGAGGAGGCCCGTCCCCACGCGCATCATACCCGCCGCCGGTGAGCCCCTGGCGAAATCCAGGGCGGGCTCGTGCGCGACGGGTCACGCGTGAGGGGACGAGGGACCGTCCTGGGCCTTCTCTCCCTTTCTGTCTTCGAACGAGGCCTAGGGTGCCCCTAGGCAGCCTGAGACCATGGTGAAGTGTTGCTAGTCACGGCGGGCAACGTCTCTCGCAGGGTAGTGTCTAGGAGCGCCCTGCCTGCGTGCCAGCCCATGCGATTGCACGCGCGGGCGGGTGTTCCTCCTTCATTCCTGCTCCATAGCCGTCGGTGGCGACGGCGGGGAGCTGATGGCCAGGGGTGCAGGGCCAGGTTCCTGTCCTCGCGGTCCCGAGCCCCCGGCCGTCGATGTCTGGTAGTGTCGGGCATTGAGTGCAGCCCAGAGACCGCTTGTCACACCCTAGCTAGTTCATGCATTAGAGTGTTGCACCATGTTTATTTTCCCAGAAAACTGAAATGGGGATGACAGAACCCCCCAGCACCCCCCCTGGAACAACTAGGGTTTACTAAAAACTTTTTCAATGAACCTGAAATGCCCTTCTAAAGTCCGCCCTTTTGTCTTGGGTTAAAACCTTTGACAAAAATGGTGCACACTTTTCTAGGACATCATAAGGTCATTGGATTAATTCATTACTAATTGCATTTGGGCAATTTAAATCCTATAAATATTTTAAAATGCCCAAATAATCCTGAAAGTATTTTTAGGCTATTGGGAATATTTTCAAATGTGCCTCTGAATATTTTCAGGTTTTTCCTAAATGAAATAGTATTTTTACTATTTCAAAACACAGAACAGGAATAAATAAGAAGGAAAACAGAAAGCAGACAGAGAGTAGAGGCTTACCTGGCAAAGCCACCAGCCGGCCCACCTGGCGGCCCAGCATTGTGCTGGCCCGTGCCAACCAGCTGCTTCGTCCCTGCCAGGCAGGCAGGGAGGTGATGCCGGCGCGCGAGAGCTCACCACCATGCCACCTGCTTGCCGCTCGCGCCCGTGGACACTTGGGCAAGCCCCACGTCGTCGCCCCGACCGCCTGGACACATCCACTCTCCCCCCTGCCTCTCTCCCTCGCTCTCTCCCGCCATGGCCGACGCCCTGCCGCTGCACCATCGACGTAGCCGCATTCTCATGCAAGATCGTCAGGTAATTGCCTATGCTTCACGGCAATTACACCCACATGAGGAAAACTATCCCACACATGATCTAGAGCTCGCAGCTGTAGTCCATGCACTTAAAACTTGGCGACATTACCTTCTCGGTAATCGATGCGAGATCTTCACTGATCACCAAAGTTTGAAATATATCTTCACCCAACCGGATTTGAATCTCAGGCAAAGACGCTGGGTCGAGTTGATCTCGGATTACGACTTAGGAATAACTTACACCCCGGGCAAAGCCATAGTCATGGCTGATGCGCTAAGTCGTAAATCTTATTGTAACAACTTGATGTTACAACAAGGTCAACCACTTCTCCATGAGGAATTTCGGAAGCTTAATCTTCACATTATTCCTCAGGGATTCCTATCTACCTTGGTGGTGAAACCGACCCTTATGGATCAGATCATAACCGCCCAGCAGTATGACAAGGGAATATCTCGGATCAAACAGAACATTGCTAGCGGAGCTACTACGTGTTTCTCTATGAATGATCAAGGTGTTGTCTTCTTTGAGAACCGCCTAGTGGTTCCCAAGAAACAACAACTACGACAACTGATCCTTAAGGAAGCTCATGAATCCCCTCTCACCATTCATCCCGGTAGTACTAAGATGTATCAAGACCTACGCCAGAGGTTTTGGTGGACTAGGATGAAGAGAGAAATTTCTCAATACATTGCTAAATGCGACGTTTGTCGTCGTGTTAAAGTAGAGCATCAATGGCCTGCAGGCACCCTTCAACCTTTGGCTATTCCTGAATGCAAATGGGATAAAATCAGTATGGATTTCATTACTGGGTTTCCCAGGACCAAGAGAGGGAATAATGCTATCTTCATCGTTGTCGATCGTCTTTCCAAAGTAGCCCACTTCCTACCTTTGCACTGATATGGAAACTGCGCCCGCTGGTGCACGCTGGCGCCCGCTGGCATGGTTCTTCATGGCTTGCGTCACTGCCTCATCCTGAGGCAGCCCTTTCCTTGACATCTCCGCCCTCCCGAAGCAGCCTAGCTGAGGCCACTCTTGGGAGAGGTCTTGGTTGCCCATCTGGAGCAGCCTAGGTGAGGCTGCTCCCTGAGGAGGTCTTGGTCGTTCTCCTTGCTAGGGCTGGCCCCCTCGCGAGGGTCTTGAGCAGCTGGTCGATCAGCTGGGCCCTACCAGGCTGTACCAAGAACGTGACGTGGGCCGCAGATAGGCAAGTCTGGGTACCCTGGTTCCCAGTACGCCGACAACCTCCGCCACCTCCACCACCATCGTAGTCGCTTCCCATGGCGAACTTCCTCGTCAACGTCATCCTCTACATCCCACATGGCATGACGGTCGAGCTGGGTCCAGAGGATGGCAAGGTACGGGACGATATGGTGGTCAGCGCCATCCCCCCGCTCCGCCATGATTTCTTGACGATTGCTGAAGCCAACAGGTTCATCCCGTTCCACCAGAGAGAGGGCCTCCGCAACACGATCCAAGGTTTGCTTCATGAGTTGGATTTCTTCCCCACTGAGATAGAGGATCATCCTATGGGTATTGGTATCTTTGGTTTTGAGAACTCGGTGATTAGAGATACTATTGTGGGAACCACCTTTGAACATGATGAACTCCAAGATGATGAACACACTATTCTTTCTTTTGTTCCTCATGATGTGGCTCTTAATATGGGATCCACCACTTTTGGGCTGGAAGTTTGGATACTTTACATTGGTTTGCCCTATGACTATCAGACCCAACACTATATCCACAAATCAGTAGATAAATTTGGGTGTCCTGTGGAGTGGAATAACCCTAGGGGAGACATGAGGTTTGTTCTTATCAAGGCTCGAGTTATTCACCTTCGACTAGTTCCTGAGAGTTTAGTTATTAGGCAGCTTGGTGGTGCTCGTCAGAACTAGACTATAGCGGTGACAATGTTACAGAGCAGTGATTGGAATGCTCACCTTCCTGAGGTGCCGCCGGCCGGCGAAGACCCCGCAACGGTAGATGGGGTTCCACACGCTCTGCATGGGGAAGGCATGAATGCAGAGCAGCTGTACCAGATGCAGCTCCACAACTGGTTGGCGTAGAATGTCACTGCTGGTAACAACAACCAAGGTAATGTTGATGATAATGTAGTGATTGATCAGGCTGATGATGTTCAGTTTCATGCGAATTGGGGTGAATGGCCTATTCGCCCACCTGCTATTCCACCGGCCATTTACAATTTCAAAGCTTGGCTTGCTAATGAAGGGCTCCACGCCATTGATGGCATCTTACCTGAGAATAACTTGCAGGATAACCCAGCTATGTCTTGGAACGACTAAATCTCCGTGCCCAGTAGTACTGATTCCTGTTCCAGCTCAGATGGTTTTGTTCTGGTGCCTGTTAACCTCCTCAATGCTCTTTGGAAGGGTCAGAATGCTGCTCCCAGCTCCACCAATCAGGCCATGGTTCCACAAGTTGATGACTCAATCCCTGAATATCAATCTTTCGATTGATAATGCTGGTTTGCACATGTCCATGTCTGATCAAGGTAATATGGTTGCTTCCATGCTCTTCACTAATTTCTCTCCATCTAGGCAGATCACCAGCCTTATTTGGAATGCTATCAAGCCGGCGTTGGCCACCTTTTGCCCCTGGAGTGCAGGGTTTGGGTGTAGAAACAATGTGGAAATGCAGGTGGAAGTTTCTTGAAGCTCTGAATCCTTTGTTCTCTCTGTGGATCATATTATTTTGCACTCTGATGGGCTTCTGTTGCTACCACACAAAGGTGGGAATTGGATAATGTTCAGTCTGATCATGTTTCTGCTGCTGAAACCAATTTGCTGCAACTTCTCCCATCTGATGGTACTGATGAATAGGTTCAGACTAAGCAGTCCATTGTAACCTCTATCCAGATCCGGCAGCTGAACCTGGTGGCACTACCCATCGTGGTAAATCTGTCGTTCCAGAGTGTGCAATTTGTCTACGCAGTAGTGCTCGTTCCAACAAGTATGACGACTTCAATATACCATCTACCTCTGACACTAAGCACAAGCCCTCCAAAGTGAAGCCACGTGTCACTCCAGCTGCGCCTTCGACTGTGATCATCACTGAACTCCGGGAAGATGGCATGCCTCCTCCTACTCTAATTGCTATCATTCAGTAGGTGGGTACTACACAGTGTGCAATCCCGGCCGAAGAACTTCCTGAAGAAGCTTTGCTGGCGTCCACGGCCGAGGGTTCTTCGGCCACCTCTGCTTAATTTTCTTAGCTTGCTTTTCTCATGAACCTTTTGGTTAATTGGAATGTACTCTTTTGGAACATCCGTGGTTTAAGTTCTGATGTGCAGTGTCTACTAGTGGATGTGCAGTCATCTGTTTGCAAGAAACCAAAAAGAAAATGAAGGATAATACTTTTGTTAAATCTTGTTGCCCTCGTCATTTTGATAAATTTGCTTTTATTCCGTCTCATGGGGCTTCTGGTGGCATTGCTACTATCTGGAATAGCTCGTTCTTTACTGGTACTGTCATTGCTTCAAAAGATTTTGCCCTTGTAATTAAATTTCAATCCACTCAGTCGGCGCAATCTTGGACCTTAGTCAACATCTATGGGCCATTTCAAGGTGATCCTAGAATCACATACACAAATTGGTTATTTAGCCAGAATATCCCAGCCTCTGATGATTGGCTACTCGTTGGAGATTTTAACTATATGAGAAGTCCAAAAAACCGCAATAAACCTGGGGGTAATATTATGGACATGATCACCTTCAATGACTTCATCCGTACACAATGCCTCATTGAACTACCGATCAAGGGCCGCACATTCATGTGGAGCAACATGCAGAATGATCCCCTCCTAGAACAACTGGACTAGTTCTTCACATCGCAAAATTGGACACACTCATACCCTCATACAACTGTTAAACCACTGGGTAAGCCATTGTCCGATCATATCCCTTGTGTGATCAATATTGAAACCTCAATCCCACGAAGCAAAAAAATTCGATTTGAATCCTATTGGTAACAACATCTGGGGTTTATGGAGGTGGTTAAAACTGCTTGGGAAAAACCGGTTAGAGCTACAAATAGTGCAACTATTCTTTGCAGGAAATTGAAAACATTAAGGCACAACCTCGAAGCTTGGAACTAAACTATCTCATGCTTATCTATTGCCACTGCCAACTCAAATAAAGTGCTTTCTCATTTAGATGAGATTGAAGACAAACGACCTCTCACCACACCCGAGGAGAATTTCAGAATTATTCTTAAAAGACATCTGCTCCGCCTGCTATCCTAGCAGCAGCAATACTGGAAAAGCGTTGCACCATCAGTTGGGTGCGTTTTGGGGGTCAAAATTCTATTTTTTTCAAGCCATGGCATCAAAAAGATACAGAAGAAATAACATTGTCTCCCTAACCTTACCTGATGGCACCACTCTGGAGGATCATGCAGCTAAAGAACCGGTGCTCTTTGAAGCTTTCAAGCAAAGGTTGGGGATGTCCTCTAAACATCACATGAAATTCAATCTACAAAACATCATCAAAAAAGATGAAGGATTGGAAGAGCTCACGGTGCCTTTTACTAGGTAAGAAATTGATCTTGTTATCAAGGAAATGCCAGCTGACCGTGCACCGGGGCCTGATGGCCTTAATGGATCATTCCTAAAGACGTGTAGGCCCATAATCAAAGAAGATTTCTATGTTCTTTGTGATCAATTATTTGAAGGAGGACTCAATCTTGAAAGCATCAACGATGGATATATTACTCTAATCCCCAAAATCACCTTGCCAGAAACTATTAATGACTTCAGACCGATCACTTTGCTAAACTGTTGTCTTAAGGTCATAACGAAGCTTCTTGCCAACCGTCTGCAAAAATTGATCCTGAAAATTATTCATCAAAATCAATATGGTTTTCTGAAAAAGAGATCAATCCAAGACTATCTTTCCTGGGCGTTCGAATATATATACCAATGCCAAGCTTCCAAAAAATCGAGCGTCCTCCTCAGGTTGTACTTTGCAAAAGCATTTGACACTATCGAACACGAGGCTGTGTTAGACATCATGAGGCACATGGGCTCTAATGATAAATGGCTAGGATGGATCAAGTCCATTCTCTCTTCAGCCAAGTCATCAATTCTCTTAAATGATGTTCTAGGTCGTCAATTTCAGTGCAAATGTGGCGTGTGACAAGGCGATCCGCTGTCCCCACTAATCTTTGTCCTTGCTGCTGACCTTCTCCAAGCAGCAATTAATGATGCATTCAACCATGATGTGCGTCAAACTACCATTTCCAAACCCGCACCAGAAGTATTACCCCATTATCCAATACGCGGACGACACAATAGTGCTTCTTCCGGCCTCTCGGGACAAAGCTATCCTCATGAAACGCATTTTGACAGATTATGCCAGTTCCATTGGGATAAAGATAAACTTCCACAAGTCAACTTTAATACCCATCAATTGTCACCAGGTGCTGACACAAGACATTGCACAAATCTTTGGATGCACTATAGGAAAAATGCCATTTACCTATCTTGGCCTAACTTTGGGCACCACGAACCCTACTGTCTAGGACCTAATGCCCTTGGTTTGCACTGTGGAAAGGAGACTCTCTGCCACGTTATCTATGATCTCATATGGAGGGAAATTATCGTTGCTCAACTAAGTCATCACTTCCCTCATCATTTTTGCTCTGTGCACCATGAGACTGCCCCCAAGATCATAGAGTTACTAGACAAAATCAGAAGGAAAAGCCTCTGGACAAAAAAGACGGATGAGGGTGACAAATGCAACTCCCTTGCTTCTTGGGCGATGGTTTGTAGACCGAAGGATTGGGGGGCCTTGGTGTTATTGATATCAAGACTCAAATTGATGCCCTCCTCATGAAATACCTGCAGAAGTTCTATAACCACCTAGATCTTCCATGGGTAGACCTCATTTGGTCTACATACTACACAAACAAAGTGCCGCATACTACTGACCCCTGTGGCTCGTTCTGGTGGCGTGACATCTTAAAACTCACACCGATCTATAGAGGCATTTCCTCAGTGAATATCAGATGTGGGTCCACATGTCACAACCCTAGAATAATTGCCTGCAATAGTTGTATTTGCATCCATGCATCATGTCTAAGTTTAAATGAATTTGAAATAGGGGTGATGAATCCCTAGCACCAAAAGAACTCAACTAGGTTCAACTTAAAAATATTTTAGATGAACCCAAAGTGCCTCAAGAAAAGTTTATGATTTTTGGTTAAGGTAGAAACCTCAGCCAAAAATTATGAATTTAGTTCTAGGACATTTTTGGATTTTCGATTTAACTCATAATGTATTTGAGTTTGAGCAAATAAATAATATAAATATTTTTTCTCCAATGATTCTGAAACATTTTCTGGAGCTCTAGGATAAACCATATTGCATCCACATTAATTTCCAGAAGCTGTAAAATAATTTGGTTAGCAAACCAAATTCAAAACAAACTTCAAAAATAGAAAACAGAAACAAACAGAATAAAAGAGAGAGAGAGGAAAGCCTACCTGGGCCAATTGTATTCCACCTCCTACCAGTGGGCAGGAGGGCGTGTGCCCGCCACGCGCCGGCATGCGCCGGCCACCTCCTGCTTACCTGCTCGCCGTTGGAGGCTCCCGAGGGTGCCACACACTCTCCCTCGACCCCCTGCAACTCTCCTCTCTCTCCCAGGACCCCCTCCCCCTCCTCTGCTCCCTCATGAGCGCAGCCACCGAGCGCCTCGCAACGCGCCGACAAGCACAACCGCAGCCACTGGCCACCACACGTATCTCCGACGTGCGAAGAACCTCTGACGTTGACATCTACGCTGTCTCCGTCGTTCCACATGACCGGACGCGCCCCGCAACAGCTTCCCCGACCTCTTCTTCAACCTCCGGACGTGAGATCGTCGATGACCTTGTGCTCACCTCGCTGCGCCCCCGAGCCCGTTGAGTCTCTCTTCTGAACCACTTTGAGCACCCGATCCTTTTCCCCTGATACGTCTCCAACGTATCTACTTTTCCAAACACTTTTTCCCTTGTTTTGGACTCTAACTTGCATGATTTGAATGGAACTAACCCGGACTAACGCTGTTTTTAGCAGAATTACCATGGTGTTACTTATGTGCGGGAGCAAACGTTCTCGGAATGACCTGAAACTTCACAAAGCCACTTTTCAAAAAATATGAAAAATACCTGCAAAAGATGAAGGCCAGGGGGCCACCACCTCTCCACGAGGGTGGGGGCGCGCCTTCCCCCCTAGGGCGCGCCCCCCTACCTCATGGGGCCCCTGTTGCCTCTTCGACTCCAACTCCAACTCCATATATTCAGTTTCGGGGAGAAAAAAATGGGAGAGAAGAAATTATCGCGTTTTATGATACGGAGCCGCCGCCAAGCCCTAAAACCTCTCGGGAGGGCTGATCTGGAGTCCGTTCGGGGCTCCGGAGAGGGGAATCCGTCACCATCATCATCATCAACCGTCCTCCATCATCAATTTCATGATGCTCACCGCCGTGCGTGAGTAATTCCATCATAGGCTTGCTGGACCGTGATGGGTTGGATGGGATCTATCATGTAATCGAGTTAGTTTTGTTAGGGTTTGATCCCTAGTATCCACTATGTTCTAAGATTGATGTTGCTATGACTTTGCTATGCTTAATGCTTGTCACTAGGACTCGAGTGCCATGATTTCAGATCTGAACCTATTATTGTTTCATCAATATATGAGTGTTCTTGATCCTATCTTGCAAGTCCATAGTCACCTATTATGTGTTATGATCCGATAACCCCGAAGTGACAATAATCGGGATACTTACCGGTGATGACCGTAGTTTGAGGAGTTCATGTACTCACTATGTGTTAATGCTTTGTTCCGGTTCTCTATTAAAAGGAGGCCTTAATATCCCTTAGTTTCCGTAAGGACCCCGCTGCCACAGGATGGTAGGACAAAAGATGTCATGCAAGTTCTTTTCCATAAGCATGTATGACTATGTTCGGAATACATGCCTACATTATATCAATGAACTGGAGCTAGTTCTGTGTCACCCTAGGTTATGATTGTTACATGATGAACCGCTTCCGGCATAATTATCCATCACTGATCCATTTCCTATGAGCTTTCCATATATTGTTCTTCGCTTATTTACTTTCCCCTTGCTATTGCTATCATCACTGCAAAATACCAAAAACATTGCTTTTACTACTATTACCTTTTGCTACCGTTACCACTACTATCATATTACTTTGCTACTAAACACTTTGCTACAGATATTATGTTTCCAGGTGTGGTTAAATTGACAACTCAGCTTCTAATACTTGAGAGTATTCTTTGGCTCCCCTTGTGTCGAATCAATAAATTTGGGTTGAATACTTTACCCTCGAAAACTGTTGCGATCCCCTATACTTGTGGGTTATCAAGAATATTTTCTGGTGCCGTTGTCGGGGAGCATAGCTCTATTCTTTGAGTCACTTGGGATATATATCTGCTTATCATTATGAAGAACTTAAGAGATCCAAAAACCAAGATCTATCCCTCAACTACGAGGGGAGGTAAGGAACTGCCATCTAGCTCTGCACTTGATTCACCTTCTGTTATGAGTAAGTTTGCGACACCTACACCTGCTTCTACTATTCGTTCTGATATGTCGCATGTCATTGATGATGCCACTTGTGCTATGCATGATACTTATGATGAAACTACCTCTATGCCTGATACTACTGTGCCACTTAGTGATTTTCTTGATGAACAAATTGCTAGGGCTAGAGAAATTGAAAATATTGAATCTGATGATACTGATGAAAGTGATGATGAAGAATCACTTGTTATTCCTAAGGGTTATGTTTTTGATCAAGAAGCTTCTTTCAGTATTTTATCTTGCAAAAATAGAAATGAACTAAAAAGGTTATTAGCTAAATGGAGTAGGCAATCTCTAAGTGCCAGAATGAAACCTCACCCTGGTTTTGCTACTTCACCTATTTGTGTTACTGATAAGGATTATGAATTCTCTATTGATCCTGATATAATTACTTTGGTTGACTCTGATCCTTTTCATGGTTATGAATCTGAAACTGTTGTGGCACATCTTACTAAATTGAATGATATAGCCACCCTGTTCACTAAAGATGAGAGAACTCCTTACTTTTACATCCTCAAAATATTTCCGTTCTCATTAAAGGGTGATGCTAAGATATGGTTTAATTCTCTTGATCCTGGTTGTGTGCGTAGTCCCTAGGATATGATTTATTAGTTCTCTGCTAAATATTTCCCTGCTCATAAGAAACAAGCTGCTTTAAGGGATATATATAATTTTGTGCAAATTGAAGAAGAGAGTCTCCGACAAGCTTGGGGGAGGCTTCTCCAATTACTTAATGCTTTGCCTGATCATCCTCTTAAGAAAAATGAA
This sequence comes from Triticum urartu, assembly GCF_056163025.1. Taxonomy (NCBI): domain Eukaryota; kingdom Viridiplantae; phylum Streptophyta; class Magnoliopsida; order Poales; family Poaceae; genus Triticum; species Triticum urartu. The sequence continues at coordinate 353,304,055 of NC_141878.1, read as the reverse complement.
ATACTAGATATCTTCTAGAATGGACTAACCGATGCCTCCAGAGATTACCTAGATAGATGTGCTGGTTCTGTTTTCACGGAAACAACACCGGATGAAGCTGAAATTCTATTGAATAATATGTTGACAAATGAAAATAATTGGACACCTCCGGAGCCAATTCCTGAGCCTATTCCTAAACCAACTCCGAAGAAGAGGGGTATTCTATTTCTCAGTCCTGAAGATATGCAAGAGGCAAAGAAATATATGAAAGAAAAAGTATTAAAGCTGAAGATGTTAAGAATTTACCTCCTATTGAAGAATTACATGGTCTTAATTTACCGCCTGTTGAAGAAACATATAATCCAGATCCCTCTCCTATTTAAGAAACTCATGGTCTTGATAACCCGACACAGGTAGTAAAGGTAAATTCCCTCTATAGATATGATAAAGCTGAAATCCCATTTACTAAGTTTGCTAGCGCATGCTTAGATGAGTTTGATAAATTTATGGCTAGGCAAGAAGACTTTAATGCTTATTTTGGCAGACAATTGAAATACAATTCAAATATGCTTGAACACTTGGGTGATTATATGGATAATGTTAAAGGTGAACTTAAACTTATTAGTAAACATGCTTTTATGGTTACCACTCGAGTATAACAAGTACTTAAAGCTCAAAATGATTTTCTCAATGAAGTGAATAATAAAAATAATGATAATGCAATTAGAGTGGCTACTAGAACTGGTAGAATAACTCAGGAACCTTTGTATCCTGAAGGCCACCCTATGAGAATTGAGCAAGATTCTCAGAGAAATAATATAGATACACCTAGTCCTTCTAAAAAGATGAAAAAGAAAAATGATAGGACTTTGCATGCTTCTAGTGAACCTATTACTGAAACACCTGAGAATCCAAATGATATTTCTATTTCTGATGTTGAACCTCAATCTGGTAATGAACCTGAAACTAGTGATAATGTTAATAATAATGTTCATGATGATGCTCAACCTAGTAATGCTAATGATATAGAAAATGAACCTGCTGTTGATCTTGATAACCCACAATCAAAGAATCAACGTTATGATAAGAAAGACTTTGTTGGTAGGACACATGGTAAAGAAACAGAACCTTGGGTTCAGAAACCCATGCGTTTTCCTCCCAAACCATCCAAGAAAAAGGATGATGAGGATTTTGAGCGCTTTGCTGAAATGATTAGACCTATCTTTTTGTGTATGCGATTAACTGATATGCTCAAAACCAATCCTTATGCTAAGTACATGAAAGATATTATTACAAATAAAAGAAAGATATTGGAAGCTGAAATTTGCATCATGCTTGCTAATTATACTTTTAAGGGTGGAATACGAAAGAAACTTGGAGATCCAGGAGTATCCACTCTACCGTGCTCTATTAAAAGAAACTATGTTAAAACTGCTTTATGTGATCTTGGAGCCGGTGTTAGTTTTATGCCTCTTTCTTTATATCGTAGACTTGATTTGAATAAGTTGACAACTACTGAAATATCTTTGCAAATGGCTGATAAATCAACTGCTATACCTATCGGTATTTGTGAGGATGTGCCTGTTGTAGTTGCAAACATTACTATTTTAACGGACTTTGTTATTGTTGATATTCCCGAGGACGATAGTATGTCTATTATTCTTGGAAGACCCTTTTTGAATACTGCAGTGGCTGTTATTGATTGCACTAAAGGCAATGACACTTTTCATGTTAATCGTAATGAGCATACGGTACACTTCCCGAGGAAACAACCTCAAGTTCATAGTATCAACTCTATTGGAAAAATTCCATCGATTATATTTGGAGGTTTTGAATTTCCTCTTCCTACTGTCAAGAAGAAATATGACATTCTTATTATTGGGGATGTGCATATCCCCATGGAGAAAATGATGAGGAGACTATTGAGGGGCTCATCGAGCCAAAGCTCGAAGTAAAAGGCACCGAGGCCTAAGTATAATTAGCCGCGCACCGCGGAGATTCGGGCGTGTGAATGATCTTCCGATGATTTCTTGAGAGCAGCCGATAATTATGAAGATTTTCATGAATTGGCTAAGAATGCAGGCCTCATCGCTTTCCTCCACGACCAATGCGATCAGTATCTCTTAGTCACAAATACCTTTGTGCAAAACTTTCATTTCCATTCTAGGAACTCGCCACCTACAGTGGAGTTTCATTTATATGATGAGCATAAGGAGATGTCACTTTATGATTTTTGTCGGATTTGTTTAGTCCCTTTTGAGGCAAGACAGAAGAACCACATCATGATGATGTGGAGGGGTTTATTGATACTATCACTGTAGGGGAAACAAGGAAGGTTTCCGATGCACGAATCACTAGCATACATTTTCCTGTTTTACGTTACTTTGCATTATTTGCTAGTCGTTGCTTAATTGGTCGCGGAAACTGTGGAAACCTTAGTATCCCTAATATTATTATTCCACTCAACGGTTTATACAGTGATAACACTTTTAGTATGGGCGGCATTATTGCTAAATGGTTAAGTCTGAACCGTACCAAGGGCCCCATCTTTGGAGGCATCTATGCTTCATGCCTAGGTGCACGTTTTAACATACCTATTAGGCATTTTGAGAAGGAAGAAAAGGTGCTGCCTCGTGTTTACCGAGATTATAAAAGTATGGTGGCACATGATTTTATTGTTAAGAATAGGGAAGGAGGGCTTAAATATCAATTGTTCTTTAATAAACATCATCCTGAGACTATTACCATGCCTGCTCCTTCTTTGTTTGATTTATCTTCAGGCACGTACCTTGTTCCGTTGAAGGCTATTCACGCCTAACGTAACCCTGCACCAGCCGAGGAGCCATAGCCGGAACCACGAGTTGATCCTTCATGACGGTCTAATTACCAGTGGGATCCGGAGATGATTGTCAGCCAGTGGGAATCAGAGTCTTCCTCTTCTTCTTCTCAGTATGACCCCAACTACTATTATGGATATCCGCCAGGCCAGCCGTGCCCATAGGCCAACTTAGGCCAAAAGCCTAAGCTTGGGGGAGTACGTATTTCCCATCGACATTACATTTATGTTCACACACTCATTGCTAGATGTCGGTGCTCATACTTTTTCATTGTATCATCCATGCTAGTTTAATTTCCTTTTTATGCTTTCTTCTTGTGTGTTTAATAAACCTTAAGAAAAACCAAAAAATTTATTTGTAGATTTTAATCAGTTTAATTTCCATGCTTGTAGTAGTAATTAAAAAGAAAACCCAAAAATATTTTCTGTTGTTCTTTTGCTTGTGGGGAGCTTTCCCGTGTAAATAGTTTTATTTCTTTTCTTTTCTTTGGGGGTCGATAGGAGAAGAGCATAACTAAATTGTTGAAGTGGCTCTTATATGCATTATTGTTTATCTGACAAAAGAGTCCATATTGCCTTATCTTCTCCTGTTTATTGAATGCCTGCAGATTCCAGCTTAGTCCAATGCACGTGCACTATTATTATTATTATTCATATCGTTCAGTCATGCAAGTGAAAGGCAATTATGATGATATATGATGGACTGGCTGGGATGAGAAAAGCTGGTATGAACTCGACCTCTTTGTTTTTGTAAATATGATTAGTTTATCATTCCTGATTCAGCCTATTATGAATAAGCATGTTTGCAATGACAACTAGAGATCATAGTTTCTTTTGCCATGCTTGATTAGCTATGAGTTATAATGGTTTACCTTGCATGCCAACATGCTATTGAGATAGTTATGATGTGGTATGATAGGGTGGTATCCTCCTCTGAATGATTTAAGTGACTTGACTTGGCACATGTTCACACATGTAGTTGAAACAAAATCAACATAGCCTTCATGATATTTATGTTCATGGTGGATTATATCCTACTCATGCTTGCATTCGGTGTTGATTAATTTTAATGAATGTTCATGACTGTTGTCACTCTCTAGCTGGTCACTTCCCAGTCTTTTGCTAGCCTTCACCTGTACTAAGCGGGAATACTGCTTGTGCATCCAAACTCCATAAACCTCAAAGTTATTCCATATGAGTCCACTATACCTACCTATATACGGTATCTACCTGTCGTCCAAAGTAAATTTGTATGTGCCAAACTCTAAACCTTCAAATAAATATCCTGCTTTGTATGCTCGAATAGCTCATGTATCAACTAGGGCTGTCTGTATCTTCCATGTTAGGTGGGTTATTCTCAAGAGAAGTGGACTCTGCTCCTCACTCACGTGATAAATGGCTAGTCACCGGGATGCTCAGTCCCATGATTTAGGCAAACTAAATCAAAATAATTGCAAACAAAACTCCCCCTGGGACTCTTGTTAGTTGGAGGCACTCATTGTTTTGAGCAAGCCATGGATTGATGCTTGTTGGTGGAAGGGGGAGTATAAACTTTACCATTCTGTTTGGGAACCGCCTATAATGTGTGTAGCATGGAAGATATCGCCATCTCTTGGTTGTTATGTTGACAATGAAAGTATACCGCTCAAAATATTATTCACCTCTGTTTCAAAACCGAGCCCTCGCACCTCTACAAATCCCTGCTTCCCTCTGCGAAGGGCCTATCTATTTACTTTTATGTTGAGTCATCATCCTCTTATTAAAAAGCACCAGTTGGAGAGCACCCTGTCATTTACAATCATTACGGTTAGTTTACATTGAATATGACTTGACTAGATCCCTTTTACCATGAATTACAATGTCTAGTCAATCCTTGGTCTTTAAAGGTGCTCTACATTTATGTTTTGCGGTCTCAGAAAGGGCTAGCGAGATACCATCTTGTTGTATCATATTATGATTGTTTTGAGAAAGTGTTGTCATCCGAGATTTATTATTATGACTCGCTAGTTGATTATGCCATTGATATGAGTAAACTTGAGACCTATGTGTTATTGTGAATGTGGTTAGTTATAATCTTTGCTGAAAACTTGAATGTTTGCTTTACATATTTACAACAACAAGACCAAACAGAGTTTGTAAAAGTTTTCTTTATCACTTTCAGTTTGTCAACTGAATTGCTTGAGGACAAGCAAAGGTTTAAGCTTGGGGGAGTTGATACGTCTCCAACGTATCTACTTTTCCAAACACTTTTGCCCTTGTTTCGGACTCTAACTTGCATGATTTGAATGGAACTAACCCGGACCGACGCTGTTTTCAGCAGAATTACCATGGTGTTATTTATGTGCAGGAGCAAACGTTCTCGGAATGACCTGAAACTTCACGGAGCCACTTTTCAGAAAATATGAAAAATACCTGCAAAAGATGAAGGCCAGGGGGCCCACCACCTCTCCACGAGGGTGGGGGCCGCGCCCCCTACCTCGTGGGCCCCCTGTTGCTTCTCCGACTCCAACTCCATATATAGAGTTTCGGGCAGAAAAAAATGAGGGATAAGAAATTATCGCGTTTTACGATATGGAGACGCCGCCAAGCCCTAAAACCTCTCGGGAGGGCTAATCTGGAGTCCGTTCGGTGCTCCGGAGAGGGAATCCGTCGCCATCGTCATCATCAACCATCCTCTATCACCAATTTCAAGATGCTCACCGCCGTGCGTGAGTAATTCCATCGTAGGCTTTCTGGACGGTGATGGGTTGGATGCGATCTGTCATGTAATTGAGTTAGTTTTGTTAGGGTTTGATCCCCAGTGTCCAGTATGTTCTGAGATTGATGTTGCTACTTCTTTGCTATGCTTAATGCTTGTCACTAGGGCCGAGTGCCATGATTTCCGATTTGAACCTATTATGTTTTCATCAATATATGAGTGTTCTTGATCCTATCTTGCAAGTCCATAGTCACCTATTATGTGTTATGATCCGTTATCCCCGAAGTGACAATAATCGGGATACTTACCAGTGATGACCGTAGTTTGAGGAGTTCATGTATTCACTATGTGTTAATGTTTTGTTCCGGTTCTCTATTAAAAGGACGCCTTAATATCCCTTAGTTTCCCTAAGGACCCCGCTGCCACGGGAGGGTAGGACAAAAGATGTCATGCAAGTTCTTTTCCGTAAGCACGTATGACTATGTTCGGAATACATGCCTACATTATATCAATGAACTGGAGCTAGTTCTGTGTCTGTAACGCCCACGATGCGGCTATATCTCCCACGTGTCGAAGCACGACTTAGAGGCATAACCGCATTGTAAGCAATGTCCCAAGTGAGGTAATCTTCACACAACCCATGTAATACATAAGGGAAAAAGATACATAGTTAGCTTACAATCGCCACTTCACACTATACATGAATAAAGCATTACATCATCCAGATACAATCAAGGTCCGACTACGGAACCCAAAATAAAAGAAGACTACCCCAAATGCTACACAGATCCCCGATCGTCCCAACTGGGCTCCACTACTAATCAACTGGAAAACGGAACAACTTAACGAACACGATCTTCATCGGGCTCCTCCTTGAGCTCGGTTGCGTCACCTGCATGATATCATCGGTACCTGCAAGATGGTTTTGGAAGTATCTGTGAGTCACGGGGACTCAGCAATATCACACCCTCGCGATCAAGACTATTTAAGCTTATAGGTAGGGTAAAAGATATGAGGTGGAGCTGCAGCAAGCGACTAGCATATTTGGTGGCTAACATACGCAAATGAGAGCGAGAAGAGAAGGCAAAAGCATGGTCGAACAACTATGATCAAGAAGTGATCCTAGAACAACCTACGCCAAACATAACTCCAACACCGTGTTCACTTCTCGGACACCGCCGGAAAGAGACCATCACGGTAACACACGCGGTTGATGCATTTTACTTAAGTTAAGTTTCAGGTTTTCTACAACCAGACATTAACAAATTCCCATCTGCCCATAACTATGGGCACGGCTTTCAAAAGTTCAAATCCCTGTCGGGGTGTCCCAACTTAGCCCATCACAACCTCTCACGGTCAACGAAGGATATTCCTTCTCCCAAGACAATCCGATCACACTCAGCATCCCCGTTACAAGACATCCTCGACAATGGTAAAACAAGTCCAGCAACACCACCCGAATGTGCCGACAAATCCCAATAGGAGCCGCACATATCTCGTTCTCAGGGCACACTCAGATGAACACTACGTACAACTAAAACCAACCCTCAAGTTTCCCCGAGGTGGCGCTGCAAGTGGCTCTATTTTGGACCAACACTCATAGGAGCACTGGCCCGGGGGGTTTAATAAAGATGACCCTTAAGTCCGCGGAACCCAAGGGAAAAAGAGGCTAGGTGGCAAATGGTAAAACCAAGGTTTGGCATTGCTGGAGGAGTTTTATTCAAGGCGAACTGTCAAGGGGTTCCCATTATGACCCAACCATGTATGGAACGCAAAATCCGGGAACATAACACCAGGCATAAGGCCGAGCCTTCCACCCTTTACCAAGTATATAGATGCATTAAATAAATAAGAGATATTGTGATATCCCAACAAAATATCCATGTTCCAACATGGAGCAAACTCCAATCTTCACCTGCAACTAACAACGCTATAAGAGGGGCTAAGCAAAGCGGTAACATAGCCAAACAATGGTTTGCTAGGACAAGGTGGGTTAGAGGCTTGGTTTAACAATATGGGAGGCATGATAAGCAAGTGGCAGGTATCGCAGCATAGGCATAGAAAAAGAGCGAGCATCTAGCAAGCAAAGATAGAAGTGATTTCGAGGGTATGGTCATCTTGTCTGAGATCCCGCCAGGAAGAAGAACGAGTGCATGAAGAAGACAAACGGACGTAGTCGAACGAATCCTCACAACACGCCATTATCAGAACCAACCTGAAGAAGCAACACCGGAAAGAAGCAAACAACATGGTAAACAACCATCACATCAACATGGCATGATGCACAACCAAGTATGATGCATGTCCGGTTTTAATATGCATGGCATGACAAAGTGCACAAACAACTCTCCAAGTTAAGTGGAGCTCAATATGCAACGAGTTGCATATTGACGAAACACCACAACAAGTTATTTAGTTCGATCTCGTTTATGTACCCAACAATATTAAATGTTGATTAACATGGCAAGAGGTGAAGCACATGAAAAACTACCTATCTAGGCAAGTTTAAATGAGGCCGGTTCAACAAGCAACAAGTCCGGAAACTCCTCATGTGCAAATTTTAAGGTTTGGTACTATTCTTCCTGAAACCATATTTTAGAGTTGTCAAACATGCAAAGCAATGTCACCATGTTAAACTAGGCATTTTTCCACCCCATTTACATATAAAGTTTATTTAAAACCAAGCTACGGTTAATTTGTTATGAATTAAATTATTAAAACATGTTATTTAAGCAAATTAAAGCAAACAACAGTTTAAACTATTTTAACATGGATAAAAGATGCGTATTATGAAAGTAGAAGAAAATCAAAGCATTTTACATATATGACACGTTTTATTTGGATGCATGGATATTTGGTTATTAGCATCTTAAAGCAGTGGCATTCCTGTAATTATGCATGCACTGAAAATAGAGAAAAACTCAGGTAAGAAAAAAACATACGCGGGCCAGAAGCAATAGAGTGCAGCGGCCCGGGAGCGAATGAGGCCCAAGCGGCTGGATGTGTGTGTGCAGGCAAAAGAAAATTAAAACAAAGGGAAAAACAGGGAGAGCTGAGTTTCGAACCCAGGATCTGGGTGATCAGACAAAGAGACTTCTGCCACTGCGCTTCTGTTGTTTATTTGGCATAGAAGCAGAAAAAGGTCATAAGACCACCTACAAAGGCGGACCTTGGCCCTCCATGGTGGCACGGAGATCACCGGCGACGATGACGAGCAAAGCAGCGGCGGTTGAGGCTAGAGAGCGGTAGCGGGGGTGCGGATCTTGGTGCGTGATGACGTTCTCCGGCGAGGTGGCGCTCCGGTGAGCGAGGCAGGGGAAGCTGGGTCCTGGCACTCGTCCACGCTGGCTCGGATCGAGGCTGTAGTCAATGCGAGGGAGGGACGCAGGCTCCAGGTCGCGACGCTCATCTCCCTTGAAAGGAAGGCACAGCAACGGATCCGGTCAACTCGCACGATGACGCACAAGACTCCGGCGACGAGGCCTGCGGCGTTGTAGGGAAGGGAAGCGGCGGAACTCCGGCGCGGCATGGAGCTCAGCGAACGGGGTCGAGCCGGAGGAGGGGCGTCGTGGTGCGGGAATGGAAGGCAGGGCACGGATCTCCGGTGGCGGAGCTCGACGCGGAGGCCGGCGGTGACTTGACTCCGGTGACGCGGGGCTGAGGTACTTGGCGCGGTGGCGCGATTTGGTCGAAGCAGATCATGGGGTCTCGTTCCTGGCGTCTTGTGGGAGCTCCTGTTGAAGAAGAAAAACAGAGAGGGATGAGAGTGAAAGTGCGTTATATCGACTAGAGGGGGGTGAATAGGCGATTTTTATGAAAGTCTTCAAAACGTGGAAGTTATGGAGACAAACAGTAGAGATATGCCTATTATTATGCATCGGAAGTTATACTACACTAGGCAAGCCATGGTCAAGTATCAACAGAGTGAAAGCACAGTGACAAATAGCTGTAGTGTAATAAGGATCAGGTAGGAAGATATTATGAAGCCAAATAGATCATACACTCACGTTGTGAAGACAGAAGATAGAACAGACATGCAATGACTTCACAATGAGTAATTAGTAAGTAAAAGGAAGTGAAGATGAAACCAGTGACTCGTTGAAGACAATGATGTGTTGGACCAGTTCCAGTTGCTGTGACAACTGTACGTCTGGTTGGAGCGGCTAGGTATTTAAACCTTAGGATACACAGTCCCGGACACCCAGTCCTGAACACGCAGCTCAGGACACCCAGTCCTCACCGTATTCTCCTTGAGCTAAGGTCACAAAGACCTCGCCCAATCACTCTGGTAAGTCTTCAAGGTAGACTCCCAAACCTTCACAGACTTCGTTCACTAGCAATCCACAATGTCTCTTGGAAGCTCAGAACGCGACGCCTAACCAGCTGGAGGATGCACAGTCCTCAAGTGTAAAAAGTCTTCAGATCACACAGACAAGAAGACTTAAGTGATGCCCAATTCTCTCTGGCTCTGGTGGTTAGGGCTTTTATCCTCACAAGGAATTCTCTCTCAAAGGCTTCGAGGTGGGTTGCTCTCAAACGACAAAAGCCGTACTTTCTATCTGAGCAGCCAACCGTTTATGGTTGTAGGGGGTGGGCTATTTATAGCCACTTGGCAACCCGACCTGATTTGTCCGAAATGACCCTGGGTCACTAAGGAACTGACACGTGTCCCAACGGTCAGATTTCAAACTCACGCGGCAACTTTACTTGGGCTACAAGCAAAGCTGACTTGTCCGACTCTGGACAAGATTCACTTTCATAGTCTTCACTCGAAGACATAGGTTTTTGATTTAGGCATCACTTCAGTCATTCTGACTGGTTCTCCTGGACCCCACTTAAAAGTACGGTGGTTACTATGACTCAACACAAAGGAAAAAGAACTACGAAAGATCTAAGTCTTCGAGCTCCATAGGCTTCATATCATGTCTTCTCTTGTCATAGTCTTCAATGTGAATATCTTCATATACCACCTTTGACTTCAATGTCTTCATACATTTTTAGGGGTCATCTCTGGTATTAAAACCGAATCAATGAGGGACTTCTACTTGTGTTATCCTGCAATTCTCACAAACACATTAGTCCCTCAACTAGGTTTGTCGTCAATACTCCAAAACCAACTAGGGGTGGCACTAGATGCACTTACAATCTCCCCCTTTTTGGTGATTGATGACAAACTAGTTGAAGTTTTCAACGGGGAATATAATCTGTGAAATTGTTAAAGAATAAGGAATTGTCTTCATAGGTTGCAAGGGCTCCCCCTGAAGATGTGCATATGAGTTAATTTGCTTTTGGAATGCAAATGCACATGGAAGGTTGTACTTGTGGATATCCACCTCAACTTATGATGACAATCCACTATGCATGTGAAAGTATATGAAGATAATGACATGCATAATGGAAAATGGACATCTGCAGGATGAGCTAAGTGCGGAATTTATCGTCGCACATGCGGAATTTATCTTCGCAAAACAAGGTGGCAAATAAGTAGCAGACGACCATCTAGTTTAAGTGTTACAAATGTAACAAAAACGAGAGTTGTAAGCACGAAGCAAAATATAAAGCACCCGCCCATATGGACCCGCTTGAAGACTATCAATCTCATATGCTTCTCCCCCTTTTGTCAGTAATGACCAAAAAGGTTTGAAGACATAGAGCCTCTACTCGTTCCCATGAGGAGTAGGTGAAGTAGCAGGGTTGTTGGTGTTGTTTGGCGGTGCAGAAGAGCTTGGAGGTGCTGAAGGATATGACGGTGAAGTAGCATCGTCTTCTTCCTCAATAATTCTGGCAGTGACTGTGGCAGCAGAGGAAGAGAACTCAGAGTCTTCAAGGAGGTGTGGAGTCAAACTTGAATCTCTCAGTGAAGCCATCCTCTTGAAGATCAGCTTCAGAAAGCATCATCGTTAGCCCTTTCCATGTGCGGCGACAGGTTTCATGGGCAACGAAAGCATTCTTTGCGGCAAGATTTCGAGTGCGATTAACATCCACCAAGAGGCTTTTCATCTGACGCTTCAGCCAGTCATGATGCCTATCTTGTTTCTGATGTAGGGCCACAAGAAGCTCTCGGTCGTTGAGAACACGAGTGCGCTTCTTGGGTTTTGAAGCAGTGGCACTGTCAGTGGCTTCAGTTCAAGCAGGGTGTGGTGCACGTGTAGTGCCAGCCAAAGGATACACCCGAGAAACTGCTTCAACGCCTTCAACCTTCTGTGTAAAACTCTGATGTTCTGCATTCCGAAGACTTAGAGGTTGTTTGGCAGGCTCAGAATATATGGCTTCAGTTGACATGTCCACGTCAGGCAAGAAGATCTGATGGTTGCGGGCTGAGGGCTGATACTTGATGGCGGAGTGTAGCTTGATCAGCCGCATGACCCAAGGGGCGTAGAACTTCAAACCAAACAGATTCATGCCTGATGCAACAAGTTGGCGTATGAAGAAGTCCTGTGCATTGAAGCATTTGCCATGAAGTATATAGAAGACCAAAGTGTTCATTGCACCCTGAAGCTTGGCATTTGGAGAGTGCCCTTTGATAGGCCAGAGAGTTTGACTGATGATGTGATAGATGGTTCTGGGCAGGTACTCAAGGTCTTCAACGAAGAACTCTGTGGGATACGCAGCATCTGGGGGCATTGGCTTCATCATGCTGAGCATTTGACTCATATTGGGTTCTGGCCGCTGAAAGATGCTCTCAATAGCTTCAGTATGCAGCTGACAGCCTTGCTCGAAGAGATCGCTAGGAGTGGGCAAGCCAGTGAGCTCAATGATGTCAAATGCATTGGCTTCGTGATGAACGTTGCCAGTCATCCACTCCAGGACCCAAGTCTTCAGATCTCTGCTATACCCTTTGATGTGAAGTGTGGCATAGAATTGTAGCAGCAGCTCTTCATTCCAATGCTCTTCATCAGTGACAAACTACAGCAGACCCACTTGCTTGAAGCAATCCAACGCTTCTTCTAGACAGGGAAGACCAGCTACAGCTTCAACGTCAAGGCGCTTGTGTGGGAAGATGCGACCTTGATTGTAAAGAATGCAAGAGTAATAGCTTCGCTGAGGATAGCTCCAGAACCAATCAGATGATATCCGTTCCCTTGAGTAGGGGTTCCTGGAGCTATCTAAGAACGTGTTGTCTGCCCTGAAGCCATTGATGTTGAAGGAGCCAGGTGCTGATGCAAGACCTGGAAACCTTGGTAGTCTTGGGATTGGCTTCTGGACCTGAGGCCTGTGCTCAACATGATAGTTGAATTGGGGACCGGCAGCAGACTCAGGAACAGAAGTGGCGGGTTCAGTGGCTTCGCTGTCTTCTGAAGCTTTTGCTGGGGAGGGCTCCACATTAGCTTCGTTGTTGGTTGTGGCAGCCTCAATATTTTCATCCTCCACTTGATGAGCTGGAGGGTCGGTCACAGGCACGTTCTTCTGGAGAACTGCTTGTTGGTGGAGCAGAGGAGTGGGCTCATGTGGTACTTCTTCTTCTGCGGTTGATGCAGCCGTAATGTCTTCAGCATAGACTTGAGGCCTTGGACCTTTGCGAAGCCTGCGGAACGCAGACGATGCCTGTGGGGTTGGAGTGGGCTGGGCCTCATAGTCTTCTTCCTCTTGAGGGCGATCCGCCCATGAAGCATCCTATGCAATTGGCATCAGTGGACGACCAACGCTGATGAGTTCGCTGTGTTCTAACTGAGGAAGGGCTGCATCATCTTCTACATTGTCACGATGACCAATGTCTTCAGCAGCGATGGGATCAGCTGCTGGAATGTCTTCAGCTTCAGGAGCCTCTGTGGAAGCAGGCTCATGAACCGTCAGGTGACGTTCTGCGTCAGGGTGAACCATAGAAATGGGTTCAACTATCAAGGGCTCTGTGGGAGCAGCCCGAGCTTTCTTGGTCTTTCTCTTTTTCTTGCTGGGGGCAGTAGGAGAGGCTTCAGAGCTTTTCCTCTTCCTGGCTTCAGCCTCAGCAGTTCTTGTCTTCTTGAGCTTTGAAGCTGTTGACCGGCTCTTTGGCTTCGAGCCAGTCATTCTTGTTGGGAAGACAATCGGAACTGCTTTTTGCCTTGGTGCATCAGATTCAGCCATAACAGGCTTCTTCTTCTTCTTTGCGGCCATCCTGGGGTTGATGCCAGGACGCCCAAGTGCCTTGCGCTTCACAGCCTCATTATCGGCTTGCACACATCTGTCAGCCAGAGTCTTCATGCGCTCACGCGAGCCCTGAGCTTCTGCATGCTTCTTCACAAAGGCTTCCTTGAGCTCGTGCATCATTGTCTTGAAGTTCTTCACTTCTTGCGCGCTAAGCTTGGCCATATGCTTCTTGAACTGAGCCTTTTCATAGTCAATTTTCTGCTTCAGTTCAACTATGCGCTGGGCAATAGCAAGTTCTGAAGTAATGGCGCCTTGGAAGGCAACACTAAGGCCAATAGGTAGCTGCAGATCTTCAAAGCTGATGTTTGGCGTGTCAAATCACTCGCCAATGAAGCTGTGGATGATGGTGACATCAAAGAGAGGCAGATCATTGAAGATTTCTGCTTCTTCTTTGCTCTTGATGAGCTGCTCAAGAGCGTCATCTGCAAGATCTTCATCACTTGACAGATCAATGTCTTCATTGCGCAGGATGGCAGCAGCTGTTAGCTCTTTGCCAGTGTGAGACACAGGCATCTTGGACTTCTGGGGCTTGGAGACGCGTGATAAATCTTCAGACTGCACACTGTCTTCAGGAGGTGCAGTTGCCAATGGCTTCGCCCTTGAGATTTTCGGTGAAGAGGCAGGCTTTGAAGTTTTAGGCTTCTTCATCTTCTTTGGCTTCAGCACTGCAGGAGCTTCTTCTGATTCAGAGTCAACTGGAGGCTCATTCACTGCGGTCCCTTGAACTAAGATGCGGGTGATGAGGACTTCAAGGTTTGCATAAGGACCGATGACATTGGGTTCTGCTTCTCGTGTGCCATCTGCCCTTGGTGCTGAGGGACCAGGGTTGAAGTCTAACCCAAATTTCTTCTTGTTCTGCTTCGCTGAGTTTTGGGCAAACTAGAAGTTGCGCTTGAACAGATTGTCGTCACGACACCAGAGTAGTGACGACAGATGTGCATCATCAGGCTGTGGCCCACGAACCATGCATGGATAGAAGCTTTGGGCAATAGCTTCATCTCTGGACCTGGGTTGAAGATTCTTGTATAAGATGTCTCCCCACGGTCTTTTGATGGCACTTTTCTCAGCATACTCTTGGGTTGTGAAGCGGTATTTGAACCATTGTTCTGCCCAATAGCGTCGAATCCATTGGATTCGGGTCTTGCGCTGACCATAATCCTCTTCAGGATCTGTCTTATACATTTCTGCGAGTTCATCAGGCAGATCTCTAGATGTTCCGCCACGACATTGTCTGCCCCCCTTCCTTGCTGCTTTCTCTGAAGCCATAATCTTTAACTTGAAAGGCTTCAAGACGTTCAAAGGCTTCAAAGGCTTTCTCTTGCTGGACCAATAGGAACTGGCTTCAGGAGAATTTATGTGTTGCTGTAAGAATTCTGCAAATGAATGCAGACTATGAGAACCAAAGGGTTCTCCCACGGACATGTACCTGTGACAGCATTAAGGTACGAGGGAAGGGGAAGAGGTCATATGCATTCTCAGAAGATTTTGAAGCTAAATCAGTTTAGAAGACATTGACCTCATCGTGCGAAGACATTCACTCATAGATAAGAAGTTGGTTCCAGATTTGTACGAACCCATAGATCAGTACAAGTGAGGAATCTAACTACTTTGTGACACATAAGTGAATATACTAGGCATGTTATGAGATGCAGTATGAGAGAGATCTAGCTTGTGTGAACAGAAACTGCTTGTGGTAGAAAGTGACAGATCAATAGGATCAACGGTGCTGTAAAAAGGGAGTTTTATTTACCACACTGAGAACTGCTAGACGGAGTGGGAGATGAGGCCGAGTAGTTCACTCTTCCGTGCCCTAACTTGGCGACGGAGGAGACCTACGGCGACGGCGGAGAGGACGATGTCCGCGGTCGGCGTGAAGATGGCGTCGGAGAGGTTGCGGCAGCGAAGCGCTTCGTCGTCGGCGTCGTCGAAAGCTAGCGGTGGCGCTAGGGTTCGTGCGAGGGTGGAAGAAGAGATAATTACCGCTGTGAGTGTGTATTTATAGGCACAGGGGCGGCACTGTGCTATTACACAGGTGCCCCTGGCGATTCGCATCTGAGGAACACGTGGCCAGTATGCGGAATTTTGGGGTTTGTTCCACGTCCCACGCACGCCTGGATTGTCGGGTGGTCGTTCCTACTTCTTCGGATTTCATGTGGAGGAATGAGCATTGAAAACGGAGTTAATGGTTGTCTCTGTATCTTCTGCTGACAAGGACGCAGAGAAGACATTCGACAGTTTCAATAGAATGCATATGACTTGGAGAGATAGAGTTTGAGATAGAAAGCATAGAGAAGTTGGGGTCCGATCACATTCACTTAGTTCAAAAGATTCAACACGAAGACATAGCTATAAGTGAATGTTGTAGAGGACAGAACAATGGCATATATATATGTATATATCTATAATCAACATAGTAAAGATAATCATGAAAATATGTTGAGTTTGAAGCCAAACCAAATGTGAAGACATTGCAAGGTAACGCCATGAGTGAAACACTTCAAAACAGAACGTTTGGTGGTGGCGTTACCCACCGTATAGGAAGTATTAGACCCAGACACGGCGCACAATTATCGTGGCGCTCCGAAGTCAAATTCCACATTAATGTATTCACACTTAGAATGTATGTCTTCATTGATTGAAGATATACTTCACTTCGTGTGTTGCACATCTAAGTCATCAATATGCATAAGGGTTAGGATGTGTGCCTGATCATAGGACATTTGAGGATTCCAGGATATTTAGCTCACACCGTAACTTGCAAAACCTTTTCTCATCCAAGGGCCTGGTGAAGATATCTGCCAATTGCTCTTCAGTGTTGACGTGTATGATATCAATGTCTTCCTTCACAACATGATCTCTGAGAAAGTGATGAAAAATTTCAATGTGCTTTGTCTTCGAGTGCTGAACTGGGTTGTTGGCAATCTTGATGGCGCTTTCGTTGTCGCAGTAAAGTGGCACTTGCTTCAGATGAATGCCATAGTCCTTGAGTATTTGCTTCATCCACAGAAGCTAAGCGCAGCAAGATCCAGCAGCAATGTATTCAGATTCAGCAGTGGAGAGAGATACACAGTTCTGCTTCTTTGAAGACCAACATACAAGTGATCGTCCCAGAAAGTGACATGTGCCTGATGTAGACTTGCGATCAACTTTGTCACCAGCATAATCAGCATCCGAGAATCCAACCAAATCAAACTCTGAGCCCTTTGGATACCATAATCCTAGAGTTGGGGTGTGAGCCAAATATCGAAGAATTCGCTTCATGGCTAAGTGATGCGACTCCTTTGGTGCCGCTTGAAATCGAGCACACATACAAACACTAAGCATAATATCTGGCCTAGATGCACATAGATAAAGTAAAGAACCAATCATGGAGCGGTATACCTTTTGATCGAACTCTTTACCATTGTCGTCAGGACCCAGATGATGTTTGGCTGGCATTGGTGTTGTGAAGCCTTTGCAGTCTTGCATACCGAACTTCTTCAGGCAATCTTTGAGATACTTCTCTTGAGATATGAAGATGCCATTGCGTTGTTGTCGTATTTGAAGACCAAGGAAGAACTTCAGCTCCCCCATCATGGACATCTGATATTGCTCTTGCATCATATATCCAAACTCTTCACTGTACTTCTGATTGGTGCTGCCGAAGATAATGTCATCCACATATATTTGGCACACAAACAGTTCACCATCATATGTCTTCGTGAAAAGAGTGGGATCTAGGGAACCAGGTATGAGGCCTTTGCTCTTCAGGAAGTATTTGAGTGTGTCATACCAGGCCCTAGGGGCTTGTTTGAGGCCATACAGTGCCTTGTTGAGCTTGTATACCATGTCAGAATGTTTTGGATTTTCAAAGCCAGGCGGTTGTGCAACATACACTTCTTCTTCAATCTTGCAATTGAGAAAGGCACTCTTCACATCCATTTGATATAGAAGTATGTTATGATGATTTGCATAGGCCAGCAGTATGCGTATGGCTTCAAGCCTAGCCACAGGAGCAAATGTTTCATCGAAGTCAATGCCTTCCACTTCAGTATATCCTTGAGCAACGAGACGAGCTTTGTTTCTGACAACTTGACCATGCTCATCTTGCTTGTTGCGGTATATCCATTTGGTGCCTATTATATTGTGCTTCCGTGGATCAGGACGCTTAACCAGTTCCCGTACATTATTCAGCTCAAACTGTTGAAGCTCTTCTTGCATAGCTTGAATCCATTTAGGTTCCATGAAGGCTTCTTCAACTTTCTTGGGTTTTGATATTGAGATGAATGCGAAGTGCCCATAGAAATTTGCTAGCTGAGTTGCCCTTGAACGAGTGAGTGGACCAGGTGCATTGATGCTATCAATTATTCTTTCAATCTGCACTTCATTGGCAACGCGAGGATGTACAGGGCGAAGACTTTACTCTGGCTGTCCATTGTCGTTGTTGGAAGGAATGTCTTCAGGCTGAGCATTGTCTTCATGTTGATCAGGTGCTGAAATGATAAGTTCTTCTTCAGGAATAGCTTCAGAAGGTATAATTTCTCCAGTTCCCATTAGCTTGATTGATTCACTGGATGGAACTTCATCTAGCACACTTGGCAGCTGCTCTCTTTGTGATCCGTTGGTCTCATCGAACCGCACATCCACTGTTTCAACTACTTTGTAATGAAAGAGATTGAAGACTCTGTAGGAGTGCGAATCCTTTCCATATCCAAGCATAAAACCCTCATGTGCTTTTGGTGCAAATTTTGAGGTGTGATGTGGGTCCTTGATCCAGCACCTTGCGCCAAATACTCCGAAGTAACTGACATTTGGCTTTTTGCCAGTAAGGAGCTCATAAGATGTCTTGTTCAGTAGCTTGTGAAGATAAACACGATTGATTGTATGGCATGCAGTATCAATGGCTTCGGGCCAGAATTTTCTTGGGGTCTTGTATTCATCTAGCATCGTTCTGGCCATCTCAATTAGTGTTCTATTCTTGCATTCGACGACGCCATTCTGCTGTGGGGTGTACGGGGCTGAGAATTCATGTGTGATGCCCAATGTATCAAGATATGTATCAAGGCCAGTGTTCTTGAATTCAGTGCCATTGTCACTTCTGATGTGCTTTCTCTTGCCGCCAAAATTGTTCATAGCTCGATTGGCGAAGCGTCTTAAGACATCCTGCACTTCAGTCTTGTAAAGGATTATGTGCACCCAAGTATATCTAGAATAATCATCAACAATAACGAAGCCATAGAGGCAAGCAGTAGTAGTTAGAGTTGAGTAATGAGTGGGACCGAAAAGATCCATGTGAAGTAGTTCGAAGGGTTGAGTAGTAGTCATGATTGTCTTCGAGGGATGTTTGGCCCTCGTCATCTTCCCTGCTTCACAGGCACCACATAAATGGTCTTTCTTGAACTTGACGCCCTCGATGCCTATGACATGCTTCTTCTTCGCAAGGGTGTGGAGGTTCCTCATGCCAGCATGTCCAAGCCTCCGATGCCATAGCCAGCATTCTGAAGCCTTTGCTAGAAGACATACTGCAAGCTGTGGCCCTGCTGAGAAATCTACCACGTACAAATCATCTTTCGATACCCTTCAAACACTAGAGACTTGTCAGATTCCATTAGTACAAGGCAACGATATTTTCCAAACATTACAATCATGTTCAAATCGCAAAGCATTGAGACAGACATTAAGTTAAAGCCAAGGGATTCAACAAGCATGACATTATCCATGTGTTGATCCCTTGAGATTGCAACTCTACCTAGACCCAATACCTTACTTTTACCAGTGTCAGCAAATGTGATGTGGCTCTTGTCGGATGGATGTAAAATTGAGTCCATAAGAAGACTTCTTTTGCCAGTCATGTGATTTGTACACCCACTGTCAATAATCCATTCTGAAGACGCTGGTGTCGTACCCTACAGTGCAGTTAGGGGGATAGGCTTCACCAAGAGCATTGTGAAGCAAAAACATTTGACGAACCAGTGGGTTATGAAAGCTTAGATCCAGGTTAGGACTAATAGGGAGAGTAGCAAGCGATTCAGGTACGAAGTACATAGTAAGACCATTTGGGCTTTTGATCTTGCGCCCTACAAGATGTTTAAGGTCCCCAGCAATAGCGTCAGATGATTTTGGTTTTCTGCTGGAGACCTTTCCCTACAAAAGAGAGTTAAGCCTTCTTAACCACCCACATCTTCAAGGGTGGCTTAGAAGCAATAAGTCTAAGTGCAGCATCTGAGAATTTTGGCTTTGAAGCCTTTGCAAACAGTCTTGCAGGCGGACAATAGTACTCATAAGAATAAGCAGAATAGTTTTTGGTCTTATGAACATGGCGGTTTGATGAACCGCTCTCATATTCATATGCCTGAGTATGATTTTCCTGCAAAACATTTACGTTAGTGTGACTCAGGTGAGTCCTCTGTCTGTATGAAGCCTTTGGACCGTATGAAGCCTTTGGTCTGAGGTTTGTCTTCTTCATGTGAGGTGTCATGATGACATTCATAGGAAGACTCTCCAGACACCTTTTCGGAACCCGAATCTTCTTCATAGGCGATCCATTCCTGCAGTTAGTACCAATGTACCTGGCAAACACTTCACCATTCTGATTCTTAAACAGTATATAGTTTGCATCAAAGGATTCATCAATGATAATGGGGTTAGCACAAGTGAAGCCAGATAGATTGGATGGATCTGCTGAAGGTTCCTTTGCAGCAACCCACATGGTTTTGGGGTACTGCTTAGGTTTCCAGTAAGAGCCATCTGCATTCATTTTCGTTACGAACCCTACACCCTGTTTCCTAGGGTTTCGGTTCAGAATCTGCTTTTTCAGGACATCACATAGCGTCTGATGTCCTTTAAGACTTTTGTACATCCCTGTTTCAAGCAATGTCTTCAACCTAGCATTCTCATCAGCAATAGCGGTGGTATCCCCAGCAGAGGGGTTAGTTACCGCATCAACAGTTGAAGATATTGCAACAGCAGTAGCAGTAGAACATTCAGCAACAGAAGTAGCATTATCACGCTCAATGCATTTAAGACATGGTGGTTCAAATCCTTCCTGAGCGGGACTGATCTGTTTGGCGCGAAGTGACTCGTTTTCCGTTTGAAGATCTTCATGAACCGCTCTCAATTTTTCAAGATCTTGCTTCCTTTGAAGATAATCATAGGAAAGATTTTCATGAGTTGTTGAGAGAGTTTCATGATGACTTTCAAGTTCCTGATACTTAACGTGAAGATTTTTTATGTCTTCAATTAAGGATTCAGATCGAGTCATTTCAGCACCTAACAGATCATCGCTTCTATCTAACAGTTTTTGAATATGTTCCATAGCTTTCTGTTGTTCAGTTGGAATTTTAGCAAGTGTTTTGTAGCTAGGTTTTGAACCACAATCAGAGTCATCGTCACTAGATGTTTGATAGTGAGTAGTGCATGTGTTTACCTTGGCACCGCGAGCCATGAAGCAGTAGGTAGAAGCGGAGTAGTCCTTGTCATTTGCATCGGTGTCGGTGATGAAGTCATTGTCTTCAGTGTTGAAGATGGACTTGGCAACGTATGCTGTAGCCAGACTTGCGACGCCTGAGTGGGATTCCTCCTCAGACTCCACCTCCACCTCCTCAGAAGCAGACTCCTCCTCTGAATCCATTTCCTTGTCAACAAACGCACGTGCCTTGCCAGATGAGCTCTTCTTGTGTGATGAAGACTTTGAGGAAGACTTGGAAGAAGACTTTGAGTATTTCTTCTTCTTCTTCTTCTTCTTGTCACCAGAGTCATATTCCTTGCTCTTCTTCTTCTTTTTGTTCTCATTGTCCCATTGTGGACACTCAGAGATGAAGTGGCCAAGTTTCTTGCACTTGTGACATGTTTTCTTCTTGTAGTCATGAGCAGGAGCTTCATCATTCCTTGAACTTGATCGGGAAGACTTTCTGAAGCCTTTCTTCTTGGTGAATTTTTGGAACTTCTTGACAAGAATAGCAAGTTCCCTTCCAATGTCTTCAGGGTCATCAGAACTGCTGTCAGATTCTTCTTCAGATGAGGAGACAGCTTTTGCCTTCAAGGCACGAGTTCGCCCATAGTTTGGACCTTAGATCTCTATTTTCTCCGAAAGCTGAAACTCATGTGTGTTGAGCCTCTCAAGTATGTCAGACGGATCGAGTGTCTTGAAATCAGGACGTTCTTGAATCATCAGGGCCAGGATGTCAAACAAACTATCAAGTGATCTTAGCAGCGTCTTGACGATTTCGTGTTTGGTAATCTCAGTGGCGCCGAGGGCTTGAAGCTCATTTGTGATGTCAGTGAGTCGGTCAAATGCGTGCTGGACATTCTCATTGTCATTTCGCTTGAAGCGGTTGAAGAGGTTGCGAAGAACACTGATTCTCTGATCTCTCTGGGTTGAGATGCCTTCATTGACCTTGGAGAGCCAGTCCCAGACCTGCTTGGATGTCTTCAAAGCACTCACACGGCCATACTGTCCTTTGGTCAGATGACCACAGATGATATTCTTGGCAGTAGAGTCCAGTTGAACGAATTTCTTGATATTAGCAGCAGTGACACCTTCTCCAGCCTTGGGAACGCCGTTCTCGACGACATACCATAGGTCGACGTCAATGGCTTCAAGATGCATACGCATCTTATCCTTCCAGTAGGGATATTCAGTTCCATCGAAGACGGGGCATGCAGCGGAGACTTTAATTATCCCTGTAGTCGACATAGCTAAAACTCCAGGTGGTTAAACCGAATCACACAGAACAAGGGAGCACCTTGCTCTGATACCAATTGAAAGTGCGTTATATCGACTAGAGGGGGGTGAATAGGAGATTTTTATGAAAGTCTTCAAAACGTGGAAGTTATGAAGACAAACAGTAGAGATATGCCTATTACTATGCAGCGGAAGTTAGACTACACTAGGCAAGCCATGGTCAAGTGTCAACAGAGTGAAAGCACAGTGACAAATAGCTGTAGTGTAATAAGGATCAGGTAGGAAGATATTATGAAGCCAAATAGATCATACACTCACGTTGTGAAGACAAAAGATAGAACAGACATGCAATGACTTCACAATGAGTAAACAGTAAGTAAAAGGAAGTGAAGATGAAACCAGTGACTCGTTGAATACAATGATGTGTTGGACCAGTTCCAGTTGCTGTGACAACTGTACGTCTGGTTGGAGCGGATAGGTATTTAAACCTTAGGACACACAGTCCCGGACACCCAGTCCTGAACACGCAGCTCAGGACACCCAGTCCTCACCGTATTCTCCTTGAGCTAAGGTCACATAGACCTCGCCCAATCACTCTGGTAAGTCTTCAAGGTAGACTCCCAAACCTTCACAGACTTCGTTCACTGGCAATCCACAATGTCTCTTGGAAGCTCAGAACGCGACGCCTAACCGGCTAGAGGATGCACAGTCCTCAAGTGTAAAAAGTCTTTAGATCACATAGACAAGAAGACTTAAGTGATGCCCAATTCTCTCTGGCTCTGGTGGTTAGGGCTTTTATCCTCACAAGGAATTCTCTCTCAAAGGCTTCGAGGTGGGTTGCTCTCAAACAACAAAAGCCGTACTTTCTATCTGAGCAGCCAACCGTTTATGGTTGTAGGGGGTGGGCTATTTATAGCCACTTGGCAACCCATCCTGATTTGTCCGAAATGACCCTGGGTCACTAAGGAACTGACACGTGTCCCAACGGTCAGATTTCAAAATCACGCGGCAAATTTACTTGGGCTACAAGCAAAGCTGACTTGTCCGACTCTGGACAAGATTCGCTTTCAAAGTCTTCACTCGAAGACATAGGTTTTTGATTTAGGCATCACTTCAGTCATTCTGACTGGTTCTCCTAGACCCCACTTAACAGTACGGTGTTTCCTATGACTCAACATAAAGGAAAAAGAACTACGAAAGATCTAAGTCTTCGAGCACCATAGGCTTCATATCGTGTCTTCTCTTGTCATAGTCTTCAATGTGAATATCTTCATATACCACCTTTGACTTCGATGTCTTCATACATTTTTAGGGGTCATCTCTGGTAGTAAAACCGAATCAATGAGGGACTTCTACCTGTGTTATCCTGCAATTCTCACAAACACATTAGTCCCTCAACTAGGTTTTCGTCAATACTCCAAAACCAACTAGGGGTGGCACTAGATGCACTTACAGAGAGAGATTGAGAGGAATGACGAAGCACCGGGAAGGAGAAGGGGAAGGGAGGTGGCGGTGCTCATCTCAGATGAAGCTCGTCGGCGGCGACGCGAGGTGTAGGAGCCTGGTGAACTCTGCTGGTCCTCGGGGAGAACAAGCGGAGGCGCGGGAGCCTCGGGTGCTGCTTCGGTGCAGCGCTGCTGCTTGGGTGAGGCAAGGCGGCGGCTGGATGGATGAATCAGTTGGTTGGACGGAGAACGAGAGAGGATGCAGGATTGGCCAGATGGGGAATTCAAGGGAGAGGAGGTGGGTGGATCGGGGAGGATCCCGATGAGAGAGTGGTTGCGGCCGAAAGGGAAAGATGGGACAAGTGCCCTCGGTTTTAGGGTTTTGTCCAAATAGCACTAGGAGTGGAGTATATATACATCACGGATTAGGTTAGGGGCTACCTCTCCCTCCGATCGTAATCGGATGGTCGCGAATAAATAGGATAGGGGCCCAATTAACAAAACGGAGATGTTTTGTAGATGCTTGGGGATGATCCGGACACAACGGTGACGACTGCCCGGGTCGGGTCCGGGACAACTTTCGGACGCGCGCGCGAGGAGGGCCACGGGCTAAGGAGAGAGGTTAGGTTGGGCCTGGTGGTAGGTAGTGGACTGTGCAGAAGGCCTCAGGCTGAGAAAAGAGAAGAGAGAAGGCCCGACGACTGTTTCCGGAGACCGAAAATGTCTGACGTTTGACCGACTATACTGTCGCTATAGTTAATCGTTGGGGCGTCAAACGAACTCCGAATGCGATGAAACTTGACAGGCGGTCTATCTACACTATAATAAGACCACACGCAAACTTTCATCCCATTCCGAGAACATTTTCCGGCCACTTATAAAATAATATTTCGGACATGCCGCGAGCGCGTGCAAGTGTGTCTGGGCTCAGAACGGACAACGGAAGGAACAAGGAGACTGAGACAGATGCAAGTTTTTTAAAACATGATGATGCAATGCACATGATGACATGATAAGATGCAACATGCAAGAAAATGACATGGCAACGACAGCGAATAACTGGAAGACACCTGGCACATCGGCCTCGGGGCGTTACAACACTCCACCACTACGAGAGGATCTCGTCCCGAGATCTAGAATGTCACCGAAGGGAAAACAGAAGAGGAAGAGAAAAGGTAAAACTAAGTCGCTTCTTTGCCAAACGAATGAAACCAATGAACCTTGAAAGGTTGAACAACTTGAAAGGAATAAAACCATGGAGGTGATCGAAGTTGAAAAAAACACTCCGTTAGAAAGAGGAACAAGGAAGAACAAATTCGGACCGCACTCTGGTTGACAAGAAAAGGAATTGAATAAGAACTTGGTAAGATGAGAACATAATTGATGAAATCACAACATACTGCCTCCGGAACTATTGAAAGAATGGGACAAGGGGTAAGAAAGATCTCGGAAAGCACTCCGGTTGAGAAGGGAGGTAAAACTTGATGAGATGATAGAACTTGAAAAGAGGGCACGACACTCCGATTAAATGGAAAAGCACGAAAAGAACACGATCCTCACCATCCGATATGATGAGAGAAAAGAGCAACAACACAATGCCTCCGGAAGAAATGAAAGAATAGAAGAAAGTTAATTGAAATAAAAGAATGGAGATGAAAAAAAAATGCCAACTTCTGCCACAAAAGAGCTTGAAAAGGCATCCTTAGGAGAAGGGTCGAACGGAGTTGTTGGGAAAACCAACAACGAAAGAGTAAGCTTGTTGTGGGCTTATGAAGAACATCTCAAAACTATGATGTGAAATTCTGCCACTAAGGGAAACGATAGATTGCATTTATATCAACAAGGAGACGAGAAACTTATTTCACCGGGAGGATAAATGAAGAACTTGGGTCATTTATCAGAACCATAGATAGCAACAATCCTTAGGGAAGGCTTTAGGTGAAGCATGACACCAAATAACTCCAATGAAGAGGTTGGTGGATTTAAAATACCTCATTCTTAACAACATGTGAATCATGAGACATGAACTCAAATTATCAAGAATGACATAATACCATCTCCAATGATACGGTAGAAAGGATTGCACTTCGAAATGCGAGATGAAGAAATTCTTGAGCTCCTTAGAATATCATCTCAATGAACACTTGGAGAAGGAATTATTTCCTTGATGAACCATCATGTAGAACATCCATGTAGAACAGCGGTAACAAAAAGGATGATGAAGACGAAAGGAAAAAGAAGTTGAAAACACAAGGTGAAGCCTTGCGAAGATTTAAATGGAGCTTCGCGACAAGATAAAGTGGAAACTTGGAACTCCGGAAAAGGAAGATGAGCAAAAGAAACCAAGAATTTAATGAGCCTACGGAATAAGGAATTAATCACTTGGATGAAACAAGAATAAGAATTACATTATGCTCATCCTTCACCAATTTAAATTGATGACAAACAATGGATATGACATACTACTTATACTCGTAGAAAGGATGAAGATAGATTTAGTGCAACATGAGAAGGTCTTCAACGAACCACCGTTAGGATTGAAACAACGAATGAATCGATATGATACCAAGAGGAACGGAATCTTGAATGAATCACCGTAAGAATTAAAAATGAAAGTGGCAAGACACAAATCACTGGAAAGAATTGGAAAACGAATGACGATACTTGAGGGGATTTGATACATGAGGACGAATGGATCGCGAACTTATTAGAGAATCTTTGAATAATGCACCGGTAAGATTTGGGGAAAGAGAGCTAAAAGCTGAGAATGAATACTTCTGAGATGATGGGCTCTGGAGAATCAAACTGCAAAAAACTCCTGAATTGCTCTGGATGGGTGAAAAGAATTCAGAAAATCGAATACAATTATGAGAGGATGCCATCAAGCTAGAACCATGAATCTTGAAGATAATGGAGCAAGATTGAGAGAAAAATCTTCTTCGGTCTTCAAAATCTGAGAATGACGACGGGAGACACCACCAATAATTTTTGAGATACTCCAGGGGAATGGATATTATAAAGGTTGAACCGACAATGGAAAAAATTTGAAAACGATATTGTGGAAGGCAATTGACTAATGATAACTCATTCTTATGTCAAACTTCGAAAAGAATTTGAGAGATAGCTCCGGGAAAATTAGAAGAGTCAGGTAAGATCCTGGGAAAAGACTTGTGGGTTAGGGCCCACTCAAAAGAAACACCGTTGAACGATTACTTGAAAAGAAGATTGCACCGGTTGAGTTAAACGGATTGAATGAGATAACAACCTCGAGATATCTTCAGCACTCCGAAACAATTGAATAGCGAGAGGTGAAAGATTAAGAGGTGCAACGGCATGGGAAAGGATTTGAAACGAGGAAAGGGATATGATCAACACCAAAATCTTGAATTGAATCCACCGGAGAAGAAAGAAAACCGAGAATGATGAGCTTGAAGCTCCATTAGAATCTTCATGAGAATCGCCGGATATGAACATTGACGGAAAAGGAACGAACGGGCCTCGCATCAATAAAATTGATACTTCATTAAGAAATCTGAGTCCTTAAAGAAACAAGGGTGGGAGGTTGGGAAAACAAAGACAAATCGGGACGGATGAAACAAACACTATTGAGAAGAACTGATAATTGACCTTGCGAATGTTGAAGTGATCGGATCCACTTGAAGAGAGACACACCACTTGAAAAGGATTGACATGACAATCTTGATTATCATGAAGGATTGGTATTCACATCGGAGTATGGGAACACCATTTAGGAAAGGTATGGAATCAACACTTGAGTTCGAAGCAACTCGAATACCACAACTGAAAAAAAACAAGGATTGGCTTGCAGAATAAGCCGGAACAAACATATGATAGAGATTTTGTCCGAAGTTTTCATGGTGGGGCCTACACAGGCTTGATCGTACAGCACCATCATGTACAAGGCAGTGCACATGACACATGAAGCGTCCCCGAGTCAGCATAGCCAAGGACTCTTTAAGACACAACGAGACCACTGTAAAACCAACCGTGAATAGGCGTACCACTAGACTTCAAACCCCAATATCATATCATACATCTGTCGAAAAGATATCCTGAGAGCTACTTGAATTCCCACTTATAAATTCCCAAAATTTTCTGGTTATGCAATCAAGTGTTGGGGATACAGCGGAAGCATAATATCTCCCCCAAAACTAACAAATCCTACATCCAGCTGTATCCATCCTTCAACACATAACCAAGAAACCTTCGGAAATCATTTACCTCAACCTTCGAAAAGCATCCGTTATACGAGTTATGGCAATACTCCCGAACTCCCGCCCCAGTACTGGGTGGCGTCGAGGTTATCTCACCAACAACTGCATAAAAGAGATTTTTGATGTCGGCGAAACTCAGGTATTCCAGAACTGCAATGATAAAATTGTGACGACAACACCTCGGAGCTCAACTCCCCGGGACATTGCCACAACCCCTAAATGTCAGGAGGCACCAAGAACAATGTTCTCGTCACAAATCCATCGGAACGATTCCAAGATACCCGCGTGATCCTAAATTTTTCTAGTCAAATTTGACAAGAGAAGAGTCAAAACTCTATGTCAGGATGCCTCACCAGAGCGAGGAAGGGACTAGGGAGTAAAAAGAATCCTACTCTCCGATATATATATATAATCCTATAAGGCTCAAAACATTTTTCTAGACTCAACAACGCCAGCGATTCAATCAAGCAGGGGCTCATAAGGTCGGGGAAGGCTCTGATTACGAACTTGTAAAGCCCACGATGCGGCTATATCTCCCACGTGTCGAAGAACGACTTAGAGGCATAACCGCATTGTAAGCAATGTTGCAAGTGAGGTAATCTTCACACAACCCATGTAATACATAAGGGAAAAGATACATAGTTGGCTTACAATCGCCACTTCACACAATACATGAATAAAGCATTACATCATCGAGATACAATCAAGGTCCGACTACGGAACCCAAAATAAAGAAGACTACCCCAAATGCTACACAGATCCCCGATCATCCCAACTGGGCTCCACTACTAATCAACTAGAAAACGGAACAACTTAATGAACACGATCTACATCGAGCTCCTCCTTGAGCTCGGTTGCGTCACCTGCACGATATCATCTGTACCTGCAAGCTGGTTTTGGAAGTATCTGTGAGTCACGGGGACTCAGCAATCTCACACCCTTGCGATCAAGACTAATTAAGCTTATAGGTAGGGCAAAAGCTATGAGGTGGAGCTGCAGCAAGCAACTAGCATATTATGTGGCTAACATACGCAAATGAGAGCAAGAAGAGAAGGCAAAAGCACAGTCGAATAACTATGATCAAGAACTGATTCTAGAACAACCTACGCCAAACATAACTCCAACACCATGTTCACTTCCCGGACACCGCCGGAAAGAGACCATCACGGTAACACACGTGGTTGATGCATTTTACTTAAGATAAGTTTCATGTTTTCTACAACCGGACATTAACAAATTCCCATCTGCCCATAACCGCGGGCACGGCTTTCTAAAGTTCAAATCCCTGCAGGGGTGTCCCAACTTAGCCCATCACAAGCTCTCACGGTCAACGAAGGATATTCCTTCTCCCAAGACAATCCGATCATACTCGGCATCCCGGTTACAAGACATCCTCGACAATGGTAAAACAAGTCCAGCAACACCGCCCGAATGTGCCGACAAATTCCGATAGGAGCTGCACATATCTCGTTCTCAGGGCACACTCAGATGAACACTACGTACAACTAAAACAAACCCTCAAGTTTCCCCGAGGTGGCGCTGCAAGTGGCTCTATTTTGGACCAACACTCAGAGGAGCACTGGCCCAGGGGGGTTTAATAAAGATGACCCTTGAGTCCGTGGAACCCAAGGGAAAAAAGGCTAGGTGGAAAATGGTAAAACCAAGGTTGGGCATTGCTGGAGGAGTTTTATTCAAGGCGAACTGTCAAGGGGTTCCCATTATAACCCAACTGTGTAAGGAACGCAAAATCCGGGAACATAACACCGATATGACGGAAACTAGGGCGGCAAGAGTGGAACAAAACATCAGACATAAGGCCGAGCCTTCCACCCTTTACCAAGTATATAGATGCATTAAATAAATAAGAGATATTGTGATATCCCAACAAAATATCCATGTTCCAACATGGAACAAACTCCAATCTTCAACTGCAACTAACAACGCTATAAGAGGGGCTGAGCAAAGCGGTAACATAGCCAAACAATGGTTTGCTAGGACAAGGTGGGTTAGAGGCTTGGCTTAACAATATGGGAGGCATGATAAGCAAGTGGTAGGTATCGCGACATAGGCATAGCAAAAGAGCGAGCATCTAGCAAGCAAAGATAGAAGTGATTTCGAGGGCATGGTCATCCTGCCTGAGATCCCCCAAGGAAGAAGAACGAGTCCATGAAGAAGACAAACGGACGTAGTCGAACGAATCATCACAACACGCCGTTATCGGAACCAACCCGAACAAGCAACATCGAAAAGAAGCAAACAACATGGTAAACAACCATCACATCAACATGGCATGATGCACAACAAAGTATGATGCATGTCCGGTTTTAATATGCATGGCATGGCAAAGTGCACAAACAACTCTACAAGTTAAGTGGAGCTCAATATGCAACGAGTTGCATATTGATGAAACACCACAACAAGTTATTTAGTTCGATCTCGTTTATGTACCCAACAATATTAAATGTTGATTAACATGGCAAGAGGTGAAGCAAATGAAAAACTACCTATCTAGGCAAGTTTAAATGATGCCGGTTCAACAAGCAACAAGTCCGGAAACTAGGCATTTTAAGGTTTGGTACTGTTCTGCCCGAAACCATATTTTAGAGTTGTTAAACATGCAAAGCAATGTCACCATGTTAAACTAGGCATTTTTCCACACCATTTACATATGAAGTTTATTTAAAACCGAGCTACGGTTAATTTGTTACGAATTAAATTATTATAACATGTTATTTAAGCAAATTAAAGAAAACAACAGTTTAAACTATTTTAACATGGATAAAAGATGCATATTATGAAAGTAGAAGAAAATCTAAGCATTTTACATATATGACACATTTTATTTGGATGCATGGATATTTGGTTATTAGCATCTTAAAGCAGTGGCATTCCTGTAATTATGCATGCACTGAAAATAGAGAGAAACTCAGGGAAGAAAAAAACATACGCGGGCCAGAAGCAACACAGTGCAGCGGCCCGGGAGCGAATGAGGCCCAAGCGGCTGGATGTGTGTGTGCAGGCAAAAGAAAATTAAAACAAAGGGAAAAACAGGGAGAGCTGGGTTTCAAACCCAGGATCTGGGTGATCAGACAAAGAGACTTTTGCCACTGCGCTGCTGCTGTGTGTTTGGCATAGAAGCAGAAAAAGGTCGTAAGACCACCTACAAAGGCGGACCTTGGCCCTCCATGGTGGCACGGAGATCATCGGCGACGATGACGAGCAAAGCAGCGGCGGTTGACGCTAGAGAGCGGCGACGGGGGTGCGGATCTTGGTGCGTGATGAAGTTCTTCGGCGAGGTGGCGCTCCGGTGGACGTGCTCGCGAGGGCGAGGTGGATGCAGGTGAGCGAGGCAGGGGAAGCTGGGTCCTGGCACTCGTCCATGCTGGCTCGGATCGAGGCCACAGTCAACGCGAGGGAGGGACGCAGGCTCCAGGTCACGACGCTCATCTCCCATGAAAGGAAGGCGCAGCAGCGGATCTGGTCAACTGGCATGACGACGCACGGGACTCCGGCGATGAGGCCTGCGGCGTTGTACGGAAGGGAAGCGGCGGAACTCCGGCACAGCATGGAGCTCGGCGAATGGGGTTGAGCCGGAGGAGGGGCGTCGTGGTGCGGGAATGGAAGGCAGGGCACGGATCTTCGGTGGCGGAGCTCGACGCGGAGGCCGGCGGTGACTTGACTCCGGTGACGCGGGGCTGAGGTACTTTGCCTGGTGGCGCGATTTGGTCGAAGAAGATCATGGGGTCTCATTCCTGGCGTCTTGCGGGAGCTCCTGTTGAAGAAGAAAAACATAGAGGGATGAGAGAGATCGAGAGGAACGACGAAGCACCGGGAAGGAGAAGAAGAAGGGAGGTGGCGGTGCTCATCTCAGATGAAGCTCGTCGGTGGCGACGTGAGGTGTAGGAGGCTGGTGAGCTCTACTGGTCCTCGGGGAGAACAAGCGGAGGCGCGGGAGCCTCAGGTGTTGGTTTTGTGCGGCATTGCTGCTTGGGTGAGGCAAGGCGGTGGCTGGATGGATGAATCGGTTGGTTGGATGTAGAACGAGAGAGCATGTAGGATTGGCCAGATGGGGAATTCAAGGGAGAGGAGGTGGGTGGATCGGGGAGGATCCCGATGAGAGAGTGGCGGCGGCCGAAAGGGAAAGATGGGACAAGTGCCCTCGGTTTTAGGGTTTTGTCCAAATAGCACTAGGAGTGGAGTATATATACATCACGGATTAGGTTAGGGGCTACCTTGTCCCTCCGATCGTAATCGGACGGTCACGAATAAATACGATAGGGGCCCAATTAACAAAACGAGGACGTTTTGTAGATGTTTGGGGATGATCCGGACACAACGGTGACGACTGCTCGGGTCGGGTCCGGGACAACTTTCGGACGCGCGTGCGAGGAGGGCCACGGGCTGAGGAGAGAGGTTAGGTTGGGCCTGGTGGTAGGTAGTGGACTGTGCAGAAGGCCTCAGGCTGAGAAAAGAGAAGAGAGAAGGCCCATCGACTGTTTCCGGAGACCAGAAACGTCTGAAGTTTGACCGACTATACTGTGGCTATAGTTAATCGTTCGGGCGTCAAACGAACTCCGAATGCGATGAAACTTGATAGACGGTCTATCTACACTATAATAAGACTACACGCCAACTTTCATCCCATTCCGAGAACATTTTCCGGCCACTTATAAAATAATATTTCGGACATGCCGCGGGCGCGTGCAAGTGTGTCTGGGCTCAGAACGGACAACGGAAGGAACGAGGATACCGGGACAGATGCAAGTTTTTGAAAACATGATGATGCAATGCACATGATGACATGATAAGATGCAACATGCAAGCAAATGACATGGCAACGACAGCAAATAACTGGAAGACACCTGGCACATCGGCCTTGGGGCCTTACAGTGTCACCCTAGGTTATGACTGTTACATGATGAACCACATCTGGCATAATTCTCCATCACTGATCCATTGCCTACGAGCTTTCCATATATTGTTCTTCGCTTATTTACTTTCCTGTTGCTATTGCTATCATCAATACAAAATACCAAAAACATTGCTTTTACTACTGTTACCTTTTGCTACCGTTACCACTACTATCATATTACTTTGCTACTAAACACTTTGCTGCAGATATTAAGTTTCCAGGTGTGGTTGAATTGACAACTCAGCTGCTAATACTTGAGAGTATTATTTGGCTCCCCTTGTGTCGAATCAATAAATTTGGGTTGAATACTTTACCCTTGAAAACGGTTGCGATCCCCTATACTCGTGGGTTATCATCCCCCATCTCTCCTCGTCGTTCGACTCGCCTAGGACAAAGTTTTGCCAGAGCCGTGAGCTCCTCGTTGCCGGTGATGATGCAGCCACAGCCACGGACCATGTAGGCCAATTCCGAGAGCACCATTCTGCTCAGCAAGATCTCATGAGGCAATAGACACCCGCATCGCCTCCACCCGTGTTCTGTACCGCCACCCCGAGATTGCCTGAGCTGCTGCCGCCGCTGAACCTCGACGCCAGCCACTTTTCCAGCCACCCCAGCACATTCCGGTGCCACCACTCGATGAATGCCAAGGCGTGCTTTCGAACGCAACAAACCGCGCCTGAAATGAAGCCCGGTGGCTCGTTTCCGAGTCCCTTCACCGCGCCTGTCGTCGCCGGTGCCAAGCCACTGGCGAGTTGACCTCGTTTGACCAGGGGTTTGACCTCCCCTAAGTTTTGGTTAAGTTATTAACTAAACTTAATTAACCGACCGACTCACTAACGTGTGGGCCCATCCCTGCTGACTTTTGAATAAGGGTTTGCTTAGCGCTAATTAACTCAGTTAATTAGCTGAGTCACTGACCGATGGGTCCCGCAGGTCAGGTTTGACCTGGCCAACCCAGTTGACCTGCGGATGTCAGCCTTGCACAATGCTGACGTCACAAATACATTTACTAGAATTTTCATATTTTTAAATAAATTGGAAATTTCAGAAAATGTTTAAAACTTCTAAAAATCATAGAAAATAAACCGTAGCTCAGAATGAAATAATTTATATATGAAAAATGATCAAAAAAATCCAATCTATCCGTCTGTACTATTTTCATTCATGTTAGAACAACATATAGCTGCTGAGTTGGACAAATAAAATAAATGCCATTTGAATGATCACATATGGAGTTTGAATTTGAATTTAGTGTTCAAACCAACTCCATTTAAATCATTGCTACATGCATTAGCTCAAATCACAGCATATTGCCATGTCACATTCATGCATCATATAGTTGCATTGCATTGATTGTGTTCCCTCTTGTTTGCCGATGGTTGTTCCCCCTCCGTAGACGTTTGTTCCGACGATGAGTTCGATGACACCGATGAAGAACTATATAATCTTCAGAAGTGCTAGGCAAGCAAAAGCCCCTTGTTCATTCCAATACAATCCCACTCTCTCGCTCCTGCTCTCTTTTACAACATTAGCTAGGACAACAACGATTCAACTGTTACATGCTACGGTAGTTGAACCCCTTTCCTCTGCGTGACTTGTCATTGCCACAGTAAATAGATGAAACCGACTAGCATGAGTAGGAATTGTTTGAGCCCTGATGTTCCTACTCATTCATGCTTGTTTGTCATGCCTGCTACTGCTTAGAGTTGAGTTAGGCCCGATTCATCGTGGATGAATTGGAAAGTTGTGAGCATATCCTACTATTGAGAGCTAAGTGTGTGAACACGATTTGGTAAAGGTAGCAGTGAGAGGCCATGTAAGAGTATGTTGGTGGGAACGATACCTATGGGGTCACTGAGATACCTTCTACGGTTGGCGGGCGCGAGGTTGTGCGAAGAGCGGGTCTGACAGGGAGCACACGGATCGTTTACCCAGGTTCGGGCCGCGAAGATGCGTAATACCCTAGTCTTGCTTTGGTGGACGTATTTCTGTGTTATTGTGTTCTTGAGCTAGCTACGGGGTGCAACTTTGCCCAAAAGAGCCGAATCCCCCTCCTGGTCGCCTCGGGCATCCTTTTATAGGAAAAAGGGGTTGCCACAGTGGCACACAGGAGGTGGAAAGGTCTACAGTCGACAAGCCTATCCTCTGGGAACATCGGACAAACGCATTTAATGCACTACCGACATCCCCTCCTTGCTTTATCGGGGACGCCAGGGAAGCACGTCCCAGCTGTCGTCGCCTCGCCTGGCCTCGACACGTGTCCGAGCTGATGAGGCATCCCAGCGCCACGTTGGCTGGCTGTTGGGCTGGTGCGGTGATGGAGCCTTCATGAAGGGTCGCATGTCGCCACGCAGGTGCTTGCTGGGTCGATGTAGAGGCCGCCCGTCGCCACGCAGGTGCCTGCCCAGCTGGTTGAGCAAGCATCTGCTTAGGGACGGTGGTGGAGTCTTGGCTGGCGCCGGCCTGGCAGTGGCCCTGCTGATGCCCTCGGCAAGGGTCTTGCCGGGGACCCGGCAAGGGTACTGTCATGGCGTTGTAGTCGTCCCCGGCAAGGGTCTTGCCAGGGGCCTTGTGGATTTCCTCGGCTAGGATTCCGCCGAGGGTCACCGTCTTCTGGTCCTCATCTGATCTCATATGTTTATGATCTTGACGAAGATTTTCATGCCGCCACAGAGGCGCCTCCCGAGCCTTCGTTCCAACGTAGTTGGTTAGGTTGGAGCCGATGGGCTCAAGGGTGGCTTACTCCGCTGGCATCGGGCAAGTTGCCCCGGCAAGGCTCTTGTGGGGGCTGCGGAGGTTGCCTCGGCAAGGATCTTGCTGAGGGAGTCCACCTCGCCCTCTTGCTCTCCTGTGCTTCTGGTCTCGGTGTTTCCTTGGTTGTCTCCTACTTCGGCTTCTCTTCGGCTTCCCCCCTCTGCCCTGCTAAGTGTGGTTGTGGCGCACGGCTCTAACTGCCCGTGCACAAGTAAAGGGGTCAAAAGAAGATCCCGTACTTTCGTACACCGACAGGAGCCCCCGGGCCTGGACCACACATAAGTGCGCCTCGTTGTGGGGCTAGGCCCAGAACGGTGCGCGGGTAGGTGGGCGGATTTTACCGAAGTAACTCCTCGTCCGCAGCGCTTCCCCACGACTTGCATCGAACGCGCGATGTGGGGGGTCGTGCGTGACATGGGGGTCATGCGTGGGGCGGTTTCCACACACCTGCATCACATCGTGGTAAAGAGGTTGCCCGCGCCTTCCCCGTAAAAAGGAATGGCCGCAGGCACGCTACTCATTTACCCCCTATGTCTTCTCCAATCTTAGGGCCGCTGTTCCTTCCTTCTTCCCCCTCAAGCCCTCGCTCGCCGCTGTTGCATTTTCACTGCCCTTTCCCTTCTACCGTTCGTAGCCGCCATGGCACCCAAGACTAGCAAGGGCAAGGGAGCGGCCAAGAACGCCGGAGGGGCAGAGCGGCTGGAGAATGAGTTGGCGGCGCGGCGGACGGAGCTCGCCTACTTTCCTTCAACGGTCGATGCGGACCACCTCTGGGACAACTTCAGGCCGCTGTGGGGGGTCAAGACGGGGGGAGAAACGACGGGGCATCCCGCCACACGCGTCATCCCCGCCAACTGCGACAAAGCCGCCCCGAAGCGATATTCTTTCTTTGCCGACTACTTCTCCTGCGGCCTCTGCCCCCCTTCTCCTATTTATTCAACGACATCATGCATACCTTCGCCTTCCACCGCTTGGATTTCATCCCAAATGCCATGGCGTGCATGGCTCTTTTCGCCCACCTCTGCGAGGGCTTCGCCGGAGTGCATCCCAACACGGCGCTATTCTACCAGTAATTCTTCCCTCGGATCTAGCAGGGAGGCGCCATCTCCGGTTGTGTCACCTGGATCCCGAGGTCCAAGGGGACATGGCCGGAGGGCGCTCAGATGGAGAGGTGGGTGGACTGGCTGCCGGTAGTGCTGAATTGATGAGTAGGATCCACAAGAGTTCTGCCGGGTTTGCCAGGCACCGCCGGTTCGCAGAAACGACTGGAGTAGTGTCGACGCCGACGACACGAAGCTCATGGTCGCCACCACCAGAATTCTTTGCCTCACCGAGGCCGGGCTCACCCTTGAGATGATCGGGGCGGATTTCATCCGCCGCCGAATCGCTCCGCTGCATAACAAGGGGAGGCTGTCCTGGCTCTTCACGAACGCGGCGGACATCATGCGACTCCACCGTGGCCTCGACCACAACTTCAACGTGTTGGCGCACGCTCACTTCTGCCAGCTACTCTTCCAGCTCGACGTGGACCACGACGGCAAGGCAGAGAAGTCCGGAAAGGCTGCGAAGGCCGGCAACGTCGCCAAGGGGCTTTTGTTTGGGTTGCCGGCGGGGGTGGTCCCAATGAGCAATAACTCGCGCCGAAGCGACATCATCACCATGATGCCAGAGTTCAACGCGCGCGGCCTCATCCCGAATTGGGCGAAGCCACTGGAGGATCAAATGAAGGAGTTTTTTGACACCCTGGAGGAGAAGTACATCTGCAAGGAGCCGCGACTCGTCCAGGACACCACCCAGGCGGAGCTGGACTACATCACCGCCAGGGTGGCGGAGGCGGAGCTTGCTAGGGAGGCCGGCAGCGCCGGCGGTGTGGAGGACAAAGCCGCGGCGGCCGCGGAGGAAAAGAAGCTCGGCCAGTGGCAGAGTCCGCTGGGGAGGCCAGCAGCGCTGGCACCAGGTCTCCTCTTATTGGAGACGACGACCATGAGCCGTCCGAGGAGGAGGCTAAAGCTGTCGAGCCCCCGGCCGCAGGGAAAGGGCGAGTCCTATGATGCGCCAGCTTCGATGAGCCGGTTCGGCCCGGGCGGGCCATGCCTCCCTGGCAAGCCCATGAGACGTCCGCGCGCCAAACGAGGGCTACGGCAGCGAAGAAATTGGTGAAGGCCGCAGTGGCGAAGAAGAAAGCATCTGCTTCTTCTTCGTCTAAGCGTTCCCCAACCGCACCTGCTTCCCCTCCTCCGGCAGGTGAAGACACGGAGGTCTTCTTCGACCTCGGGTCTCTTAGCACGAGGAGGAAGAGGAAGGAAGTGGAAGAAGAAACAGAGGACGAGTAAATGCTTCAACTCTTGTCATCTCCATCCCTCCGGGCCGTATCTATTTTCTTGACTTGTCTTCATCTTGGCAGGGATACGGAGACACTGGCATAGAGGGAGAAGAGGTCCAGGTCTTCAGCGGGCGGCCAGCCCCCGGCGGGCACCTCTAAGGCGCCACTGGTGGTGCTGAGCAGCCCGGACTACAGCCCCCGACACAGCCCCCAGCGTAAGCTCATCACCCACCCCTCGTCAACGTGTGTCGTGGGTACGATTCTTGGTACTGACCTTGCCGTGATCGCAGGAGGGGGACAGCAGCAGGAGGAGCCACTAAGGGCTACCCCCAACACGCCGCCTCCGTCAACCATGCCGCCCCGAGGGGCGTCCCTGGCAAGGGCGCCAAGCACCGAGCCCATGCACACGGAGGAGGAGCAGGATAACTTGGGCGCCGGCAGCTCCACCTTGGCGCCAAATGTTGGTGAGGAAGGGGCTGCTTCTTCACAGCCTGGCACGGGTACATTATTTGCCTCTCATCCCTGCCCTTTCTTCTTCTTTCTGAATCTTTGTCTTGGCTTCGCTTCATCCCCTTCTCGACATCCAGATCCTCCGTTGGTGGACCAGGATGACATAGACACCATCATCGAGGATGTCGCCAAGGCCGCCGAGGTGGAGGCCGAGAAGATCACCACCGAGGAGGCTGCCAAAGGCGTTGCTTAGGATGCCGCCAAGGGGCCTGCCGGGGAGCCGGGAAGGCTACTACTGGGGAGGCCGGCAAGTCCGCTACCGAGGAGGAGGTGGCTGATGACCAGCCCTCCTCCTCCGCTGCCTCTGGCTCTGGCAGGTATCTGAGGGTGAGCGACGACCTTTTTGTCCACCTTCCAGGGGCATCAAGCTCCAGGGTGCCCATCGAGGGAGAGGTGGTCGACGAGAAGGTGCTCGCTATCGCAGGGCTCGATGTCGTCGATGAGCCAAGCGCCGATAGTGACAGTTCTCAGGAGGAGCGGCTTCTCCAGGCCATGGGCACCAGCTTTCAGAAGCTCCAGGCGCTCCATCGCGCCCGCCTGGACAAGGCCAAGTCCAGGATGGCAACGATGGATAAGGCGGAGGCGGACCTCAAGGGACGCATCACCGAGGCGCATACTTGGTACCGCCAAGCCTATGAGGAGCTGAAGGCCGCCCAGGGTGAGCTGGCCAGGCATTAGGTGGAGCTCACCATGGAGCGGGCTAACATCAAGAAGGCCAAGGAAACGGGGAAAAACCTGGCCGCTGCAGCCGATGCTGCTCGAGCCCAGCATCAGGCCACGCTAAACTCCTAGTAGGAGGACCTTGCCGCGTGTGAGGAGAAGCTGGCCACCACACTCCACGTCAAGGACAAGGAGGTGGAAAATCTTGTCATGCACCAGACCCAGGAGCTAGAGCAGAGCCACAAGGAGGCGCTCGATGCCCAGGCTCCGATTCACGCCGACAAGGTGAAGGAGTTGCAGGTGGTGTGGGACGAGCTGAAGGATCATGTCGTGAAGCTGTCCAAGGAGAAGGACACGCTCAACGGTGCCCTACTTGAGGCGCAGGGCATAGTGCTCGATAAGGCCGGGCAGCTCTCCGAGGCCAACAACTCCATCAAAGACCTCAAGCTCAAGCTGGAGGGTCTCGAGGGGTTGCTGTCAGAGGGCAAGGCCTAGGAGGAGGCCCTGGCTAAGGACCTGGAGACCGAGAAGCAGCTCTGGAAGAATGATCAAGGCATCAACTTGGCAAACCAAGTATGCCCCTGGAAAGATGAGATGATTTCGGTTGAAATCGATATAATGATCACCGGAAATGG
The DNA here is from genome assembly GCF_056163025.1 of Triticum urartu. Taxonomy (NCBI): domain Eukaryota; kingdom Viridiplantae; phylum Streptophyta; class Magnoliopsida; order Poales; family Poaceae; genus Triticum; species Triticum urartu. Next base: position 353,264,279 of record NC_141878.1, on the reverse strand, counting down.
ATGTACGGTTTGGAAATGGCAAGCAAAACAAGGATGACACAATTCTGCGATTAGCAGCATGATACCATTTAGAATGCAACAAGAAACTAAGCTAGTGCACTCCAACATAACAACAAAGTATACGGCAGTGATGCACAAGAGATGATTGACAAAACATGAACACTGAGCTATGGCTAAGTCACACTAGAACAGGTCCAAACAAGCATGGCAAAAGTGCAAAAGATATCAGCTTCACAGACTTAGAGAAATTACTAACATGTCAAAAACAACATTAGCAAGCAATGTTTAGAGCTGGCAAACAACATGCTACATGAACATATCATAGCAAACAAAGGCATGGCATGAATTTACTGAATGCATAGATCAAAAGTCCCTTACTGATCATGAGCCAAAAAGGCACAGAAGATATGATGGCACTCATGTAAACATAGCAAGTTTAATTAACAGTTTCAGACTTAGCTGAAAAACAGGGCATGGCATCAACAGATTTATGAAGGCAACTTTGCAAGCTCAAATCACTCACCACAAAGCATTGTATGACAAAACAAGCATAGCAATATCAAGAAGACATGTTCATGAAGCTAACCATGGCAAGAGAAAGTTCATAGGATGCACGGATCACTATCAACAACCATGGAAAAATTGATTAACATGTTAACATTCTGCCAGGAACATTTTATAGCAAAAGTAGAGCAAGAACAAGACATGCTAAACAACTCCATAAATGCAAACATGGCTTTGATTGATAGAACATAACCACATGTTCAAACCATCCTTACTGAAGTATCCCAAAATAAGCATGGATATCACTATAGCATCAAGTTTACATGGCATCAAAATAACAGCAGGAAAAGGACTTAGCAAAATCCTAAGTCTCTGAAAACAGCAACATTGCGGAGGCTACTTTGCATGCTCGTGCTAGTCAAGCACCTCTAGAAATATGGCATGATGTAGTTCAAAACACATGTAGAGCTCATGCCCATATGATGCACACATCAATTGCAACAAAAATGACAAAACCTCATGATCTGATAAGTACCATCTCCTAACATTTTATAGCACTCTTGCATCAATGAAAAAGACATCATAACAAGAAGTAACATGCATGGAAATGCTTCTGCAATGGGGAGCTCAACGATACGAACAAGTCGACATATCATATGCATGCTTTGGAGCTATGGTCACCGAGATATGATGCAATGAACATGGCCTAAAAAAGTTCGGGATATACGGGACTTAGAAGAATTTCATCACCTCCTAGAGAATAGATCTAGGGTTTGGTGCACGGGAACCGAGGCAACAAGAGCACTCGCCGGAGTTGGTCGCCGCGGTGGCCGGAGCTTGGGGAGGAGGTGGCCGGAGAGCTCGCCGGCGACGGGGAGCAGAGGAGGCGGCACGGCGACGCGTGGTGGACGAAGGCCGTCGGGTGCGGTGAACGGCCAGGCGGCGAGGCGCGCAGCATGGTCGCGGTGGCCGGTGACGCGAGCGGGGCAGCGACCAGCGAGGGACAGGGGGCGGCGGAGTTCGGCGCCCTCGGGCGTGGTCGTCCGCGGGCGACGGCGAAACGGGCCCCGCGTTCTAGGCACGGGCCTCGCAGGCCGGCGAGAGGCACGGTACGGTGGGTGCTGACGTGGCAGGCCGTGGTTGGACGGGGCGCGGCGGCACGGACGCGTCCGATCCGATCCGGACGGGTCCGGCGGCGGAGAGGGCTAGGTTAGGGTTAGATCTGCGCGAAAATTCGGGGAGGGGCACCTATTTATAGGTAGGAGGAGGTAGGAGTGCCCAAATGAGGTGTACATTTCGCCCACACGATCGTGATCCGACGACTAAGGACATGGAAGTGGTTTAGATGGGTTATTGGGCTGCAACACACAAGAGGCTTTTGCGGTTACCCGGTTAACCGTTGCATCATCAAATGGCCTCCAAATGGAACGAAAACAGGCGGTCTACCGGTGGTGTACCAAGGCCACTTCGCAAATCACGGTCCATTCCGAGAAAGTTTAACACCCGCTCATGAAAAGAGACAAGTGGGGTGCGTCGGTGCATGTGGGAGTGTCGGATTGCGAAATGGACAACGGGGAAAATGCTCGTATGCATCAGACAAACACGAATGCAAATGAGATGCACATGATGATATGATATGAAATGCAAAACAAAGACAAAAACCCAACCACGAAGGAAAATTTCATAACTTAAAGCCGCAAATGGCAAGATTCGGATACAAATATGGCAAGTTATATCCGGGGTGTTACAAGACTCCTCCACTATGACGAGGATCTCGTCCCGAGATCTAGGACTGAAAGAACTCTGGATATTCAGAACGGAGGTGATCCTTGCGTTCCCAGGTGGCTTCTCGGTCGGAATGGTGTGACCACTTCACTTTCAGGAATTTGATTGACTTGCTGCGAGTCTTGCGCTCAGTTTCTTCAAGAATATCAACTGGATGCTTATGATAAGATAGATCTTCTTGAAGATCAATCTCTTCAAAGTTGATAGTGCGCTCAGGAGTCTTGAAGCACTTGCGAAGCTGTGACACGTGAAACACATCGTGCACATTTGCGAAGTTGGATGGAAGCTCAACTTGATAGGCGAGATCGCCTCTTCTACCAATGATCTTGAAAGGACCCACGTATCTAGGGCATGCTTCCCTTTGATACTGAAGCGACGAGTACCTTTCATTGGAGAGACGCGGAGGTACATGTGGTCTCCTATCTCAAAAGCCAAGTCAAGGTGCTTGCTATCATAGTAACTCTTCTGACATGATTGCGCGGCTTTGAAATTTTCACCGATGACTTTGCACATTTCTTCAGCCTCTATGATCAAGTCATTGCCAAGAAGTTCGCGTTCAGCAGTCTCTGACCAATTGAGAGTATGACACTTTCTACCATAGAGTATCTCGAATGGGGCCTTGCCCGAACTCGCTTGGAAGCTGTTGTTGGAGGAGAACTCGGCATATGGAAGACAATCTTCCCACTTCGTACCAAAGGAAATGACACAAGCCCTGAGCATATCTTCAAGGATTTGATTGACTTGCTTGACTTGGACACTAGTTTGAGGATGGAAAGCTGTGATGAAGCGAATGTTAGTGCCCATGGCCTTCTGGAAGGAGTCCCAGAACGTAGAAGTGAAGATGCTTCCATGATCTGAAGATATCAATTGTGGAATGCCGTGCAAGGAGACAATCCTGGAGGTGTATAGCTCTGCCAACTAAGATGTTGTGATAGATTCTTTGATTGGAAGAAAATGATCCACTTTAGTAAGCTTGTCGATGACAATGAAGATAGCATCATTTCCACGCTTGGACTTGGGAAATGTAGTCACGAAGTCCATCTTGATATGGTCAAACTTCCATTCTGGTATAGCAAGAGGTTGGAGGAGACCAGCTGGCTGTTGGTGTTCTGCTTTCACCCTTCTGCAAACATCACATTCTTTTACGAATTGAGCGATCTCTCGCTTCATTTGAGTCCACCAATACGACTGCTTAAGGTCAGGGTACATCTTCATACTTCCAGGATGAATGGATAGAAGGGAATTGTGTGCCTCGTTCATAATGACTTTCCTTAGATCATCTTTAGGAACCACAACTCGATCCTCGAAGAATAGAGTGTTTTTGTCATCAATGCGATAGCACTTGTATTTGGGTTGGCTCTTGGGAATCCCATGTTTCACCTTCTTCACCATGGTATCAAGTAGTTGTGCCTCAAGAATTTGATCTTCCAAAGTAGGAGAGACTTGGAGGTTGGCAAGAAAGCCTTGAGGAACAACTTGGAGATTCAGTTTGCGGAAAGCTTCACAAAGGTCCGGTTGGATGGGCTTAAGAATTAAGTTGTTGCAGTAAGCTTTCCTGCTCAAAGCATCTGCAATGACATTGGCCTTGCCTGGAGTATATTCAATACTCGGATTGTATTCTTGAATCATTTCGACGCAACGAGTTTGTCTGAGGTTGAGGTTGGGTTCAGTGAAGATGTACTTGAGGCTCTTATGATCTATGAAGATGTCCACTTTCCTTCCCAAGAAGAGGTGTCTCCATGTTAATAATGCATGGAGAACTACCGCCAACTCAAGGTCGTGAGTGGGGTAGTTCCTTTTGTTGGGCTTCAACTGACGAGAGGTATAGGCCACAACTTTCTTCTCTTGCATTAAAACAACACCGAGACCTTGTAAGGAGGCATCACAGAAAACATCAAACGACTTGGATTCATCAGGAGGAGTCAAGACAGGAGCTATGACCAGCTTCTCTTTGAGGATGTTGAAAGCAATGTCACATTCAGGCGTCCAGACATACTTGACATGCTTTTGTAGGAGGTTGGAAAGAGGCTTTGCAATCTTCGAGAAATTCTCAATGAATCTTCGACAATAGCTTCCAAGCCCAAGAAAACTCCAGAGCTGCTTGACATTCTGAGGAGGCTCCCAATTCACAACTGCAGACACCTTCTCAGGATTAACAATGATGCCTTTGGCGCAGATGATATGACCAAGGTAAAGAACTTCGTGAAGCCAGAACTCACACTTGGAAAACTTTGCATGGAATTGATGCTCTCTGAGTTTGTCAAGCACCAATCTCAAATGCTTGGCATGATCCTCCTTATTCTTGGAAAAGACCAAGATATCATCTAGATACACCAGGACGAAATCATTTGTGCAAGGGTTGAAGATGAAGTTCATCATGCGAGAGAACGTTGGAGGAGCATTGACAAGGCCAAAAGAAATGATAGTATATTCATAAGAACCATAGCTTGTTCTGAATGATGTCTTGGGGATATCTTCTTCACGAATGCGAATCTGATGATAACCCATACAGAGGTCAAGCTTGGAGAATACTTTAAGTTGCTCGAATAGCTCATTGATGTTGGGAAGTGGATACTTGTTCTTTATTGTCTTCTTGTTCAATGGGCGGTAGTCGACACAAAGTCGGTCCGTGCCATCCTTCTTCTAGACAAAAAGAACACCACAACCCCATGGAGATGAACTCGGTCTGATCAGACCCAGACGCTCTTGTTCATTGAGTTGTTTCTTCAATTCCTTCCATTCCTTTGGTCCAAGCTTGTGAGGACGCTTGGAAACAGGTTCCGTGCCAGGCTCAAGATCGATAACGAATTCAACTGGCCGGTGAGGAGGCATTCCCAGAAGCTCTTCTGGAAAGATGTCTTGATATTCACAAACGACTGGAATCTGAGAGATGGCATTCAACTCGCCCTTATCATTGAGAGAAAAAAGTCGAATGGTTTCGTCTTGAGCAGCATAGATGATCACCTCCTCAGAAGGGTGTGTTAATTGAATTTCCTTGGCAGCGCAATCAAGCTGAGCCTTGTGCTTAGAAAGCCAGTCCATGCCGAGAATTAGATCAATATCTGAGTCACCAAGAACAATTGGAGAAGCAGAAATTTATAGTTACCCAACTGGACAGAGACATCTGGAGCAACCAAACTAGAAGTCATAAGCTTTCCCGGAGAAATAACTTGCATAACTTTGGACAAAACCTCTGTGTCAACATTGTGCTTCGATGAAAATGGGAATGACATGAAAGAATGCGATTGACCAGTATCAAATAAGACTTTAGCAGGAATAGAGTTAACTTGAAGGTTATCCATGATCACATATGAAGAATCCTCTGCCTGAGCTACGTTCATCATGTTCACCTTAGCATGCTTGGCATTATGCTTGACCACTGCATTGCTGGAAGATCTCACAGGAGGAGGAGGAAGGCGCCTTTTGTTGAAGCATTTGTTTGCATAGTGCCCTTTCTGTTGACACTTGTTGCAAGTAACCTCTGGGAGCGACCGATGATAAGGAGCACTTGACCTTGGAGCTTGAGGCTGAGCTTTGTTCTGATAGACTGGGTTGGGTAGGTGGGAAGATCCATTGCCACCTTTGCTCTTCTGCTGGTAGGGCCGACGAAATGGAGGAGGAGGAGGCAACCAGAACTTCTGTTGCTTAGCTGCCACTTGTGAGGAAGAAGGCTGAACTGCGTCCCTGACTCTCTTCTTAGATGCCTCACTGTGACGCCCCAAGGCCGGAGCTTCAGATGCCTTCCAGGGTTTCCGGGTTTTCGTTGTGTGAGTTGTTGGTTTGTTGCATTCATCTTTGCATCATGTGCATTGCATCATGTCATTAATCTTTTGCAACTCAACTAAATAAATGGCATGGATCTTTGATCCATTTAAATCGAGGGAATTCACATGGTGACTTCTCTTTATAACATTATCCTCCTGATATTAGGGATCTATATTATAAATATTTCCATTCTTTTGGAATTCACCTTAACACACTTGCAAAAATAACCCCATGCCTTTTATGCCTCGAGTTGATCTCAAAACCTTGCCCAATAATTCTTTCCCCTTTTATCGGGGCTCCTCCAAAATCCGAACATTTTTGGACCTTCCTAACCCTCACTTCTTATTCGAACCATTTGAATTTAAATCAAATGAGTTTGAATTTAAACTTTGAAAAATGGCACTCCATTTTTCTTGGATCATGCACATTTTTGCGAGTCCGGGAATATTATCCCCGTGCCCAAATTCCTTCTCTGACCTTTTTTTTCTCTCATTTTCTTTCTTTGTTATTTGCTGTTTTGGTAAATAAAGAGAAGTATGAGGGAAAGACAGCAGACCAGGCCTCTGGCCTTTTCCTTCCCACCAATTCGGCCTAAGGCCCAGCCGCCGGCCTCTCTAGGAGCAGCCCCTCCGTATTGGGCCGGCCCAAGGCCAAAGCCCACCTAACCATCCTAACCCTAGCCCGCACCATCGCTCCTCCTCACTCTCCCCTTGTTCGTCTTGTCCCTCCCGAGCGCCGTCACGTAGGGAGAGGGCAGCGCCAACCCCTCTCCCGATCCACCTCTCTCCCCCCCGATTCCCTCACGCCTCCTGACGCCATCCAGGCCAGGGCTCCCTCCCCACCGCAGCAGAGCTGCTCCTCATGCCAGGAGCCCTGCGCGCCCGACGCCGCCCCTGCCGGCGACCTTCTCCATGGCGCCACCGCCAGCGAGCCCTGCCAGTTCCTCCGGCCTCACCGTCCTCTCCTTCACCTCCTCGCGCCCGCGCCTCCTCCTCCCTCCGTTCGGCTTCAAGCTCGCCGCCTCCCTGCCACGGCGTCTGTGTTGTATCGTCGCGCCGGCGACCACGACTAGCATCGTGCCTCTGCCGTCGCCGCACCACGTTCCTGCTCCGACGCCATCTGCCTCCCCCTCACTGTTTCGCCAGCCATGGCCTCCTCTGCACCCGCACGTCACCCCGGCAAGCTCTGCCCGCCTTCTCCTTTTTCGGGTTCGTTTCCAGCGCCGCTCGACCCTGCTCTGCTTCCTGCACGTGACCCTGCGGCCTCGAGCTCCTGTGGTTTTCTGTGTTGGGGTTTGCTCCCGAGCTCCACCGTCAAACCCCGCTCCTGCCTCCATCGAAGGCCGACACGTCAAGCTCGACCCTGAACAGGGAATAACGCCAAGTACCAGGACGACGAGGACTGCCAAGTTTGTCCACCGCCGTCAAGTGTACGAGATCGGCAAGTTCGAAGACCCCAAGTACCTCTTCGAAACGACCGAGTACTACTACCTTCGACCCTCGAAGACCTCGTGGACATCAAGTTCCGTGTCGTTGACCCCGAACTTCTACGAAAACATGTACGACTACTTCCGTGGCCGAAGACCCGTGTACAACTACTGTCGCCGAAGGTCGTCGAGTGAACGTCTACCCACATCGTGTATTTGACCAAGTTCGATGATGACCTCCGAGAAACTCGGATTCGCCAAGTACCTCTCCAAAAACGAACGTGAACCACTACTTCCCTTGAAGACCCGTGAATGTCTACTTCCTCTACGCCGACTCAAACCGCTCTGATAATGCACGCTTCAAAGGTATAACCGCCGAGATGATTGCCCGTGAACTAATGCATGTGTGATGTATGAGATGCTCGTGCTTGCTCCGTGCTCGAATTGTCGATGCATGTTGCCCCTCTTTTGCCTTGTTACAGTCGTCTCGTGGGACACCCAGAATCTGGGAGCGCCCCACCATCTTTTGCACGCATCCGCACACTTCTCTTTGCATCGGTATCTCAAAATCGAGTTATCGGAACTAGAACGCTGCCGTGGCACCATTTTCATTATCGTTGCCGTGGCACCCCTTCCTTTCCACCACGGTGACAAATGCTTCATAATGCTCTTATCAACATTTTCATAAAAATTGCATAAACTTGATTCATGCCATCTGCATCATGATAACAACAATTAGAATGTTTAAAATTGTTGTTTGCTTTAAATTGCTAATTTCATATGGGGTTTTACCGGAATTGTTGTTTGGTGTTCCGGCCTCATTTAAACTTTCCTAAATAGATGATTTCCTTATGCTCTGCTCTTGCCATGTTTAGCAACATTTAATATTGTTGAGTACCTAACCGAGAGAGAAATAAATAATTGATGTGGTGTTTCGTCAAATGCAACGCGTTGCATATTGAGCTCCACTTAATATGTAGAATTGCTTGTGCACTTTGTCATGCCATGAACATTTAAACCGGACATGCATCATACTTGGTTGTGCATCATGCCATGTTTATGTGGTGGTTGTTTACCATGTTCTTTGCTTCTTTCCGATGATGCTTCTTCGGGTTAGTTCCGATATCGTCGCATTTGTGAGGATCCGGTTGATTACGTCTGTTTGACTTCTTCATGGACTCGTTCTTCTTCCTTGTGGGATTTCAGGCAAGATCACCACACCCTCAAAATCACTTCTATCTTTGCTTGCTAGTTGCTCGCTCTTTTGCTATGCCTATGCTGCGATACCTACCACTTGCTTATCATGCCTCCCATATTGTTGAACCAAGCCTCTAACCCACCTTGTCCTAGCAAACCGTTGATTGGCTATGTTACCGCTTTGCTTAGCCCCTCTTATAGCGTTGTTAGTTGCAGGTGAAGATTGAAGTTTGTTCCTTGTTGGAACATAGAGATGTTGTTCCTTGTTGGAACATGTTTACTTGTTGGGATATCACACTATCTCTTATTTAATTAATGCATCTATATACTTGGTAAAGAGTGGAAGGCTCGGCCTTATGCCTGGTGTTTTGTTCCACTCTTGCCGCCCTAGTTTCCGTCATATCGGTGTTATGTTCCCGGATTTTCCGTTCCTTATGCGGTTGGGCTATAATGGGAACCCCTTGACAGTTCGCCTTGAATAAAACTCTTCCAGCAATGCCCAACATTGGTTTTACCATTTGCCACCTAGCCTCTTTTTCCCTTGGGTTCCGCGGACTCAAGGGTCATCTTTATTTAAACCCCCGGGCCAGTGCTCCTCTGAGTGTTGGTCCAACCTGTCAGCCGCCGGTGGCCACCAGGGGCAACTCTGGGCTGGCCACTGGAAGTTTGGACAATCTGAGTGTGCCCTAAGAACGAGATATGTGCAGCTCCTATCGGGATTTGTCGGCACATTCGGGCGGTCTTGCTGGATTTGTTTTAACTTGTCGAAGTTGTCTTGTAGAACCGGGATACCGAGTCTGATCGGAATGTCTCGGGAGAAGGTATATCCTTCGTTGACCGTGAGAGCTTGTGATGGGCTAAGTTGGGACACCCCTGCAGGGTATTGAACTTTCGAAAGCCGTGCCCGTGGTTATAGGCAGATGGGAATTTGTTAATGTCCGGTTGTAGAAAACCTGAAGTTGACCTTAATTAAAATACATCAACCGCATGTGTAACCGTGATGGTCTCTTCTCGGCGGAGTCCGGGAAGTGAACACGGTGTTGGAGTTATGCTTGACGTAGGTTGCTCTAAGATCACTTCTTGATCATAGATTTTTCGACCGTGCTTTTGCCTTCTCTTCTCGCTCTCATTTGCGTATGTTAGCCACCATATATGCTAGTCGCTTGCTGCAGCTCCACCTCATACCTTTACCTTACCCATAAGCTTTAATAGTCTTGATTGCAAGGGTGCGAGATTGCTGAGTCCCCGTGACTCACAGATACTTCCAAAACCAGTTTGCAGGTGCCGATGTTACCGAGCAGGTGACGCAACCAAGCTCAAGGAGGAGCTCGATGAAGATCTTGTCCTTTGTGTTGTTTCGTTCTAGTTGATCAGTAGTGGAGCCCAGTTGGGGTCGATCGGGGATCTGTGTAGCATTTGGGGTAGTCTTCTTTTATTTTGGCTCCGTAGTTGGGCCCTGATTGTATTTGAATGATGTAATGCTTTATTCATGTATTTGTGTGAAGTAGCGATTGTAAGCTAACTATGTATCTCTTTCCCTTATGTATTACATGGGTTGTGTGAAGATTACCTCACTTGCGACATTGCTTTCAATGCGGTTATGCCTCTAAGTCGTGCTTCGACACGTGGGAGATATAGCCGCATTGAAGGAGTTAAACTCACACTTGAGCTGAGTAGCTTCTTGCTTTAGTGCCATGTTGTAGAATTGATCAAACTTAGTCGGCTCAAGAAGCACGAGAACTAATTGCAGATCTTCTCCGAGGCCACCTCTGAATTGATAGATCATACTCTTTTAATCGGGAACTTCTTGCTTAGCAAAGCGAGCAAGTTTCTAAAACTGGATATTGTATTGATACACGGACATGCTGCCTTGCTTGAGATTGCGGAACTCCTCACGCTTGCTCTCAGCCACACTTTGTGGAATGTGATGAGCTTTGAAGTATCAGCGGAAATTATCCCAGGTAATCACACAACCTCCTATGAAATCTCTGTATTGTTGATACCACTCAGCAGCTTGGTCCTTGAGTTGAAACGAAGCAAACTTGACAAAGTCCTCAGGCCTTACATTGCTACATTCAAAATGTTTGAAGATATCCACGAGCCAGTCGTTGGCGTCTGTGGCCTCGACACAGTTGCTGAAGGACTTTGGCTGGTTTGCGAGGAACTAGTTGAGGGTAGCAAACTGAGGCTACTTGTTGCCTTGGCCTTGATTTCCTTGGTTTCCTTGTCCTTGGTTGCGCTCTTGCGGGAGTTGCAAAAGCATCTAAGTGTTGGCGTTGGTGGCTGCCATGACAGCTTGCCATGCTTCCGGAGGTGGAGGTGGTGGCGGAGGGTTCGACTGGTCCCCATCATTGCGGCTCGGATTCTGACGCGTTGGAGGAGCCATCCTGAAGAGGTTGACATCCATTAGAATTTTGAAAGACAGATATTCAAGCTGAATCAATGGATCGAAATTGCAACATAAAGTCTTCACAATAAACATTGGAACAAGGATTAACGAATGAATTCCAAAGTAAATCATCACACGTCCCTTAAGTTGAGAAGCCACTTAGATAAAGGTAGATGAATAAAGCAACAAGGTATGGATATGAACAAATAAGTGGTAAGGATTACCCAATCACAAACCAAATATTTGCGGGAAGAAATACTAGAGCTACTTGAATTCCCACCTATAAAACTCCCGAAACTTTCTGGTTATGCAATCAGGTGTTGGGGATACAGGGCAAGCATAATATCTCACCCACACTAGCAATTCCTACATCTAGTTGTATCCATCCTTCAACACATAACCAAGAAACCTTCAGAAATCATTTACCTCAACCTTCGAAAGGCATCCGTTATACGAGTTATGGCAATACTCCCAAACTCCCGCCCCAGTACTGGGTGGCGCCAAGGTTATCTCACCAACAAATGCATAAAAGAGATTTTCGATGTCGGCGAACTCAGGTATTCTAGAACTGCAACGATAAAATTGTGATGACAACATCTCAGAGCTCAACTACCCGGGACACTGCCACAACCCCTAAATGTCAGGAGGTACCAAGAACAATGTTCTCGTCACAAAATCATCGGAACGATTCCAAGATACCCGCGTGATCCTAAAAAAATTTGGGAAATTTGAGGAGAGAACAGTAAAAACTTATACGTCAGGAGGCCTCACAAGAGTGACGAAGGGACCGGGGAGTAAAAAGAATCCTACTCTCTGATATATATAATCCTAAGACTCAAAACATTTTGTTCTAGACTCAACAACGTCAGCGATTCGATCAAGCAGGGGGCTCCTAAGTCCGGGAAGGCTCTAATTACCAACTTGTAACACCCACAATGCGGCTATATCTCCCATGTGTCAGGGCACGACTTAGAGGCATAGCCGCATGGTAGGCTTGTCGCGAGAGGGTAATCTTTACACATCCCATGTACGGAATAAGAAAGGATAAAGAGTTGGCTTACAATCGCCACTTCACACAATACATGAATAATCCATACATCATCCAAAGTACAATCAAAGGTCCGACTACAGAACCAAAATAAAGTAAGACAACCCCAAATGCTAGATCCCCGATCGTTCGAACTGGGCTCGACTACTGATCATCCGGAAAAGAAACATAGTAACGGCCCGAATCCTCATCGAACTCCCACTTGAGTTCGGTAGCGTCCCCTGAACTGGCATCATCGGCACCTGCATCTGTTTGGATGTATCTGTGAGTCACGAGGACTCAGCAATCTCACACCCGCGAGATCAAGACTATTTAATCTTAAGGGTAGGAAAGGGTAGTGAGGTGGAGCTGCAGCAAACACTAAGCATATATGGTGGCTAACATACGTAAATAAGAGTGAGAAGAGAAGCAATGCACGGTCGAGAAGCTATAAGTGATCAAGAAGTGATCCTGAAGCTACTTACGTTGAAGCATAACTCGAGACCGTGTTCTCTTCCCGGACTCCGCCGAAAAGAGACCATCATGGCTACACACGCGGTAGATTCTTTTTAATTAAGTTAAGTGTCAAGTTCTCTACAACCAGATATTAACAAAATTCCCATCTACCACATAACCGCGGGCATGGCTCTCGAAAGTTTATACCCTGCAGGGGTGTCCCAACTTAGCGCTTCACAAGCTCTCCCAGTCAACGAAGGATATTCCTTCTCGCGGGAAGACCCGATCAATCTCGGAATCCCGGTTACAAGACATTTCGACAACGGTAAAAACAAGACCAGCAAAGACACCCGATGTGCCGACAAATCCCTATAGGAGTAGCACATATCTCGTTCTTAGGGCACACCAGATGAGACATCCTACGAGTAAAACCAACCCTCAAGTTTCCCCGAGGTGGCCCCGTAGTCTACTCGGTTCGGACCAACACTCAGAGGAGCACTGGCCCGTGGGGGTTTAAAATAAAGATGACCCTTGAGTCTACAGAACCCAAGGGAAAGGTATATGGTGGTAGGTAGGCAAATGGTAAAACCAAGGTTGGGCCTTGCTGGTGGAGTTTTATTCAAGGCGAATTTCAAGGGGTTCCCATAACACCCAACCGCATAAGGAAGAAAAATCAAGGAACATAACACCGGTTTGACGGAAACTAAGGCGGCAAGAGTGGAACAAAACACCAGGAAAAAGGACGAGCCGTCCACCCTTTACCAAGTATATAGATTGCATTAATGTAAATAAGAGATAATAATGATATCCCAACAATATCCATGTTCCAACACGGAACAAACTTCACCTTCACCTGCAACGAGCAACGCTATAAGAGGGGCTGAGCAAAAGCGGTAACATAGCCAAACAACGTTTTGCTAGGAAAGGTGGGTTAGAGTATTGACATGGAAACATGGGAGGCATGATATAGCAAGTTGTAGTTAGTGGGATATAGCAATAGAGTGAACAACTAGCAAGCAAAGATAGAAGTGATTTCGAGGGTATGGTCATCTTGCCTGCAAAGTTCTTAGAGTTGTTGAAAGCTTGATCCTCGCTAGCGTACTCAACAGGTTCCTCGGTCACGTACTCGTCTCCCGACTCTACACAAATCAAGAACACAAACAAAGGACCAACAACCAATCACGGTGAAATGCACAAGCAACATGATGCAATACATGGCATGATATGCAAGATGTGATATGCAATGCATATGCGTTCTTCAGAAGGAAAAGAATGATCAAGGCATCAACTTGGCAAACCAAGTATGCCGCTGGAAAGATGAGTTGATTTCGGTTGAAATCAATATAACGATCACCGGAAACGTATGTACGGTTTGCAAATGGCAAGAAAAACAAGGATGACACAATTCTATGATTAACAGCACAATGCCACTTGGAATGCAACAAGAAACTAAGCTACTGCACTCCAACATAACAACAAAGTATATGGAAGTGATGCACAAGAGATGCTTGACAAAACATGAACACTAAGCTATGGCTAAATCACATTAGAACAGGTTCAACCAAGCATGGCAAAAGTGCAAAAGATATCAGCTTCACAGACTTAGAGAAATTACTAACATGTCAAAAATAACATCAGGAAGCAATGTTTAGAGCAAGCAAACAACATGCTAGATTAACATATTGTAGCAAACAAAGTCATGGCATGAATCTACTAAATGCATAGATCAAAATTCCCTTAATGATCATGTGCCAAAAAGGCATAGAAGATATGATGGCACTCATGTAAACATAGCAAGTTTAATTAACAGTTTCAGACTTAGCAGAAAAACAGGGCATGGCATAAACAGATTTCTGAAGGCAACTTTGCGAGCTCAAATCACTCACCACAAAGTATTGCATGACAAAACAAGCATAGCAACAGCAAGATGACATGTTCATGAAGCTAACCATGGCAAGAGCAAGTTAATAGGATGCACAGATCACTAGCAACAACCATAGAAAAATTGATTAACATGTTAACATTCTGCCAGGAACGAGCAAGAACAATACATGCTAGACAACTCCATAAACGCAAATAGGGGCATGGATGGATAGAGCAGAATCACATGTTCAAAACATCCTTACTGTAATACAAGATAAGCACCTCTGGAAATATGGCATGATGTAGTTCAAAACACATGTAGAGCTCATGCTCATATGATGCACACATCAATTGCAACAAAAATGACAAAACCTCATGATCTGATAAGTACCAGCTCCTAACATTTTATAGCACTCTTGCATCAATGAAAAAGACATGATAACATGCAGTAACATACATGGCAATGCCTCTACCACGGGGAGCTCGATGAGACGAACAATTTGACATATCATATGCATGCTTTGGAGCTACGGTCACCGAGATATGATGCAATGAACATGGCCTGAAAAAGTTTGGGATATACGGGACTTAGAAGAATTTCATCACCTCTTAGAGAATAGATCTAGGGTTTGGCACACGAGAACCGAGGTAGCCAGAGCACTCGCCGGAGTTGGTCGCCGTGGTGGCCGGAGCTTGGGGAGGATGTGGTCGGAGAGCTCGTCGGCGATGGGGAGCAGAGGAGGCGACGGGGGGACGCGTGGTGGAGGAAGGACGTCGGGGGCAGCGAATGTCCAGCCGGCGGGGCGCGCGGCGCGCTGGCGGGGGCCGGCGACGCGAGCGGGGCGGCGGCCGGCGAGGAACGGGTGGCGGCAGAGTTCGGCGCCCTCGGGCGCGGTCAACCGCGGGCAGCGGCGGCGGTGAAACAGGCCCCGCGGGCCAGGCACGGGCCGGTGGGAGGCGCGGTGCGGCGGGCGCTGACGTGGCAGACGGTGGTTGGACGGGGCGCGGTGGCGCGAAGGCGTCCGGTCTGATCCGGACGTGTCCAGCGGCGGAGAGGGCTAGGTTAGGGTTAGATCTGCGCGAAAATTTGGGGAGGGGCACCTATTTATAGGTAGGAGGAGGTAGGACTGCCCAAATGAGGTGTAGTTTTCGCCCACACGATCGTGATCCGATGATGGAGGACATGGAAGTGGTTTAGATGGGTTATTGGGCTGTTTTGGAGGGGTGTTGGGCTGAAACACACAAGATGCTTTTGCGGTTACCCGGTTAACCGTTGGAGCATCAAATGGCCTCCAAATGGAACAAAATTTGACAGGCGGTCTACCTGTGGTGTACCAATGCCACTTGGCAAATCTCGGTCCATTCCGAGAACGTTCAACACCCGCTCACGAAATGATACAAGAGGGGTGCGCCAGTGCCTGTGGGAGTGCCGGATTGCGAAATGGACGACGGGGAAAATGCTCGGATGCATGAGACGAACACGAATGCAAATGCGATGCACATGATGACATGATATGAAATGCATGACATGAACAAAATGCAAAACAAAGAAAAAACCCAACCATGAAGGAAAATCTCTTAACTTAAAGCCCAGAATGGCAAGAGTCGGAGTTACAAATATGGCAAGTTACATCCGGGGTGTTACATGGACATTTTTGGATTTTTGATTTAACTCATAATGTATTTGAGTTTGAGAAAATAAATACTATAAATATTTTTTTGCTCCCATGATTCGGAAACATTTTGTGGAGCTCTAGGCTAAACCATACTGCATCCACATTAATTTCCAGAAGCTACAAAATAATTTGGTTAGCAAACCAAATTCAAAACAAACTTCAACAATAGAAAACAGAAACAAACGGAATAAAAGATATAGAGGAAAGCTTACCTGGGTTTACCTCACCTGGCCTGGCTCAGTAGCAGCCCACCAGGCCCATCTGCCAATCGTCTCCCACCTCCTGCCAGTAGG
Organism: Triticum urartu; assembly: GCF_056163025.1. Lineage (NCBI taxonomy): Eukaryota > Viridiplantae > Streptophyta > Magnoliopsida > Poales > Poaceae > Triticum > Triticum urartu. Next base: position 353,247,898 of record NC_141878.1, on the reverse strand, counting down.
TAGGAGGGCGTGTGCCTGCCGCGCGCCGGCACACGCCGGCCACCTCCTGCTTACCTGCTCGCCCCTGGAGGCACTCGAGGGTGCCACACACTCCCCCTCGACCCCTGCACCTCTCCCCTCTCTCCCAGGACCCTCTCCCCTCCTCTTCTCTTGTCATGCGTGCAACCATCGAGTGCCTCGCAATGCGCTGACGAGCACCATCGTGGACACCGGCCACCACACGTCTCCGACGCGTGAAGAACCTCCGACGTTGATCTGTACGCCGTCTCTGTCGTTCCACATGACCGGACGCGCCCCGCAACGGCTTCCCCGACCTCTTCTTAAACCTCTGGATGCGAGATCGTTGGTGACCTTCCGCTCACCTCGCTGCGCCCCCGAGCCCGCTGAGCCTCTCTTCTGAACCACTGTGAGCACCCAATCCTTTTCCCCCATCTATCCTCGTCGTTTTCCTCGCCTAGGCCATAGTTTTGCTGGAGCCGCGAGCTCCTCGCTGCCGGCGATGATGCTGCAGCAGCCACGGACCCTGCAGGCCATTTCCGAGAGCACCATTCTGCTCAGCACGATCTCATGAGGCCATAGACACCCGCAGCGCCTCCTCCCGTGCTCTGTACCACCACCCCGAGATTGCGCGAGCTGCTGTCGGTGCTGAACCTCGACGCCGGCCACTTTTCCGGCCACCCCAGCACGTTCCGCCGCCACCACTCGATGTGCGCCACTGCGTGCTTTCGAATGCAACAAACCACGGCCGAAATGATGGTCGGTGGCTCGTTTCCGAGTCCCTCCGTTGTGCCTGTCGTCGCCGGCGCCGAGCCGCCTGCGAGTTGACCTCGTTTGTCCAGGGGTTTGACCTCCCATGAGTCACTCACATGTGGGCCCCGTCCCTGCTAAATTTTGGTTAAGTTATTAACTAAACTTAATTAACCCATCGATTCACTAACTTAGCGCTAATTAACTCAGTTAATTAGCTGAGTCACTCACCGATGGGTCCCGCAGGTCATGTTTGACCTGGCCAACCCAGTTGACCTGCGGACGTCAGCCTTGCGCAATGCCGACATTAGAAATACATTTACTGGAGTTTTCATATTTTTAAATAAATTTGAAATTTTAGAAAATGTTCAAAACTTCTAAAAATCATAGAAAATAAACAGTAGCTTAGAATGAAATAATTTATATATGGAAAATGATCAGAAAAATCCAATCTATCCATCTGTACCTTTTCATGCATGTTAGAACAACTTATAGCTACTGAATTGGACAAATCAAATAAATGACATCTGAATGATCGCATGTGGAGTTTTAATTTGAATTTAGTATTCAAAACAACTCCATTTAAATCATTGCTAGATGCATTAGCTAAAATCATAGCATATTGCCATCTCACATTCATGCATCATATTGGTGCATTGCATTGATTGTGTTCCCTCTTGTTTGCTTGTGGTTGTTCCCCTCTGTAGACGTTGGTTCCGAGGATGAGTTCGATGACACCGATGAAGAACTATACTATCTTCAGAAGTGCCAGGCAAGCAAAACCCCCTTGTTCATTCCGATACAATCCCACTCTCTCTCTCCTGCTCTCTTTTATTGCATTAGCTAGGACAACAATGATTCAACTGTTACATGCTGCGGTAGTTGAACCCCTTTCCTCTACATGACCTGTCATTGCCAGAGTAAATAGATGAAACCCACTAGCATGAGTAGGAATTGTTTGAGCCCTGATGTGCCTACTCATTCATGCTTGTTTGTCATGCCTGCTACTACTTAGAGTTGAGTCAGGAACGATTCATCGGGGATGAATTTGAAAGTTGTGAGCATGTCCTACTATTGAGAGCTTAGTGTGTGAACACGATTTGGTAAAGGTAGCGGTGAGAGGCCATGTAGGAGTACATGGTGGGTTGTCTCATTCAAACCGTCCTTAGGAACTGAGTTCTGTGTTTGTGATCCATGAACAGCTACTACCACACGTTGGGCCCTAAAATATGACCTCGCTCGACTTATTAACCCCCTGTCCTCTGTCCAGGAGTTGCAAGTAGTTTCTGGTGTTTGTAGCATGTTGAAGGCCGTGCGCAGCGCTGACCCGAGGGGTGGGCTGTGATGCGGTAGGCACGTGGCACGGTGTACCGAGTCGGCCGTTTGGTGCCTCGGGAACACTGCACACATCGTTCGGGGCCGTAAGTGGAAACCACGGCCGGACTCCCTTCGGATGGAACCTAAATAGCCAATAAACCTGGACTAGGGACTTGTGTGGTTAGTCAGGTCGTGGCCTACACCCACGTCGGCTTTCGCTTGAAGTCTGCCGAGCACATGTCGTGTGCAAACGCTAAGTGGTGGAAACATGTGTGAAGAAGTACACCCCTGCAGGGTTATAAATTATCTATTCGAATAGCCGCGTCCGTAGTAAAGGACCTCTGGGTTGCCTATACAGTTCATAGACAAGTGAAAGTGGATGCTCTAAAATGCGCAATATAAGCGTGAGTGTTATGGATGGCGTTCTCGTAGGGAGACGGGAGCCGATCCATAGTGGTGTATTGATTGGTGAATATGTGGACGCGTGTGCGCCACCTCAAAAGAGTTACTTGCAGACTTAGTTCAGGATAGCCACTGAGTCAAAGCTGGCTTGCTGCAGTTAAACTCCACCACCCCCTTTGTTGATACTGATGCATATGTAGCTAGTTTTGATGTTAGTCTTGCTAGGTACATTTGTACTCACGTTTTCTTAATTTATGTTTTTGCATAGAGACTTCAGTCTTACTAGTAGTTCCGCATGGACTTCGATGTTTAGCTCGTTACCTCAGCTACGATCTTGTGCCCTCGGCATGGTCTTGTAGATAGTCATATTTCTCAGCCTCTTTCATTTGTAGTTGTCTGTACTTAGACAAGTTAAGCTTCCACATGTGCTTATTGCTTGTATGACTTGAATGCTGGGTCATCAGACCCATGTTTGTAATATCCGGCTCCTCGGAGCCTAATGAATAAATACTTTGAGTCGTAGAGTTTTGTTGTGATGCCATGTTGTATTTGCACATATCGAGCATCTTGTGTGTATGTTATTGAAATGCTTGGTATGTGTGGGATCCGACAACCTAGTTGTTTATTCTTGGTAACCTCTCTTACCGAGAAATGTCTCCTAGTGCTTCCACTTAGCCATGGTAGCTTGCTACTGCTCCGGAACACTTAGGTTGGCCGACATGTGTCCTTCTTCGTTCCTGTGTCTATCCCTTCGGGGAAATGTCACATGTTGTTCCTTTAAGTCCTTGTAGCTTGCTACGACTTGGGTTCATACATGATGACCAACACGTTCGATGCTGGGTCATGTATGCCTGTCCTTGTAAGTTAGTGCCACTTTGGATTCATGACTATTCACGTCGGCCTAGTTCTCTGTCATATGGATGCTAGCGACACTATCATATACGTGAGCCAAAAGGAGCAAACGGTCCCGGGCCAGGTAAGGTGGCACCTGTGGGAATACCGTGCGTGAGGCCGCAAAGTGATATGATGTGTTACATGCTAGATCGGTGTGACTTAGGATCGGGGTCCTGACAGCTTTGGTATCAGAGCCTGACTGCCTGTAGGATTACCAAGCCAAACTGGTCGAAGTCATGTCTAAAAATGCTTTAGTTATGAAAGGGAATTGATTGTGGAAGGGAACGTAAAGCTCTTTTTACTCCTTATACCTTATGCCCTTCTGATATGAGTCAACCTCTTCTTTTCTATGGGCACTAAGAACTAGGCTTCTCATCTTTCTATCAGGATCACGTGTTACTAATCCGTAGACTTATAGGATTGATGGTTTCAAGCCTCAGTTTAGTTCTAGTACTCCCGTTTGTCGACCATTGATCTCGGAACCTTGATATTGTGATGTTGAGTGGTTATGCCACCATTTTTGCAAGATATCTCAAACCCTTTTTGAGCATTTACAGCCGTTATGTTGTCTGAGTCATCCCAGGTTTCTAACTAGTCTGATGCATTTGCAAATCCCTTCTACTGTTTTTGATGTTCCTTTGGGACAGATTAACCACACTAATCGCCGAGTTGAGGTACTCTGTTGCCTCGACATATATGTTGAAGCAATTATTATGACCCTAGGCGTCTTAGAGAACCACTCAGTAATCTAGCAAAGCTTTTGTATCCCCAGTGTGATGATTCTGGCCATTATTCTTGAAAGCATCTCGCGATGTTATTTAGCTAGTAGGTATTCTATTCCTGGGTTCTTGAAGCCGAGATTCACCCTACTTACTTCATGTTGGTAGTGTTTGCTAGTTCCTTTAGGATATTAGTAACCTTTGTGATAGTTCTCGAGGTCCGTGGTATATCCTTCTTCCAAATACCATGAAATGCTTATGGCAGGAGTTCTCTCGAACCAAGAGATCATAACAAAAGTGCTCTTGATGAGTTCTCCATTATGGCCGAGACTCTGCCAGTCCTACCTTTCTACATGGGTTATCCGGAAGAAATAAGTTGAGCTTGCCCAACCTACTAACCTATGCGTCCACAACTCAGAAAGTTATATGTTCCTTGAGTTGTCCCCCTTTAGTTGTCTTCTGACCTTCGTCTATCAGTTGATAGTGAGGAGTAGTTGTGCATCTGTGTTCATCGATGCCTATTATTTTATAGTCCGTCAAGCCATTCTATTTCGGAATGACTAGGAGAAACAAACTCCAGTACCTTATCCATTTCCAAGATTGGGTCAAAGCAGTTGTAATCCGCAAATCAAAATGCCAACCCACCTTTTGATTTTGTTCTACCCTGAAGTATTATCCGCTTTATGTCATGAATATCATCAGAAATGCACCAACTCTTTCGAATTCTTGACGTAGTGATACTTCTTGCCATTATTGTTCATTCCATGGTTCGCATGTTATTGTAACTGGAATGTTGAAAAGTGAATCGTGATGTGTGAAATCAATACTCCTAGCAACTGTGTTGCTTGGTAGTTAATGAACAATAACCTCATTCTTAGCGTGTTGGTTATAAAATCATCATTCTAAGATAGATTATGTTACCTAGTCCATTTTCCCTGGTGCACTATTCGATAAAGAGTTAGGATGGTGTCAATCCTTACCCATGTGATCACATCGTCTTGCTCTGAAAAGCAAGATTGTTCTCAAGCTTAGAAACATATCGATGGAACATGATCTTCCAAATATCTTCTTTATTGTATCACCAGGTTGTCCCCTGACTGTTATGTTGAGCTCGTGATCAAGTTGGTTTTTTGTAAACCACCCCTTCTCCAGGAATCTGTGTTGGATGCCCCTGAGCTAGTTGGTTAAGCTAAACAACAACTTGGAGAGTTGGAAGATGAAAGCTTTATCTAACTCAGTTCATTCAAAGGGATATCTTTTGTTTGTGTTTGTGCGTTGAAGCAAGATGAAATCTTCATCGGTTGACCTTCGTGTTTAGTTGTTGGATTTATTGTCTTACCCAATCCTTTGATTTGAGTATGGGTTATCATCAAATAAAAATCAGAACCAACGATGTTCGTAATGTTGTCTTACTCGTGGTTGATCCCTCGAGCATACACCATTATATCTTTTGGTCTGACCAATGCTATCACTTTGCTCACATAGTTATGGGATTCCATCTATATGGAAATCTTGATGAATTGTTGTTGAGCCCATCAGCAACATAATTATCATCTCCATGATTGTGCTGAACATTAAAGCTATTTTTGGAAACTTTTGTAATAAGTTGTTCTTAATCTAATGCCCCTGGTAAAACGAAGCCATGCCACTATTATAAGCCATGAAAAGTTTAGCCAAATGTTTTTGCCTGTAATTGTTTGGGACTCTGACTGTTTCCTCTGTAGCTTTCCGTGCAAAGAGGGATATCCATTTCACTTGGTTGCTGTCGTGTTCCTTTGGTGCACTACACAAAACACTTCTTAAAAGAAGTGACTTTTGTGATGTTTAACTGGAATGTCAGAATGGAACAGTTGGTTCATTTCGGTGGAACTGCACAAAAGGAGATCTGTGTTCCAATCCTCATCATCCATATTGGCACCATAACCTTTCTTTAGGTAAGAATGATATTTAATGCATGTGTTCATCTCTATTTTGTGACTGCCATGAGAAAATAATGCTATTGTTTACTAGTACACCTGTACTCCCTCACTGACAAAACCAATTCGGAAATGGAGGGACAATTATGTACTCGATTTCACCAACTAGTGAGGAGAAAGAGAAACAGAGCATGAAGAGGAAGAAGAAGAATAAACAGTGCCAAGGTGATATTGCTGAAGCCCGAGGCCTCAGTCGAGGCCATTCATCGGATCTGGAAACGTCTACCTTACATGTGAGACGATCCTCTAGGGAGCCATTCCACTTCTTCTGTCTCTCCTGCAAGGTCACTTAATTAATTTATTGATGCCTAATTTTCCTGTCGGAGTTAAACAAATCTTTAGTAGCACCCTATGTTGAATCATGTACGTGTGTATGTTTTTTTGTGGAGGTGAATCATGTGGTGGAGCAGGGAGGGAATCTTGGTAGTGTGATGACATAATAGTGCTATTGTTTTGCATGTCAATTTATTGCCATTGGTTCAATGAGGCAATATTCTGTGTATTGTCCATCATGAATTTAATGCTACTGTTAGAGTAATATGCTAATGTCTTTCTATCCTTTCTCACTAAGCTAATGAAGGTTTCGCCTTGTTCTTACTTGTGCAAACATGGATCATGTTGTGCCAATCATACATTTTAGTGGATCTACACAAGACAATATAATGAACTGTATTCCAGCCAGTGCTTTAACTCTGTTGGAAGTTCTTGATAATCTTTCGATATAATCTCAGCACTGGTAAACAGGAGTGCTTTCAACCATAGATTTGAAGTGCACAAAAATATATACTATTGAGTGATTCCAGTGAGTGCTTTATCATCTCTTCTAGGACTACATGAATAAGCTTTTTTGCTCAGGTTGGTCCCTGCCTAAGGCCTTCATCCATATTAGTTTGTTGTCATCTCTATTTGTATCGTGCTACTGTCATGAGAAACTCCTTTATCTTTGCACGTTAAAGTTTTGTAACCTATGATACATGGCAATCCTTTGAGTGTTGAGCTAATTGGCACTGATTAAATAAACTAATACCTTTGTTTAAGCAAGACTACTATGTTTCTTACTTTACCCATTAAGATAATGAGGGTGCTTCTATTTGTTAGTGTATGTTTCATCAACTAGTCCCACTATTACAGTAATCTCATTCTCTCAATATATGTGCCAACAATGCTCGATTTTGGTGGAGCTGCACAAAAACTTTGGGTGCTTCATTGCCTCGACAGCTTCCTTCCTTTCCTATCAGTCGCTAATCTAGACTAGCTTTCTTCCTTTCTTGTTAGTCGCTTCGCTTATCTCGGCTTCCAGTCAAAGGAAATAGTAATTGATATGCTACCTCACATAGGTTGGTACTGGTCTTTATCCTGATTATTGTGCTTGTCATATGTATTGGTAATTTCGTATTGTGCTACTGTTTTCCGATTTCATAAAGGAGTAACTTGGAGCCTGAACTCGCAGGCAAATCATTACATTGGGTGTTCAGTAGAACAGAACAAAAAGATCAGATGGACAGATACTTATGTTGCTTCTATGTACTCCAAACTTCACTCATACAAGCATCGATGTTGACAAAAGAAGTGCCTATATTCATTTGAGTATCAACCGGCATCAACCAGTTGTCAAACTCCAAGTATTAGGAGAGTGAACGCCAAAAATATTGCTTGGGGCATAGCCCAGAAAAACATAGTCCAGTCTTTGGTCCGAACTTGTGCCTTTTGGTTATCGACACATATGGTAGCGAACTGTATGGCATGGAGTCTAAAGATTCGAGACAAGTTGGTAGACGCATATATTCGCTTGGCACTTAATCAATCTGCATGGCAGGGATGCTCCATTTCAGTTGAACTGCACAAAAAAGTTGGGTGGTTCATTTTCTCAACCGCCTCCTTTCATGTCCGCAATGTCAAATTTTGGCGAGCTACAGGACCAAGATGAGCCAGTAAACTAGCTGGATGAAAGTAGTGCCCAAGTTGCTCAAACCTCCCTTAGCACGAGGCCACTATTTGAGGATAAACCTACAAGCAATGTTCAGATTGTGTGTGCTGCCTTTGATGTATTCGAAAGTTTACTCATACCAGCATTAATGTTAGCAAGAAGTACCTCCAACTGAACACCATTTACCAGTCTATAACCTAGGTAATAAAAGTTCGTCCATGGAGGATATGGGCTGTGATCTCAACCATTTAGATGCATAAACATACTGAACATGTGTATAGCTGAATCTTTTTGTGAATTATCTATCAATATTGTCGTGTGATCTATCAATCATTTGGATGCATAGACATGCTGAACTTGTGTATGTATGAATCTTTTGAGTTGTTGATTGTGAAAGTTGGCTATGAATATGAACGTGTCCTGTGAACCTGAGTTTGATACGAATGTTTTCCTTTTTTGTTGTACTTGTGCATGAACTTGTTAGTATGTCTACTGTGGGATTTGGGACGTGTGTGTGTCAACGGCACAACTTCTTCCCGAGAAGAATTGCACCTGCTTTGTTAGGGTAGCAACGGCGCATCAGCTATTTTTAACATTTTTGCTGTCTCCCCCCCTCCCCCGCTCAACCCCTAGCGTAATGTTTTCGGCCTTAAAACAAACATAGTATTGCGTTGTTTTGGGGGCTTGATAAAAATCAAGTGCTGGTTTATGTAGGTTGGCCCGCCCAGCAAATGGGCTGCTGGTCCACCACGGACTAGGCTAAAAGTACAAGTTGTATGGTCTAGAGGCAAGTAAAAAAACACCATCAAGAGCCATCCACAGAAGAAAAAAAATCGTGTCTGATGTGCTTCTTCAGTCGCACCGCCGACCCCCTCTTCAATCTAGTTCACTCGGGGATCTAGCTGGTATCATTTTTTTCTAGAGGGCGAACAAGTATCACTACTAGAATCAGCTACTTTGCCATCTGCCAGCTCTTTGCCGTCAGCTAGCAGACGGCAAAGAAGCTCTTTGCCATCAGCTACAAAAAAGCAGACGGCAAAGAACTGGCTGATGGCAAAGACCTAATTTGCCATCAGCCAGTTCTTTGCCGTCGGCTAGCAGACGGCAAAGATTCTTTGTCGTCGGCTAGCGGACGGCAAAGAGGGAGGGGCCCCACTGATGAGCTGCTAAAAAAAACCTAACGGCGCCCCCTCTTTGTCGTCCGCTAGCGGATGGCAAAGAGAAAAAAGGCGAACGTCCAAAGGGGGGCGGACGGCAAAGAGGGAGGGCCCCACTAATGTTAACGGCCGCCCCACCCCGCCCCTCTCTCTCTCTTTTTGTACCCAATTACTGGCCGCCGCCCCGTCGCCTCACCACCCCGCCGCCGCCCCACCACCCCCCGCCCCGTCGCCCCACCAACCCGGCGCCGCCCGGCGCCCCCCCGCCCCGTCGCCCCCGCCGCCCTGCCGTCTGGGCGCCGCCACGCCCCGGCGCCCCGGCAACCCCCGCGCCCCGCCGCCCCGGCCGGGGCTGGCCCCGTCGCCACTGCCGCCGCCCCAGGCCCCCCACCCCCCTCCTCCACCCAGGTGAGCTCTCTGCCTCCTTTTTTTTCCTTTTTTCTGTTTTTTTAGTTTTAGGGTTATGTTCAGTTTAAATTTAGTTTTAGGATTAGTTTTAGGTTTATAGGTTTAGTTTTAGTTTAGTTTTAGGTTTAGATTTAGTTTTTTCCTTTTTTTGTTTTTTAGTTTTAGGTTTAGGTTTAGTTTAGTTTTAGGAAAGAAGAAGAAGAGAAAAAGAGGAGAGGAGAAGAAGAAGAAGAGGAGGAGGAGAAGAAAAAAGAAGAAGAGGAAGAAGAAGAAGAAAAAAGAGGAGAGGAGGAGAAGAAGAAGAGGAAAAAGGAAAGGAGGAGGAGGAAGAAGAAGAAGAAGAAGAAGAAGAAGGAAAAAAGGAAGAAAAGGAAGAAGACGAAGAAGAAGAAAAGGAAAAAAAGGAAAAAAACCCGACCCAACACGGTACGCAGACCCCGACCCGGCACCCCGACACGACACCCCGACCCCGAGACCCCGACCCCGACACCCCGACCCCGACCCCGACACCCCGACCCCGAGCCTGACCCGACACCCCGACCTCGACACCCCGACCCCGACACCAACACCCCGACCCCCCGAGCCTGACCCGACACCCCGACCCCGAGCCTGACCCGACACCCTGACCCCGACACCACACCCCGACACCGACACGGCACTACCCCGACATCGACACGACACCCCGACCCCCCGACCCCGAAACGGCACCCCGACACCGACAGGACACCCCGACCCCCGACACCTCCCGAAAAGGTGTTCTTTGGCCTTCCAGAGGCCGACGGGGTCATATATTTGTGAATTATTAGTTAGGTCATATATTTTTCGATTTTGTTATGAAAAACATCATATATAATTGTGTTGATCGTGTAGTTTTAAATGTGTAGTTGTTTCATCGCTGCGAGGTTTGGTGTTCGACGACCTCGCCGTGCGTTTGACGAGCTCTGCCCCTTCATTCATGGGTGAGCACAAATGACAAGTCCTCCTCCCCCATTAATTATTTGATCTATTCTGATGAAACTTGATAGCTAGCTATATATGTGTCTTGAATCAATAGTATGCGTAACCAATATGTGTCTCCCGTTCGAAAGCGTCATAGTTATAAATATGCATGCATTTGCATATTTATAACCTTGATTCTTTCGAATTGTCCAACGCTATCCATGGACAGCCCGAGTATGTGTAGATTGGGTTCGTTTTCCCATATGCTTTGCTCCGGATCCGATGCATAAATTTCGTCAGTGCCTCCCCTGTTGTTCTCCGGGTACACATCCTCTATGTTTATTGCAGAGACGTGTATCAGGAGAACAGCGGGGAGGTGCTGCCGAAATTTTGCATCGGATCCGGAGCATAGCATGGGAAAATGAACCCAATCTACACATACGCGGGTGGGATTAGGACCTATCATTACCTATTAGAGTGTAGGTTGCATGGACGTAATAAAATTGACAAAGTAGATCAACTGATGAATATATACATGGTGAATTACATATATAATTGTTGTGTGTCCAGTAGCTCTGAAAGTCAAGATGAGTGACCGTGCGTGGATGTATACCGGTCACACTGGTCAGAACAAATGGAGCGCTGAATGGTTCACAAAAACCAAGGGGTTTGTGCAAGCCGCATTTGCAAATGGCCAAAAGAAAACCTGGTGCCCCTATTTCCGGTGTGGCAATTGGGAAAAGAAGACAGGCTGAAATGGGCAAACACCTGGAAAAGAGTGGTTTTACACCCGATTATACGGTGTGGACATTTCATGGTGAGTCTGCCCAACATGACCGAGCTGAGGTGGATCGTCGTTGCACCGACGAGCATGGTACCGGGATGGAAAACATGGTGCAAGACTATGATGATGCTCGGGATTCGGAGGAGGAGATGGAGGAATCTGCAAAGGCCTTCAATGAAATGTTGGAGCCTTCAAAACGTCCACTCCACGAGCACATTGAGCTTTGTCAGTTGGATGCCATCTCACAAGTAATGGCTCTGAAGGCTGAGTTCAACTTGCGCAGAGAATGCTATGACGCAATTATGACAGTATTTGGACGCTTTCTATGCAAAGGCCATGTAATGCCTGCAAACCTGAACTAGTCAGACAAAATCCTCCGTGCACTGAAGATGCCCTATGAGAAGATATATGCTTGTGAGAAAGGATGTGCCTTATTTAGGCTTGACTATGCGGACTTGAACTATTGTCCCATTTGCAAGTCTTCCAGGTATATTGTGGTAGACAACGGTATGGGTCAGAAGACACAGACCAAAATCCCCATTAGTGTTCTTCGGTATATGCCAATCGTACCAAGACTTCAACGTCTTTTAATGGTCAAAGAGACGGTCAGACAGATGACATGGCACAAAACAGGCAAAAGAACCGAACTAGATGCAGATGGGAATCTAATGATGGTACACACATCGGATGGTGTTGCGTGGAAAAAGTTTGATGAATTACATGCTGACAAAGCGGCAGATCCGAGGCATCCTCGATTCGGCATCAGCACGGATGGGTTCAGTGTGTTTGGTATGACGGCAGCCCAATACAGTTGTTGGCCCGTATTTGTCTTTCCACTCAATCTCCCCCCGGACAGATTATGCAAAGAAAGAACATTTTCCTGACGTTGATAATTCCAGGACCCAACTATCCGGGGAAAAATATGAATGTGTACATGCAGCCGCTTAAGGATGAATTGCAAGAAGCCTGGGATAATGGGTTCAAGACATACGACGCCTTTAGCAAACAGAACTTCATAATGCGTGTCTGCTACATGTACTCAACGCATGACTTGCCGGCGTATGCGCTATTCGTTGGCTGGTGTGTGCATGGAAGGTTCCCGTGCCCCACATGCAAGGGAGCTCTTGAGTTTCATTAGCTTCAGGCCGGTCACAAGTTTTCTTGCTTTGACATGCATAGACAGTTCCTGGATCCTCGCCATAAATTCAGGAAAGACAAGAAGAACTTCATCAGGGGTAGAGTTGTCAAAAACTCAGCACCACCTGCATTGACAGGACAACAGACCCTGGATCAGTTAAACGCTCTCGAGCCAGATCCACAACGTCCAAGGTACTTCAAGGGGTATAATACTAAGCACGCGTGGACTCACAAAACATGCTTATGGGATCTGCCTTACTTCAAAGACCTACTTTGCCCACACAACATCGACGTGATGCACACTGAGAAGAATATCGCCGAGGCACTTTTTGGTACATTGTTCGGCATAGATGGGAAGTCAAAGGATAATACACAGGCTAGAGTCGATCTGGAGGCGCTATGTGATAGGCCGTTACAAAACATGAAAGAACCGAAAGGAAAGCAGAACTGGACGAAGCCAAAGGCATGGTTCAATCTTGGAAGGCCAGCTATGAGGGAAATTCTCTTGTGGGTGCAACAGTAGTTGTTGTTCCCTGATGGGTATGCAGCGAATCTAAAGAGGGGAGCGAATCTTGATAAACTGAAGATATTTGGTCTCAAGAGTCATGATTGGCACATATGGATTGAGCGGGGTAATGCCGGTGATGTTGCATGGCTTCATCCCTGAGGATGAATGGCTAGTACTGGCAGAACTCAGCTATTTCTTCCGTGTTCTTTGTGCGAAAGAACTATCGCCTGACGTGCTAGAAGAAATGGAAGAGTTGGCACTGGAGTTGATTTGCAAGTTAGAGAAGATCTTTCCACCGGGCTTCTTTAATCCAATGTAGCATTTGATTTTGCATCTCTCGAACAAGGCAAGATTGGGGGGGGCATGCAAAATCGTTGGTGCTACCCAACTGAGAGGATGCAGAAGACGCTTCGAGAAAAATGTAAAAATAAACGTAGAATTGAAGCATCGATGGCTGAGGCATTCATCACAGAGGAGGCGGCAAACTTCGTAATAGCGCACTACGAAGCCAAAAATTGTCATTTGCATAATTCGAAGCCTCGGTACAATCCGAAGACACCTAGGGTTCATATGAACATCAACACAGCATCAACATATATATGAATTACCCGAGCAGAGAGAAAGAGGCGGGTAGGGGAGAGGAGAGGTAGAGCCTTATGGTCGGCGGCGAGGGCAGGCTCTGGCTCGGGCGGCTGAGGTCCTGGGCGGGCTCGGGCGGTGGCGGTGAGGTCGAGGGCGGTGGCGGTGAGCTCGAGGGAGGCGACGGTGAAGGTCGACGATGGCATTAGGCGGTGGCTGTGAGGTCGAGGGCGGCCTCTGGCGGCGGCGGTGTGGTCAAAGGTGGCCTCGGGTGCCGGTGTTGTGGTCGAAGGCGGCAGGGCGACAAAGACGATGGAACAGTTGGGGGAGAGGGGGGAGTAGAGGAGGGAGGACTTAACGAAATTTTGAGCCCGCGTGGTCAGGGGTTAAGTCAAACTAGCAGTAGCGCATTTTGCCGTCACGCCCTATAGGTAAGTTAGCTATAGCGTCTTCCAGCAAAACACGCTACAGCTATTCCTTTTTGATTAATTTTTCTTTTTCTTTTGTTTTATTTATATTTTCTTTTTTTCATTTCTCCTTTTTCTATCTCTTTCATTTTCATTTACTTTTCTACTTATTTTTCTATTTATTTTCTTTTTCATTGCAGTAGCGCTCTACAGCATAAACTCGTTGCTACAAAGGTTTTAGCAGTAGCGTGGTCCTGGAAGAACCGCTACTATTATTCCTAGCCTACTGGCACCAGCGAGGGAATTATAGTACTAGCGTGGTTCTGCGCAGACGCGCTACTGCTACAACCATGGTTGTAGCGTGCTTTTGTAACAAGCGCTACTAATAAGTAGGAATAGCGTCGTGTTTTGCCCAGCGCTACTGCTATACCTCTGTGTATATGGTTTTCCCTAGTAGTGGAGGTCCATGGTTGCACGCAAGGAAAGTTACTCCTTATTAAGATGGAAAAAATGTTTCCTCCCCCTGACAGCTGGGACCCACCGGCTGTATCTTCACACGGAAGGGAGTGCCTCGTTATGCGAAAAAACTATTCCTGCCATTGACAGCTGGGACCCGTCAGATTTGGTGACTGACTTGTGGGCCTACTAAGTGGACGTGTATGCAGGGCTTTGTCAACTTAATGACCGAATGATTCTAGCAGCTGGACCGTTGGATGTTAATCCAACAGCCGTGCTCCTTCTTCAACCTCTATTCTTGCTCCTGTCTCCCGTGGGCGGCACCGCAGTAGTGCTGCCGCACACCCGAACCAGTCAAGTTTCTCTCTCCTCTCCATCTGCGACTCCACTGCCGGGTCTTCCCCATCTATGGGTCGTTCCAGTCTGGGGCCTCACCGTCGTCCATTGGCCTTGGTGCACTCGGCATGGTGTGGTCAACAAATGAGAGTCATCGGAAGATGACTGTGCGTGAGAGGCTGACAGCGGGGATGCACCACGCCCATGGAACTGCATCCTTTTTACCTGGAAAAATAATGTTTTCTGCCCCTGACTGCTGGGACCCACCAACTACATCTTCGCACGCAAGGAAATTCCTCCTTGCTATGGGCAAAACAAAATATCCCCCTGACAACTGGGACCCAGCAACTATATCTTCACACGCAAGGAAATGCGTCCTTATCCTCCCTGACAGGTGGGACCCACCTGGTCGAAGCGTACGTACCATTGTTGTCCATACTGGTCGATGGGTCGCTCTATAACGATGAACCATGGCTGAGTAAGTAGCCGCACATGTCATAGTACAGCCCCCATGTAGCAGTTCAAGTTGTCCCGTCTAGACCATGTACACGTCCATACAGCCGCACGCCAAAAAATATAGCCACGTACGTACATACGGACGGGGTCTCAAACACCTACACGCGCACATGTACGGCCAGGGCTCGTGTACATGGCTGGGTCATAACAGAGAAACTGCGTCGTCATGTTCATGGGGAGGCAACTGAATGCATCGTGTTCATCGGGAGGCAACGGAATACGTCGTTTTCAACGGGAGCCAACCGGCCAGGACGGAATAGCTGATTGAAACGAGGCCTGGTGTACCGCAGAACGGAGGAAACATCCTTGTGGTCGACCGGCCACGGTCGAAACAGGATCCTGTTCATCGGGAGGGGTATGGCATACCGCAAAACAGAGGAAACAGACTTCTCTTGGACCTCCTATGGTCGAAACGGGGTCCTGTTGATTGGGATGGGTGTGGCATACCGCAAAACAAATGAAACGGACTTGTGGTGGAGCGCTACGGTCGAAATGGGGTCATGTTCTTCGGGAGGCGTGTGGTGTACCGCAAAACGGGACTCCACAGGATACTGTTCATCTCCACCGTTGACCTCCCCCAGCCTCCACGGGCTACTGTTCATCCACCGCCGACCTCCTCCAGCCCCCACCTGCAACAGTTCATCCACGGTCTCCTATTCATCCAGCCACCACCGGCTATTGTACAACCAGACCTCTCCACGGGGTCCTGTTCAACCACCCCTCCACGGGCTACTGTTCATCCAGCCCTCCAGTGGCTACTGTTCAACCAGCCTTCCATGGGGTCCTGTTCATCCAGCCCTCCACGGGGTCTTGTTCATCCACACCCAACTTGCTCGATCGATCGGGTTCATGTTCATCCAGTGGCAATGGCCTCAACTACCACGGGGTCTTGTTCATCCAACCCCCCACCGGGAACTGTTCATCCACCCCCCCTGTTGTTGTACAAAAGTAGGGGTTCTCATTTTGACCCCTTTACTTGTGCAGGGGCAGTTAGAGCCACGCTCTGCGGCCACACTTAGCAGGGCAGAGGAGGGAAGTCGGAGAGAAGCTGAAGCACAAGAAAACTAAGGTGACGCCAAGACCAAGAGCGCAGGAGGGCAAGAGGGCGAGGTGGATTGCCTCGGCAAGGTCCTTGCAGAGGAGCCCCCTGCAGCCCCGGCAAGAGCCTTGCCAGGGTAACTTTCCCAACACCAGCAGAGCGAGCCACCCTTGAGCCCACAGGCCCTGACCCAAACAACTGCGTTGGAACTAAGGCTCGGGAGGTGCCTCTGTGGTGGCATGCAAATCTTCGTCAAGATCATAAACACAAGATTAGATGAGGATTAGAAGACGGCGACCATCGGCAGGATCCTAGCCAAGGAAATCCACAAGACCCCCGGCAAGCAGCATCGCCACGACAAGACCCTTCCCGGGCCCCTAGCAAGACTCTTGCCGAGGGCATCAGCAGGGCCACTGCCAGGCCCGCATCAGCCAAGACTCCACCGCCGTTCGCATGCAGCTGCCAGCCCAACCAGGTGGGCAGGCACCTGCGTGGCAACATGCAGCTTCCAGGACAAATCAGCAAGCACCTGCGTGGCAGCATGCAGATCTTCATGAAGGCCCTACCACCACGCCACCTCAGCTACCTTCCTGCCTACATGGCGCTGCATGCATCGCTAGGTTGGACACCTACGTAGCAAATTAAATGCACTTTGTCCCGTAATGCCGTGCGATAAGCTCGCGCACTGCAGGCCTTTCCACCTCCTGCGTGCCACTGTGGCAACCCGTTTTTCCTATAAAAGGAGGCCCGAGGAGACCAGGAGAGGGATTCGGCTTTTGAGGACGTCACAACCACCGTAGCTAGTTCAAAAAGCTCGAGAACACTCAATACATCCACCAAAGCAGGACTAGGGTTTTACGCATCCTTGCAGGCCGAACCTGGGTAAATGACCCGTCTGCTTGCTCCTAAATCTGGTCTTCTCACGACCCCGCGCCCGCCGACTGCCTAAGGGATCAAAGTGATCCCATAGGTGTCATTCTCACCGACATCTTTGGCGCTCTAGGTAGGGGGTTGCGCAGTTGAGAGAATCTGATCTAGTAGTTAGCCTAGCGGTTCTTCGTCGCGATGGCTCCCAAGAAGAAGGAGGCCACGGCGGTCGGTTCGTCGGGAGCCAGACGGCCCGTACCAGTGCGGGCGAGCAGCAGGCCGGTCGCGCATAGAACCCGAGGTGTGACCCGCGATCACCAACATCGCTCTGGCAGTCAGAGCCTGGCGAGCGGCGTTGTTCGTGCGCAAGGCGACGGGCCACACGCCGCGAAATCTAGAGATGGAGCTGGGTCCCCCGCATATGGCATGGGACCCTCCGGGGGCGTCACCGTACCACTTGCGGGTGGCACGGCGACCTCCAAGACGCACACTCCGGCACCCACAGCGCACTCTTCCGAGGTTGTGCGCAACGAGCAGCGTCACCACACCGGTGACCCTGGATGCCACCGTGGGAAGAGTCATGTGCGTCATCCGCGAGATGAAGGAGGCCAGCATGCCCGCCGAAGTGCTGGCGAGGATGGCGCACAGCCGCTGGGCCATGATAGAGCTCCTTCTAACGTGGTTAGAAGTCGAAGCGCACCACGGTCCACGTAGCTTTCGCCGCCACCCACGCCAGCAGAAGCCTTAGCGCGCGCAGCTGCTCCTCGACTTCCCTCCCGCCGTGGAGAAGCTCAACGGGTGGAGAGCCACTATCCGGAGCCTCGTCGGTGTCGCCAACAAAGACGAGCCATGGCCGGCGGGGTCCTCAGGCCAGCGCTCCATCGAGGCACTGCATGCCGGCGGTGGAGGGGTCGGAGGCGCCGCGGCCACGGTGCAGTCTCCTCCTCCACGCCAGCCGTCGCGGATGTCGGTCCGTCGTGATGACGCTTGTGATGACATTTCCATAGCATCGTCCGACCCACGGACCCACAACGACCAACGCTAGGTTCTTCGAGAGCGAGCCCATGAAGACGCTCGAACCACCATCGAGAACCGGCGCGATACACGCCACTAGTCGGATAAGCAGGCGGGACCCGCTATGGACCAGCCAGCACCGGGAGGCTCCGGCGGCCTACCTTACGAGGTGGGTTGCCCAGCCTTTACCTGTGGGCTGTGACAGTTCCAGTGGCTGTCCCACCGCATGTTTAAGCCCTACGTCGGCGAGAAGTACAATGGCAAGACCCACCCGTCAGAGTTCCTCAGCATCTACACCATCACAATGCAAGCCGCGGGAGCTCATGACGACAAGGTGCTTGCCAATCACTTCCCGTTGGCCCTAAAACCCGTCATGTCTTGGTTGATGCACTTGCCGGCGGATTCTATTTCTTCTTGGTCAGATATGTGCCACGAGTTCGTTGGTGCCTTCACTGGAGGCCACCATGCTCATGGCCAGGCGAGTGATTTGCATATCATTTCCCAGAAGGAAGGCGAAAACCTGCGCAAGTACATATAGAGGTTCAGCCGAGTGCAATACAATATCCCAGATGTTCATGCTGCCACTGTGATCAGCGTTTTCCACCAGAATGTGCGTAACCGCAAGATGCATGAAGAGCTGGCAATGAACAAGGTCAAGGACATGGCCGAACTTTACGTTCTGGCTGATAGATGCGCTCAGGGTGAAGAGGGAAGGAAGTACCCCGGCAAAGACGCCGGTGCGGAAACCCTCTCTACCGACGAAGACACCGCCGCCCCGATGAAGAAGGGCCGGTGTCACAACAGGAAACGCAAGGACAAGACCGTGCTTGCCGTCGAGGGATCCGGCAATACCAGCGCCGCCAAGAAGGCCAAGGCAGACGACCCTGGCAAGGAGATTGCCGGGTGCGCCGCCTGCCGGGCCTTGCCGGCCGCCGACAAGCCACGAGGCTCTGAAAAGTAATATTGCAAGGTCCACCGCACCAAGGGTCACGTTCCCCAGAACTACCGACAGGTCGAGCTACTTGCCGAAAAGCAAAAGGCTGAGTATGATAGGCAGGACAAGGAGAAGGGTCAAGATGGTGCCGAAGGATCCGACAAGAAGCGTGGCGGGCAAGGAGGCTGGCGCAGCAAGGATAACCAGCTAGAGAGGCCCGCTCGGGGCCGCGACAAGAAGCAGGAAGACGATGATCATGATGAGGATGACGAGTCCGGCCAGCAAGAGTTTCAGAAGTCTACAGAGGCCATGTGCGTCAATGGTGGCGCCTCGCTACACACTTCTCACCGCTAGCTCGAGCAGTGGGCGCGTGAGATTACAGCAACAAAACCATTGTTTGACGCTCAAAAGCCACTGAAGTGGTCCAACACGCCCCTCATCTTTGACACCGAGGACCACCCTGACCGCACAACTGCGGTCGGGTGTTTGTCGTTGTTGGTCTTGCCAACGATACACAACCTCAAGGTGAAAAAGATTCTGGTTGACGGCGGGGCCGGCCTGAACTTGATCTCGCCCATCGTGATCAAAAGGCTGCAAATTCTTGAGGAAGACCTTGAGGAAACAGGTACGCTTCAAGGGGTCAATCCAGGAAGGAGCCAGCCGAAGGGAAAGGTCACATTGCCCGTGACTTTTGGAGGTGAGTTGAACTACAGGACGGAAAGGATCCTATTCGATGTGGCTGAGATCCCCTTGCCCTACAACGAGATCCTCTGCCGCCTGGCACTAGCCAAGTTCATGGCAGCATCGCACAATGCCTACAACACGCTGAAGATGCCTGGGCCGATGACCATCATCACCGTCCCCTGTAACAAGAAGGACACATTGATCTGCGCTGGCCAACTCTATCGGGAAGCAGTTGAAGTAGCTGCCTCCAGGGCACTTGCTCCTGCCGTTGAAGCCCCGGGAGGGAAGAAGAAGACCGGCAAGAACTCTTGCACCCACTTCGGCAAGCGCACCTCTTCGGAGTGTTGTGCTACCGTCGAGGACGTGCCCGAGAGCTCTACCGGCAAGAGCAAGAAATCCAGAGCTACACCACCAGAGACCAAGAGGGTTTCCATCAAGGAGGATGGCATGGGAGGGGCTTTCACCATAAGCTCCACCCTCGACAGCAAATAGGAAAGCGCGCTCGTCACTTTCCTGCGGGTGAATGTCGATGTGTTTGCGTGGAAAGCATCCGACATCCCCGACTTTCCCAGCGAAGTGACTGAGCACCACCTTGCTTGTCTATCCCCATGCACGACCCGTCCAGCAGAAGGTCAGGAAGCAAGCTTTGGAATGACATGAGTTCATCACAGAGGATATCAGGAAATTCGAAGCGGCAGGTTTGGTGAGAGGAGTGCTCCATCCGACGTGGTTGGCCAATCCGGTGGTGGTGCGCAAGGCAAATGGGAAGTGGAGGTTGTGTATTGACTACACAGATGTTAATAAGGCTTGTCCTAAGGACCCCTTCCCATTGCCGCGCATCGACCAAATTGTTGACTCCATGGTCAGGTGTGATCTTTTGTCATTCCTCGACGCCTACTCGGGCTACCACAAGTTCTTCATGACAAGAGAAGATGAAGAGAAGACAACATTTATCACCCCATGTGGTACGTATTGCTTTTTATGGATGCCTTTCGGGTTGAAGAGTGCTGGCTCGACATTCGCAAGGGCGGTCCGGATTGGTTTCGAGCCCCAGCTACCTAGAAATATGGAAGCTTGTATGGATGACATAATGGTCAAAACCAAGGACAAGGCGACCCTTGTACAAGACCTAGAAGAGACGTTTTCCTACCTACGGAAGATCAACCTCAAGCTGAACCTAGAGAAGTGTGTCTTTGGCATCCCGCCACGAAAACTTCTCGAGTTCTTTGTGTCGTAGCGTGGGATCGAGGCAAACCCATACAAGATCAAGGCTATTGAGCGGTTTGAGGCACCCAAGCGGATCAAGGATGTGCACCGACTCACTGACTGTGTTGCCGCCATGAGCAGATTCATCTCCAAGTCTGCTCAGCGTGCCCTTCCCTTTTTCAAAATCTGGAAAACAGCGGGCACAATGGAGTGGACCCCAGAGGCCAAAGCGGCGTTGCAGGATTTGAAGAAATACCTTTCCTCTAAGCCAATACTTGTTGTGCCTAAACCACAAGAGCCATTGCTGCTGTATCTGGCAGCAACGAATCAAGTGGTCAGCGCCGCACTAGTGGCACAGAGGGAGGTCGACAAGGAGGTAGTGGCAATGGCAGGACCGGTGGATGGCAAGTCAGAGATTCCCCCGGCAGGGCCTGGTGCCGGCAAGGCGAGGGCCCCGGCAGAGCCTGATGCCATCGGGACTGGGCCCATGCAGCCAAGTGAAGTGGTGTAGAAGAAGAAGATGATGCAGCACCCGGTTTACTTTGTCAGCTCCCTCTTGCAGGGGCCAGGTCAAGGTACTCCGGTGTGCAGAAATTGCTCTTCGGCCTCCTTATGGCCTCGAGGAAGCTGCGTCATTACTTCCAAGCCCACGAGATCACTTTCGTGACCCGCCTCCCGTTGCAACGGATACTGCACAACCCAGATGCAACTGGAAGGATTGTGGAGTGGGCCTTGGTGTTGTCAAGCTTTGGGTTGATGTTTGAAAGTACTTCAACAATCTAGAGCAGAGTCTTGGCGGAGTTCATTGCAGAATGGACCTCAACGCCCGACGAAGAAATCCAGGATACCGCTCTCCCAGGCAAGGCAGCAACCCGCGACTGGATCATGTACTTTCATGGGGCTTTCTCGCTACAAGGCACCGGAGCCGGTGTGCTGCTTGTCGCACGCACCGTAGAGCACCTCAAATATGTGATCCAGATGCACTTTCCCTGGGAGATGTCCACAAACAACACTGCTGAGTACGAGGGGCTTCTTGCCGGTCTCAGGATCGCGGCAGACCTCGGGGTGAAGAAGCTCATCGTCAAGGGTCATTCACAGCTTGTCGTCAGACAAGTCAACAAAGATTATCAGAGTCCGTTGATGGAAGCCTACGTAGATGAGGTGAGGAAGCTGGAGGAGTACTTCGATGGTATACAAGCGGAGAACGTTCCACGAGCGCAGAACGACATCGCTGACAACCTATCAAAGCGCGCTGCATTCAAGCTACCTATGGAACCAGGTACCTTTTTTCTTCGGTTAACTCAACCATCCGTCGAACCATCAACGGAGTAGAACAAGCGTAGGAAATCGGGCCCCGGTAAGTACTTTCGTGCCAAGCCCCCAGGGGCCACCGGCAAGGGTGTTGTCGTGGATTCCGAGCCTACCAAGGGGCAGCTGGCTCCTGCAGGGCGCTAAGCCCTGGCCGTAGAGACGGCTGCCCCTGTGGCGGACGAGATGCCTTTGGTCCTTATCGTCGAGGCCCGGGCTCCGGCATGGGCAAAACATACCGCCCGTTTCCTCCAGACAGGGGAACTTCCTGAGGAGCAAGAAGAAGTGGAAAAAGTAGCCCGTCGGTCTACATTGTACTAGTTCGTCAATGACGTCCTGTACAGAAAAAGACCGAATGGTGTGAAATTGAAGTGCATCCCCCGGGAGGAAGGACTGGAGCTGTTGGGAGAGATACATGGAGGCGTATGTGGCTCCCACATAGGGTCGAGGGCCCTTGCCAGCAAGGCATTCCTGCAAGGCTTCTTCTGGCCAACCGCCCTCCCGGATGTGATGACACTTGTAACCAGGTGTGAAGCATGCTAGTTCCATTCGAAGAAGCTTCATCAACCAGCTCAAGCCCTTCAAACAATCCCTCTCTCCCGGCCGTTTTCGGTCTGGGGGCTCGACATACTGGACCCTTTCCCTCGCGCTGGGGGCTTTGAGTACTTGTACGATGCAATTGACAAGTTCACAAAGTGGTCAGAGGTGGAAGCAGTGAGGAAGGTGACAGCACAGTCAGCCGTCAACTTCTTCAAGCGACTAGTCTGTCGTTGTTGTGTGCCAAACAGAGTCATCACCGACAATGCCATGAAGTTCACAAGCCACACCTTCATGCAGTACACCCAGGATCTAGGCAGCAAGGTCTGTTTCGCTTCAGTGGCACACCCACAGAACAACGGCCAGGTGGAGAGGGCAAACACTGAAGTACTGCGAGGCCTGAGAACAAAGACTTTTGACAAGCTGCACAAGAGCAGAAGGCGCTAGATTGATGAGTTGCTGGCGGTTCTTTGGTCGATCAGGACGATGCCAAATCGAGCCACTGGCCAGACACCCTTTCCCCTGGTATACAGGGCAGAAGCAGTTCTGCCCACGGAACTCATATACGGGTCACCTCGAGTGCTCTCTTATGACGAGCTTGAGCAAGAGCCATTGCGGCAAGAAGACGCAATGCTCCTTGAGGAAGATCGTCTTGGGGTGGCTGTTAGAGCAGCACGCTACCAACAAGCCTTGCGCCGCTACCATAGCCGCAAGGTTCATGCCCAAAGCTTTGAGGAAGGCGACCTTGTTCTTCAGCGTGTTCAGTCGGCCAAGAATTCGAACAAGTTGACACCGAAGTGGGAAGGCCCTTATCGGGTAATGCGAATCACCAGGCCCGGCGCAGTCTGCCTGGAGACCGAAGATGCTGTCCTAGTGAGCAATTCCTAGACCATCGAACATCTTCGCAAGTTTTATCGATAAGGCACGGTTGCCGGGCCTCCCGGCAAACCACCTTTTGTACAAGCCTTGCCGGTGCTACCTCTGGAGCACCGCGTTGGATTTCCCCGAAGAGGAGAGGATGATGCAGCAAAGTAGCGTAAGTATTTCCCTCAGTTTTTGAGAACCAAGGTATCAATCCAGTAGGAGGCTACGCGCGAGTCCCTCGTACCTACACAAAAACAATAGCTCAACGCAACCAAGGCGCTTAGGGGTTGTCAATCCCTTCACGGTCACTTACGAAAGTGAGATCTGATAGACATGATAAATAATATTTTTGGTATTTTTGGTATAGATATGCAAAGTAAAAAGTAAAAGGCAAAGTAAAAAGCAAAGCAATAATAAAGTGATGGAGATTAATATGATGAGAAAGAGACCCGGGGACCATAGGTTTCACTAGTGGCTTCTCTCAAGAGCATAAGTATTCTAGGGTGGGTGAACAAATTACTGTTGAGCAATTGACAGAATTGAGCATAGTTATGAGAATATCTATGTATGATCATGTATATAGGCATCACGTCCGAGACAAGTAGACCGACTCCTGCCTGCATCTACTACTATTACTCCACTCATCGACCACTATCCAGCATGCATCTAGAGTATTAAGTTAAAAACAGAGTAACGCCTTAAGCAAGATGACATGATGTAGAGGGATAGTTTCATGCAATATGATAAAACCCACATCTTGTTATCCTCGATGGCAACGATACAATATGTGCCTTGCTGCCCCTTCTGTCACTGGGAAAGGACACCGCAAGATCGAACCCAAAGCTAAGCACTTCTCCCATGGCAAGAACAACCAATCTAGTAGGCCAAACCAAACTGATAATTTGAAGAGACTTGCAAAGATAACCAATCATACATAAAAGTATTCAGACAAGATTCAAATATTATTCATAGATAGACTTGATCATAAACCCACAATTCATCGATCTCAACAAACACACCGCAAAAAGAAGATTACATCGAATAGATCTCCACGAGAGAGGGGGAGAACATTGTATTGAGATCCAAAAAGAGAGAAGAAGCCATCTAGCTACTAACTATGGTCCCGTAGGTCTGAAGTAAACTACTCACACTTCATCGGAGGGGCTTGGATGATGATGTAGAAGCCCTCCGTGATCGATGCCTCCTCCAGCGGAGCTCCAGAACAGGCCCCAAGATGGGATCTCATGGATACAGAATGTAGCGGCAGTGGAATTAGGTTTTTGGCTCCGTATCTGATCGTTTGGGGGTACGTGGATATATATATATAGGAGGAATAAGTACGTCGGTGGAGCAACAAGGGGCCCACGAGGGTGGGGCACGCCTGGTAGGGTAGGGCGCACCCCCCTACCTCGTGGCCTCCTGTTACGTGCCTTGACGTAGGGTCCAAGTCTCCTGAGTTGTATTCGGTGAGAAAACCATGTGCCCGAAGGTTTCATTCCGTTTGGACTCCGTTTGATATTCCTTCTCTTCGAAACCCTAAAATAGGCAAAAAAACAGCAATTCTAGGCTGGGCCTCCGGTTTGTAGGTTAGTCCCAAAAATAATATAAAAGTGGATAATAAAGCCCAATAATGTCCAAAACAGTAGATAATATAGCATGGAGCAATCAAAATTTATAGATATGTTGGAGACGTATCAAGCATCCCCAAGCTTAATTCCTGCTCGTCCTCGAGTAGGTAAATGATAAAAACATAATTTTTTATGCGGAGTGCTACTTGGCTAAATTTCAATGTAATTCTTCTTAATTGTGGTATGAATATTCAGATTCAAAAGATTCAAGACAAAAGTTCATGTTGACATAAAAATAATAATACTTCAAGCATACTAACAAAGCAATTATGTCTTCTCAAAATAACTTGGCCAAAGAAAGCTATCCCTACAAAATCATATAGTCTGGCTATGCTCTATCTTTACCACACAAAGTATTTAAATCATGCACAACCCTGATGACAAGGCAAGCAATTGTTTCATACTTTTAACATTTTCAAAACTTTTTCGACCTTCGCGCAATACATGAGCGTGAGCCATGGATATAGCACGATATGTGGAATAGAATGGTGGTTGTGGAGAAGACAAAAATAGGGGAAGATAGTCTCACATCAACTAGGCATATCAACGAGCTATGGAGATGCCCATCAATAGATATCAATGTGAGTGAGTAGGGATTGCCATGCAACGGGTGCACTAGAGCTATAAGTATATGAAAGCTCAACAAAAGAAACTAAGTGGGTGTGCATCCAACTCGCTTGCTCACGAAGACCTAGGGCATTTTGAGGAAGCCCATCATTGGAATATACAAGCCAAGTTCTATAATGAAAAATTCCCACTAGTATATGAAAGTGACAGAATGAGAGACTCTCTATCATGAAGATCATGGTGCTACTTTGAAGCACAAGTGTGGTAAAAGGATAGTAACATTGTCCCTTCTCTCTTTTTCTCTCATTTATTTTTTTGTTTGGGCCTTCTCTTTTTTTTATGGCCTCTTTTTATTGTCCGGAGTCTCATCCTGACTTGTGGGGGAATCATAGTCTCCATCATCCTTTCCTCACTTGGGACAATGCTCTAAAAATGATGATCATCACACTTTTTATTTTTCTTACAACTCAATACTTAGAACAAAATATGACTCTATATGAATGCCTCAGGTGGTGTACCGGGATAAGAAATGAATCAAGAGTGACATGTATGAAAGAATTATGAACGGTGGCTTTGCCACAAATACAATGTCAACTACATGATCATGCTAGCAATATGACAATGATGGAGCATGTCATAATGAACGGAATGGTGGAAAGTTGCATGGCAATATATCTCGGAATGGCTATGGAAATGCCATGATAGGTAGGTATGGTGGCCGTTTTGAGGAAGGTATTTGGTGGGTGTATGATACCGGCGAAAAGTGCGCGGTATTAGAGAGGCTAGCAATGGTGGAAGGAAGGAAAGTGCGTATGATCCATGGACTCAACATTAGTCATAAAGAACTCATATACTTATTGCAAAAATCTATAAGTTATCAAAGCAAGTATTACACGCATGCTCCTAGGGGGATAGATTGGTTGAAAAAGACCATCGCTCGTCCCCGACCACCACTCATAAGGAAGACAATCAATAAATAAATCATGCTCCGACTTCATCACATAACGGTTCACCATACGTGCATGTTACGGGAATCACAAACTTTAACACAAGAATTTCTCAAATTCACAACTACTCAAATAGCATGACTCCAATATCACCATCCCCATATCTCAAAACAATTATCAAGCATGAATTTTTTCTTAGTATTCAACACACTCAAAAGAAAGTTTTACAAATCTTGAATACCAAGCATATTATTATTAAGCAAATTACCATGCTATTAAGACTCTCAAAATAATCTAAGTGAAGCATGAGAGATCAATAGTTTCTATAAAAAAATCCACCACCGTGCTCTAAAAGATATAAGTGAAGCACTAGAGCAAAATTATATAACTCAAAAGATATAAGTGAAGCACTAGAGTAAAACTATAGAGCTCAAAAGATATAAGTGAAGCACATAGAGTATTCTATCAAATTCCAAATTATGTATGGCTCCCTCAAAAGGTGTGTACAGAAAGGATGATTGTGGTAGACTAACAAGCAAAGACTCAAATTATAAAAGACGCTCCAAGAAAAACACATATCATGTGGTGAATAAAAATATAGCTCCAAGTAAAGTTACCGATAGAAGTAGACGAAAGAGGGGATGCCTTCCGGGGCATCCCCGAGCTTTGGCTTTTAGGTGTACTTAGATTATCTTGGGGGTGCCATGGGCATCCCCAATCTTAGGATCTTGCCACTCCTTGTTCCATAATCCATCAAATCTTTACCCAAAACTTGAAAACTTCACAACACAAAACTTAAAGTAGAAAATCTCGTGAGCTCCGTTAGCGAAAGAAAACAATAGACCACTCAAGGTACTGTAATGAACTCATTCTTTATTTATATGGGTGTTAAACCTACTATATTCCAACTTATCTATGGTTTATAAACTATTTTACTAGCCAAAGATTCATCAAAATAAGCAAACAACACACGAAAAACAGAATCGGTCAAAAACAGAACAGTCTGTAGTAATCTGTAGCTAGCGCAAGATATGGAACCCCGAAAATTCTAAAATAAATTGCGGGACGTGAGGAATTTATCTATTAATGATCTGCAAAAATAATTAACTAAATATCACTCTCCAAATAAAAATGACAGCAGTTCTCGTGAGCGCTAAAGTTTCTGTTTTTTTACAGCAAGTTCAACAAGACTTTCCCCAAGTCTTCCCAACGGTTCTACTTGGGACAAACACTAATTAAACACAAAAAACACAACCAAAACAGAGGCTAAATAAATTATTTATTAAATAGAATCAAGGATAAATATTGGGTTGACTCCCAACAAGGGCTTTTCTTTAAATCCTTAAAGCCAGGCATTGATAATTTTAATGATGCTTACATGAAAGACAAGAATTGAAGCACAAAGAGAGCATCACAAAACTCGTGACAAACACATATAAGTCTAACATACTTCCTATGCATAGGCATCTTATAGGCAAACAAATTATCAAGGTAAGAAAAAACTAGCATATGCAAGGAAACGGAAAGAAACAATAGCAATCTCAACATAACGAGAGGTAATTTAGTAACATGAAAATTTCTACAACCATATTTTCCTCTCTCATAGTAATTACATGTAGGATCATAAGAAAATTCAACAATATAGCTATCACATAAAATATTCTCAACATGATCCACATGCATGCAAAGTTGGCACTTTTCCGAAATAGTGGGATTAACATTAACTAAAGTCATGACCGTTCCAAACGCACTTTTATCAAAAACTTCATAAGATTGAAAATTCTCCAAATATGTGGGATCTAAAGTTGACATTCTTCCAAACCCACTTTCAATATTATTTCAAACATTATAATCAATCTCATATTCATTATGGGGCTTAAATAAATTTTCAAGATCACAAGAAAAATCACCCCAATCATGATCATTGCAACAAGTAGAGGACATAGCAAAACTAGCATCCCCAAGCTTAGGGTTTTACATATTATTAGCACAATTTATATTAATAGAATTTATACTATCATCATTGCAATCATGTTTTTTATTCAAAGATCTATCGTGAATCGCTTCAAAAAGTACTTCATCACACTTTTCAGATTCGCGAATTTCAAGCAAAACCTCATAAAGATAATCTAGTGCACAAAAATCACTAGCAATTTGTTCAACATAACTGGATCTTTTAAAAAGATTAGCAAGCGGATGAGGATCCATAGATCTTTAGGTTCTCTATTTAGTAATAAATAAATGACTATTCCAACCATATGAGCAAACAAGAAATGGGCAAAAGAGGCAAATAGAGAGGGGGGATAGAGAGAGAGGGCAAATAAAACGGCAAGGGTGAATTGGGGGAGAGGAAAACGAGAGGCAAATGAAAAATAATGTAATGCGGGAGATATGGTTTGTGATGGGTACTTGGTATGTTGACTTTTGCGCAGAGTCCCCGGCAACGGTGCCCGAATTTCTTCTTGCCACCGCTTGAGCACTGCGTTGGATTTCCCCAAAGAGGAGAGGATGATGCAGCGAAGTAGCATAAGTATTTCCCTCAGCTTTTGAGAAACAAGGTATCAATCCACTAAGAGGCTACGCACGAGTCCCTCGTACCTACACAAAAACAATAGCTCAACGCAACCAACACGCTTAGGGGTTGTCAATCCCTTCACGGTCACTTACGAAAGTGAGATCTGATAGAGATGATAAATAATATTTTTAGTATAGAGATGCAAAGTAAAAAGTAAAAGGCAAAGTAAAAAGAAAAGCAATAATAAAGTGATGGAGATTAATATGATGAGTAAGAGACTCGGGGGCCATAGGTTTCACTAGTGGTTTCTCTCAAGAGCATAAGTATTCTACGGTGGGTGAACAAATTACTGTTGAGCAATTGACAGAATTGAGCATAGTTATGAGAATATCTATGTATGATCATGTATATAGGCATCACGTCCGAGACAAGTAGACCGACTCCTGCCTGCATCTACTACTATTACTCCACTCATCGACCGCTATCCAGCATGCATCTAGAGTATTAAGTTAAAAACAGAGTAATGCCTTAAGCAAGATGACATGATGTAGAGGGATAGTTTCATGCAATATGATAAAAACCCCATCTTGTTATCCTCGATGGCAACAATACAATACGTGCCTTGTTGCCCCTTCTATCACTGGGAAAGGACACCGCAAGATCGGACCCAAAGCTAAGCACTTCTCCCATGGCAAGAACAACCAATCTAGTAGGCCAAACCAAACTGATAATTCGAAGAGACTTGCAAAGATAACCAATCATACGTAAAAGAATTCAGAGAAGATTCAAATATTATTCATAGATAGACTTGATCATAAACCCACAATTCATCGATCTCAGCAAACACACCGCAAAAAGAAGATTACATCAAATAGATCTCCAGAGAGGGGGAGAACATTGTATTGAGATCCAAAAAGAGAGAAGAAGCCATATATCTACTAACTATGGACCCGTAGGTCTGAAGTAAACTACTCACACTTCATCGGAGGGGCTTGGATGATGATGTAGAAGCCCTCCGTGATCGACGCCCCCTCCGGCGGAGCTCTGGAATAGGCCCCAAGATGGGATCTCGTGGATACAGAAAGTTGCGGCGAAGGAATTAGGTTTTTGGCTCCGTATATGATCGTTTGGGGGTACGTCGATATATATAGGAGGAAGAAGTATGTCGGTGGAGCAACAGGGGGCCCACGAGGGTGGGGGCGCGCCTGGTAGGGTAGGGCGCGCCCCCCTACCTCGTGGCCTCCTATTATGTGCCTTGACGTAGGGTCCAAGTCTCCTGAGTTGTATTCGGTGATAAAATCACGTTCCCAAAGGTTTCATTCCGTTTGGACTCCATTTCATATTCCTTTTCTTCGAAACCCTAAAACAGGCAAAAAAACAACAATTCTGGGCTGGGCTTCCGGTTAGTAGGTTAGTCCCAAAAATAATATAAAAGTGGATAATAAAGCCCAATAATGTCCAAAACAATAGATAATATAGCATGGAGCAATCAGAAATTATAGATACGTTGGAGATGTATCAGCCGGCAAGGCATGTAACCCTCTGTACAAAGCCAAGCGCAAACCCTGAGCATAAATAAACGAAGCGTTGGCGCCCTAAGTTATAGCATGCATGCTAGGTTAAGTCTCTCCCTCGGTTAGGGTTGATAGTGCTTAGCGGCGACTAACCCCTAGCCTAGAGGTCGAGTGTGCATCTTTCTGTTCTCTTTGGTTTGGAGGGAACGCGGACACTTCTGCTAAGCCGCTTGGGAAAAAGAGTTCGAACCGGCGCTCCGGCCCCTGCAGGCTAAGACTGTCGGGGGCTGAAGATACAAGGATCCAACCACGGCAAGACAAGGTTGCCGGGGGCTGCGGATTCAGATAAGTCTTTCATCCCCCTGTTATGCGTTTCCGTATAGAACTAGGACATGTGATACCTCGTTTATGTTCTTAAAACCACCGTGCTCCCCATTTCCTGTACCCAAGAGCTACCTCCTGGGTCGGAATTTGGTAGTAGTCACGATGGTGAGGAAATGAATGAGGGGCCTAACTCTACTTGACCCCTGCCTCCGCCAAGAGCGCGAGAATGGTCGACCGAAGTGGGGAGACGGCTAGGCCTGTTGACGAGCGACAATGTCTATCTTAAAAATCGCAAGGATTCATCCTTGGCATGGGCCTCGCTCACGCACAAAGAACCCGACAAGCACCCTTTTTCATTAAAAACATCACATACAGGTACATTTCATATGGAATTAGAAACATGAGCAAGGGGATAACAAGTTTTAAAATTCACAAGTGCCCGCAGTCTTAGAAACTAGAAAAAGATAAGATGCCCATAATCCCTTTCTTGTCCCTCGCCTCAGAAGGTGGAACAAGAGTGTAGTACGGCGAAAGGAGCGCCTAGGCGAGGTGCGACCAGCAGAAGGCACCAAGCGAACGTCCCGGTGCCGGGAGGGGAGCTGGAAGATGAGGCAGCGGGCCGGCGATACGCGACGAAGGCGTCGGTGCCCACGTACTCCGACTTGACGGCCGCCACCCGCCTTCTTCGCCTTCTCCGGCCCTCCTACACCAGCCGCCCAAGGAGACATGACAGGGAGCACCCCGATGGAGAGCTTGGCGAGGATGGCCCTCAGCAAGGCGCGTGGCCGAGGGAGCGGCGGCGCGGTCAGTCAAAGTCGGAGTCGGTGTCCTGCCGCTCGACTCCCTTGTTGTCGCTGTCGCTATCTTCCTCCTCACTCCCGCTTGAGGAGGAATCTTCATCGCCGGAGGTGCTCTCCATGCAGCACTTCAAGCGAGTTCCGAGATCTCCGAAGACCTTGACGGAAAGCAGGTTGCCCTCCATTAACTTGAAGTAGAGGACAAGCCCCGCCGTCAAGCTGTGGTTGCGTGTGAACGTCTTCCATCCGCGGCGGAGCTACATGACGTGAGGGGCAGGGAAGTCGACGTCGACCTGCTTGTCGTCGTTCCCGCAGCCCTTCATATGCAACCAGAGGGTCTGGGCGGATCGAGCTCCATCTCCCGAGTAAATGCGGTGGGGAGACGGAGGCGGCGACGCGGTGGCCGGTGTAGCCTGATGAAGAACTCGCGGGGCTGGTCCCCGACGTGGCGCTCCGTCGGGGGAGGCGTCGCTGGTGGAGGAGAGGCCGATGCACCGCCCCGTCCTCCTAGCCCCCGAGCGCTACGACGACCTTGGCCTCGCCCCCTCCCCCTTCCTCTCGTGGCCGGTTCTCCCGCCATGAGCTCTTGGGGAGGAGGAATGCGCTGACGAGCAGCTACCCTCGCCGCCACCATCGAAGGACCAGCGTCTCCTCTCGCCATGGCGGGTGGAAGAAAGAAGCGGAGGTGGAAGGAGACGGATGATGGAAGAATGTGGAATGCCGCCCCCTCCCCTTCTTATAAAGGGGCGGAGTCGGGGCTCGGCCGCCCCACTAGTCCAATCCAGTCATCGCGGGCGCAGGGAATCAGGACCGGCTCGCTGCCCCAATCAGCGACGGCCCGGTTTCCCGCCTCCACCTCCTCCCACCTGCATGAGGGACACATGGAGAGCGAGCAGCATTGAAGGGATAGGCGAAGCGGCCGCTCCCCACCCCGTGATCGTGGGGCATGGGCGCCTTAAAGACCACGACCCGAGTCCACCCAAGTAACTGGGTCGTGCCTCTACGCCTCCCTCCTTTTATGGGGAAGGCACGAGCCGCCTCTTTACGATGATGTGACGCATGCATGCAGCAACCACCCCACGCATGACCCCCACGTCACGCGTTCAACGCGGGTCGTGGGGAAGCACAGCGGACGAGAAGTTACTACGGTAAAATCTGCCCCACCTGCCAGCGCACCATTTTGGGCCTGGCCCAACAACGCGTCGCGCTTATGTGTGGCCCAGGCCCGAGGGTTCCTATCAGTGTACAAAAGTAGGGGCTTTCGTTTTGACCCCTTTACTTGTGCACGGGCAGTCAGAGCCACGCGCCGTGGCCACACTCAGTAGGGCAGAGGAGGGAAGTCGGAGAGAAGTTGAAGCACAAGACAACTAAGGCGACGCCAAGACCAAGAGTGCAGGAGGGCAAGAGGGTGAGGTGGACTCCCTTGGCAAGGTCCTTGCCGAGGCAGTCCCCCCCCCCCCCCCCCCCGCGCAGCCCCCGGCAAGAGCCTTGCCGGGGCAACTTGCCCAACACCAGTAGAGCGAGCCACCCTTGAGCCCACAGGCTCCGACCCACACAACTGCGTTGGAACCAAGGCTCAGGAGGCGCCTCTGTGGTGGCATGCAAATCTTCGTCAAGATCATAAACACAAGATCAGATGAGGATTAGAAGACGGCGACCCTCGGCAGGATCCTAGCCGAGGAAATCCACAAGACTCCCGGCAAGAGCCTTGCTGGGGATGACAGCAATGCCACGACAAGATCCTTTCCGGGCCCTCGGCAAGACCCTTGCCGAGGGCATCAGTAGGGCCACTACCAGGCCCGCATCAGCCAAGACTCCACCGCCATTCGCATGCTGCAGCGAGCCCGACCAGCTCGGCAGGCACTTGCGTGGCAACATGCATCTTCTAGGCCAAATCTGCAAGCACCTGTGTGGCGGCATGCAGATCTTCATGAAGGCCCTACCACCGCGCCACCTCAACTGCCTGCCTGCCTACATGGCGCGGCATGCATCGCTAGTCTGGGCGCGTATCGAAGCGAGGCGAAGCGGCGACAGACGGGACAGGCCTCGTTCCCGCCCCCGATAAAGCTAATGGACATCTAGAGTATTAAGTTGATAAAGAATGGAGTAACGCCTTAAGTAAGATGACATGAAGTAGAGGAATAAACTCATGCAGTATGATGTAAACCCCACCTTTTTGTCCTTGATGGCAACAATACAATATGTGCCTCGCTACCCGTACTTTTTCACTGGGTGAGGACACTGCAAGATAGAACCCAAAGCTAAGCACCTCTCCCATTGCAAGAAAACCCGATCTAGTTGGCCAAACCAAATAGATAGTTAGAAGAGAAATACAAAGATATCAAATCATGCATATGAGATTTCAGAGAAGATTCAAATAATGTTAACAGATAAGTTGATCATAAATCCACAATTCAGCGGCTCGACGAACACACCGCAAAAGAAGATTACATCAGATAAATCTCCAAGAACATCGAGGAGAACATGGTATTGAGAATCAAAGATAGAGAAGAAGCCATCTAGCTACTAGCTATGAACCAGCAGGTCTATGGTAAACTACTCACGCTTCATCGGAAGGGAAATAGAGTTCATGTATATGCCCTCCATGATATAACCCCCTTCCGACAGGATGCCAGAAAAGGCCCCAAGATGGGATCTCATGGGAACAAAAGGTTCCGGTGGTGGAAAAGTGCTTTTGTGGATACTTCTAATGGTTTGGGAATATATGTGAATATATAGGAGGCAAAACTAGGTCAGGGGGTCATGAGGGGCCTAGAAGGTAGGGGCACCCCTCCTAGGCTGCGCCCTCCACCCTTGTCGTCGCCTCGTGGCTCCTCCGACTTGAACTCCAAGTCTCCTAGGTGTCTTCTGGTCCAAGAAAAATCATCACGACAATTTTATTTAGTTTGGACTCTGTTTGGTATTCCTTTTCTGCGAACCTCAAAAACAAGGAAAAAACAGAAACTGGCACTAGCATTGGGCTCTAGGTTAGTAAGTTAGTCCAACAAATAATATAAAATAGCATATTAATGCATATAAAACATCCAAAACAGATAATACAATAGCATGGAACAATCAAAATTTATAGATATGTTGGAGAGGTATCAGTCCTTCCCCGTGCCTTCCCCTTCCCTCGCGCCACTGCTAACTCCTGCACGCACGCACGAGCTCACGTACTCCATGGCCATGGTCGATGAAGCGGCCACCAACCCCCCCCCCCCCCCCCCCGCTCCCTAAAAATATGTCCAGGAGCACCGTCGACCTCGTCTCCTTCGCCCCCGCCTCTGGATCATGGCCAAAATGCCCCGTAGCCTCGCCATCATCCTCGTCTTTGCCCACAGTTGCCAACGGGTGGCGCCGGAGTGCCGTCGAGGATAGGATCGTGATGGTGATCTACATCAACAATCTTCCTACCGTCAACACCAACTCTCTCCCCCTCTATGCAGCGTTGTAACACCCCTTCTCCCCGCTGTAATCTCGACCTAAACATGGTGCTCAACTCCATATATTATTTCCCAATGATATTTGGCTATCATATGATGTTTGAGTAGATCTGTTTTGTTCTCTGAGTTAATCGTGATCTTGGTTGGTATGATTGTATATTTTAATTATGGTGTTGTCCTATAGTGCCTTCCGTCTCACGCAAATGTGAGGGGGCCCCGCTGTAGGGTGTTGCAATACATTCATGATTCGTGTCGGGGCTCAGGAACAACACATATGGGATGCCTCGGGGAGTCCCTTCTATGGTTGGCGGGGCGTGGGGCTGCGCAAAGAGTGGGTGTATTTAGTGTATTTGAGCTCTTGAACTAGCTGTGATGCATGCCTAGTCCAAAAAGTCCGAATCTGAATCCTTCCTCGGTACGCCTCGGGCCTCCTTTTATATGCCAAAGGGGTTGCCACAGTGGCACACAGGAGGTGGATAGTATGTACAGTGTACATGTCTATCGCCTGGCACCGTAGGACAAATGCATTTAATGCGCTGCCGACGTGCCCTCTTGCTTTATCGGGGACGGCAAAGAAGCTCGTCTCATCCTTCGCCACCTTGCCTCGCTCTAACACACGTCCAAGCTGACGAGGCACGCAGCGCCATGCTGGCTGGCTGGTTGCTGAGCTGGTGCGGTGGTAGGCTCTTCACGAAGATCTGTGTGCCACCACGCAGGTGCTTGGCTAGTTAGCCAAGAAGCTGCATGCTTCCACACAGGCGCTCGCCGAGTTGGTGGGCTGGCCGCCACGTCGGAATGGGCGCGGGGCAGCGAAACTCTGGCAAGTGCGGGCCTGATCTTGGCTCCGTAGATGCCCCCAGCAAGGGTCTTGTCGGGGTCTTGTGGCCGTCCCCAGCAAGGGTCTTGCCGGGGGGTCTTTGTCTGCCCCCGGCAAGGATCTTTCTAGGGGCCTTCGTCTTCTGGTTTCGATCTAGGCTTGCAGGCCTTTGGTTTTCACAAAGATGGGTATGCCACCATGCAGGCGCTCCCGAGCCTTGGTCTTGAAGTTGTCGATGGCGTCATAACTCTCAGGCTCAAGGGTGGCGGTCTTGTTGGTGTTGGGCAAGTTGCCCCGACAAGGCTCTTATCGGGTCTACGTAGGCCGCGCCGGCAAGGCTCTTGCCGAGGGAAGCCCATCTTGTCCCTTTGCTCTTTATGCTTCTGCTTGAGTGTTGCCTCGACACCCTTGTATCTTTCCTTCTTCTGCCCCGCCAAGCATGGACTCAGGTGTGGCTACGACTGCCCA
Organism: Triticum urartu; assembly: GCF_056163025.1. NCBI lineage: Eukaryota > Viridiplantae > Streptophyta > Magnoliopsida > Poales > Poaceae > Triticum > Triticum urartu. Next base: position 353,211,216 of record NC_141878.1, on the reverse strand, counting down.
TGCACAAGTAAAGGGGTACAGAAAGGCCCCTACTTTTGTACACCGACAGGAGCCCCCGGGCTTGGGCCACACATGAGCGCAGAGCATTGTTGCGCCAGGCCCAGAACGGTGCACGGGCATGCGTGGCAGAGTTTAAACTATGGTAACTCCCTCGCCAGTTGCGCTTCCCCATGACCCGCATTGAGTGCGTGACCAGAGGTCATGCGTGGGACGGTTGCAGCGTGCTTGCCTCACTTGGAGATGAAAAAAGTGAAGCGGCTGTCCGCGTCTTCCCCATAAAAAGAGGAAGCCGCAGGGGCAAGACTCATTTACCCTCCATGCCTTATCCCATCTCGGAACCGCCGTTCCCCTCTTCTTCACCAAGTGCGAACCGAAGCTCTCGCCTCTGCTCGCCATCGCCGCCGCCACGCCCCCATTGCCCTCGATCCCTTACTTCCTCTCAGCCGCCATGGAGCCCAAGAGAGGCAAGGGCAAGGGAGTGGCCAAGGACGGCAGGGAGAAAGAGGCACCGGAGAGCGAGTTGGTGGAGATGCGCATGGAATGCGACCTCTTCACCTCGACGGTCGATGCGCTCACCCTCAAGGAGAAGTTCAGGCCCCTGTGGGGGACAGAGACGTCGGGGCACCCTGCCACACGTATCATCCCTGCCGCCTTTGCGAAGGCCGGCCCAAATCAGTACCCCTTCTTTGTCGATTACTTCTCCTGTGGGCTCTGCCCCCCATTTTTCTGATTTCTTCAACGACATCATGCACACCTACGGCTTCCAACTTCTGGATTTTATGCCGAATGTCGTGGCGTGCATGGCCTTCTTTGCCCATCTCTGTGAGGGCTTCGCTGGAGTGCACCCCAGCACAATGCCCTTTCGGCACTACTTCACCCCTTGCATCCAGCCAGGGGGCGCCATCTCTAGCTGCGTCATCTACATCCTGAGGACCCAGAGCAGGGCCACATACCCGGAGGGTGCCCGGAAGGAGAGGTGGGAAGAGTGGCGGGGCCGGTGGTGCTGGATTGTGGAGGAGGATTCGCAGGAGTTCTGCCGGGTCCGTTGGGAGCCGCCAGTCCGCAGAAAGGACTAGGGCGATGTGGATGCCAATGACAAGAAGCTCACAGTCTCTACCACAATAAGGGGAGGCCGGCCTGGGATTTCAGGAATGCCGCATTGCCCCGCTGCACAATAAGAGGAGGCCGGCCTGGGATTTTAGGAACACGGCCGACATCATGTGGATCTACCCCGTTCTGAATCACAACTTCACGGTGCTGCAGCAGGCCCACCTCTGCTAGAGGTTTTTTCAGCTCAAGGTTAACGAGGTTGGCAGGGCCAAGAGGACCAGCAAGGCCGAGAAGACTGGCAAGGCTGGCAAGGCCGGCAAGTTTCTGTTCGGGTTGCTGGTGGAGGTGGTCCCGCTAAGCAACAACTCTTGCCAGACCACCATCATCGCCATGATGTTTGTCTTCAATGCGCACGGCCTCGACCCAACTAGGGCCGAGCCAGATGCAGAGTTGGTGCAGGAATTCTTCGACAACTTTTCGGAGAGGTGTGTTCGCAATGAGCCACAACTCATCCGCGACACCACCAAGTAGGAGCTAGCGTACATCGCCGCCCGGGCGAAGGAGACAGCGCTTGCCGAGAAGGTCGGCAACCTCGGCACCGTGGAGGACGAGGCCCACATGGCCGCAGAGGAGAGAAAGTTCGTCGAGTGGATGGGAACTGCCAGGGGGTCCAGCAGCACCGGCACTGGGGTACCCCTTGTTGAAGACGTGGTCGAGGAGTCGGCCGAAGAGGAGACCGAGGCAGATGACCCCACGGCCCTAGGGAGAAAACGAGTCCTACGACGGGCTAGCTCCGGCGAGCCGGTCCGGCCCAGCAGGACCACACAGCAGCAACAGGCCCAGGCGCAGCCCGCGCACGAGACGAAGGTTACGGCAGCGAAGAAGACCATGGCCACCGTTTCTTCCTCATCCAAGTGGCATAGGACGCCTTCCCCTTCCTCTTCATCCGCGGATGCCGCCCCAGAGGCCGACTTCGACCTTGGGTCCTTCAGTCCGAAGAGAAAGAGTAGGCCAGTAGAGGAGGATGAGTAAGCATCACGCCCTTCATCATTTCTGACCCTCAGCCTGTGCCATCTTCCCTGACTTGATCTTATCTTTACAGCAACACAGAGATGCTGGCCCAGAGGGCGGTGAAGAGGGCCAGGGCTTCGATGGGTGACAAGCCCTCAGCGAGCACTCCATGCACGCCAGTGTTGGTGGTTATCAGCCCGGACAACAGCCCTCTACGCAGCCCCCGCTTCAGCCCCCAGCATGAGTTCCTCATTCACTCCCCAGCATGACACTGTCACACAGGATATGTCATTGGCTACAATGCTACAAGTTCCTCATGTCAAAGACAACGACCGAGAGGGCTTCTATTAAAGAGGCTCTAAAGTTGGTGCAACTAGAAATAGACGCGAACACTCCACTGTATATGAAGGTTGCAATCCTATGCACACCCGCCTGCATGTCACGCTTAAACTTCTGGACAATAAGGCAAGATTCAAGAGTACAAATGCAATTCTGGATGCCAGATTCAAATATTTACACAAAGTATTGCCGAAGGGGAATTTGTTGCCTCGTAGTGTAGATGAGGCGAAGAAGATCTTGTGTCCGCTAAATTTGCCGCATGTAAGATATCACTGTGATGCCCCGAGACCGACGCGCCAGGTGTCCTCCAGTTTTTCGTTGTTGTTGCCTTGTCTTTCGCTCCCATGTTGCATCTGGTCATGTCATCATGTGCATTGTATCATCATGTTTTCAAAACCACAATCCGTCCCGGCCTGCCCGTTCTGAGCCCAGACATACTTGCACGCGCCCGCGGCACGTCCGAAATATTATTTTATAATTTGCCGTAAAATGTTCTCCGAATGGGCTAAAAGTTGGCAAACGGTGTTGTTATGTTGTAGGTAGACTGCCTGCCAAGTTTCATCGCACTCGGAGTCTGTTTGATGCCCCAACGATTATCTATAGCGGCAATAGTAGCCGGTCTTTCGTCGGACGTTTCGGTCTCCAAAACAATCGTCGGGCCTCTCTCTCTTCTCTTCTCTCAGCTCGAGACCGTCTACACAGTCCACTCACTGCCAGGCCCAACCTAACCTCTCTCGTCAGGCCACGACCCTCCTCGCGTGCGCATCCAAAAAACCTCCCCGAACCCGACCGGGCACTCGTGTCCATTGAGTCTGGATCGTCACCCAACATCCCAAAAACGTCTTTGTTTATTTGTTGGGCTCACCCACCCTAATTTTTTCTCGACCGTCTGATTTGAATCGGAGGGCCCAAATGCACCCCAAATCCACCTACTATATATACTTGAGGTCCAACCCTAAAATTAGGAGGCTTGTTCCATCCACCCCTAGCCGCGCCGCTACCCACTCAGCATCTTCATCGGGTTTCCTCCAGGTCCACCCACCTCTCCTCGATTTCAGTCACCGGCCAATCGCCGTCAAATCTACGCAACAGGCGCTCTCCTCTGTATCCTCTTGATCTCTCCCTACCAACCCGAGCCTGCCCCTCGATCCACCCATCCACATCGAGCACCCGTAGGTGCCTCTGCTCGCGTGCCACCGGAGCCCCGAGCCGCCACCGCGTCGTCCTCCGTCCTCACAGCCGTCTTCGCCTTTGACCATAGGAGCTCCCCCCGAGCGGGAACGCTCGCGCCCGAGGCCCAGCTGGCCCAAGCTCCTCCGCCTACAGCACCGGGGCAGCAGGGCCACCCTCTTCCTCACTTCGCATCGCGCCCTCATCGGTGACCATGAAGGAACAGTGTCGCCACTCCGATCTGTTGCGGCACCGTCGCTGTCGCCGGGGAACGCCGGTTCCATCCATCCCCATCTGCTGCTAGCCCTGCCTCTGCTTCGAGTCTCCCACAGCCATCCTCGTCCACGCCCTCAAGGCATCGAGCGAGAACCTCGCTGCCCGGACCTGCTTCCTCTGCCTCGCCCAAAGCCGCGTCCTCGCCAGGAACCGCGACCTCCGCCTCGGATCCATCGGCTTCGTCATGTTCTGGGTCTTCCCCGCCTCAAGCTGCGTCGCCCTAGCCGGAGAACGCGCCAATTCCGCCGTTGTCGTTCTGCTTCGCGAGGACAAGGATGCGTCACCCGAGGGAGCCCTCCTCTGCTTCTCCTTCGCTGGAATCACGCCAAGTCCGGCGCCCCTGCTTCCTTGAGACCTGTGTCACCTGATCTCGTTGCCTCAGCCTCGGATCCGCCCATCTTCTATGCTCCCCGCTTCTCCGCGTCGTTACCTCGCCAAGCCACCATGTCCCTCGCCGCGCTGCATCTTGTCTGCGGCGAGCGGGAGTTGCGGTCGCTGCAGGTCGCTCCGTTGACCCGGCCTCCTCCGCCCTGATCATGTCAACCGGTCGGGCCAGCCGAACCCGCTCGGTCCTACCGGCTCGCACGAACCGGTCTGGCCCGATCCGTCCAAGCCAGCCCCGACCTCTGCCCATCTTCAGCAGGCCCGTTCGGCCCAGGGTGAGCGTCCTCATGCTATCCATCGCCCTTGACAAGATTTTCTCTCTTACGCATGCTCCTGTGCAGCCCAGTTCATCCCAGATCCAGCCCAGTGCATGTTTTTTTTCCTGTCTACGAATTTATCTTTTATTCCAGAGACAGAAGTTTTGTAGGAAACCCCCTAAGATTCATGCATTTAATAACTCACAAACCGTGCATCATATGTATAAACTTTATATATGTAACTTGCTTAGAATTTCATCAGGTTTCATATTAGGCCACTTTCATCTATGTTTAAAATATTTAAAATGTTGTTTGACTAATTTTGCTCATATGCCATGCTAAAATGCTTTAATTCATAACTAATTAACCGTAGCTCGGTTTTAATTAATCTTTATATGTAAATGGGGTAGAATGTTTCCTAGTTTATCATGGTGTACTTACTTTGCATGTTTAACAAATCTAAGATTGTGTTTAGGATAGAACAACACCAAATCTAAAATATGCATATGGGGATTTATCGGAATTGTTGTTCGTTGTTTCCGGCCTCATTTAAACTTGCCTAGATAGGTAGTTTTGTTTTGCTTCACCTCTTGCCAATATTGTTGGGTACATAAACGAGATCGAACTAAATAACTTGAATGTGGTGTTCCGTCAATATGCAACTCGTTGCATATTGAGCTCCACTTAACTTGTAGTATTGTTTGTGCACTTTGCCATGACATGCTTCATTTAACCGGACATGCATCATACTTGGTTGTGCATCATGCCATGGTTATGTGATGGTTGTTTACCATGTTTTTTGCTTCTTTCCGGTGTGCTTCTTCGGGTTGGTTTCGATAACGTTGCGTTTGTGAGGATCCGTTCGACTACGTTCGTTTGTCTCCTTCATGGACTCGTTCTTCTTCCTTGCTGGATCTCAGGCAAGATGACCATACCCTCGAAATCACTTCTATCTTTGCTTGCCAGTTGCTCGCTCTATTGCTATGCCGCGATACCTACCACATGCTTTATCATGCCTCCCATATTGCCATGTTCAGCCTCTAACCCACCTTGTCCTAGCAAACCGTGTTTGGCTATGTTACCGCTTTGCTCAGCCCCTCTTATAGCATTGTTAGTTCCAGGTGAAGATGAAGTTTGTTCCTTGTTGGAACATGGATATGTTGGGATATCACAATATCTCTTATTTTAATTAATGCATCTATATACTTGGTAAAGGGTGGAAGGCTCGGCCTTATGCCTGGTGTTTTGTTCCACTCTTGCCGCCCTAGTTTCCGTCATACCGGTGTTATGTTCCTTGATTTTGCGTTCCTTACACCGTTGGGTTATAATGGGAACCCCTTGACAGTTCTCTTTGAATAAAACTCCTCCAGCAAGTCCCAACCTTGGTTTTACCATTTGCCTCACCACCACCTACTTTTCCCTTGGGATTCGTGCTCCCGAGGGTCATCTTTATTTGGACCCCCTCGGGCCAGTGCTCCTCTGAGTGTTGGTCCAAACTAGAGCCCCTTGCAGCGCCACCTCGGGGAAACTTGAGGGTTGGTTTTAGTTGTACGGATTGCTCATCCGGTGTGCCCTAAGAACGAGATATGTGCAACTCCTATCGGGATTTGTCGGCACATTCGGGCGGCTTTGCTGGTCTTGTTTTACCATTGTCGAAATGTCTTGTAACCAGGATTCCGAGTCTGATCGGGTCTTCCTGGGAGAAGGAATATCCTTCGTTGACCGTGAGAACTTGTGATGGGCTAAGTTGGGACACCCCTGCAGGGTTTTGAACTTTCGAAAGCAGTGCCCACGGTTATGGGCAGATGGGAATTTGTTAATGCCCGGTTGGAGAGAACTTGACACTTAACTTAATTAAAATGCATCAACCGCGTGTGTAGCCGTGATGGTCTCTTTCCGGCGGAGTCCGGGAAGTGAACACGGTTCTTGTGTTATGGTTGAACGTAAGTAGTTTCAGGATCACTTCTTGATCACATCTAGTTCACGCTCGTGCATTGATTCTCTTCTCGCTCTTATTTCCGTATGTGAGCCACCATATATGCTTAGTGCTTGCTGTAGCTCCACCTCATTACCCCTTTCCTACCCATAAGCTTAAATAGTCTTGATCTCGCGGGTGTGAGATTGCTAAGTCCTCGTGGCTCACAGATACTTCCAAACAGTTGCAGGTGCCGATGATACCAGTGAAGATGATGCAACTGAGCTCAAGTGGGAGCTCGATGAAGATCGTGTTCATTGTGTTGTTTCGTTTTCCAGTTGATCAGTAGTGGATCCCAGTTGGGGCGATCGGGGATCTAGCAATAGGGGTGGTCTTATTTTATTTGGTTCCATAGTCGGATCTTGATTATATTCTGGATGATGTAATGCTATTTTTATGTATTGTGTGAAGTGGCGATTGTAAGCCAACTCTTTATCCCTTCTTATTCAGTACATGGGATGTGTAAAGATTACCCCTCCAGTGACATGCCTACTATGTGGTTATGCCTCTAAGTCATGCTCCGACACGTGGGAGATATAGCCGCATCGTGGGTGTTACAAGTTGGTATCAGAGCCTTCCCCGACTTAGGAGCCCCCTGCTTGATCGAATCGCTGGCGTTGTTGAGTCTACAAAAATGTTTTGAGTCTTATAGGATTATATATATCGGACAGTAGGATTCTTTTTACTCCTCAGTCCCTTCGTCACTCTGGTGAGGCTTCCTGACGTAGAGTTTTGACTCTTCTCTTCTCAAATTTCACGAAAAAAATTTAGGATCACGCGGGTATCTTGGAATCGTTCTGATGGTTTTGTGAGGAGAACATTGTTCTTGGTGCCTCCTGACATTTAGGGATTGTGGCAGTGTCCTGGGGAGTTGAGCTCTGAGGTGTTGTCCTCACAAATTTATCGTTGCAGTTCTGGAATACCTGAGTTTCGCCGACATCGAAAATCTCTTTTATGCAGTTGTTGGTGAGATAACCTCGACGTCACCTAGTACTAGGGTGGGAGTTCGGGAGTATTGCCATAACTCATATAACGGATGCTTTTCGAAGGTTGAGGTAAATGATTTCTGAAGGTTTCTTGGTTATGTGTTTAAGGATGGATACAGCTGGATGTAGGATTTGCTAGTTTTAGGTGAGATATTATGCTTCCCCTATATCCCCAACACCTGATTCCATAACCAGAAAGTTTTGGGAGTTTATAAGTGGATAACCCAACCACGCCATCGATTACGGCACTTGGGGGATAAGCGAGTTTTACCAGGCTAGTGGGGGCGCATAGTTTTGTCCGCCCATATAAAGGGATCAGGATTCACCTTTTCATACATGCCTTCTTCCTCCTTTGCTCATCCATTTTCGCACACTCGAGCTCTAGCGCCCAAGTCTGCACTTCCCACCTCAACCTTCCCCCACCATGTCCGGAGCGGGTGGCAGGTAGATGGTCTCCTCCGTTATGGAGGGAGACAACAAGAAGCTGAGGAGAGCCGGATACCTACCCAACGACATCGCGCACCGGCTCCCAGATGAGGGGCAGCTCATCCCCACCCCCGGGCCCCATGAGAGGGTAGTGTTCCTTACCAATTTCCTCTGCGGACTGGGATTCCCTCTCCACCCATTCGTCCGGGGGCTCATGTTCTACTACGGCCTATATTTCCACGATCTGGCCCCGAATTTCATCCTCAATATATCGGCATTTATGGTCGTGTGCAAGGCCTTCCTCCGCATCAAGCCCCACTTTGGCTTATGGTTGAAGACCTTCAATGTCAAGCCGAAGGTTGTGGGCGGCCACCAAGCGGAGTGCGGAGGCGCCATGGTGGGCAAGATGCCCAACATTACATGGCTCGAGGGCTCCTTTGTGGAAACCATAAAGGGGCGGCAATCGGGGTGGTTCTACATCACCGAGCCACGTGACCCTGCATGGGCAGTGGCCCCCGAGTGCCGATCTGGCATCCCCACATGGCTCACCTCCTGGAAAGAGAAGGGCCTGTCCTGGGGTAGTTCGGGAGAGCTGACCGGACTCCAAACATGTATTCAAAACATGGTGAACAAGAAGCTCAAACTCGTCAACGTGGTCCAGGTCATGCTCCACCGCCGGATCCTCCCATGCCAACAATGGGACTTCACCTTCTGGGAGTTCGACCCGGTGCAACACCGAACTCTGAATAGGCTCTTCGACACAACTCACGAAGATGCCTGGAGGGTGCTGTTCAAAAGCGCCAAGGTACCCCCTCCCATTATTGAGGATCGCGGATTCAGCGCGAAGCGCCAAGCCAGTGCGGTAAGCTGCTTTACCTTTCACAGGATACTTATTTTTTATAGATTGACTCCATGCGGGATCTAAACTCCCGTACCTTTGACAGGACTGGCAGGAGATGGCCGAACAGATCGACTGTCCGGCTCCTTTGCCCGAAGGCCTAGCGGACGCTCTTCTGGCGAAGATGCTGACTCCGGTTCCTCATACGGTGCTGGAGAAGACCAAGAAGGCAAAGGGAACCCGAAAGAGTTCCCGACGCCAGGCGTCGTCGAACTCACCATCCGATGACTCTGCGACGCACTCCTCCCCCAAATACGAGGAAGAAGAAGAAGCTGCTCCCCCTCCAGCTGGGGGGGATAAGAAAAGGAAGGAAGCCCCAACTGGGGGGGGTGAAAGGTCCAAGAAGGGAAGGACTCTCCTTCCGGACAATTCCACCGCCGCCGACGAAGGCGAAGACGAGTGGTTGCCTAGGGCCAAGCCCCTGGGGAGATCATAAGTATCCGGATACCAGAGTAACTCGTAGCATTCCTTTGTCACACTGCTTTCCCTAACGCCGAACATAATTATGCAAGCCGCCACGAGCCAGTATCGATGTATCATCGGACGGCTCCCTGGGCTCGTCGGACATGGATAGCGATCCAGTTCCGACCGCCACCTCCCCTCATCCTGCTGACGACACCGAGGTGTTGTCTCAAGAGGCACCGGGTCGAGGGGAGACAGTCCTGGAGGCGCCTCAAGGCGACCGCCCGGACTCCAGGAGCCAAGCGGACGGGGCCCCTGAGAGCTCCGAGTTCGGCTCTCAACCGAACACCGCGCCGGAACCTCCAGTGGTTCTGGGCTCGGGCAGGCGCCCTCCTTCTAAGAGGGGCAAGACGCCTGTGCTGGTGACCTTTGTCCATTCAGAGGCGCCGGACAATCTGCTGGAAGTGCTTCACAGCGCTTCCATCGACGAGGAGCACCGTACTATTATGAGTGCGGTGGTCCATAAGGTTTAGTCCGCCAAGAGCAGATTTACTGAAGCATGTGCCAGCCTTCTAACAGGCTTTGAGGTAAGTGTTTTAGAATATAGTAAAAATATTACCACATAGACAGTAGCCCATGATGCTCTGTTTGGTGTTCACAAAGAAAAGCCGAACAGAGGATCAAATAATATCACAGGAGTCTAATGTAAGTATGTCAATATGCATATGCAGGCTTCGCTGCTGGCGTCCGCCGCACTGACTGTGGAGGTCGCCGTACTGAAGCAGGACCTCGAGGGGTCCAAGAAAGAGCTCGGCCTTGCCAAGAGGCAACTCGAGGAGAACAAGGGTAAGTAATACCCTGTCTATAGATATGTATATATAAGAGAAGACACGATTGCAAAATGATAGGATCAACATATATTTGCCAGGGGCCACGACCGAGGTGGCCACACTAAAGCAAGCGCTAACCAAGGCCGAAGATAAAGCGCCCAAGGAGCGCACCAAGTGGGAAAAACAAGAGGCTCGGGTGGGCGAGGTGCAGCAAGAGCTCCAGCCACTCGTGACGAAGCACGAGGCGTTGGAGCTTGACTCGAAGACGCGAGAGTCTGAGCTTGCCGCGGCCCTCGAGGGCGCAAAAAGTGCCAAGGCCGAAGCCCAAAAGGCCCTCCAGGAGATTGACGCAATCAAGAAGATAACGGTGGGTAAGGCATTCTATATGCAGAGCAAGCATGTAAAAGTAAATTACCGATTACTTACCCGGATTTGGAGCTCTCCAGGAGCATTCGCAGATTTGCCCCGCAGCATGACGGATGCCGCACAATTTTACCAGGACGAGGAGGGAAGCTCAACGGAGAAGTTGTTCTGGTCTCAGTATACTGGGACCGAACACCCGATGCCTCTGAGCGACCAGCTAAAGCAGCTGGTCGAGATGCACAAGGCGGCCGAACAGGCCATGAAGGGCCTTATAGTCCGGCTGTGGCCTGGCGATGCCCTTTCGAACAGCTACTTCGGCCTGGTGATGCGGCTTGTAGATGCCTACCCATGGCTGGAGGTCGTCAAGTGGTCCGTCTGCATCGAAGGTGCACGCCGGGCTTTTTCCCGTGTGAAGGTGCAGTGGGCCAAGCTAGACGCCGTGAAGCTAATCAAGGAAGGGCTGCCGCAGGGCAAGGAGCATCGCACCCCCGAAATTTATTATGAGGGTGTCCTGAAGGGTGCCCGTCTTGTGGCGGACGAATGTTCAAAGGATGTAATATTTTAGTAAACTTGCTCGTGTGATCCTGTATGATGAAAACTTGTTTCATATGTGCTATGCAACGCTTGTGTGAATTTAAAATATTACCTTCTGTTTGGCCATTTATCCAATCTGAGAGTTGGCTAGTCCTTGGCTTCTGCCCCCATGCCACGAGTGCTCGGGTGTTCGGGATAAACCTGAGCACTCTTGTTCTCATGTTTGGGTCCTTCGAGGGAGGTGCTCAGCACAACGAACAAGGCAACCGGACTAATAATGCTTTATCACTCTCACTTAGCCATAGAATTCTATAATTTTAAATTTCAGCGAAGCCCCTGGTATTCGGAAGGCCGAATTCGGGGCACGATAAATGCCTTTAAGCCGGACAGGGCCGGCCCCTCGCCCTAAGCGGCATAAGTCTTTAGGAACTCGAAAACCTCGCCGAACAGTGACCAGTCTCTTGCCTTATCATGACAGTCAATTTTAGCTTTATGTACTGAGGTGCTAAGCCCGGCAGAACCGGGGCACAATCACAGTAGTTCTCCTAGCGCTACCTTAGCCGATAGAGCGGAACGTACGGTACCAAAACATAGGAGCCGGGCAAACCCAACATTTGACCAAAGACATGATTCGGAGCTGATGCATATAATGCTATAAGTTCGGGGTGCCGCACTTGTGAAAGTGTTCGGACTTTTCACACCATATTGTGGGGTGCTTGAGCCCCTGGCGTATGGACTATACCAAAGTGTACGGGTGCTAAATGTCATAATTGAACATATGTATTGAAAAAAGAAATGAATAGAGAATGCAATAATAAGCTGAAGCTAAGCATTGTTTATTTTAAAAGGCTGCTGTGAAAGCAGAACGATACAAATAGTGCGATAAGTAAGAGATGGGACTATTTGACATGTCCCCCTCCAGGGGCGAGCTGTGAGACGGTATGTAAGACAGGTATTTTGCTCGTTATAGAGACCACCTGGGAATTCGACGTAGCTTTCTGCCACCTTGGTTGTGGCATCGTGTGTTCGGCGGTTGTACTGCCGGACAGGCCTTCCAAAGAGTGGAGTCCTGAAAGTAGGAAATAATGACAAAATCAGGAGCCCCTAGTGCGGTTGAGTCGCATTTTTGGGCGTGCCGTGGTCGTGCCCCTCCCCCTGTGCCCATGGTATTTTCAGAGCGTAGTTATGTACGCGTAGTACAGATTTCGAAGTTTCGCGAGGGCTGGGGTTGGGGCCGTATTGCTACGCTTGCTCGGAACATGCCAGGCGGTCTTGTTGTAGGTTACTCCGGGCGCGCTTGACGGTGTCCGAACGTTTAATAGCCGGACTGGAGAATTGCCTTGAGAGGCTGCTTTGTACTTCCGCTGCGAGGGCCGCCGTGTGCTCCTCCGTTCGGAGAGAGCGTTCGGTGTTTCCATTGACCGTAATGACTCCTCGAGGGCCTGGCATCTTGAGCTTGAGATATGCGTAGTGCGGCACCACATTGAACTTTGCAAATGCGGTTCGTCCGAGCAGTGCGTGATAGCCACTTCGGAAGAGGACTATGTCGAAGATTAACTGCTCGCTTCGGAAATTATCCGGGGATCCGAAGACCACTTTAAGTGTAACTGAGCCTGTACAGTTGGCCCCTACACCTAGTATGACGCCTTTAAAGGTTGTTTTTGTGGTTTTAATCCTTGAGGGATCTATGCCCATTTTCCGCATTGTATCCTGATAAAGCAGGTTCAGGCTACTGCCGCTGTCCATAAGGACTCTAGTGAGGTGAACTCCGTCAATGATTGGGTCTAGAACCAATGCGGCGAATCCACCATGGCGGATGCTAGTGGGGTGGTCCCTTCGATCAAAAGTGATCGGGCAGGAGGACCATGGGTTGAACTTTGGGGCGACTGGCTCCAACGCGTATACGTCCCTGAGTGCACGCTTCCGCTCCTTTTGGGGATGTGGGTTGCGTATATCATGTTCACCATCCGCACATGTGGGGGGAAGCCCTTCTGTCCACTATTGTTCGGCAGTCGAGGCTCTTCGTCCTCGTCGCTGTGCAGCCCCTTGTCTCTATTTTCGGCATTTAACTTGCCGGCCTGCTTGAACACCCAACAATCCCTGTTGGTGTGATTGGCTAGTTTTTCGGGGGTGCCATATATCTGGCACGAGCGATCGAGTATACAGTCCAAACTGGATTGGCCCGGAGTGTTCCTCTTAAATGGCTTTTTCCGCTGACCGGGCTTAGAGCCTCTGAATCCAGCATTAACTGCCGTATCTTCAGCATTGTCGCTGTTAATGCGGCACTTGTGCTTGTTGCGACGTGACCTGCCATTGCTATCCTTGGTATCCGAATTACCAGGGCTCTTGGTCATGTTATTGCTACGAGCCAGCCAGCTGTCTTCTCCCACGCAAAAGTGGGTCATGAGTGTCGTGAGGGCTGCCATAGATTTCGGCTTTTCCTGTCCAAGGTGCCGGGCAAGCCACTCGTCACGGATGTTATGCTTGAAGGCTGCTAGGGCCTCTTCTTGGTTAGGAACCGTGTCCAGAATAGTCTGGCAGATTCTTCTGGCTGCTAAATTATGTGGCTCAGTTCGTCGTCGTCTGGTGGTCGCACATAAGTGCCCTAAAAGTTGTCGAGGAATGCGGCTTCCAGATCTTCCCAACAACTGATGGACTCGGCTGGCAAGCTGTTAAGCCAATGCCGCACTGGTCCCTTGAGCTTTAGTGGGAGGTATTTGATGGCGTGTAAGTCGTCACCACGGGCCATGTGGATGTGGAGGAGGAAATCCTCGATCCATACTGTGGGATCTGTTGTGCCGTCGTATGATTCAATATTTACAGGTTTGAAACCTTCTGGGATTTGATGATCCATTACTTTGTTTGTGAAGCATAAGGGGTGTGCGGCGCCTCTATATTGGGCTATATCGCGACGCAGCTCGAATGGGTCTTGCCCGCTGTGTTCGGCCCGACCGGATTTGGTTTTACTGTATCCGGCGTGACGTTTATCTGCTCGCAGAGTGGCGCGCCATCGTGATCCGTAGATCGATCTTGCATGCTTTGCTTTGTCCTCCAATATGTCTCGCAGGTCTGGTGTATCTCCCCATGCCTTTTTATTTATATGGCGTCGGGGTGGAGGCTGAGTTTTTGGCTGGAATGCCTCTCTATCGCGGCCGCGAGGTGGCCGATCAGCCGTATCATACGCTTCTTCCTCCAGTCGAGGTAGCAACCTGCACTTTGGGTAACTCTTGGAGGGGCGCTCAAGTTTATATTCCTCGTCCGCGAGGACTTCAGTCCATCTGTCAGCTAGTAGATCCTGATCAGCTTGAAGCTGCTGCTGCTTTTTCTTAAGGCTATTTGCCGTGGCTATAAGCCAGCGTTTGAAGCGCTCTTGTTCGACGGGATCCTCTGGCACAGAGAATTCGTCGTTGCCGAGGCTTGCCTCGTCTTCGGAGGGGGCATGTAATTATCATCCTCCTCTTCTCCATCTGTCGCTATCTCAGGAGGGCTGGCTCCTCCATTCTCCTGTTCTAAATCTTGCTGGAGGGGATTGTTGTTGTCTTTGGCACTATCCGGGGTATTATTATCTCCTGTGCAAGTATCACCACTTTTGCTTTGGCAGGACTTAGAGCGGCGCCGCTGATGTCGGCGCTTGGGTTGCTTCTTGGAGGGGTCATCCTCTGCTATCTCGTTGCCATTGCTTTCTTTGGGTGTATCCACCATGTATATATCGTATGATGAGGTGGCTGTCCAGTGCCCTATGGGCGGTGGTTCCTCTTCGCCTCCCGTATCGTCGTCCATACCGTTGATGTCTTCGGAGTCGAAGTCGAGCATGTCGGTTAAGTCATCGACAGTGGCTACTAAGTGGGTGGTGGGTGGGCCTCGGATTTCTTCGTCGTCTGCATCCTAGTCCTGCCGGACATAGTTCGGCCAGGATCCTCCTGACAAGGAGAGAGACCTTAATGAGTTCAGTATGTCGCCAAAGGGCGAGTGCTGAAAAATATCCATGGAGGTAAACTCCATGATCAGCGCTGTATCGGACTCGATAGGAAAGGGCGCAGGCGGTTCGGAGTCCGTGGTCGGAGAAGGATCCGACAGTTTAACAACACGGCTCTCATGCAAGGTAAGGTCGATGTTTGGCTCGATCACCGCTGAGGGTATGGCCTCCGTGGTGGGGTCTATCCACCCGTCCGCGGAAGGTGCACCTGGCTCTGAATTGAGGGTCGGAGCGGCTGCCTATGCAATCTCTTGAACAATATCCGATGGTAGCGCTGGACCGCACTCATCATGACCGCGTGACGCACAAGGCAGAGGCTTGAATCCGTCGAAGATCAAGTCTCCGCGGATATCGGTTGTGTAGTTTAAGCTTCCAAACCTGACCTGGTGGCCAGGGGCGTAACTTTCAATCTGCTCTAGATGGCCAAGCGAATTGGCCTGTAGTGCAAAGCCGCCGAACACGAAGATCTGTCCGGGGAGAAAAGTCTCACCCTGGACTGCATCGCCATCGATGATCGGAGGAGCCATCAAGCCTAACGGCGACGACCTAGAGGAACTCTCAATGAAAGCACCAATGTCGGTGTCAAAACCGGCGGATCTCGGGTAGGGGGTCCCGAACTGTGCATTTCGGCTGGATGGTAACAGGAGGTACGGGACACAATGTTTTACCCAGGTTCGGGCCCTCTTGATGGAGGTAAAACCCTACGTCCTGCTTGATTAATATTGATGATATGGGTAGTACAAGAGTAGATCTACCACGAGATTAGAGAGGCTAAACTCTACAAGCTAGCCTATGGTATGATTGTATTTCGTCCTACAGACTAAAACCCTCCGGTTTATATAGACACCAGAGAGGTTAGGGTTACACAAGGTCGGTTACAAAGGAGGAGATATACATAGCCATATTGCCTAGCTTGCCTTCCACGCCAAGTAGAGTCCCCCCCGGACACGAGACGAAGTCTTCAATCTTGTATCTTCATAGTCTAACAGTCCGGCCAAAGGATATAGTCCGGCTGTCCGGAGAACCCCTAATCCAGGACTACCACACTGCCACTCCGATTTGTTGCTGCGCCGTCGCTGTCGCCGGGGAACGCCGGTTCCATCCATCCCCATCTGCTGCTAGCCCCGCCTCTGCTTCGAGTCTCCCATAGCCGTCCTCATCCATGCCCTCAAGGCATCAACCGAGAACCTCGCCACCCGGACCTGCTTCCTCTGCCTCGCCCAAAGCCGCGTCCTCGCCGGGAATCGCGACCTCCGCCTCGGATCCGTCGGCTTCGTCCTGTTCTGGGTCTTCCCCGCCTCAAGCTGCGTGGCCCTCGCTGGAGAACGTGCCAATTCCGCCGTCATCGTTCTGCTTCACGAGGAAAAGGACGCGTCGCCCGCGGGAGCCCTCCTCTGCTTCTCCTTCGCCGGAATCGCGCCAAGTCCGGCGCCCCTGCTTCCCTGAGACCCGTGTCGCCGGATCTCGTTGCCTCAGCCTCGGATCCGCCCATCTTCTATGCTCCCCGCTTCTCCGCGCTATTACGTTGCCAAGCCACCAAGTCCCTCGCCGCGCTGCATCTTGTCTGCAGCGAGCGGGAGTTGCAGTCGCTGCAGGTCGCTCCGTTGACCAGGCCTCCTTCGCCCTGATCACGTCAACCTGTCGGGCTAGCCGAACCCGCTCGGTCCTACCGGCTCGCACGAACCGGTCTGGCCCGATCCGTCCAAACCGGCCCCGACTTCTGCCAATCTTCAGCAGGCCCGTTCGGCCCAGGGTGGGCGTCCTCATGCTATCCATCGCCCTGGACGAGATTTTCTCTCTTGCGCATGCTCCTGTGCAACCGAGTTCATCCCAGATCCAGCCCAGTGCATGTTTTTTTTCCTGTGTGCGAATTTATCTTTTATTCCAGAGAGAGCAGTTTTGCAGGAAACCCCCTAAGATTCATGCATTTAATAACTCACAAACCGTGCATCATATTTATAAACTTTATATATGTAACTTTCTTAGAATTTCATCTAGTTTCATATTAGGCCACTTTCATCTACGTTTAAAATGTTTAAAATGTTGTTTGACTTATTTTGCTCAGATGCCATCCTAAAATGCTTTAATTCATAACTAATTAACTGTAGCTCGGTTTTAATTAATCTTTATATGTAAATGGGGTAGAATTTTGCCTAGTTTATCATGGTGTACTTACTTTGCATGTTTAACAACTCTAAAATTGTGTTTAGGACAGAACAGCACCAAATCTAAAATATGCATATGGGGATTTACCGGAATTGTTGTTTGTTGTTTCCGGCCTCATTTAAACTTGCCTAGATAGGTAGTTTTGTTTTGCTTCACCTCTTGCCAATATTGTTGGGTACATAAACGAGATCGAACTAAATAACTTGAATGTGGTGTTCCGTCAATATGCAACTCGTTGCATATTGAACTCCACTGAACTTGTAGTATTGTTTGTGCACTTTGCCATGACGTGCTTCATTTAACCGAACATGCATCATACTTGGTTGTGCATCATGCCATGGTTATGTGATGGTTGTTTACCATGTTGTTTGCTTCTTTCCGGTGTGCTTCTTCGGGTTGGTTTCGATAACGTTGCGTTTGTGAGGATCCGTTCGACTACGTTCCTTTGTCTCCTTCATGGACTCGTTCTTCTTCCTTCCGGGATCTCAGTCAAGATGACCATACCCTCGAAACCACTTCTATCTTTGCTTGCTAGTTGCTCGCTCTATTCCTATGTCGCGATACCTACCACATGCTTTATCATGCCTCCCATATTGTCATGTTCAGCCTCTAACCCACCTTGTCCTAGCAAACCGTTGTTTGGCTATGTTACCGCTTTGCTCAGCCCCTCTTATAGTGTTGTAAGTTGCAGGTGAAGATGAAGTTTGTTCCTTTTTGGAATATGGATATGTTAGGATATCACAATATCTCTTATTTTAATTAATGCATCTATATACTTGGTAAAGGGTGGAAGGCTCGGCCTTTTGCCTGGTGTTTTGTTCCACTCTTGCCGCCCTAGTTTCCGTCATACCGTAATTATGTTCCTTGATTTTGCGATCCTTACGCAGTTGGGTTATAATGGGAACCCCTTGACAGTTCGCTTTGAATAAAACTCCTCCAACAAGGCCCAACCTTGGTTTTACCATTTGCCTCACCACCACCTACTTTTCCCTTGGGAGTCGCACTCCCGAGGGTCATCTTTATTTTAACCCTCCGGGCCAGTGCTCGTCTGAGTATTGGTCTAAACTAGAGCCCCTTGCAGTGCCACCTCGGGGAAACTTGAGGGTTGGTTTTAGTTGTACGGATTGCTCATTCGGTGTGCCCTGAGAATGAGATATGTGCAGCTCCTATTGGGATTTGTCGGCACATTTGGGCGGCTTTGCTGGTCTTGTTTTACCATTATTGAAATGTCTTGTAACCGGGATTCCGAGTCTGATCGGGTCTTCCTGGGAGAAGGAATATCCTTTGTTGACCGTGAGAGCTTGTGATGGGCTAATTTGGGACACCCCTGCAGGGTTTTGAACTTTCGAAAGCCGTGCCTGCGGTTATGGGCAGATGGGAATTTGTTAATGTCTGGTTGTAGAGAACTTGACACTTAACTTAATTAACAAGCATCAACCGCGTGTGTAGCTGTGATGGTCTCTTTCCGGTGGAGTCCGGGAAGTAAACACGGTTCTTGTGTTATGCTTGAACGTAAGTAGTTTCGGGATCACTTCTTGATCACATCTAGTTCACGCCCGTGCATTGCTTCTCTTCGCGCTCTTATTTGCGTATGTTAGCCACCATATATGCTTAGTGCTTGCTGCAGCTCCACCTCATTACCCCTTTCCTACTCATAAGCTCAAATAGTATTGATCTCACGGGTGTGAGATTGCTGAGTCCTCGTGGCTCACAGATACTTCCAAAATTAGCTCAAGTGGGAGCTCGATGAAGATCGTGTTCGTTGTGTTGTTTTGTTTTCTAGTTGATCAGTAGTGGAGCCCAGTTGGGGCGATCAGGGATCTAGCAATAGGGGTGGTCTTTTTTTTATTTGATTCCGTAGTCGGACCTTGATTGTATTCTGGATGATGTAATGCTACTTTTATGTATTGTGTGAAGTGGCGATTGTAAGCCAACTCTTTATCCCTTCTTATTCAGTACATGGGATGTGTAAAGATTACCCCTCTTGCGACATGCCTACTATGCGGTTATGCCTCTAAGTTGTGCTCCGACACATGGGAGATATAGCCGCATCATGGGTGTTACAATCACGCATCCATAAATGATTGCATCTTATATAGGAATGAGCATGCGAACAAAACTGAGTGGCCAACTTGCAACGAACGCCGATACAAGCCAAGAAAGAAGGAAGCTCGAAAGGTTGTATAGTATATTTCCATTGATTCCTTGCTTGGAGCGTTATTTCGCTAACCCAAGGGAAGAAAAGAACATGACTTGGCACAAGTCTAGAAAGTCTAAAAGTGATGAGATTATGAGACATATCACAGATGGTTATCAATGGAAAGCACTGGATAATTTAGAATACAATTTGTAGCAGAAGCAAGAAACCCTAGGTTGGGTGTCTGTAGTGATGGACAAAATCCATTTGGCAACCAGAGGAGCACACATAGTACATGGCCCGTATTTGTATCGATGTACAACCTCCCGTCCTGGCTCTGCATGAAACAAAAGTACATACACATGGTTATGCTAATTCAAGGGCCAACCCAACCTGGCAGTGATATCAACACATATCTTGAGATATTGAAGGAGGAGATAGAAATATTATGGAAGCCTAAAGTGGTCAAAACCTGGGATGCTAGCACAGGAAATTATTTTCACATGAGAGCAGCATTGCTCATGACCGTTCACGACTATCTATGTTATGGATATATTTCCGGACAGGCGTGCCATGGACATTGCGCTGGTCTTAAATGTATGGATGACACATCTTTTCGGCAGCTAACGAAAAAGGGCGGTAGCAAAACAATGTTCATGGGCCATATAAGGTGGCTTCACAAAGATGATGAGCGGAGAACTCGTGGAGATCTGTTCGACAACACTAATGAGGCCCGAGGGCTACCACGTAACAGGCCTGGAGCAGAAATCATGCAAATGTTAATGAATTTGGAAGATTGTCCTAAGGAAGGAAAGAAAAGAAAGAAGTACTTTGAGAAAATGCTACTAAAAGTATGGAAAAGGAAGTCTATTTTCTGGGGCTTAGAGTATTAGGAACTACTCAGTACGCCTCATTCTCTTGATATGATGCATATCACAAAAAATGTGTGCACGAGTTTCTTTGGCACACTGTTTGACATGCCAGAAAAGAGTGAAGATGGTCTGAGGGCTAGACAAGACTTGAAATATATCGGTATTCGGGAAGATCTTCAACCCTGATCATCCATTACAACCAAGGATAAGGTGACGGGAAAAAAGTGAAAGCCAATGAGTTTGCCTAGGGCAAAACTGTGTCCAAAACCAAAGATGATTATTGCCCCCTGATGTCTGCTAGACTACGTCGGTATTTCCCCAATGAAGAAGGGATGATGCAGCGCACCGACGGTAGGTACTTCCCTTAGTGATGAGACCAAGGTTATCGAACCAGTAGGAGAACCAAGCAACTACATAAACAACACCTGCACACAAATAAAATATACTCGCAACCCGACGTGTTAAAGGGGTTGTCAATCCCTTTCGGGTACCCGCGTCAGAGATTGGCAAAAGAACGTGAGAAAGTTGTAATAATTTGATAGATGGATCTCACGGGAACAGAAGATAAAATAAATTGCAGCAAAGTATTTTTGTATTTTTGGTTTAATAGATTTGAAAATAAAAGCAATGGAAAATAGATCGCAAAGGCAAATATAATAAAGAAGAGACCCAGGGGCCGTATATTTCACTAGTGGCTTCTCTCGAGAAAAATAACAAACGGTGGGAAACAAATTACTGTTGGGCAATTGATAGAACTTAAAATAATCATCACGATATCCAGGCAATGATCATTATATAGGCATCACGTCCAAGATTAGTAGACCAACTCCTGCCTGCATCTAGTACTATTACTCCATGCATCGACCGCTATCCAACATGCATCTAGTGTATTAAGTTGATGGAAAAACGGAGTAATGCAATAAGAACGATGACATGATGTAGACAAGATCTATTTATGTAAAAATAGACCCCATCTTGTTATCCCTAATAGCAACGTCACATAGGTGTCGGTTCCCCTTCTGCCACTGGGATCAAGCACCGTAAGATCGAACCCATCACAAAGCACCTCTTCCCATTGCAAGATAAATAGATCAAGTTGGCCAAACAAAACCCAAATATCGAAGAATAAATACGAGGCTATAAGCAATCATGCATATAAGAGATCAAAGACGACTCAAATAACTTTCATGGATAAAAAGATAGATTTGATCATAAACTCAAAGTTCATTCAATCCCAACAAATACACCGCAAAAAGAATTACATCATATGGATCTCCAAGGCCATCTAGCTACTAACTACGGAATCGTAGGTCTACAAAGAACTAGTCACGCATCACCGGAGAGGCACCAATGGACATGATGAACCCCTCTGTGATGGTATCTATATTGGATCTGGTGGTTCTGAAACTTATGGCGGCTGGAATTGACTTTGGTCGACTCCCCTACGGTTTCTGGAATTTTGGGGTATTTAAAGAGTAAAGAGGTGGTCCGGGAAGTTCCCGAGGTGGGCACAACCGACCAGGGCATGCCCTGGTGGGTTGTTCTCCCCTTGGAGCACCCCAGGTGCTTCTTCGGCCCACTGGATTCCTTATGGTCCATAAAAAATCCATAAAAAGTTTCGCTGCATTTGGACTCCGTTTGGTATTGATTTCCTGCGATGTAGAAAACATGCAAAAATAGCAATTGGCACTTGGCACTATGTCACTAGGTTAGTACCAAAAAATGACTATAAAATGATTATAAAACTTCCAAGAATGATAATATAAGAACATGGAACAATCACATATTATAGATAGGTTCGAGATGTATCAGCATCCCCAAGCTTAATTCTTGCTCGTCCTCTAGTAGGTCCATTATAAAAACAGAATTTTTTGATGCGGAATGTTGCCTAACATGTCATATCATATTCTTTTCTTTGTAGCATGGACATTTGGAATTTTATATGGTTCAAAGCAATAGTCTAGTTTTGACAAGAGGACTTAAATACTCAAGCATACCAACAACCAACCATGTCTTTCAAAATATCAACGCTAAAATAAGTTATCCCTAGCCCATCATGCTCAATCATTGATCCATTCAAGAAAAACACTCGCATATTAGCTACACCCAATGCTCAAGTACGATCATAGTGCCCCCTAGTAGGTGCCTTATAAGAGAGGATGGAGACTCAAATTAAAAATAAAAAAATCATAAAGTAAAAGAAAGGCCCTTCGCGGAGGGAAGTAGGGATTTGTAGAGGTGCCAAAGCTCATAGTGAAAAACATAGAGATAAAAAACATTTTGGGAGGCATGCTTTTCCTGTCAACAAGAAGGCGGTTCCCAAACATAAATTAAAGTTTATTCCTTTTTCAACCATACTTTCCTTTTCCATGGCTAGCTGTATCCACGAGTGCCTTCCATACCAACACTTTCCAAGGAATTTATTATTTCACAACATAACGTAAATTCATTTTTCATTTCGGGGCTGGGCATCCCTAATACGTTTGCCTTATTCTCGTGCAATGACAAGTGAATAAACAATCATCATGAGAATAACATATCTAGCATGGAAATATATTAGCCACCCCCTACCGATTCATGAGCGGTACGAGCACACAAAAGAGAAGTTTATTTTGAAAATTAGAAATGGCACATACAAATTTTCTTAGAACGGCAAAAGAATACAACATATAGGTTGGTGTGGTGGACTCATGTGTCAAAACTGGTTTAAAGGATTTTGAATGCACAAGTAGTGATCATACATAGTGAAAAATGAAGGCTACCAAAAGATTTAGAAGTGACCAACCAAGAAACGAATAATATCATAAGCGAGCATTGAGCATAGTTAACACCGAATAATGCACCACAAGTAGGATGTAACTTCATTGCATAACTATTCACTTTCGTGCTTGCATAGGGAATCAAAAACCTTAACACAAATATTCTTACTAAAGCATAATTACTCATCAACATGACACACATATCACATCACCATCTCTCAAAACTATTAGAAGGAATCAAGTTTATTTTGTCCACTGATCTTCATGAAAGTTTTTATTATATCCTTCTTGGATATCTATTACTTTGGAACTTATTTTCATGTGTTGCTTTTGATAAGCTCAAACAAATAGAAGTGAGGATCATGAGCATAATATTTCTTTCTCTCAAATTGATTTAAGTGAAGCAAGAGAGAATTTCTTAAAATTTACTAATTCGCAAATAAATCTAAGTGAAGTAAGAGAGCATTTCTTCAAGAATTCTAAACCACACCGTGCTCAAAAAAATATAAGTGAAGCACTAGAGCAATTCCATAGCTCATAAAAATTTAAGTAAATCATAGAGAGCAATTCTAACAAGTCATGGCATAATTTTGGCTCTCTCAAACAAGTGTGTCCCGCAAGGATTCAAGACTTAAAACAAAAATAAAAACAAGCAAGGACTCATATCATACAAGGCGTTCTGAGAAAGACTCATAGTATG
The DNA here is from genome assembly GCF_056163025.1 of Triticum urartu. Taxonomy (NCBI): domain Eukaryota; kingdom Viridiplantae; phylum Streptophyta; class Magnoliopsida; order Poales; family Poaceae; genus Triticum; species Triticum urartu. The sequence continues at coordinate 353,187,705 of NC_141878.1, read as the reverse complement.
TGACGAATAAAAATATAGCTTCGAGTAAAATACCGATGGTCGTTAGAAGAAAGAGAGGATGCCACTCGGGGCATCCCCAAGCTTAGTTGCTTGCTTCTCTTTGTATTATAGCTTGGGATTCCATGGGAATACCCAAGCTTAGGCTCTTCTTACTCCTTATTCCTTCATCCATCGCAACATCACCCAAAACTTGAAAACTTCAATCACACAAAACTCAACAAAATCTTCGTGAGATCCATTAGTATAAGAAAGGAAATCACTAACATAAGTACTATTGCAACCCAATCATATTTTATTCTTGCATTATATATACTGTATTGAAACTTTTCTATGGAAAAAAATCTTCAAAGAAAATGATAGAATCATCAAAACAAGCACACAATGCAAAAGAAAACAGAATCTGTCAAGAACAGAACAGTCTGTATAAATCTGGATATTTCGAATACTTCTAAAACTCCAAAAATTCTGAAAAATTTGGAAGACCTGAGAAATTTGTATATTCATCTTCCGCAAAGAGAATTGTTATTTTATCACGCTTCTGTTAAAAATTAAAAAAAATTCCGTGAGCACGAAAGTTTCTGTTTTTCAGCAAGATCAAACAAGTATCACCCAAGAAGTTCTTAATGGATTTGCTTGGCACAAACACTAACTAAAACACACCAAAAAAACACAATCATAACAGTAGCATAATTGTGCAAACACTCAGGAACAAAAAGCAAAAGAAAAAAATAAATTTTATTCATTGGGTTGCCTCCCAACAAGCACTATTGTTTCACGGCCCTAGCTAGGCATAAAGCACGGATATAAGTTTTGTCATCTTAGTTTCTAGATCCATAAGATGACCTGATGCTTGATTCATATGGTGGCCTAATTATTTTATAGGGAAGTGTTCCATACCCTTCATTAGTGGAAATTGGAACTTAATATTGCCTTCTTTCATATCAATCACAGCACCAATAGTGCATAAAAACGGTCTACCAAGAATAATTGGACAAGAAGGATTGTAATCAATATCAAGAACAATAAAATCTATGGGCACATAATTCCTATTTGCATGAATAAGAACATCATTAATTCTTCCCATAGTCTTTTCAATAGTAGAGTCCACCAAGTGCAAATTTAAAGAACATTCTTCAATATCGGTAAGACCAAACACATCACGTAAAGATTTAGGAATTGTAGAAACACTAGCACGCAAGTCACATAAAGCAAAACATTCATAATTTTTAATCTTGACTTTGATAGTAGGTTCCCACTCATCATGTAATTTTCAAGGAATTGGAACTTCTAATTCCAACTTTTCTTCTAAAGCGTTCATCATAGCATCAACAATATGTTTAGTAAAAGCTATATTTTGTTCATAAGCATGGGGTGAATTTATCATGGATTGCAACAAAGAAATACAATCAATCAAAGAGCAACTATTATAATTAAATTCTATGTAATCCAAAAGACTGGGCACATCACTAGTTAAAGTTTTGACCTCTTCAAACCCACTTTTATCAATTTTCTCAAGATTTTCACCCTCCGAATTGTCGGGACGCCTTCTAACTAAAGTTGACTCTTCTCCAATCCCCTTTTCATCAATCTTGATTTTACTAAACAAGGAATCAATTGAAGAAACACCAATTATTTTAAGATCTTCATCACTTTTATCTTCTTGCGAGAATGGTTTAGCGGCCATTTGATTTACTAGGGTAGCTTGTGCATCGGATATTTTTCCTAGCAAACTTTCAGCAAAAGAATACTTAAATTGGATATTGCAAACTTCTCTACTGATATCATCAAGTTGTTTTGTTATAGCATCTAGCATAATGGAGTGCCCCTTGAGTTCATCGATAAAATGCTTATTATGCTCAAATTGTGTAGTGATATATTCCTTAGTACTTTCTCAATTTCAAGCAAAATATTGGGGTAAGGAACATCATAATATTTTCTTTGAGGCATCATGACTACGCAAACAAGAACACACGCAAAAACAGATCAGGCAAGAACGGCGAACAAAAAAGAGGACGAACAAAATGGCAATTTTTTGTGAAGTGGGGGAGAGGAAAACGAGAGACAAATGGAAAATAATGTAAATTGCAAGAAGATGAGATTTGTGATTAGGAACCTGGTAGATGTTGATGATGTTTCCTCGGCAATGGCACCAGAAATTCCTTCTGATGTCTGCTAGACTACATAGGTATTTCCCCAAAGAGGAAAGGATGATGCAGCACAACGATGGTAGGTATTTCCCTCAGTGATGAGACCAAAGTTATCGAACCAGTAGGAGAACCAAGCAACACTACGTAAATAGCACCTGCACACAAATAACAAATACTTGCAACCCGATGTGTTAAAGGGGTTGTCAGTCCCTTTCGGGTAACAGCGCCAGTGATTGGCAAACGGACATGAGAAAGTTGTAATAATTTCATTGATGGATCTCGTGGGAACGGGAGATAAAATAAATTGCAGCAAGGTATTTTTGTATTTTTGGTTTAATAGATCTGAAAATAAAAGCAAAGGAAAATAGATCGCAAAGGAAAATATAATAAAGAGGAGACATGGGGCCATAGATTCCAATAGTGGCCTCTCTTTAGAAAAATAGCAAACGGTGGGTAAACAAATTACTATTGGGCAATTGATAGAACTTCAAATAATCATGATCATATCCAGGCAATGATCATTATATAGGCATCACGTCCAAGATTAGTAGACCGACTCCTGCCTCCATCAACTACTATTACTCCGCACATTGACTGCTATCCAGCATGCATGTAGTGTATTAAGTCCATGGAAAATGGAGTAATGCAATAAGAACGATGACATGATGTAGACAAGATCTATTTATGTAGAAATAGACCCCATCTTGTTATCCTTAATAGAAACGATACATACGTGTCGATTCCCTTCTATCACTGGGATCAAGCACCGTAAGAACGGACCCATCACAAAGCACATCTTCCCATTGCAAGATAAATAGATCAAGTTGGCCAAACAAAACCTAAATATTGGAGAACAAATACGATGCTATAACTAATCATGCATATAAGATACAAAGAGGACTCAAATAACTTTCCTGGATAAAAAGATAGATCTGATCATAAACTCAAAGTTCATCTTATCCCAACAAACACACCGCAAAAAGAATTATATCATATGCATCTCCAAGAGACCATCGTATTGAGAATCAAAATATAGAGAGGAAGCCATCTAGCTACTAACTACGGACCGGTAGGTCTAAAAAGAACTACTCACGCATCATCAGAGAGGCACCAATGGACCTGATGAACCCCTACGTGATGGTGTCTAGATTGGATCTAGTGGTTCTAGAACTTGCGGTGGCTGGAATTGATTTTCATCGACTCCCCTAGGGTTTCTAGAATTTTGGGTTATTTATAGAATAAAGAGGTCGTTCGGGAGGCACCCGAGGTGGGCACAACCCACCAGGGCGCGCTTGGGCCTCCAGGCGTGCCCTGGTGTGTTGTGCTCCCCTCGGAGAACCCCCAGGTGCTTCTTCGGCCCACTGGATGTCTTCTGGTCCATAAAAAAATCCACAAAAAGTTTCGCTGTGTTTGGACTCCATTTGGTATTGATTTCAAGCAATGTAAAAAACATGCAAAAGCAGCAACTGGCACTTGGCACTATGTCGATAGGTTAGTACCAAAAATGATATAAAATGATTATAAACCATACTGTAATGATAATATAATAGCATGGAACAATAAAAAATTATTGATACGTTGGAGACGTATCACCCCCCAGCTTGCTTCACTCTCGACGAAGATGAGCTTTCTCAAGTTTTCAAATGCCTCAACGGCATGAAAGTTCCTTCCGGCTACTCGGGACCCATACGATGGTATCTTGACTCGAAAAAGTAAATGTTTAGCAACAGGAAGTCGCATGACTATCATGTGATGATGACACAATTACTTTCGGTAGCTCTCGGAGGGATAATGGACGGTCATGTCCGCAACACACGTATTGACTTCTGCAACTTTTTCGACGCTATGTCTCGAAAGTCGATCAGTGTGCAACATCTGGCACGACTACAAGAGGAGATCATTTCAATACTATGTGAACTTGAGATATATTTCCCACCGTCATTGTTTGATGTCATGGTCCATCTACTAGTTCATATTGTTGCGGAGGTGAAAGACCTTGGACCGACATTCTTGCATACCATGTTCTCATTTGAACGGGTGAATGGAATTGTGAAGGGATACGTTCGTAACAAAGCCCGTCCAGATTGAAGCATCGTCCATGCCTATCTAGTAGAGGAGTGTATATCATTCTGCAAGAATGTCACAAATGATGATCAATCTCTTGGTTTGCCCTTGAAGAAACATGCTAATAGGCTCGAAGGAGTGGGTCACTCACTGCTGAAGCATGATTTAAATGTGGATATAAAAAACCGTCGAGACGACATCGAAAGAGCACACACAGTAGCGTTACAACATGCAAATATAATCAATCCTTGGCTGCAAACTCACGAGGAGACCTTAAGGAGAGAGCGCAGAATGGTAGGGAGGCAAAGGAACGAGGCCCGGATCATTAGAGAGCACAACTCCAAATTTGCTTCCTGGTTCAAAGAGCGAATTCAGGACAAACCACTGCCGACAAGTATAGCCAATACAAATGTCATCTATAAATTAGCCGCAGGCCCCGCTTGCGCTGTCGCCACATACCAATCATATAATATAAATGGATGCATATTCTATACTGAGGGGAAGGACAAAAACTATGATTACCAGAACTCAGTTGTGACGATGCTGTAGTTGACCGAGAATGAGAGTAATAGATATGACAGTAGAATCGAAGAGATATGGGAACTTTAGTACGGCGAAGATTACACGGTGCCATTGTTCAGGCTCAGATGGGCGAAGAATGTCGAGCATGAAGAGCATGGTTTCATTACGATGTCTTTGCCTGAGGCACAACCTACTAGTGCAAAAACAGTGAAAGGAATCACTGCCAAATATGAGCCTTGGGTATTTGCTAAGGATGTGTCACAATGTTTCTATTTAACTGACCCTTCAAAGCCGAGTCATTTTGTCATCCGGAGAGGCAAAAGGAGCATCGTCAGGATGGACGGAGTTGCCAATGAGGATGACTATGATCAATTTGGCGTGGACAGATACGTCTCCATGGTATCTATAATTTTTGATTGTTCCCTGTTGTTATATTATCAATCTTCGATGTTTTATAATCATTTTATAGTCATTTTATATCATTTTTTGGTACTAACCTATTGAGATAGTGCCAAGTGCCAATTGCTGTTTTTTGCATGTTTTTTACATCGCAGAAAATCAATATCAAATGGAGTCAAAATGCAACAAAACTTTACGGAGATTTTTTATGGACTATAAGACACCTAATGGGCCAAGGTTGCGCCTGGAGGGTTGCTCCGAGGAGAGCACAACCCACTAGGGCGCGCTAGGAGGCCCAGGCGCGTCCTGGTGGCTTGTGCCGCCGCAGGGTCCAGAACCACCAGATCCAATCTAGACACCATCACGGATGGGGTTCACCACCTCCATTGGTGCCTCTCTAATGATGCGTGAGTAGTTCTTTGTAGACCTTCAGGTCCGTAGTTAGTAGCTAGATGGATTCCTCTCTCTCGCTGAATTCTCAATACAATGGTCTTGTGGAGATCCATATGATGTAAATCTTTTTGCGATGTGTTTGCTGGGATCGAATGAACTTTGACTTTATGATCAGATCTATCTTTTTATATCCATGATTGTATTTGAGTTTCTTTGATCTCTTTTATGCATGATTTCTTATAGCCTCGTATTTATTCTTTGATATATTTGTTTTGTTTGGCCAACTTGATCTATTTACCTTGCAATGGCAAGAGGTGCTTTGTAGTGGGTTCAATCTTAGGGTGCTTGATCCCGGTGACAGAAGGGGAACCGACACGTATGTATCATTGCTACTAAGGATAAAACGGTGGGGTCTATCTCTACATAGATAGATCTTGTTTACATCATGTCATCGTTCTTATTGCATTACTCCGTTTCCTCATAAACTTAATACACTAGATGCATGTTGGATAGCAGTCGACGTGTGGAGTAATAGTAGTAGAGGCACGCAGGAGTCGGCCTACTAATCTTGGACGTGATGCCTCTGTAATGATCATTGCCTAGATATCGTCATGAGCATTTGAAGTTCTATCAATTGCCCAACAGTAATTTGTTTACCCATCGTTTGCTATTTTTCTCAACAGAAGCCACTAGTGTAACCTATGGCCCCCCGAGTCTCTTTCTCATATTATTTGCCTTTGCGATCTATTTTCATTTGCTTTTATTTTCAGATCTACTAAACCAAAAACACAAAAATACCTTGCTGCAATTTATCTTATTTATTTTATTAGACGTTCGATATATCAATATCTACAATTTTATCTCACGTCCGTTTGCCAATTTCTGGCGCCGCTACCCGAAAGGGATTGACAACCCTTTTACACGTCAGGTTGCGAGTAGTTGTTATTTGTGTGCAGGTGTTGTTTAAATTGTGTTGCTTGGGTCTCCTACTGGTTCAAGAACCTTGGTTTCACATCTGAGGAAAATACCTACCGCCATTGTGCTGCATCATCCCTTCCATTTTGGGGAAATACAAACGTAGCTTCAAGCGACATCAAAAGGAATTTCTTGTGCCGTTGCCGGGGAGGATCTTCAACATATACTAGGTTCCTATTCACAAATCTCATCTCCTCGCAATTTACATTATTTTCCATTTGCCTCTCGTTTTCCTCTCCCCCACTTCACAAAAATTTGCCGTTTTATTCGCCCCTCTTTTACGTTTGCCGTTTTCTTACCGCATCTGTTTTGGGGTGCAATCTTGTTGCGTAGTCATCATGACTCAAGAGAACACCAAGTTGTGTGATTTCTCAAATACCAACAACAATGATTTTATTGGCACTCCGCTTGCTCCTCCCGCCACTAGTGCAGAGTCTTGTGATATTAATACTGCTTTGCTGAATCTTGTTAGGAAAGATCAAATTTCTGGTACTCCTAGTGAGGATGTGGCGTCCCATCTTAATACCATCGTGGAATTATGCGATATACAAAATAAAAAATATGTGGACAATGATGTTGTGAAGATGAAATTATTTCTGTTTTCTTTGCGTGATTCTGCAAAAAAAATCCGTTCTTTGCCTCGCAATAGTATTGATTCATGGAATAAGTGCAAAGGTGCTTTTACCCGTGAAGATTTGCCATAAGACCAAAGTGTATCATAGACTCGTCGAGATCAAAGTCACTATCATCATCCTCATCATAGTATCGATGTTCAACATTGTCTTGTGATGAATCAATTCCTAGAGAGGGTAATTCATTAGATAAATGATCATCACAATAATAATCTTTATGAATTCTAATGGCTTCAGAGATGATATTGCTAGTAATTCCAGCATCTCCTTTGGCACGCATGAGGTTATTAAGCTCAAATAGACAATCACCAAACTTAGGATCCTTGGAATTCATCTTTCTCAAGGCAATAGACTTATGAAGAATTTCATCTAAGTTTCGCAAGGAATAGTTTGGAAATAATTCGTCAAGAAATCTATATATGGTCTAAGCACAATCAAGAGCAGGCAAGCTAGCAATCAAGTTTCTAGGTAATCCTCTAGTGATTAAATTGTCAGTTGTAAGATTACGGATCATGTCGATAGACTCGACAAGGGTAGGATGCAAGTGGTCAACAAGGTGCGCACAAGGAGTAGTAATGTACTTGTTCAAGTGATATTCATTGAAAATCTCATGCATCTCAATTTTACACTCATGAAAGAACTCGCCATCAAGTCTAGGCACTCTACATCTAAGACTCCCCAACGTAGATTCATCCATCTTCCTCCAAAGGTGTTTAAACCAAAGCAATGGAGACCAATGCTCTGATACCACTTGAAAGGATCGAGAAGAGGTGTCTAGAGGGGGGTGAATAGACTCTTAGGAAAGAAAAGTAGCCGTTTTTAATTTCTTTAAGTTAAGGTGGAGTTTTAGCACAAGTTTAACCATTCACAATACATTTCAAGCAAGCATGGCAAGAGTATATGAGCAGCGGAAAGTAAAGCATGCAACTTGTAAGAAAGTAAAGGGATGGGAGTGTGCAAATGCAATTGGAGACATGGAGATTTTTGGCGTGGTTCCGATAGGTGGTGCTATCGTACATCCATGATTATGGAGACTTCAACCCATGAAGGGTAACGGTTGCGCGAGTCCACGAAGGGTCCATGAATAAGTAACCATCTCTATCGCACCATGGCCATCGCCCACGGAGGACTTGCCTCACTTGGGTAGATCTTCATGAAGTAGGCGATCTCCTTGCCCGTACGAACTCCTTGGTTCAACTCCACAATCTTGTCGGAGGCTCCCAAGTGACACCTAACCAATCTAGGAGACACCACTCTCCAAAAGGTAATAGATGGTGTGTTGATGATGAACTCCTTGCTCTTGTGCTTCAATTGATAGTGTCCCCAACACTCAACTCTCTCTCTCACAGATTTGGATTTGGTGGAAAGATGATTTGAGTGGAAAGCAACTTGGGGAAGGCTAGAGATCAAGATTCATATGGTTCGAATGGAATATCTTGGTCTCAACACATGAGTAGGTGGTTCTCTCTCAGAAAATGTATGCTGGAAGTGTAGGCATGTTCTGATGGCCCTCCTCACAAATGAAGAGTGGGTGGAGGGGTATATATAGCCTCCACACAAAATCTAACCGTTACACACAATTTACCAAACTCGGTGGGACCGAATCAGAAAACTCGGTCGGACCGATTCAGTTCATAATGTGACCGTTAGGCATTTTGGTGGGACGGATATGATCAACTCGGTGAGACCAATGTGCTAGGGTTAGGGTAAAACCTCAACTCGGTTTGACCGATTACACAAACTCGGTGGGACCGATTTTGGTAATAAGCAAAATAGAGAGTTGGTCAAGCAAACTTGGTGGGACCGATTGCGTATCTCAGTGAGACCGAAATAATTGCAACAGGCAACAGAGAGTTTTCAAGCCCATCTCGGTGAGACCAAACTGACTAGGGTTTCTAGCAGTGGCTATGTCAAGTGAACTCGATGGCGCCGGATAGAACAAATCGGTAGGGCCGAGTTTGACTTTTGGTTTGGGACAAATGTGGATATGAGAAAGTGATTGAGGGCTTTGGAGCATATCACTAAGCACTTTGAGCAAGTAGGCCATTAAGCAACACCTCATCCCCTTTTAATAGTATTGGCTTTCCTATGGACTCAATGTGATCTTCGATCACTAAAATGAAAATGTAGAGTCCTGAGCTTTTGAGATTTTGCCAATCTTCTCTCCTTAGCATCTAGAAGGGGTTCCACATCCTCTTGTCCAAGCCACTCCGTTGTTGTACTCATCTGAAATATACTAGATAAAAGTATTAGTCCAACAAGAGATATGTTGACATTAATTACCAAAACCACTCAGGGAGCACTTGTGCTTTCAGCCCCCGGCAAGGAAGCTGCCACGTGCGCCGATTGCCGGGAAGCCGCTGCTGCCGAGAAAATCAGGAAAGGTGATGGGCCTTATTGCAAAATTCATTGGACCAAGGGCCATGATCATCAAGAGTTTTATCAGTTGAGCAGCTTGTCAAGAGACAGAGAGCACAATCTGAGAAGCATGACAACAAAAAAGGTCAGAATGTTGCTGGCAGTAAGGGTCGAGATGGTGAAGTAAATCGCCCCAGCAAACCCTTTCGGAACCGAGGAAAACCCACCAGAGGCCGAGAGAAGGAAGCTTGTAATGATGAGAGTGATAGAAGGGATGAAGAGGAAACCAGTGAGCAAGAGTTTTAGAAGGCCACCGACGCCTTGTGCATTGACAGGGGTGCATCCCTGCACACTCTCACCACCAACTCAAGCGGTGAGCACGAGAGGTCAATGCCATGTAACCAGCGTCGGAGGCCCGGAAGCCGCTCGAATGGTCACGTACACCTATCATCTTTGACGAGGAGGATCATCCTAGTCGTACCACTGCAGTAGGGTTTTTGCCATAGTTGGTCTCCCCAATAATTCACAACCTCAAGGTCATAAAGATGTTGGTGGACGACGGGCCGGGTTCAATCTGATCTCCCCAACGGTTATCTGCAGGCTTCAGATATCGGAGGAACAACTAGAGGTACCGGCACATTTCAAGGAGTTAATCCCAGCAGGAGCCATCCTAAGGGAAAGGTCACGTTGTCGGTAACATTTGGGGGAGAACTAAACTACCGGACTAAGAGGATTGTGTTTGATGTTGTCGATCTCCCCCTGCCATATAATGGGATTCTTGGATGCCCGGCCTTGGCTAAATTGATGGCGGCATCCCACTATGCCTACAACACCTTGAAGATGCCTGGGCCACTGGGAGTCATCACCATCCCATCAGACGAGAAGGATGCGATCATTTCTGTGGACAAGATGTACCAGGACACGGTCGCGGCAGAGGCAGCGGCCGCAGTGGTTCCCGCTAAGTAAAGCAAAGGAAAAATGACATAGGAACCACTTCGACCGCTGCCTCTGCCGCGACCCCGTCCCTCGGAGTTCACCACAACCGTTGATGACGAGCCGGAGTGTTCCAACAGGGAGAGATCCAAGGTCGCTACACCCCAAGTAAAGAAGGTCCCGGCAGGGCTGGCTGGCGTTGATGGTACTTCCACTATCAGCGCCACCCTCGATGACAAATAGGAAATTGCTCTCGTTGCCTTCCTGCGAGCGAATATCGATGTGTTTGCTTGGAAACCATCTGATATCCCTCGTGTTCCCAGGGAGGTAATCAAGCACCACCTTGCTGTCTGCCCACACGCCCAACTTGTCAAGCAAAAAGTTCGGAAGCAGGCCTTGGAGAGGCATCAGTTCATTACGGAAGAGATCAAGAAACTTGAGGCAGCTGGTTTGGTGAGAGGAGTAATGCATCCCACGTGGTTGGAAAATCCAATAGTAGTCTAGAAGGCTAACTGGAAGTGGAGGCTTTGCATAAATTTCACAGATCTCAAAAAGCTTACCCGAAGGACCCATTTCCCTTGTCGCGTATCGATCAGATTGTGGATTCCACTTCAGGTTGTGATTTGCTCTCCTTTCTGGATGCATATTATGGGTATCACCAAATCTTCATGTCCAAGGAAGATGAACAGAAGACATCATTCATTACTCCATGTGGTATATACTGTTTTGTCCGCATGCCGTTCGAATTAAAAAGTGCCGGGTCCACTTTTGCATGGGCAGTCCAGATTGGTTTTGAGCCACAGCTGCACAGGAATATAGAAGCTTATATGGATGACACTGTGGTCAAGACCAAGGATAGATCCACCCTTATTCAGGGGACGTTTGCTAATCTGCGCAAGATCAATTTGAAGCTTAACCCGGAAATGTGTGTATTTGGTGTTCCTTCTGGCAACTTGCTCGGGTTCTTCGTGTCCCATCGCAGGATCGAAGCCAACCCTGACAAGATCAAAGCTATCGAGCAGATCCAAGTGCCAAGGACAGTTAAGGATGTGAGGCACCTGACAGGATGCGTTGCCGCACTAAGCAGATTCATCTCCAAGTCTGCCGAGCGCGCCCTGCCGTTCTTCAAAATTTTGAAGAAGGCAGGGCTTATGAAGTGGACCCCGGAAGCCGATGCATCTTTGCAAGAGTTGAAGGCCTACTTATCCTCTGTGCCTACCTTGGTTGCTCCCAAACCCCAGGAGCCATTGATGTTGTACTTAGCGGCAACCAACAGGTGGTCACACTGGTGCGCGTCGGTCCTTAACAAACGGTTTTTTACCCCTTTCCGCGACGGCATTTCAAACCGTCGCCAAGTGAGTGTGGGCGATAGGGGGGTCCTTCCCACATGACCCAGAAACCGTCGGGGATATGGAGCAGTGATCCAGAGGCCTTCCAAAATGTAATCATGTGCGATGCAGTACGCACTAAATTCTTTCGCACGTGTGGTATCGGTGATTAAGCGTTTCTAATGACGCAGTGAAACCATACGGTCTGTCGTAATGAACCGTTTGGGATAAATATGTAAGGAACACGGGCCAATATATGAACTGTGTGCGATTTGTGCCCCATCGCACATGAGTTTTCTGCGTAACCCGTCTGCCATGCTAGACTCCATTGCACACGTTTTCCAGTAATTACCGTCTGCAATAATGTTCTATCACAAACGGTTCAGGAGCCCCTTCTCACACATTCAAGTGTTGCAGACCGTTTGTGATTTGTTAGGTATCACGGACGGTTGCCGCAAGAGTGACATGTGCTTTTTGTTTGGGATCCCACAGGATTCCTGAAAAAATTATGACTGGGATTGTATTTTGCATCAGGCATGATTTACTCCCAGTTCTCGTGTGCGATAACACGATATCACAAACGGTTCCGGAGAACCTACACACACGTAGTAGCGCTGCAAATTGTTTGCGATCTGCTGTGTATCACCGACGGTTCTAGTACGACTGACGTATGCTTTCCGATGTGGATCGCACACACTCATTTAGTTGAACCGTGTGTGGAGCGATTGCCAGGTTAAAACAAAAATATACATTTTGAATCGGCACGCAAAAAGCAAATTCGCCATAGTATTCAATTGAACACATAAACAAAAATATCCCATTTTGAATCGGCAAGCAAAAAAGAAAATTCGCCACAATATTTAATTGAGAAAATTGTGTCCACGGGAAGAACATTCATCATATTTCGCAACAATTGCAATTGAACATATGGTAGCTAAATTCCAATGATTTTTCCACAATATATGCATTACGTAATTAATCATAGTGTACAAAATACGAAGACCTCATCAGATGGAAAACAATGGATCCATGTGTTATATGTTTAGCGGCTAACTCTTACTCAATGTTTCAGGAGGACGCATGCTAAAATCTTCATTATCACCAGTGGGATTGATGTAGTGATACAGGAAGAAGTCGCTGATAAATCTCCGAACCATCAGCAATTCACCAGCCAGGAGCGGTTTAGGGGTACTCGGTTTTAAGATGAGCTGCAGTACTTTTAAGATCAGAATGTGCCATATGAGTGGAGTAGAAGATATTAATTAAGATAGACTTACTGGTACTAATTTGCGAGGATCGTCACAACTATCAGCAGATTTGCAGATGGAGATCATGTGTCTGCAAACATAGTATCAACAAAGGTTGGTCTCTGCTTCTTGCTGAGGACACTGAATTTTTTGTACAAAATTAGTCATGTATTTGTCCTGCTAGGAACAACCTAACCTTTGTTAGATGTATTATTTTTATTTGGACAAAATAGAAAGAGGTTTATTTAGAAGCTTGAACATTTGACTTGCGTAAGGAAAGATATTTGCAGATTGTTGGATAAATTTTCCAAAAATAACAGATTTCGGTGTGTTACCAGAGAAACAATCTCATGCTGGACGGGTTGTTCCGTCTTGAACAGGTTCCCTGGTTTAGTTTTGCACAATACGAGCACACTACAAATAATGATGAATTTTGACAACATCAATTATTGAACCAGATATAAATGAAAATTAATTTCAACATCATAGAATTCAATAGCTATCCAAGAATTGCTGAACATGCGTCAGATCCTGAGCATTTGTTGACTCTCTAAAAGAATCGATGTAGTAAACTGTGTTCTTGTTTGGAACAATGAATACCAATATCCTGTGATTTCTACATATTAAGAAAGCCATGAACTTACGAATGATGTCGAAATCTAAAAGACAATTAGTGTATGCATGGCTGTTTACTTCACTTACCGTTCATGATATGGACAGAGAAATGATTCTGCATGGGATGTGTATTCGAAGATACGGAGGACCGTGTTAACGGCCCAGTCCCGTCGGTCCTTACCATCTAGTGTTGTGCCATTTGCTAATGCAGGGTCTATGAAATACACACTCTCCCTTATTCTTCTCTGCGCGTTTAATCCCCTCAGAGGAATAAAATGCAGTTAGCTGTTTATCATTTACAGCTTTGTATGGAGAAGTTGATCAGAGTTTGTTATGTACATACAAAATCAGGCATCTAACAAGAGTGGCATCGAGCACGTTGAAGTTGAAGAAGAGACGTAAGTCCTCGAAACTCACATTGATGGAAATAGCATCGTGTCGGAAATGATCTCTATTGTAGTGGACTAGTAAAGCATGATAACCTGCTGACATTTGACCCATGCAATATTCATGTAACTCGCGGCAAATGGAGCTGCACTCATCAAAGTATTCGCCAACAAGAAATGGCTGGCCATGGACGTAATTGCATGCTTCAAGTACATCTACTTTACTTTTAGCAAGCAACAATTCTACTTCTTCATCATCCATGGTGTCAAAAATAATATTACTCCCCGATTCAAACAAGCTGATGTTAATTTGGTTCTGGGCGATGAGTGCTTTAAGTAAGAGGCAATCATTCTCTATCCTCTTCACTCTCCCGCTGCCCTTCCTCATGTTCGTGGTTGTAGCCTTTCTGGCCACTTCCTTCTTGGTTCTATGCCATACCGCTGAGCTGGCGGTGCTGTTGCGACGTACTGCTAGGTGATACGTCTCCGTCATATCTACTTCTCCAAACACTTTTGCCCTTGTTTTGGACTCTAACTTGTATGATTTGAATGGAACTAACTCGGAATGACGCTGTTTTCAGCAGAATTGCCATGGTGTTGTCTTATGTGCAGAAAACAAATATTCTCAAAATGACCTGAAACTCCACGGAACATCTTCGAAAAAACAATAAAAAAATCCTTGCCAACTAGGGCGCGCCCCCTACCAGGGGGCCCAGACCCTTTCCACGAGGGTGGGGGGGCGCCCCACTAGGGCGCGCCCCCTACCTCGTGGGCCCCCTGGAAACCCTCTGACGCCAACTCCAACTCTATATATTTGCTTTCGGAGAGAAAAAATCATAGAGAAGAAATCATCGCGTTTTACGATACGGAGCCGCCGCCAAGCCCTAAAACCTCTCGGGAGGGCTGATCTGGAGTCCGTTCGGGGCTCGGGAGAGGGGGATTCATCGCCGTCGTCATCATCAACCATCCTCCAGCACCAATTTCATGATGCTCACCGTCGTGCGTGAGTAATTGCATCGTATGCTTGCTGGACGGTGATGGGTTGGATGAGATTTATCATGCAATCGAGTTAGTTTTGTTAGGGTTTGATCCCTAGTATCCATTATGTTCTGAGATTGATGTTGCTATGACTTTGCTATGCTTAATGCTTGTCACTAGGGCCTGAGTGCCATGATTTTAGATCTGAACCTATTATGTTTTCATGAATATATGTGAGTTCTTGATCCTATCTTGCAAGTCTATAGTCACCTACTATGTGTTATGATCCGGCAACCCCGAAGTGACAATAATCGGGACCACTCCCGGTGATGACCATAGTTTGAGGAGTTCATGTATTCACTATGTGCTAATGCTTTGTTCCGGTTCTCTGTTAAAAGGAGGCCTTAATATCCCTTAGTTTCCAATAGGACCCTGCTGCTACGGGAGGGTAGGACAAAAGATGTCATGCAAGTTCTTTTCCATAAGCACGTATGACTATATACGGAATACATGCCTATATTACATTGACGAACTGGAGCTAGTTCTGTGTCACCCTATGTCGGTGTCAAAACCGGCGGATCTCGGGTAGGGGGTCCCGAACTGTGCGTCTAGGCCGGATGGTAACAGGAGGCAGGGAACACTTTGTTTTACCCAGGTTCGGGCCCTCTCGATGGAGGTAATACCCTACTCCTGCTTGATTAATATTGATGGTATGGGTAGTACAAGAGTATATCTACCACGAGATCAAGGAGGCTAAACCCTAGAAGCTAGCCTATGGTATGATTGTTGTATATGGAGTTGATTGCCTACGGACTACAACCCTCCGGTTTATATAGACACCGGATAGGGTTAGGGTTACATAGAGTCGGTTACAATGGTAGGAGATCTTGAATATCCGCATCTCCAAGCTTGCCTTCCACGCCAAGGAAAGTCCCATCCGGACACGGGACGAAGTCTTCAATCTTGTATCTTCATAGTCCAGGAGTCCGGCTGAAGGTATAGTCTGGCTACCCGAACACCCCCTAATCCAGGACTCCACCAGTAGCCCTTGAACCAGGCTTCAATGACGACGAGTCCAGCGCGCAAATTGTCTTCGGCATTGCAAGGCAGGTTCCTCCTCCAAGTCCTTCATATAAGATCGTAAACACCAAGCGTAGTGTCCGGTTCTGCAAAATAAGTTTCCACATATTGCCATAGAGAGAATAATATTGACACAAATCAAATCTGCCGACGTATTCTGCAGTGCGTCATCACACTACGGCCAAGTCCTTCACTCGAATCGTTTTTACTTTTCCACCTCAGCATGTTTTGCGAGGCGGCTTCCTTGGCACGTCTTGTCAAAGCAGAGATCGTGTACCCTTTTTACGGGATTCTCATCAATACGGACGTGGGTAACCCTAATCGCGCCATTTACCACGGCGCTTGGGAGGCAAGCGAGTTTTATTAGGCAGGTGGGGACGCATGACCGCATCCGCCCATATAAGGGGATAAGGATCCACCTTTTTACCTACGCCTTCTTCCTCCTTTGCCTATCCATCTCCTGCGCACTCGAGCTCCAGCGCCCAAGTCCACACTTCCCACCTCAACCTTCTCCAGCGATGTCCGGAGCAGGAGGTAAGTGGAAGGTCTCCTCCGTCACGGAGGGCGACGTAAAAAAGCTTAGGAAGGCCGGATACTTGTCCAAAGACATCGCGCACCGGCTTCCCGAGAAGGGGCAGCTCCTCCCCACCCCAAGGCCCCATGAGAGGGTAGTATTTCTTCCCCACTTCCTCCGCGGACTGGATTTTCCACTTCACCCATTCGTCCGGGGGCTCATGTTCTACTATGGCCTGGATTTTCATGATCTGGCCCCGAACGTCATCCTCAACATCTCGGCGTTTATCGTCGTGTGCGAGGCTTTCCTCCGCGTCCGCCCCCATTTCGGCCTCTGGCTCAAGACCTTCAACGTCAAGCCCAAGGTGGTGTGCGGCAACCAGGCGGAGTGCGGAGGCGCCATGGCTAGCAAGATTGCCAATGTCATGTGGTTCGAGGGCTCCTTCGTAGAGACCCTAAAGGGGTGGCAAGCCGGGTGGTTTTACATCACCGAGCCACGCGATCCAAAATGGAGCACAGCCCCCGAGTTCCGATCCGGACCCCCCACGCGGCTCATGTCCTGGAAAGAGACGGGACTATCATGGGTTAACGAGGAAGAGGTGACCGGACTGAAGACATGCATCCAGTACCTGGTAAACAAGTCAATCAGGCTTGTAAATGTAGTCCAGGTCATGCTCGTTCGCCGAATCCTCCCGTGTCAACAACGGGACTTTACTCTGTGGGAGTTCGACCCGGCACAGCACCAAACCCTTAATAGGCTCTTCGACACGACGTATGAAGACGTTTGGAAGGCGCTAATCAAAGGTGCCGAGGCTCCCGCATCCGCTTCCGAGGACCGCGGATACAGCTCGCAGCGTCACGCTAGCGAGGTAAGCTATTTTCACCTTTTATAGGATGTTCAGCTTTTTTCATAGTTTAACTTTATGTGGGATCTAAACTCCCTTACCTTTGACAGGCTTGGCGGGCGGTATCCGGACCGGTTAACTGTCCGGCTCCGCTGCCCGAAGACCCAGCCCCAGCTCTACTAGTAAAGCTGCTGGCTCCGGCGCCTTATGTGGTGCCGGAAAAGAAGGCCAAGAAGAAGAAGACCATGGGGACTCGAAAGAGTACCCGCAACATGGTGTTGTCGGACTCGTCATCCGACGAGTCCGAGACGCCCTCCTCCCGTGAAAACGAGGAGGAGGAAGAAGAAATCTCTCTCCCCCCCCAGCGGATGGAGGAAAGAAAAGGAAGGTCCCCCCAAGGGGGAAGGCCGAAGGGTCCAAGAAGAGGAAGACCCCTCCACCGGTCTACGCCCCCGACGCCGACGAGGACGAAGAGGAGTGGCCGGACAGGGCCAGGCGTCCGGCGAAATCGTAAGTGTTCGGATACCAGAGTAACAAATGATATTCCTTTTGTTGCGCAGCTTTCCCTAATGTCGAATATAATCATGCAGCCCGCCCCGGGCCGAACTCAACGAGTCGTCGAGCGGCTCCCTGGATTCATCGGACATGAACTCAGTTCCGCCCATTGTCTCACCCCGCACTGCGGATGACGCCGAAGTGGCGTCACAACAAGCTCCAGGGCAGGAGGAGGTGGTCCTGGAGGAGCCACAAGGCGACCTCCCGGACTCCAGGAGTAAAGGGGACAAAACCCCCCAGGGCTCCAAGTCCAGCTTTATGCCGGACACCGTGCCGGAATCTTCAACAGTTCCGGACTGCGGTAGGAAAACTCCTTCCAAGAGGAGCAAGTCTTCTGAACCGGCAGCATCCGTCCAACTGGAGGCGCCAGATAATCTGCTTGAGGTGCTTGAAGGCGCCTCTATCGACGAGGAGCATTGTACTATTATGAGTACGGTGATCCAGAAGGTTCAGTCCGCCAAGAGCGGACTGACTGAAGCTTGCGCTAGCCTTCTAACAGGCTTCGAGATAAGTAAAAATATGTTAAAATATTACCGCATAGACAGTAGCCCCTGATGCTCTGTTTGGCGTTTGGAAAGAAAAGCCGAATAGAGGATCTAGTAAATTTCGCAGGAGTCTAACAAAAAGAGTCAATATGCGTATGCAGGCTTCGCTGCTATCCACCGCCGGACTGACTGCGGAGGTGGGTGTCCTGAAGCAGGACCTCGAACGGGCCGAGCAAGAGCTCGGCCTTGCCAAGCGGCAGCTCGAGGAGAAAGAAGGTAAGAAATACCTTACAGAAAAATTGCCTATAGAGAGGCGTGATTGCAAAAAATAACAGGATTGCACTGCTTATTATAGGTGGCACGACTGAGGTGGCGACCCTCAAGCAGGCGCTGTCCGAGGCTGAAAAGAAAACGGCCGCGGAGCGCACCGAGCGAGAGAAACTCGGGGCTGAGGTCGGCGAGGTGCAGCAAGAGCTTCAGGCTCTCATGAAAAAACATGAGAGTTTGGAGCTTGAGTCAAAGACCCAAGCGTCCGAGCTCGCGGTGGCCCTTGAGGCTGCCAAGTCTGCCAAGGCCGAGGCCCAAAAGGCCCTCCAAGAGTTGGAGGTGAAAAAGATAGCAGCGGGTAAGGCATTCTCTATGCAAAGCGGAAATATAAAAGTAAACTACTTGTTACTTACCCGAATCCGGAGCTCTCCAAGGGCATTCACAGATCTTCCCCGCAGCGTATCCGATGCCGCCGCATTCTACCGAGCTGAACAGGGCAGCTCGATGGAGAAGGTGTTCTGGTCTCAGTATGCTGAGGCCGGACACCCTGTGCCCTTGAGCGACCAGCTGAAATAGCTGGTCGAGCTCCACAAGGCGGCCGAACAGGCCATGAAGGGCTTCATAGTTCGGCTGTGGCCCAGAGAGGCCCTGCTTGGGAGCTACTTCGGGCTGGTGCGGCGGCTGGTGGAGGCCTGTCCAAGGCTCGAGGTCATCAAGTGCTCCGTCTGCATCGAAGGTGCCCGTAGGGCCCTTGCCCGTGCAAAGGTGCACTGGGGTAAGCTGGACGGTGAGAATCTTGTTAGGGCCCTTGCCCTCTGCTAATAGTGCCACATCACCTCGGTTACTGTTGACAAACTCGAGCTAGTTCAAAAAAATGATTCAAATTAAAATTTAAAATATAGGCAAACAGTAAAATTTTCAAATATCAAAACTAAAATGTTCAGGTTGTGTCAAATAAATCGTAAGTAATTATGGTGGAGAAACCAAACTTGGATAAAATTTTTAAAGGCTCCAAAACAATTAAAACAGTAGTGAAAAAAATTAAACAAATGCCAGTCGAATTTATAAAATGCTAAAACTATTTTATTATGGGTTAAGAATTAATCTCATAGTAGTTTGTTGATAAATACAAATTTAGGCACTAGTTGTAAATTTTTTAAAAAAAAAACTAAAAATAAAAGAAACTACAAAAATAATAATATAAAAACAGAAAAAAAAACTGTCAAAGAACACAAAAAACAAATAGAAGACCCCCCCCCCCCCCCCCGCTGGACCATGGCCCAGCAGGACATCGGGCCGCCAGGCCGGCCCAGCCGCGCCCCACTCCCTTATCCCCTGGTGCCGAAACCCTAACCCCCTAACCGCACCACTCCCCCCACTCCCTCGCCCCCTCCCGATCCAGATTGGATCGGGGCGAAACCCCCCACTTCCCCCACTCCTCTCTCTGCCTCCGCCGACACCCTCTAGATCGGGGCACGACCCAGACGAGGCCGCAACGCCACCGCTCGTCCCCGACACCATGCCTCACCGCCGCCGCCCAGAAGCTGCCACGCCATCGCCAGAACCATGCCGCCGCCACCCACCGTTCAACCCCAACGCCCTTGGATCCCATCGCCGTCGTCCTCGTCTCCACCTCGCCAGACACGACCTCAACTCCTCCCCAAGCCCACTGCCAGCCCCCTACGAACCCCTGTGAGCTTCCCCCTCCTCGCGCTCCCTCCGTCCCGAATGGTCGCCGTGCCTCCTCGCATGCGTTGGCCATCGCGACGCCGTGCTCGTCAAGTGCTTCGGCCCGCACCCCGTTCGGTCACCCTGAACCCAACCACGCGCCTTGCGCCACCGCATCACCGCCACATCACCGCTGGCCCCCACGCCCTGTGCCCGCTGCCGTGCTTCGGCACCCCGGAGCTCCTCTTCCCCCCTTACTACATCGGCATGCGCTGCGCACACGCACGACGCGTCAGGCTCGCGCCCCGGTTGCCTGCCTCCTTGCCGTGCAGTCCGCGCCCCGCCTGCCTCCGCCCTGCCGTCGCGTCCTCTTGCTGTGGCCTCCCCGGCCGGCATTCTTCGCCGCCCCCAACTGCTCCGCCCTTCCCCACTTCGCCCCTGGCGCTTGCGCCGTCGCCCCGCCGGCGCCTCGCTGCGCCGTGCCCCGTGGCTAAGCTGGGCGAGCGCCCTGTCAGCCGAGCTGCGCCCAGCGCCCGCTCCAGCCGCTCGGTGCCCACACGCCCGCTTCAGCCGCACGCCCGCTAAGGCCTTGTGGGCCGCTGACCACAGGGGCCCACGCCCCTGTCAACAAAAAAAGATGATTTAAAAAATATAATAAATAAATAATTAATAATAAAAATATTTAATTAATGAACTAATTAACTAAATAATTAACTTAATTAATCCTGTTTAGTTAAAACTAATTAAACTTGATAAACCTAATTAACTAATTAAACTAATAAATCTTGTTTAGTTAGTCTGAGTCAATGACGAACGGGACCCACACGTCTATTGACCCAGTCAACAGATGGTTGACTGATGACATCATGCTGACATCATAATGGCATTTTTCTAAATTAAATTAATTCTGTTAATTCTAAAAATGATTTAAATCTTTTAAAATTAATATAAAGTAAACCGTAGCTCGGATGGAAAAACTTTGTACGTGAAAGTTACTCAGATCGACGCAACTAGCATACCGAACACGCAACTTTCCCCCTCCGGTTCATCTGTCCGAAAACGCGAAACACCGGGAATACGTTCCCGGATGTTTTCCCCCTTCACCGGTACCACCTCGTACCACGTTAGGGCACGCCTAGCATCATGCTTTGTCATGTCATGCATCGTCATGCATTTGTTTGCATTATATTTATTGTTTCTTCCCCCTCTTCTCTCGCTAGACCCCGAGACCGACGTCGCTGCTACCCAGTACGACTACGGTGTTGACGACCACTCTCTCTTGCGAGAGCAACCAGGCAAGCCCCCCCTTGATCACCAGATATCGCCTACTCTCCTCTATACTGCTTGCATTAGAGTAGTGTAGCATGTTACTGCTTTCCGTTAATCCTATCCTGATGCATAGCCTGTCATTGTTGCTACAACTGTTGATACCTTACCTGCAATCCTAAATGCTTAGTATAGGATGCTAGTTTATCATTAGTGGCCATA
This sequence comes from Triticum urartu, assembly GCF_056163025.1. Taxonomy (NCBI): domain Eukaryota; kingdom Viridiplantae; phylum Streptophyta; class Magnoliopsida; order Poales; family Poaceae; genus Triticum; species Triticum urartu. The sequence continues at coordinate 353,165,827 of NC_141878.1, read as the reverse complement.
CATTCTTGTCCGTTTGCCATGCTATACTATCTGGCCGTGATCACTCGGGAGTTGATCACGGGTATATACCTATACTTTATACATGATACATGTGATGACTAAAGTCGGGTTGGCTTGAGGAGTACCCGCGAGTGATTCACGGATTGGGGGCTGAAAGGACCTTTGCCCTGACGGCCCTCTGGGTGGATCTTTGTGGCGGAGCGAGAGGGCAGGTTGGGACCACCTAGGAGAGAGGTGGGCCTGGCCCTGGTCGGCGTTCGCGGTGTCTTCAAGATAACACGTTTAACGAGATCTTGGTATTTGATCTGAGTCTGGCTACTGGCCTATACGCACTAACCATCTACGCGGGGATAATTATGGGCACTCGACGTCGTGGTATCAGCCGAAGCCTTCATGACGTCAGCGACTGAGTGGCGCGCGCCGGATTGGACTGGAACGCCTGCTAGGCTAGGTCTGCTTCCGGCCGCGTTCGCAACGTGCAGGTGTGCAAAGGGCGATGGGCCGAAACCCCTGCGTCATAGGATTTAGACCGGCGTGCTGACCTCTCTGTTGTGCCTAGGTAGGGCTGCGACGTGTTGATCTTACGAGGCCGGGTATGACCTAGAAAAGTGTGTCCGGCCAAATGGGATCGAGCGTGTTGGGTTATGTGGTGCACCCCTGCAGGGAAGTTAATCTATTCAAATAGTCGTGATCTTCAGTAACAGGACGATTTGGAGTTGTACCTTGACCTTATGACAACTAGAACCGGATACTTAATAAAACACACCCTTCCAAGTGCCAGATACAACCCGGTGGTCGCTCTCTAACAGGGCGATGAGGAGAGGATCGCCGGGTAGGTTTATGCTACATGATGCTACTTGGTGAACTTACCATCTACTCTCTTCTTCTGCTGCAAGATGGAGGTTACCAGAAGCGTAGTCTTCGAAAGGACTAGCTATCCCCCTCTTATTCCGGCATTCTGCAGTTCAGTCCACATATGATACCCTTATTCCATTTGATACCAATGCATACATATGTAGTGTAGCTCCTTGCTTGCGAGTACTTTGGATGAGTACTCACAGTTGCCTTTCTCCCCCTTTTCCTCTTTCCTATACCCGTTTGCTGCGACCAGGCGTTGGAGCCCAGGAGCCAGACACAACTGTCGATGACGACTACTACTACTCGGGAGGTGCCTACTACTACGTGCAGCCTGCTGACGACGATCAGGAGTAGTTTAGGAGGATCCCAGGCAGGAGGCCTACGCCTCTTTCGATCTGTATCTCAGTTTATGCTAGCCTTCTTAAGGAAAACTTGTTTAACTTATGTCTGTACACAGATATTGTTGCTTCCGCTGACTCGTCTATGATCGAGCTCTTGTATTCGAGCCCTCGAGGCCCCTGGCTTGTAATATGATGCTTGTATGACTTATTTTATTTGTAGAGTTGTGTTGTGATATCTTCCCATGAGTCCCTGATCTTGATCGTACACGTTTGCGTGTATGATTAGTGTACGATTGAATCAGGGGCGTCACAGCCGCTTTGTGAGTTTTCATCCATTTGTCCGAGAAGCGGGGAGAAGTCTCAAACATTTCGGCCGCGAGGTGCGGCCACTAGCGTAGGCCTAGTTGGTATTTTAATTATAGGAAATTCAGATGGAGTTCGAACATCATCAAAATCGATGTGTGCCTGTGGCGTGCTCTCACGACCTCGTGGAAAAAATTGGTAAAGATTGGCACAAGTTTTGATGACCGCTCCTTCCAAACCGGAGCATCTCACATGAAGGATTATGGTTTTCCAAAAGGAGACGTGTCAATTCAAACTCCTGTGGCCGGTGACTTCATCGTTTGGCATCATAAAAATTTCCCCACGGTACGCAGTCACCAATATACCACGTGTTTGATTTTCTGGCGCATTTGAGGTATCGTTAGCTATATTTAACACATTTTTTTGAGATTAACACGCATTTTGTGCATAAAAATAAAATTCCAACCAGAACTGCATGTGTTGTTGAACAGGATGAGGATCGCCATTCGATCTGCGAGTACCCAACGGTGCAGACGTATGATCCATGGGGTTTGGGTTCTGGCCAATCAGAAAGCATGACTCAGATCGTGGGCGGGGTGGCGGGGTTTGTTCGGCACACAGCTTTCATCAATGAACCGTGTGCTATTCGCAAACCAGATTGCATATATTTGTTCACACATATAATCAGAGTAATAAAAATAATAATAACAAAAGAGAGTTCATATTCATTGCCTGAGCTAATAGCATATCAAGGTGATGTAGGGTAGGAACCCTGGGGCCGATATTTCATGATATTAGCGAACCCCGCGACGAACACGAAGAACACAAATGGGAAACAAGGCGAACACAAAGGAAAACATGGGAGAAACACTAAACCAACACAAGATAGTCACACATGTGCTAGATCCTCGGATACATAAGAGGTCACACGGTACACGATCAACTAAGGACGATACAAGGGTAACGGTCTTCTCCGTGAGGAGGTCTTGATGTTCTTCTCCGCAAGGAGGTCTTGAATCCAAAGGGATCTTCTCCGAAGAGGCCGCGGTCTCTCACGAGGAGTAGATCCGATGTGGATGAGCGTAGCTCGATCTCTGAAATGAGCTAAACCAACGCTAACCCTAGCTAGGATGAATAGGGGGTCTATTTATAGTCTAAGTGCAAATGGGGGCGAAATTAGGGGTACATGGGCTTCGGGCCCGAATCTGGACACAACCAGGTACCGGACGTCCGCTGGGGACCGGTCGTCTGGTGTCTCAGGAGCGGCCAGACGTCCGGTGGCTGCCGATCCTCCGCTCATTCTGGCTCGGAGTTGGTGTAGCGGATTTCCGGTGGCTGCCGGTCATCCGCTTGTTTGGCTCGGGTGCAGGGGCACCGGTCATCCGGTCTGGGCCGGATGTCCTCTCGCTTGGTTCAGCTAGAGCATCAAGCGTCGGACGTCCGGTCCCGGCCGGCGTCCGGTGGCTGGGACTTTTCCTGCAGCCCTGCTTCTTCTCAGTCTTCTCGTCCATCCTCTACTAATTCTTTTCCTTGCTCCTTAGCTTCTCCATGATACCTGAGTATGCACAAAGTGTCTGTATGAGGTAGTAGCCAAGTCTCATGTGCATCGAAGTGGAATTGTGAGAGGAGAGATGTCACCTTGGTTTCAAGAGCTCTTGCACATGCTCATGTCATGGGTCCAAGAGGTGTCGTAGGCGATGTAGTTGGGTCAATGGGGATGGCCTTGGGATGCTCCGCATCATCTCCCCTCCCTTGGGGAAGATCCGTCCTCGGATCAAATTCTTCATCACCATGGAAGGGAGAGAGATCTTTGATGTTGAAGATGTCGCTCATGTTGTACTTGTCACGCGGGAGGTCGATCTTGTAAGCATTATCGTTGTAGCGTGCGAGCACCTTGAAGGGTCCATCCGCTTGGGGTCGAAGTTTGGACTTGCGTTCATGTGAAAACGGTCCTTGCGAAGGTGTAGCCACAGGATATCACCAATGTTGAAGACCAGAGGTTGCTTGTTGAAGTTGAGCTTGGTCGCAAGGCATTGAACTTGGCACTCGATGGTGTTTCTTGTATCTTCATGCACCTTCTTGAGATTTGTCCCTCATGCACTAGCGTCCAAATTGATGCGTTCTTGGAGGGGTAGAGGGAGAATGTCCAATGGTGACAAAGGGTTGAAGCCGTAGACGACCTCAAAGGGGGACTTGCCGGTTGTGGAGTGTCTTTCTTGGTTGTAGGCGAACTCGGCAATAGGTAGGCACTTCTCCCACTCCTTGATGTTCTGCTTGATTAGTACTCGAAGTAGAGCGGAGAGTGTGTGGTTGGTAACTTCTGTTTGGCCGTCGGTTTGTGGATGATATGCCGTAGAGAAGAGTAGCTTGATTCCGAGCTTCGCGCATAGGGTCTTCCAAAAGTAGCTAAGGAACTTGACGTCGCGGTCCAAGACGATAGTATTTGGCACTCCATGTAGACGCAATATTTCCCTACAAAATAGATTAGCAACATGTGAAGCATCGTCTATCTTGTTGCAAGGAATGAAATGTGCCATTTTTGAGAAACGGTCCACAACGACAAATATCGAATCCTTCCCATTTCTAGTCCTAGGTAAACCAAGTACAACGTCTATGCTAATGTATTCCCATGGTTGATATGGAATTGGTAGAGGCATATAAAGGCCATGGGATTGAGCTTTGGACTTAGCTTTGCGACATGTAGAGCATCGGTTGGTGAAGCGGTTGACGTCGCGGTACATCTTGGGCCAAAAGTAGTTCTTGGAGAGCGTGGCGAAAGTCTTGTCGCATCCAAAATGTCCCATAAACCCTCCTCCATGCGATTCCTGCAAAAGCAATGAATGAAGAGAAGACTCGAGGAGGCAAAGTTTGTTAGCTCTCATAAGATATCCATCTTTGATGTAATAGCGTTCCCAAGAGGTGTGCGTCAAACACTTGGCATAAGGAGTGGCAAAAGTAGGGTCATGCGCATACAATTCTTTGATATGCTCAAAACCAATGACATCTAATTCAAGTTGAGTAACAAGCATGCATATGCAAGAAAGGGCATCCGCCACAATGTTTTCCTTACCCTTAATGTACTTGATGACCTTAGGAAAAGACTTAATAAATTCACTCCATTTAGCATGATGCTTGTTCAACTTGGTTTGGCCCTTAAGGTACTTGAGCGTTTCATGATCGGGACGAATGATAAACTCATGAGGGCAAAGATAGTGTTCCCATTCCTGCAAAACACGGACTAAAGCATATAGATCTTTGTCATAGATGGGGTAATTGAGTTGCGTGCCGGAGAGTTTCTCACTAAAGTAAGCTATGGGGCACTTCTCTTGCGTTAACACACCTCCTATGCCATTACCACTAGCATCGCAATGAATCTCAAAGGGTTTGTTAAAGTTGGGTAAAGCAAGCACGGGAGCATGAGTAAGCAAATTCTTAAGCTCATTGAAAGCGGTATCTTGGGATGGTCCCGAAACAAAAGGCACATTCTTCTTGCTCAAAGCATGCAAAGGCAAAGCAATGGTGCTAAAATCTTTCACAAAGCGACGATAGAAACCCGCAAGGCCAAGAAAGCTACGCACTTGTTGCAAATTGGTTGGTTGTGGCCAAGTCTAAATAGCATTGATCTTGGACTCATCAACATGAACACCCTTAGAAGAAACAACAAAACCCAAGAAAACAAGCTTGTCAACGCCAATAAGGCATTTCTCCATATTAGCATAGAGATGCACTTTTCGAAGAGTTTGCAAAATGGTTCGGACATGGGTGACATGTTCTTTGAGAGACTTGCTAAAAACAAAGATACCATCGAAGTAGACCACAACAAACACACCATTGTAAGGGCAAAAGACATGATTCATAAGGCGCATAAAAGTACATGGTGCTTCCGATAGACCCATAGGCATGACTAACCACTCATACAAGCCAAACTTGGTTTTTAAAGCGGTTTTCCATTCATCACCCTCTTGTATACGGATTTGATAGTAACCACTTTTAAGATCAATTTTAGAAAAGATAGTGGAACCACTAAGTTCATCAAGCATATCATCAAGGCATGGAATGGGGTACCTATAACGAACGGTGATAGCATTGATAGGTCTACAATCGGAGCACATGCGAAAGCTACCGTCTCGTTTGGCACAAGAATGACCGGGACGGCACAAGGGCTCAAACTTTCACGGACATGTCCATGGTCTATGAGATGCTTTACTTGCCTTTGTATTTCTTTGGTTTCTTCAGGGTCGACGCGGTAGGGAGCATTGTTCGGAAGTGGTGCTCCGGGGATGAGGTCGATGTGGTGCTCAATGCCTCGTACTGGAGGTAGTCCCGGAGGTAGCTCGTCGGGGAAAACATCGTGAAATTCCTGCAAAAGAGAATACAACACTATAGGAAGAGTGTGAGAAGTGTTAGTTTGTGGTGCATTGTCGTTGCACACAAGGACTTAGTGTAGGACACTAGATGGGTTCTCACACACTCCTCTTATCTCACTTTTGGTGGCAAAATAGGACTAAGTTCTTATTTTCACTCATCATGGAGGTGTTTTATTTGGGCTTGTGGCGCTCACTCTCTTTTTCATGGCTCGCTCTCTCACTATGATCTCCACGATGGGTGGCTTGCTTATTGGGCGAAGGACGTAATCCTTGCCCTTCATCTTGAATATGTAGTGGTTTGTTCGGCCGTTGTGGATGACTCCTCTATCAAATTGCCATGGGCGTCCAAGGAGAAGGTGGCAAACGGTCATTAGAACGACGTCGCACTCCAAGGTGTCTTCGTAGGCTCCAATTTTGAAGGAGACTTGTACTCAATGCTCGACTTGGATAGTGCCGGAGTGGCTAAGCCATTGCACTTTGTATGGATGTAGATGCTTCGTCTTGGGCAATTGGAGCTTGGAGCAAAGTTCTTCACTTGCGAGGTTATGACAACTCCCTCCATCGATGATGACCTTGACGGATCGTCCATTGATGCCGGCCTTGGTGTGGAATATGTGGCATCTTTGGTCTTCGTCTTGGTGATGCTGGAGAGTCAAGACTTCGGAGACAACAAGAGCGGGACTTGAATCTTCATCGCAAAAGACTTGCTCCTCTTGATCCTTCACTTGTCGGTGCATGGAGACTTTCTCAAGAGCGTCCATTTCTCCTTCACTAATCGAGTCGTATGTGATGTCATCATTGAGGATCATGGTCCGCTTGTTGGTTCACTCGTAGGACTTGTGGCCTCGGCCTCCGCATGTGAAGCATTTGAAGGAACTCTACTTGACGGTATCCTCGGTTGGGGTTGATGATGATGAAGCTCTCAGCTTGAAGTTGCTTGTAGTAGGAGGATGACTTGGAGTAGACGAAGATTTCTTGGAACTTGACTTGTCGATGTTGCTAGTAGAAGGCTTGGTAGACGGTGTTGGAGTCGTTGAAGCTTGGGTGTTGGAGAAGCCGTATGACTTGGATGAGAACTTGGCATACTTAAAATCATCTTGCACTTGGTGTTCCGCTTTGGTAGCTCGATGCACTAGCTCGATGAGGTTCGAGTATGGTTGGAAGTCGACGATCTTCTTGATAGGATGGTTGGGTCCATTCAAGAAACATGCCATTGTTTGCTCATCGTCTTCCGTGACGTTGGCTCTTATCATGGCAATCTCCCTCTCCTTGTAGTACTCTTCAAGGCTCTTGGTTGCTTGCTTGAGTAGTTGAAGTTTCTTGAAGAGGTCGCAGTTGTAGTAGGTAGGCACGAAGCGTGCTCGCATGACATCCTTCATTTGTTCCCAAGTGGTGATAGGTGGTTCACCTCTTGCCTCACGGCGGTCGATGACTTGTTCCCACCAAATGTGGACATAGTCTTGGAACTCAAGGGATGCCATCGCGATCTTCTTCTCTTCGTTGTAGTTGTGTAAACGGAAGATCTTGTCAACTTTCAATGCCCATGAAAGGTAATCTTCGGGATCGTTACTTCCGTTGAACTTGGGCATGGTGAACTTGAGCTTGCCATAGCGTTGCTCTTCATTGTGTTGGGGTCGGGGATGATGACGCCCATGTTGTTGATAATTGTCCAACTCGTGTTGCTCATGGCGCAGAGGGTTGTCGACCTAATGTTGGACTTGTCGTGGAGGATGTCCATTCTCGTCATGCTCTTGATGAACTTGATGTTCTTGGCGAGCTTGTGGAGGAGCTTGTCGATCTTGACATTGCACGCGAGCTTGATGTCGTCGTTCATGGACTTATTCGCGAAGTGCTTCCTCTTGTTCACACGCTTGTCGGCCTCGGTTGGCTACAGCCCGACTTGAATCTTGGAGGGCTTTTTGCGCCTCAAGTGCTTGAGCTTCACGGAGTTGTTGTCCTTGGCATTGTGCTTCAGCATCTTGTTCTACATGGTGTAGGCGCGCTCTCTCTTCCTCTTCATGTTGGCGTTGGCGTTGCCGTTCTCGTGCTAGTGGAAAGGCCTCTTGGGTTTGATGTCGTCGATGCTCTTGAGAGTCGGTGTCGCATAGAGGATTGAGGCTTGCTTCACGATCATTGCGCACGACACGGCGTAGAGTGTTCGATGTCGGTGTACTTGAGCCGGAGAGAGTGAAGTCGGAGTGGTGACTTGAACGGCTCCTTCTTGTCGAGGGCGAAGTGGAAGATGAGCGGTTGAGCAACACAGCGCGAATCTCGTACATCCTTGTGTCATTCTCTTGCTTGTGATCGTTGAGCTTGTGGTCGAAGTAGTCCCTTGTACGTTGCTCAGAGAGTCGCAAGTCGGCGGCGAGGTTGTCGATGCGTTCACTCATAGCTTGTTGCTCTTGATGCAAAGCACGTTGTGCACCAAAAAGGTGACTGTTGGTGACATAGGAGTTCATGTCGTCGTCGTGCTCAATGAAGAGTGGGCTGGTAGAAGTACTTGGCCTATACATCATTCCAAGAAAAATGTGAGTGGTAGAAAGAGAAGAACGAATACCAAATGTACCTTGACCAAAGTTGAAAGTGGATCGATGATCACTCCAATGTAGGACAAGGAAATAGCACAATTGGTACTAGCTCTTGTCGGTTTCTCACACCTACACAAGTAAAAGCTTATGGTGGAGCTTGGTTAGGATGGTGGCGCAAAATTTGATGCAATTGTAAGTGAGCTTCAATAATGTCGGAAAAGATTCACAAGATGCAATGTAACAAGTAGACCAAGCATATAAGGTACATGGAAACACACACGCAAAAAGATAAGTGGGGTCGTGCAACCAAGGGTGAGCCAAAATGTGGAATCCACAAAAATGCTCTTGTTGCACAACACTAGAGACATGCTAGCATGATTGCACAATAGGCGGATACAAAGAACTTGTGCACAACCTACTTAGCAAAAATGCAACGACTTCTATCCCAAGTATGCTCTATGAAAGGTGTTTCTATGATATGATCCAAGATGATCTAGTATGACAATCTTAATTTTGTATGATGCTATGGTTCTTGCTTAAAAGCTCTTTGCTTATCTTTCCTTTTTGCTTAAAAGCTTGTTTGGCTCTTTGTTGTTTGAGATCTTTTCTCATGAAATTCTTGACGAACCAAGATAGCAATTGTGTATGCGATGACTACTTTGTGACACAAGAGATGATACCAAGATATGCAACAATGATGTATGTATGCTATGGGAAGTATGATCACTAATGTGCACAAGTCTCATTGCCGGCAATGCTCAAAGGCTAGTCTCGATGGGTAAGCAACGCAAAGGAGTAAGGCTATGATGTCTATCAATGTAATGGCAAGAATAATATATCCAATACCGAGGTTAGGTTACCATTTCTTGCTTACGGTATGGTGTAAAAATGATGGCACGAATACCAAGGTGTAGTCGAGGTTGTCGTTGTTGATGACGCGTCTGTGGCAAAAATGAGCGGCAGTGATGTCGATGTCGAACCGTAGCTAGATAGCCGAAACACAAATAGGACACGGTATCTCAACTCAAATTCACAAAGCGCAAAGTAGCAAACGTGTCATAGAGCGAAATGGGTATGCAATGGTGGTGGTATGCGGAACTGGTGGAGGTGTATAGTGGTGGTAGTGCGTATGCGGAAATGTGGGGCGGTGGTGGTGACTAGGCTGAAAAATATTCAGTTTCGTCAGGGAACTCCGGACATCCGGTGGGTGAGTGCTTCTCCGGTCGTCGGACGTCCAGTGGCGAGCGGAAGTCCGGTGCCTGGGCACTGTTCAAACACGGGATGAACTTCACGTGGGCAGAGTGGATGAGGTGAAATTCGTCGATTGTGGGCGATTTCGTGGATGGAAAGGGTGGAGACAAGGGGAAAAAGCTAGATCCACTCAAAACAAAGCAAATCCAGAGATCAAAACCAACAAAATTTCAACACACCAACAAATCACAAAAAAAATTGGGGCTATTTTTGTGGGGAATTTTCGAATTAGGACGAAAAACAACAAAAACTAGGCTAGAAACACAACGGGGAGGCTCGGAAATCGTGATCAACGTGGCTCTAGATACAAAGTGATGTAGGGTAGGAACCCTAGGGGCCGATCTTTCACGATAGGAGTGAATCCCATGATGAACACGATGAACACAAAGGGAAAAAAGGGGAACACAAAGGAAACCATGGGAGAAACGCTAAACCAACACAAGATAGTCACACATGTGCTAGATCCTCGGATATATAGGAGGTCACACGGTACACGATCAACTAAGGACGATACAAGAGTAACGGTCTTCTCCGTGAGGAGGTCCTGATGTTTTTCTCCGCAAGGAGGTCTTGAATCCAAAGGGATCTTCTCCGAAGAGGCCGTGGTCTCTCACAAGGAGTAGATCCAATGTGGATGAGTGTACCTCGATCTCTAAAATGAGCTAAACCAACGCTAACCCTATCTAGGATGAATAGGGGGTCTATTTATAGTCTAAGTGCAAATGGGGGCGAAAGTAGGGGTACATAGGCCTCGGGCCCGAATCTGGACACAGCCAGGTACCGGACGTCCGCTAGGGTGTAACGCCCTCGATGCGGCTATAGCTCCCACGTGTCGAGGCACGACTTAGAGGCATAACCGCATTGAAAGCAATGTCGCAAGTTAGGCAATCTTCACAACATCCCATGTAACATAGATAATAAAAGGGGAGATACATAGTTGGCTTACACTCGCCACGTCAATCAAAGTACATAAATAGCATTACATCAATCAAACACTCATGGCCCGACTACGGCGCCAAAATGAAAGATAAACCCAACATGCGACACGGTCCCGATCACCCCAACTGGGCAACACTACTGATCATCAGGGAAAGACACGTAGTAACGGCGTGAGTCCTCGTCGATCTCCCATTTGAGCTCAAGCGCATCATATTCACGGAATCATCAGGCCCTGCATCTGGTTTAATAGTAATCTGTGAGCCATAGGGACTCAGCAATCTCGCACCCTCGCGATCAAGACTATTTAAGATTATGGGTAAGGCAAGGTAAATATGTGGAGCTGCAGCAAGCGACTAGCATATATGGTGGCTATCCTGTTCGCAAAAGAGAGCGAGAAGAGGAGGCAAAGCGTGAACGAGTAACTAGAGAACAATCTGCGGAAAGCATTACTCCAACACCGTGTACACTTCCCGGACTCTGCCGAGAAGAGACCATCACGGTAACTCACACGGTTGATTCATTTTAATTAAGTTAAGGTTCAAGTTATCTACAACCGGACATTAACAAATTCCCATCTGCCCATAACCGCGGGCATGGCTTTCGAAAGTTCAAATCCCTGCAGGGGAGTCCCAACTTAGCCCATGACAAGCTCTCATGGTCAACGAAGGAATATACCTCCTCCCGAGACGTTCCGATCAGACTCGGTATCCCGGTTCTTCAAGACACTTCGACCAGTTAAAACAAATCCAGCAACACCGCCTGAATATGCTGACAAATCCCGATAGGAGCTGCACATATCTCTTTCTCAGGGCACACTGAGATAGGTCAAGCTACAAGTAAAACCAACCCTCGAGTTTCCCCGAGGTGGCCCCACAGGCTGCCTGGTTCGGACCAACACTCAGAGGAGCACTGGCCCGGGGGGGGGGGGTTTAAATAAGATGACCCTCGGGCTCCGGAAACCCAAGGGAAAAAGAGGCTAGGTGGCAAATGGTAAAACCAAGGTTGGGCATTGCTGGAAAAGCTTTAATCAAGACGAACTATCAAGGGGTTCCCATTATCACCCAACCGCGTAAGGAACGCAAAATCCGGGAACATAACACCGATATGACGGAAACTAGGGCGGCAAGAGTGGAACAAAACACTAGGCGAGAGGCTGATCCTTCCACCCTTTACCAAGTATATAGATGCATTAAGATAAGAAGATAATATAATGATATCCCAACAAGTAAAAAATGTTCCAACAAGGAACGGTCTCCAATCTTCACCTGCAACTAGCAACGCTATAAGAGGGGCTGAGCAAAGCGGTAACATAGCCAATCAACGGTTTGCTAGGACATGGTGGGTTAGAGGTTTGACATGGAAATTTGGGAGGCATCATAAGCAAGTGGTAGGCATCGTAGCATAGGCATAGCAAAAGAGCGAGCATCTAGCAAAGCAAAGATAGTAGTGATTTCGAGGGTATGATCATCTTGCCTGCAAAGTTGTCAGAGTTGACTGGATCGTCGAAAGCAAACTCAACGGGCTCCTCGTTAGAGAACTCGTCTCCCGGCTCTACCCAAACAAGACAAACAAGCTACAAGGACACAATCAACCACGTGCAAAGCTCAAACAATATGATGCAAACATGGTATGCTATGCGGGATGCGATATGCGATGCATATGCAAGATTTGACAAGGAATGCATGAACCTGGCCTCAACATGGAAATCCAAGTATGCAACTGGAATGATGAGATGAAATCGCTTGAAAACGATATAAAGAACGCCGGAATCGGAGTTACGGTTTGGAAAGGGCAAGCAATTCAAATATGACCACGTTCTGCGATTTACAGCAAGTAGCCATCTAAATGCAACAAGATGAACATGCTGCAACACTCAAACATAGCATCAAAATACATGGCAGGGATCCACTCATGATGCTTAACAAAAGACTAGCACTGAGCTACGGCCAATTCATCCATTAACAGGTTCAAACAAGCATGGCAAAAATCCATTAACACTTGTTTGGAATTTCGGATCAGATAGCACTCTTTGGAGCATAAAAACAATATGCTACAGGATCTGAACGTAGCAAAGTAAAGCATGGCATGGAGCTACTCAAAGAGCTTAACAAAAGTCCCTTAGTGAGCTTGAGCCAAAAGGGATCAGAAAATACAATTGCAAACATGTGAACATGGCAAAAACATAATCAGATTACAGACTTAGTGAAAACTAGAGCATGCTGAAACAGATATCAAGTAGGCCTGTTTACGAGCTCGATGCACTCACTACAGAGCAAGTCATTACAATCTAAGCATGCACCCATCAAAAATACACAAAATACAAGCTAGGCATGGCAAGAACAATAACATAGCATGCACGGATGAACTATAACATCCTTGGCAAAATTGCTAACAAGTAGACAATCTGCCTAGATTCACGAAATGACAAAAGTAGAGCTCGGTTGACTCAAGCTAGGTTGCTCCATAATTGCAAACAAAGACATGGATGGATAGAGCACTACAAGATTAACAAAACATCCTTACTGATCATCCTCAAAAGAGGCACGGATCCCTAGGAAACAACATGAACATATGGCGTAATGAGATAAACAGATCAAGGACTTTGCAAGCTTGTGCTAGTCACCACACACATCACGGATGCTCCACTTTGCAAGCTTGTGCTAGTCACCACACACATCACAAAAATACATGGGTTGCACCTCTGGATAGATGGCAAAACATGTAACAAAACTCATGAAGAGCTCAGGGGCATATCGTGCACACAATAATCATGGCAAAAATGACAAATATCTAATTGGAGTAGCAGATCTGACAATTATCTCAAATAGCACTCTTCTAACAGCATTTCGGGAATCAAGATGAACTCAAATGAAAATGATGCAATCAGATGAAATGATGTACTCTCTGAGATGAACATTTTGATATGCTATATGCCCAAAATGGAGCTACGGATGCAAAGTTACGATGCGATGAACATAGCCAAAAATATTAGGGTTTCGGGCAAAAAGTCAACCCGATCCGGATCTGGATCTAGAGGGCACTGTAGCGGTGGCGCGTATTCCGAGGTTCGCCAGGGAGGCCGGTGCCTGAGTTGTTCGTGCCGGCATCGAGGAGGGAGGAGGAAGGCCGAGGCTCGCCGGGCGTGCGGCGACGCGACCGCGCCGTCGGGAGGCGAGGGCGCGGCGGGGGCGGCGACCGGAGCTCACCGGAGTTGCTGCCGCGGGCTCCGGTGGCGAGGAGGTGCGGCGGCCGGCGAGCGGGAGCGCGGCGGCGCGAGGAGGCGGTTGGCGGCGCGCGGGAGGCGAGGCGCGGCCCGGCTGGCCGAGTGGAGAGGGCCCGCCCTGGGCCGGGACGGGCCGGCGGCGGCGGTGGTGACCGGGGCCACGTGGCTTGCGCCGATTGGCAGCGGGCGGCGGCGGACGTGTCCGGCGGCCGGCGGACGTGTCCGGCCGCGCGGAGAGGGTGGATCTAGGGTTTGGACGAAGGGGATCCGCGAATTTCGGGAGGGTGGTGTATATATAGGCATAAAGGGAGCTAGGAGTGTCCAAATGAGGTGCCGTTTTCGGCCACGCGATCGTGATCGAACACTCTAGATGATGGAGAGAGTTTTGGTGGGTTTTGGGCCAAAATGGAGGGGTGTTGGGCTACAACACAGACGAGGCCTTTTTGGTCCCTCGGTTAACCGTTGGAGTATCAGACGAAGTCCAAATGGTACGAAACTTGACAGGCAGTCTACCGGTAGTAAACCAAGGCCGCTTCGCAAGTCTCAGTCCAATCCAGAAATGTTTAGTCCCCATGCACGAAACAAAGGTAGAAATGACCGTTGGAGGAGAACGGAGCGCCGTAATGCAAAACGGACAACAGGGAAAATGCTCGGATGCATGAGATGAACACGTATGCAAATGCAATGCACATGATGACATGATATGAGATGCATGACAATGACAACAACACATGGAGAGAAAAACCCGAACCCGAGAAAATAAAATAAATTAAGGCCGGAAACGGCAAGAGTTGGAGTACATATTGGGAAAATCATATCCGGGGTGTTACAACACTCCACCACTACGAAAGGATCTCGTCCCGAGATCTAGGACTGAAAGAACGCCGGGTACTCAGAACGGAGGTGATCCTCACGTTCCCAGGTAGCTTCACGATCGGAATGGTGTGACCACTTGACTTTGAGGAATTTGATTGACTTGTTGCGAGTCTTGCGTTCAGTCTCTTCAAGAATAGCAACGGGGTGCTAATGATAAGAGAGATCTTCTTGGTGCTCAATGTCCTCGAAGTTGACGGTGCGGTCAGGAGTCTTGAAGCACTTACGGAGCTGAGAGACATGGAACACGTCATGCATATTTACAAAGTTTGAAGGAAGCTCGAGTTGATAGGCGAGATCGCCTCTCTTGCTGACGATCTTGAAAGGTCCCACGTATCTAGGGGAAAGCTTCCCTTTGATACCGAAGCGGCGAGTACCTTTCATAGGAGAGATGCAGAGGTAAACATGATCTCCGATCTCGAAAGCCAAATCACGGTGCTTACTATCATAGTAGCTCTTCTGGCGGGATTGGGCTGCTTTGAGGTTATCTCGAATGACTTTGCACATTTCCTCTGCCTCTGTGATTAAGTCATTTCCCAAAAGCTGACATTCACTGGTTTCCGACCAGTTGAGAGGGGTATGACACTTCCTGCCATATAGAATTTCGAATGGGGTCTTGCCCGAACTTGCTTGAAAACTGTTGTTGTAGGAGAATTCAGCATAAGGAAGGCAATCCTCCCACTTCATGCCGAAGGAGATAACACAAGCCCTGAGCATATCTTCAAGAATCTGGTTGACACGCTCGACTTGACCGCTATTTTGAGGATGGAAAGCTGTGCTGAAGCGGATGTTGGTGCCCATGGCCTTCTGAAAAGAATCCCAAAACTTGGAGGTAAAGATGCTGCCACGGTTTGAAGAGATCACTTGAGGAATACCGTGCAGAGAGACAATTCGAGAGGTATAGAGCTCCGCCAATTGAGCTGCAGTGATTGACTCTTTGATAGGCAGAAAGTGAGCCACTTTAGTGAGTTTGTCGATGACAACGAATATAGCATCATTGCCACGCTTGGACTTTGGAAACCCAGTCACGAAGTCCATCTCAATGTGGTCAAACTTCCATTCTGGAATGGCAAGAGGTTGGAGGAGACCAGCTGGCCATTGGCGTTCTGCCTTCACTCTTCAGCAGACATCACATTCATTCACGAATTGAGCAATCGCGCGCTTCATTCGAGTCCACCAATAAGCCTGCTTGAGGTCCTGATACATCTTCATGCTCCCAGGATGGATGGAGAGGAGAGAATTGTGAGCCTCGTTCATGATCACTTTACGAAGGTCACCTTTGGTCACAACAATACGATCCTCGAAGAAGAGAGTATCCTTGTCGTCAGGGTTGTAGCACTTGTACTTGGGTTGACTCTTGGCAATCCCAATTTTCACCTTTTTCACCATAGCATCAAGAATCTGAGCTTGGCGAATCTGTTCTTCCAAGGTAGGATAGAGTTGAAGGTTGGCGAGGAAACCTTGAGGAACAACTTGCAGATTAAGTTTGCGGAAAGCTTCACAAAGATCGGGTTGATAAGGCTTGAGAATCAGACTATTGCAATAAGCCTTTCTGCTCAATGCATCAGCAATCACATTGGCCTTGCCTGGAGTATACTCGATACTCGGATTATACTCTTGAATCATTTCGACCCATCGAGTCTGCCTGAGGTTGAGGTTAAGCTGAGTGAAGATGTACTTGAGACTCTTGTGGTCAGTGAAAATGTCCACTTTTCTTCCCAATAAGAGATGTCTCCAAGTCAAAAGAGCATGCACTACTGCCACCAACTCGAGATCATGAGTGGGGTAGTTCTTCTCGTTGGGCTTCAATTGGCGAGAGGTATAAGACACAACTTTCTTCTCTTGCATCAACACTGCGCCAAGACCTTGGAGAGAGGCATCACAAAAGACCTCGTACGGCTTGGATTCATCAGGCAGAGTCAGAACTGGAGCAGTGACCAATTTCTCTTTCAAAGTGTTGAAAGCAATGTCACACTCCAGAGACCAAACGTACTTGACGTGCTTCTGGAGAAGATTTGAGAGAGGCTTCGCGATCTTAGAAAAGTTTTCAACGAATCTTCGACAGTAGCTTGCGAGACCGAGGAAGCTACGGAGTTGCTTCATGTTCTGAGGTGGTTCCCAATTCACAATTGCAGACACCTTCTCAGGATTCACCGCAATGCCCTTGGCAGAGATGATATGACCAAGATAAAGAACCTCATCGAGCCAAAATTCGCACTTGGAGAACTTGGTGTAGAACTTGTGTTCCCTGAGCTTATCGAGTACCAAACGCAAGTGCTTGGCATGATCTTCCTTGTTCTTCGAAAAGACCAGAATGTCGTCAAGATAGACCAAAACGAAGTCATTGGTGTAGGCGTTGAAGATGAAGTTCATCATGTGAGAGAACGTCGGAGGAGCGTTGACGAGGACAAAAGACATGACATTGTATTCATATGAACCAAAGCTTGTCCTGAAAGCCGTCTTGGGAATATCTTGCTCACGGATTCGAATCTGATGATAACCCATACGGAGATCAAGCTTGGAGAATACTTGGGCACCTTTGACTTGTTCGAACAGCTCATTGATGTTGGGAAGTGGGTATTTGTTCTTGATAGTCTTCTTGTTCAATGGACGGTAATCAACACAAAGTCGGTCTGTTCCATCCTTCTTCTTCACAAAAAGAACACCACAAGCCCACGGAGAAGAACTAGGCCGGATGAAACCCATTCTCTCTTGAACATCGAGTTGCTTCTTCAGCTCTTTTAACTCTTCAGGTCCGAGCTTGTAAGGACGCTTGCACACCGGTTCCGTGCCAGGCTCAAGATCAATGACGAATTCAACTGGCCGGTGCGGAGGCATTCCTGGAAGCTCCTCTGGAAAGACGTCTTGATATTCGCAAACGACTAGAATTTGTGAGATAGCATCCAGTTCACCCTTCTCATTGAGAGAGAACAGACGGATGGTATCATCACGAGCGGCAAAGACAATTACATCCTCAGACGAATGAGTTAATTGAATCTGCCTGGCTGCACAATCAATCTGAGCCTTGTGCTTGGAAAGCCAATCCATCCCGAGAATAAGATCAATATCCGAGTTACCAAGAACCATTGGGGAAGAAAGGAACTTGTAGTCGCCCAAGGTGATAGTAACATCTGGCACCTCCAGATTTGCACTCAAACGTTTGCCAGGAGAAACGATATCCATTTGTTTACCCAAATGAGAAGAAACGAACTCATGCTTGGTAAAAAAAAATGGCTTTGACATGAAACAATGCGATGCACCAGTGTCAAAAAGAACTCTTGCGGGAATATCGTTAACAGGAAGGTTACCCATGATGACATCTGACGAGTCCTCTGCCTGAGCTGCATTCATCAAATTGACCTTGGCGTGCTTGGGGTTATGCTTGACCACATCTGTACTTGCCGATCTCACAGGAGGAGGAGGAGGAAGACGCCTCTGGTTGAAGCATTTGTTGGCATAGTGACCCTTCTATTGGCACTTGTTGCACGTGACCTCTGAAAGCGGGCGGTGGTACGGAGCACTCGATCTTGGAGCTTGAGACGAAGTCTTGTTCTGAAAGCCAGGGTTGGGTGGGTGGGAAGATCCACTGCCACCTTTGCTCTTCTGCTGATACGGCTGAAGGAATGGAGGAGGAGGAAGCCAATACTTCTGCTGCTTGGCCACTTGAGTAAAGGAAGAAGGAGTAGCATCTCTGACTCGCTTCTTGGAAGCATCACACCTCAGTTGAGCGGCCTCTTGCTTCAATGCCATGTTGTAGAACTCATCGTACCTCAAGGGCTCAAAGAGAACAAGAGCTAGCTGGATTTCTTCTCTGAGACCACCCCTGAACTGGTATATCATGCTCTTCTCATCAGGGACGTCCTTCTTGGCAAAGCGGGTGAGCTTCTGAAACAACTTGTTGTAGTCATATACAGACAAAGAGCCTTGCTTCAGGTTGCAGAATTCCTCACACTTGCTCTCAACCATGCTCTGAGGAATATGATGAGCTTTGAAGTCTTGACGGAATTCATCCCAGGTAACCACACGTCCTCCTTTGGAATCCTTGTACTGCTGGAACCATTCTGCAGCTTGGTCTTTGAGTTGGAAGGAAGCGAACTTGACAAAGTCCTCAGGCCTGATGTTACTGCACTCGAAATGCTTGCACAGATCCATGAGCCAATCGTCAGCAATAGTTGCCTCAACACAATTACTGAAAGTCTTTGGCCCGTTAGCAAGGAACTAGTTGAGTGTAGCAAAGTGATTCTGATTGTTGCCTTGGTTGCCTTGGTTCGCTTGATTGCGCTCTTGAAGAATTTGCATGATCAACTGTGTGTTTGCATTGGTTGCGGCCATCACAGCTTGCCATGCCTCCGGAGGAGGTGGAGGTGGTGGCGGATCCTGATTCTGATTCTGATTGGTGCTCTTAGCGGGAGCCATCCTGAAGAGGGTGACATCCATTAGCACATTGATAGACAAATATTGAAGCTGAATCCAACAGAATGAAAATTGCAACATATAGTCTTCACATCCGAACATAAGAACGAATGCATTCCTCTTGAAATGGTCACATATCCATAAATTGAGAAGCCACTTAGAATTTAGGTAGAGAAATAAATCAACAAGGTACGGATCAAGAACAAATACTCGGTAAGAAATCCCAATCTCAAACCAAATATCCATGGAAGAAAAGATAGAGCTACAAGAATTCCCACCTATGAAACTCCCGAACCTTTCCGGTTATGCAATCAGGTGCTGGGGATACAGGGGAAGCATAATATCTCACCCAAAACTAGCAAATCCTACATCCAGCTGTATCTATCCTTCAACACATAACCGAGAAAAACTTCGGAAACCATCTGCCTCAACCTTTAAAAAGCATCCGTTATACAAGTTATGGTGATACTCCCAAACTCCCCCCCAGTACTGGGTGGCGTCGAGGTTATCTCACCAACGAACTGCATAAAATAGATTTTCGATGTCGGCGTACTAAACTCAGGTATTCCAGAACTGCAACGATAAAATTGTGACGACAACACCTCGGAGCTCAACTCCCCGGGACACTGCCACAACCCCTAAAGACAGGAGGCACCAAGAACAATGTTCTTGTCACAAAACCATCGGAACGATTCCAAGATACCCGCGTGATCCTAAATTTTTTTTAATGAAATTTGAGAAGAGAAGAGTCAAAACTCTACGCCAGGATGCCTTACCAGAGCGATGAGGAGACTTGGAAGTAAAAAGAATTCCTAAACTCTCCGATATATAATTCCTAAATGACTCAAAACATTTTTCTAGACACAACTCGGCTGCTAAAAACGATCAAGCAATGGGGGCTCCTAAGGTCGGGGAAGGCTCTGATTACCAACTTGTAACGCCCTCGATGCGGCTATAGCTCCCACGTGTCGAGGCACGACTTAGAGGCATAACCGCATTGAAAGAAATGTCGCAAGTTAGGCAATCTACACAACATCCCATGTAATATAGATAATAAAAGGGGAGATACATAGTTGGCTTACACTCGCCATGTCAATCAAAGTACATAAATAGCATTACATCAATCAAACACTCATGGCCCGACTACGGCGCCAAAATGAAAGATAAGCCCAACATGTGACACGGTCTCGATCACCCCAACTGGGCACCACTACTGATCATCAGGGAAAGACACGTAGTAACGGCGTGAGTCCTTGTCGAACTCCCACTTGAGCTCAAGCGTGTCATCTGGCACGGAATCATCAGGCCCTGCATCTGGTTTAATAGTAATCTGTGAGCCATAGGGACTCAGCAATCTCGCACCCTCGCGATCAAGACTATTTAAGATTATGGGTAAGGCAAGGTAGATATGTGGAGCTGCAGCAAGCGACTAGCATATATGGTGGCTATCCTGTTCGCAAAAGAGAGCAAGAAGAGGAGGCAAAGCGCAAACGAGTAACTAGAGAACAACCTGCGGAAAGCATTACTCCAACACCGTGTTCACTTCCCGGACTCCACCGAGAAGAGACCATCACGGTAACTCACACGGTTGATTCATTTTAATTAAGTTAAGGTTCAAGTTATCTACAACCGGACATTAACAAATTCCCATCTGCCCATAACCGCGGGCACGGCTTTCGGAAGTTCAAATCCCTGCAGGGGAGTCCCAACTTAGCCCATGACAAGCTCTCACGGTCAACGAAGGAATAGACCTCCTCCCGAGACGTTCCGATCAGACTCGGTATCCCGGTTCTTCAAGACACTTCGACCAATTAAAACAAATCCAGCAACACCGCCCGAATGTGCCGACAAATCCCATAGGAGCTGCACATATCTTGTTCTCAGGGCACACTCAGATAGGTCTAGCTACGAGTAAAACCAACCCTCGAGTTTCCCCGAGGTGGCCCCGCAGGCTGCCTGGTTCGGACCAACACTCAGAGGAACACTGGCCTGGGGGGGGGGGTTTAAATAAGATGACCCTCGGGCTCCGGAAACCCAAGGGAAAAAGAGGCTAGGTGGCAAATGGTAAAACCAAGGTTGGGCATTGCTGGAAAAGCTTTAATAAAGGCGAACTATCAAGGGGTTCCCATTATCACCCAACCGCGTAAGGAACGCAAAATCCGGGAACATAACACCGATATGACGGAAACTAGGGCGACAAGAGTGGAACAAAACACTAGGCGAGAGGCCGAGCCTTCCACCCTTTACCAAGTATATAGATGCATTAAGATAACAAGATAATATAATGATATCCCAACAAGTAAAAAAATGTTCCAACAAGGAACGGTCTCCAATCTTCACCTGCAACTAGCAACGCTATAAGAGGGGCTGAGCAAAGCGGTAACATAGCCAATCAACGGTTTGCTAGGACATGGTGGGTTAGAGGTTTGACTTGGAAATTTGGGAGGCATGATAATCAAGTGGTAGGCATCGTAGCGTAGGCATAGCAAAAGAGCAAGCATCTAGCAAAGGAAAGATAGTAGTGATTTCGAGGGTATGATCATCTTGCCTCCAAAGTTGTCAGAGTTGACTGGATCCTCGAAAGCAAACTCAACGGGCTCCTCGTTAGCGAACTCGTCTCCCGGCTCTACCCAAACAAGACAAACAAGCTACAAGGACACAATGAACCACGTGCAAAGCTCAAACAATATGATGCAAACATGGTATGCTATGCGAGATGCGATATGCGATGCATATGCAAGATTTGACAAGGAATGCATGAACCTGGCCTCAACATGGAAATCCAAGTATGCCACTGGAATGATGAGATGAAATCGCTTGAAAACGATATAAAGAACGCCGGAATCGGAGTTACGGTTTGGAAAGGGCAAGCAATTCAAATATGACCACGTTCTGCGATTTACAGCAAGTAGCCATCTAAATGCAACAAGATGAACATGCTACAGCCAAAATAAATGGCAGGGATCCATTCATGATGCTTAACAAAATACTAGCACTGAGCTACGGCCAATTCATCTAGTAACAGGTTCAAACAAGCATGGCAAAAATGCATTTGGTAAACAGATTTCAGACTTAGTGAAATTAACACTTGTCTGGAATTTCAGATCAGATAGCACTCTTTGGAGCATACAAACAATATGCTACAGGATCTGAACGTAGCAAAGTAAAGCATGGAATGGAGGTACTCAAAGAGCTTAACAAAAGTCCCTTAGTGACCTTGAGCCAAAAGGGATTAGAAAATACAATTGCAAGCATGTGAACATGGCAAAAAGATAATCAGATTACAGACTTAGTGAAAACTGGAGCATGCTGAAACAGATATCAAGTAGGCATGTTTACGAGCTCGATGCACTCACTATAGAGCAAGTCATGACAATATAAGCATGCACCCATCAAGAATACACAAAATACAAGCTAGGAATGGAAAGAACAATAACATAGCATGCACGGAACAACTACAACATCCTCGGCAAAATTGCTAACAAGTAGACAATCTGCCCAGATTCACGAAATGCCAAAAGTAGAGCTCGATTGACTCAAGCTAGAGTGCTCCATAATTGCAAACTAAGACATGGATGGAGAGAGCACTACAAGATTAACAAAACATCCTTACTGATCATCCTCAAAAGAGGCATGGATCCCTAGGAAACAACATGAACATATGGAGTAATGAGATAAACAGATCAAGGACTTAGTGGAAATGCTAAGTCCCTGAAATCAGCATAACGGATGCTCCACTTCGCAAGCTTGTGCTATTCACCACACACATCACAAAAATACATGGGTTGCACCTCTGGATAGATGGCAAAACATGTAACAAAACTCATGAAGAGCTCAGGGGCATATCATGCACACAATAATCATGGCAAAAATGACAAATATCTAATTGGAGCAGCAGGTCTGACAATTATCTCAAATAGCACTCTTCTAACAGCATTTCGGGCATCAAGATGAACTCAAATGAAAATGATACAATGAGATGAAATGATGTACTCTCTAAGATGAACATTTTGATATGTTATATGCCCAAAACGGAGCTACTGATGCAAAGTTACGATGCGATGAGCATAGCCAAAAATATTAGGGTTTCGGGCAAAAAGTCAACCCGATCCAGATCTGGATCTGGAGGGCACTGTAGCGGTGGCGCGTATTCCGAAGTTCGCCGGGGAGGCCATCGCCGGAAGGCCGGGGCTCGCCGGGAGTAGGAAGGCCGGGGCTCGCCGGGAGTGCGGCGGCGCGGCCGCGGCGTCGGGAGGCGAGGGCGCGGTGGGGGCGGCGACCAGAGCTCGCCGGAGTTGCTGCCGCGGGCTCCAGCGGTGAGGAGGTGCGGCGGCCGGCGAGTGGGAGCGCGGCGGCGCGAGGAGGCGGGTTGCGGCGCGCGGGAAGCGGGGCGCGGCCCGGCTGGCCGAGTGGAGAGGGCCCGCCCTGGGCCGGGACGGGCCGGCGGCGGCGATGGTGGCCGGGGCCACGTGGCGCGCGCCGGTTGGCTGTGGGCGGCGACGGACGTGTCCGGCGGCCGGCGGACGTGTCCGGCCGCGCGGAGAGGGTGGATCTAGGGTTTGGACGAAGGGGATCCGTGAATTTCAGGAGGGTGGTGTATATATAGGCATAGAGGGAGCTAGGAGAGTCCAACTGAGGTGCGGTTTTCGGCCACACGATCGTGATCGAACGCTCTAGATGATGGAGATGGTTTTGGTGAGTTTTGGGCCAAAATGGTGGGGTGTTGGGCTGCAACACACACGAGGCCTTTTCGGTCCCTCGGTTAACCGTTGGAGTATCAGACGAAGTCCAAATGGTACGAAACTTGACAGGAGGTCTACCGGTAGTAAACCAACGCCGCTTGGTAAGTCTCGGTCCAATCTGGAAATGTTTAATCCCCACACACAAAAGAAAGGTAGAAATGACCGCCGGAGGAGAACGGAGTGCCGGAATGCAAAACGGACAATGGGGAAAATGCTCGGATGCATGAGAGGAACACGTATGCAAATGCAATGCACATGATGACATGATATGAGATGCATGACAATGACAACAACACAGGGAGACAAAAACCCGAACCCGAGAAAATAAAATCACTTAAGGCCGGAAACAGCAAGAGTTGGAGTACATATTGGGAAAATCATATCCGGGGTGTTACATGGGGACTGGTCGTCCGGTGTCTTAGGAGCGGCCAGACGTCCGGTGGCTGCCGGTCGTCTGGTCATTGTGGCTCGGATGCTGGTGTAGCGGATTTTCGGTGGCTGCCGGTCGTCCGCTGGCACCGGTCGTCCACTTGTTTGGCTTGGGTGCAGGGGCACCGGTCGTCCGGTCTGGGCCAGACGTCCGCTCGCTGGGGTTCGGCTGGAGCATCAGGCACCGGACGTCCGGTCCCGGCCGGTCGTCCGGTGGCTGGGACTTTTCCTGCAGCCCTCCTTCTCCGTCTTCTCATCCATCCTCTTCTTCTTGTCCTTGCTCCTTTGCTTCTCCATTATACCTGAGTATGCATAAAGTGTCCATATGAGGTAGTAGCCAAGTCTCATGTGCATCGAAGTGGAATTGTGAGAGGAGAGATGTCACCTCAGTTTCAAGAGCTCTAGCACGTGCTCGTGTCATGGGTCCAAGAGGTGTCGTAGGCAATGTAGTCGGGTCCATGGGGATGTCCTTGGGATGCTCCGCATCACAAGGTCAACATATTAACGGTTCTTACATCAATAGAAAACCAGGCATAACTCACAAATTTAGTACCCGCGATGGTTCTAAATTGAACGAATTAAGTTGCAGTGTAGGCATAAAGACTAGTCTCGCGGCCTAATTCCCATGTACATGGGAGAACTGGGATCATTATGTTGACATGATTTTACGCTGCTCTGTTGCACGAGTGTGTGATTCCTTGGTTGGCAACTCATCAAATTCATCGTACTCGTCCTCATCGGCAACATCGTCGACTCCCAGTACCCTTCTCTTCCCATGCATCGCTAAATGGCCGTTCTTATGCAAGGGGTCTTCCACAAAGAAAATCTGGGTAGCATCACTCGCAAGAATGAATGCGTCTACGTGATATGCCATCATTGTCCTGTTAACATAGGTCTTCCTGTACTCATCAATCCTTACCTGACAAAGAGGGATCCATGCGCACCTGAATAATGCCACCTTAACTTTCACAGAGTCAAGCTCCCAAATCTCTTTGATGGTTCCATAGTATACCCTTTTATCAGCTTCATTTACAGTCATGCATTGTAACGCCCATGATGCGGCTATATCTCCCACATGTCGAAGCACGACTTAGAGGCATAACCGCATTGTAAGGAATGTCGGAAGTGATGTAATCTTCACACAACCCATGTAATACATAAGGGAAAGAGATACATAGTTGGCTTACAATCGCCACTTCACACAATACATGAAAAAAGCATTACATCATCCAGATACAAGCAAGGTCCAGCTACGGAACCAAAATAAAAGAAGACTGCCCCAAATGCTATAGATCCCCGATCGTCCTAACTAGGCTCCACTACTGATCAACTGGAAACGGAACAACATAGCGAACACGATCTTCATCGAGCTCCTCCTTGAGCTCGGTTGTGTCACCTGAACGGCATCATCGGCACCTGCAAGCTAGTTTATGGAAGTATCTGTGAGTCACGGGGACTCAGCAATCTCACACCCTCACGATCAAGACTATTTAAGCTTATAGGTAGGTAAAAGGTATGTGAGGTGGAGCTGCAGCAAGCGCTAGCATATATGGTGGCTAACATATGCAAATGAGAGCGAGAAGAGAAGGCAAAGCACGGTCGAGAAACTATGATCAAGAAGTGATCCTAGACTACTTACGTCCAAGCATAACTCCAACACTGTGTTCACTTCCCGGACTCCGCCGGAAAGAGACCATCATGGCTACACACGAGGTTGATGCGTTTTAGTTAAGATAAGTTTCAGGTTTTCTACAACCGGACATTAACAAATTCCAATCTGCCCATAACCGCGGGCACGGCTTTCGAAAGTTCAAATCCCTGCAGAGGTGTCCCAACTTAGCCCATCACAAGCTCTCACGGTCAATGAAGGATATTCCTTCTCCCAGGAAGACCCGATCAGGCTCGGAATCCCGGTTACAAGACATTTCGACAATGGTAAAACAAGACCAGCAAAGCCACCCGAATGTGCCGACAAATCCCGATAGGAGCTGCACATATCTCATTCTCAGGGCACACCGGATTGTCCAAGGTTCCGGTAGGCCAGCCTAGAGTTGCCCTCGGTGGCCACCGGCAGCTGACAGGTTGGACCAACACTCAGAGGAGCACTGGCCCGGGGATTTAAATAAAGATGACCCTTGGGCAGGCCTACCCAAGGGAAAGAAAAGGCTAGGTGGCAAATGGTAAAACCAATGTTGGGCCTTGCTAGAGGAGTTTTATTCAAGGCGAACTATCAAGGGGTTCCCATTATAACCCAACCGTGTAAGGAACGCAAAATCCGGGAACATGACACCGATATGACAGAAACTAGGGCGACAAGAGTGGAACAAAACACCAGGCATAAGGCCGAGCCTTCCACCCTTTACCAAGTATATAGATGCATTAATTAAATAAGAGATATTGTGATATCCCAACAAAATAACCCAACAAACTCCAATCTTCACCTGCAACTAACAACGCTATAAGAGGGGCTGAGCAAAGTAGTAATATAGCCAAACAACGGTTTTCTAGGACAAGGTGGGTTAGAGGCTTGGCTTAGCAATATGGGAGGCATGATAAGAAAGTGGTAGGTATCACAACATAGGCATAGCAAAAGAGCGAGCTTCTAGCAAGCAAAGATAGAAGTGATTTCGAGGGTATGGTCATCTTGCCTGAGACCCCGCAAGGAAGAAGAAGGAGTCCATGAAGGAGACAAACGAACGTAGCCAACGTATCCTCACAAACGCAATGTTACCGGATTACCGAGAAGTACACCGAAAAGAAAGCAAACAAAATAGTAAAAAAACATCACATAATCATGGCACGATGCGCAAACAAGTATGATGCATGTCCGTTTTAATGAGGCATGGCATGGCAAAGTGCAAAAACAACCCTACAAATTAAGTGGAGCTCAATATGCAACTCCGTTGCATATTGTTGAAACACCACATTCAAGTTATTTAGTTCGATCTCGTTTATGTACCCAACAATATTTAATGTTGTTAAACATGGCAAGAGGGTGAAGCAAAGTAAAACTACCTATCTAGTCAAGTTTAAATGAGGCCGGAAGCAGCAACGAACAACAATTCCGGTAAATCCCCATATGCATATATTAGGTTTGGTATTGTTCTTCCCTAAACCATATTTTATAGTTGTTAAACATGCAAGTGAGGCAACCATGTTAAACTAGGCATTTTTCTACGCCATTTACATATAAAGTTTATTAAAAACCGAGCTACAGTTATTTAATTATGAATTTAATCATTTTAACATGGCAATAGGCAAATTAAAGCAAACATCATTTTAACAATTTTAAACATGCATGAAAGTTGCAAATTATTAAACTAGACAAAATTCTAAGCAAGTTTCATATATATATATATATCATTTTAATCCGATGCACGGTTTATGAGTTATTATATGCATGATCTAGAGGGACTTTTCTGTAAAACTGCCAAACACTGGATAAATAGAAAATTCGACCCGAGGAAAAAAACACTACATGGGCCGAATCCTGTTGGCCCACCAGGAAGAGGGGATCTGGAGAGGCTGCTCACATTGGTCCTTGGCCCAGCTAGTGGAGAGGGGAGGCCGGCAGGGCGCTGGCAGGCCGGCCCACTCGGGTACTGGATCGGTCGTGCCCCTGCCGATCCCACTGGATCGAGGCAGGGACGAGCACGGTCAACGGAGGCGTTCTCCTCACTCGTTCATGAAGCAGAGGACGCAGGGGGACGGCGGCAAAGCAGCAACGGAGGGCGGCGGATCTGGGCGCGGGAATGGAGCTCTGGTGGACTTGGGCGGCGACGAGGTGCTGCAGTTATTCCTGGCGCTTCACGGGAAGGCACAGCGAGGAACTTGGCAGAGCGGAACGCCGGTGTGGGGCTTCAGCCGAGGGTGGAGCTGCTCCCACGAGGCACAAGGAGGAGAAGCAGAGGAGGTCGCGGGCTCCTAGAGGTCTGCTGATGGGTCTCCGGCGACGAGCTGCCGGTGGTGGCGCGGGGTGGTTGAGGAGGCCGACGAGCTTGCTCCGGGATGAGATGGCCATGGCGGGCAAGCTCTTGTTCTCCCTGAAGAAAGAGAGAGAGATACCATGGGGTGAGGAAGGGAGAAGAAGCAGGGGAAGAAGGAAAAGAGAAGGAGAGGCAGGGTGCGGTGCGGGGACGGCCTGGTCCTGGTGCTCGTCTCTGGCGACGAGGAGAAGCATGAGGTGCTCGGGCGCCTCGAGCACACGATCGAGCAAGGAGCCGCTGCGGCTGGCTGATGGTTGGATGGATGGATGGATCGGGAAGGCAGGGGAGGCCCTAATTCGAGCGATAGGGAAAACAAGGTGGACGAGGGGATCAGGGAAGATCCCGATGTGGGATTTGGAAAGTGGTGGTGCGAGGGGGAAGGATGGGACAACCCTCCTTGATTTTAGGGTTAGACTAGTACATATATAGCATGTGGATATTTGAGTAGGGGCTACCTCGTCCCTCCAATCGTAATCGGGCAGTCGAGAAAAATATGTTAGGAAGTCCAAATGAGAAAACGGAGACGTTTTGTAGATGTTTGGGGATGATCCGGATCCAACGGTGACGACTGCCCGGGTCGGGTCCGGGACAACTTTCGGACGCGCGCGAGGAAGGCCGCGGGCTGACGAGAGAGGTTAGGTTGGGCCTGGCGGTAGGTAGCGACTGTGCAGAAGGCCTCAGGCTGAGAGAAGAGAAGAGAGAGAGGCCCGGCGATTGTTTCCGGAGACCGAAAACGTCCAACATGTGCCCGACTATAATGCCACTATAGTTTAACGGTTGGGCTATCAAACGAACTCCAAATGTGATGAAACTTGACAAGAGGTCTATCTACACTATAAGAAGACCACACGCCAACTTTCAACCCAATCCGAGAACATTTTCCGGCCACTTATAAAATACTATTTCGGACATGCCGCGGGCGTTGGCAAGTGTGTCTGGTCTCAGAACGGACAACGGACGAAACTGGGGGAACCCGGACGGATGCAGGTTTTGAAAACATGATGATGCAATGCACATGATGACATGAAAAGATGCAACACACAAGCGAATGACATGGCAACAACAGTGAATAACTAGAAGACACCTGGCGCAACGGTCTCGGGGCGCTACATGCATTCTATTCGAATAGATCTGTTCTGATACGAGGTCTTCTTATCATGTTCCTCAGTGTAGAACATGTATCCATTTATGTCATATGCTTGGTACGTCAACACCGTAGGTGATGGCTTTTGTGCCAACCACGTAGCAATGTCATCGATGGATCCTTGTGCCAAACGATTCTTCAGCCATTCGGTGTACTTCTTAGTGTGCTCCTTCATCTCCACTTCTGATGAAGGCACCATTGGTAAGAAGCTTTGGCGTATCTCCACCAAGTGTTATTCGGCATAAGCGATGAGAACTGGGCTGTTAAACAGTACTGTCAAATGGGATTTCTCTGCCAATTCTCTGGGTGCAGCCATTTGCGTGCCAGTAAGGACCGGCTTACCTTTCAGCCTTCCCTCGTGGCGAGAGAGGGGCAAACCTATAGGTCTTTGTTTCATGTATTCGATGCAAAACTCTACCACCTCCTCCGTGGTATAACCTTGTAGGATGCTTGCCTCTGGATGGTTTCGGTTCCGACAAAAGAGCTTCAGTATTCCCATGAACCACTTGAAGGCATACATGTTGCGAAGAAACACATGACCACAATACTTTATCTCATCGACAAGGTGCACAGTGAGATGGACCATGACATCAAAGAATGACAGTGGGAAAAACATCTCTAGGTTGGACAATATTCGTGCAATATCATCTTGCATACGATCCAACTCCTCAGGATTTACAACTTTTTACCATAGTTGGTTGAGGAAATCACATAGGTCAATGAGTGTGTTTCTTATATCTTTATCCATCAGATTCCTGATGGCCACGGGGAGGATTTGTGTCAACATTATGTGGCAATAATGTGACTTCATGTGTCCCAACTTCATTTTACCTGAGCTCAGATCCACAAGACTTCTGATGTTTGCGCAGTAGGAAGAGGGTCTCTTAACTGGCAAGAAATAGGTGAAGAACTGTGTTGCTTCTTTTGTACTGAAATTGTAACTCTAGCGAGCTTTGATGATTTTGTCATCATCTTCTGCTTCACTCTTGCATTGTGATTGATCAGCAAGCATATCGAGCCATGAACCATCACCATCCTTTCTTTTACCTTTAATCTTCAGCAGAGTACCAAGGATGCTTTCACATATGTTCTTCTCTGCGTGCATGACATCGATGCAGGGACGTACACGTAGAATCTCCCGGTAAGGTAATTTCCAGAACACCGATTTCTTCTGGAACACTTGATCCTTGGGTGTTAGTTTCACCATCAAAGGGTGGTTCTTGCCAAGAACAACATTATTTTTTTAGACATGTTGTTGACCACCTCCCCTTCATAGGGTCTTGGGCCCTCAGTTGCCTCTGTCGTACCATCAAATTCAGCTTTCATCTTTTGGTATGGTGATTTTTTCGTAAGAACCTACGATGACGCAAGTACATTATTTTGCACGAGTTGAGAAGTCTTCTGCTAGCTATCTTATCCATGCATGTGACACACCCTACATCTCCCCATGTTTTCTGCCTTGATGTGTTGCCTAATGCAGGCATATCTTGAACGGTGTGCACCAGCATCGCCTGAAGATCGAAAATCTCCTTTCTGTAAGCATCATAACATTTTACAGCAGGCACATCTATCCACACTGTCAGCAGTTCTTCTACCAGTAGCTGAAAGTAAATGTTGATGTCATTTCCAGGTTGCTTCAGGCCTTGGATAATAATTGACATCATAATGTATTTTTTCTTCATACACAACCAAGAAGCTAGGTTATATATGCATAGAAGCACTGGCCATGTGTTGCGATTGGTGCTCATATCACCAAAAGGATTCATCCCGTCAGTACACTCCATGGGCCTTATACTTCTAGGATCCTTGGCAAATTTTTTAAACTTGTTGCCGATTAACTCGCACCGGGCCCCATCTTTCGGGTGACTCATAAACATATCCGCAATTCGCTCATCATGATGCCACCGCAACCTCCTTTCCTCTCTAGGGTTTGCAAACAAACACCTCAACCTTGGAATTAAAGGCAAGTACCAAACAACCTTGAATGCGATTCCTGTCTTGATCTCATCATCCAATTTGTACTTGTCCTTTGCTCTCCCGCACTTGTATCGTTCATGCTTGCATGTGGGACATGCAAGAAAATCTTTGTACTCACCACGGTACAATATACAATTATTCACACAAGTGTGTATCTTCTGTACTTCAAGTTCCAATGGGCAAACAATTTTCTTTGTTTCATTCGTGCTTCTGGGGAGCACATTATCTTTCGGAAGAATTTCTTTCAAAAGACCTAACATCTCTGTGAAGCCCTTGTTTGATAGACTGTTTGTTGCTTTAAATCTGAGAAGCACCAGGGTGGCACTCAACCTGGAATATTTCTTTTTGCAACATGGATACAATTCTTTCTTGGAGTCGGCATCAATGGTTGGCAGATCCTTGTACCCAATCATATCCTTTTATGGGCCCTCGAAATCTGCCATCATAGCAGCAAAATCTGGCATATCAAGATCATCGTCATCTATGTGGACGTCTTTGTTTTCCAGTGGGCATTTCGGCTTTCCGGTGTTCCATTGGTAGCTTGAAGCCTCTGCCCCGATGTTAGATTCCACATCCATGTGACGCTGATCGGGGTTTGGCATCTCGCTGCCCTGGGTATCTTCATCCATGACCTCCTCTTCACCATGTCTGGTCCAACGTGTATATCCATCCCTGAATCGCCTAGAGACTAAGTGCATCTAGACATATGCAACTCCATGTGACTCTGTATTGGCACAATCCGTACATGGACACAAGATGTAATCCGCATCACCAATTCTCCTCTTTGTACTTTCAGACAAATTCATGAACTCTATCATGCCACTGATAAAATTTGCGGTTTTCCAATTCTTCATCCATCAAGATCGTTCCATCTGCAGCAGACGAATGGTAATTAAAAACAAAACAACAACATTAATACACGGATTAACCGCTGCCCAGAGATGCGTGCATAGATCACAAGGTTTTATTTTAATAATTACTGAGGGTGCTCCATGTGTTATCCAGACGTGCAATGACAAAAATTAATGGCCAGTCAATTTACACGCAGAGTACTAGTTCAACACTACACTTAGGAATTGAATACCTTAATTGAGCCACTCACGAAAAGAATACCTTAATTAATTAGCCGTGCGGCGACCTCCACCCAGCAGACAGACAAGCGCGATGCGGTGGCATGCCGAGACAACAGGGTCAAGGAGCAAAGCTTAGTGCGGCTGCCGCCTGAAGTTCGACCTCCACTATCTCGCCATCGACCATGATGGATGTGCTCGAATCACGCCGCCGCCGACCTCGATGGTTGAGCTCCTCCTATCTCCTGCCGCAGACCGAGGACTGACCTCCTATGACGCCGCCACCGCCCACCGACCGAGGATTGACCTCTTCTCCAGTAGTCGCTGCCTAGGCCGCCGCCGCCATCTCTATATGCATAGCGGCTATTTTTTTAACGGATATCCGCGGAGCGGCTGTTTACACGGTATCTCACCATAACTCAATTATATGGACAGGGTAGTACATCACATACGGTTATGTAACGGCAACCGTCTCACGGTTTTGGGCCGAAATCGTGTGTGACATTGTAATACCTAACACAAACAACATGTACAAACGGTGTGCCATATACAGCATATATATAGTCCCATTAGTAGGTCCTGGCCGTTAGCTTATCTCCACAGTTTCCCCATTTCCTCCAAATCCCTATGTATCCTCCAACTTCCCTCGTGTGGCACTGGCATTGGGGGAATGCGGACGAGTGGTCTTGATGGTTTCGGTGCGGCTGCTCCTGCTCGTATTGCTGCCACAACGGCGGTCGCCGCCGAGCACTTGCCTAAGGTCATCAGAAGGCAGGTATACTACGGATCCGAATCATCCTGTCAGGTTCCAATCTATCCCGATCTTTTTTATCATGTCCAAAGTATAGATCCTTGTTGAATCCATCCTGAATGACCCCCCTCCCCAGGAAAGCAATCTACCGCCGGATCTGGAGCTTCACTCCAGACTCCCGCAACACGAGTTCGACTCCGAGTTTTGCGCCACCAAGAAGTAAAAAAGGCGAGTTGTGTGCACGGGCACACTCCTGCTCGACGTGTATGCATGAGGGGATTCAACATTGGCAGGCGGTTTCTCAGTTGCCCCTTAGAGGTTAGTGCTAATTAAGTTCATCATTTTACTTCAGTTAATGCCACTGCTCATCCAGAATACTATTTAACATTGGCAGGGATATGAGGCTTGTGCGTTTGTTAACTGGCTGGATGAAGAATGGCATGGAAGGGCTCGGAGTGTTATCACCAAGCTCGCAGAAGATAACGTAAAGCTAAAGAAGAAACTAGCTGATATAGAATGTATAATCAGTACGATGAAGCAAGAAAGAATCAATCACAGGCAATAGATGAAAACAAGAGACAGGAAGGAACTAGCATGTGTAGTTGTGGTGGTCACATTAGCCATGTTCTATGCACTGTTTGCAATGATGATTAGGGGTTTTGTTTGACAGTATTGCTAAAGCACATCTAGATGTGCTCTAAGTAATGCACATCTAGGTCCTATGCCATTGATGTTACGCGAAGATTCGTGCATATATTTTTCTTTGTCTTTTTTCTTTTCCTTTCTAGTTTGATTATTACTGGCTTTATCAATAAGAAGAGCTCAATGTATTGCTTGCCAACTATCCTACTCCATTCGTACTGGTACCGGTGCGTAATCCCAAAACTCGTTCCTTGTTTTCGTCCTGAAAAAGGGAACCAGCCAAATAGCCAATAGGAGTCATGCGCAACACCAGGAATTTGGAGCGAGTGGGTACAAATAATTGCGGTTGATTATATCAGTGGTTAGATAATACGTCAATCCCACTTCAATCCCCGCTTCAATTGGAAGTTCCTCTTCTCTGCATACCCCGCTTAAGTGTCCACTATCTTCATTGTCCACGACAGGCCGCGCTACACACTGGCACACACTCTGCAGCCATGTCGAGCGATAGCGAGGACGACAGTTCGGCTAGCAGTCTGGCGCCCGATGATAGATCAACATCAGAATCATCCCGCTCGTCTTCCATGAGTCCGGCGTCGATCCCAGACCTCAATTATATCTGTTTCATGGAAGGGACGCCACCTTCGGAGTCATCAGACAACAACTAGATGGACAAGGAGCCGTCGGAGGACGAAGAAGAGGACAAAGATGAGGATGAGGATGAATGGTCGAACGAGGAGGAGGAGGACGATGACAGCAACGACGATGATGACGGCGGCGGCGATGAAAAGCCAACGGTCAGCGGCAAGAAGCGTCCCCGCCAAGACAATGTCGTGGGGCCATCCAACAAGAACAACAAGAAGACGAAGGACTAAATTAAGCAGACTATATATATCTCTATTTATCCTATCAATCTCATCATAGATGGTTAGTAATATGTATTCGACAGAGATCTTCTACATTATCGCCAACAGGTTGCTTTGTTAAACTGTGTGCCCTGACAAGCACACAATTCACAAAAAAAAGACCGTATGGGCTGTCTATAATGATCGCACACAACTCTGATTACCGACCTGTTTATAGGGTATCACACACATCTTGTTACACTGAATCGTTTGTGTTCACCTCACTCATCGCAAACGGTTCATCAGAGTGAAATGTATGTCGTATATCCCACACACCTTGATCTGGCTGCCCGTTCCTGTTGTTCTGTCTCATCGCAAACAGTTTGTACAGATCAACCATATGCCCCTCATCGCACACGCAACTATAATCTGAATCGTGTTTGATGTATCATTCATCACAAACGTTTTGCATCATTTTTGACGGTTTTCATACAGCACCGTTTGGGATTATTGCATCGCACACAGTTTCTCGAAGGGTCTCTGATCATAGTGTCGCGTTAGCAACATCCTGCGGTAGTGTCAGTGCAGCCTTTGTAGCGCAGCGAGAAGTGGATAAGGCAGAGAGTGAGCAGGGACCGGCAGAGACAGAGAAGGATCAGGATAGCAATGGGCATGGCAACGAGAGCAACCCCAAGGACGCGGTGAGGAAGAAAGTGGTGTAGCGCCTAGTGTACTTCGTCAGCTCATTGTTACAGGGGCCTAGATCAAGGTACTCTAGCATGCAAAAGTTGATCTTTGGTCTCATCATGGCCTCAAGAAACTGCGCCACTACTTCCAAGCCCATGAGATCACGGTTGTCACTCGTTTTCCATTGCAGAAGATACTCTGAAACCCTAAGGCTACCGGTAGAATAGAGGACTGGGCTTTGGAGTTATCCAGTTTTGGTTTGAAGTTTGAGTGCACATCAACTATTCAGAGCAGGGCATTGGCAGAGTTAATTGCAGAATGGACCCCAACCCCTGACGAGGAAGTGATAGAGACACTTATTCCCGGCAAGGAATCGCCCCAAGAATGGATTATGTATTTTGATGGTGCTTTTCCCTTACAAGGTGCAGGAGCTGGCATGCTTCTTGTCGCCCCCTCTGGGAGCACTTGAAGTACGTTGTCCAAATGCATTTTGCCCGGGAAGAAGCAACCAACAATACAACTGAGTATGAAGGGCTCCTTGCCGGGCTCGGGATTACAGCTGAATAGGGAAATAAGAATATGATCGTTCGAGGAGATTCATAGCTTGTTGTGAGACAATTCAAGAAGGATTACCGAAGTCCATTGATGGACGCATGCGTTGAGGAAGTGAGGAGATTGGAGGAGCGCTTTGGCGGATTGCAAACAGAGCATGTACCCCGTGTGAAAAGTAGCATAGCTGATCATCTCTCAAAGTGTGATGCGTAGAAGTTTCCTGTGGAACCTGGGACTTTTGTTCTCCATCTCACTCATCCCTCCGTATCCCGGTCAACAATGGCAAGGAAGAGGAGAAAGTTGGACTCTGGTAAGCTTCTCCGGATAGAGTTGTCCGCTCCTGGCAGAGACCCTACCGGAAACAACTCCTCACAGCCTGCCGGACCACACCCTCCAGCCAGGCCCATGGACCCCATGAACAAGGCATGTGCTCCCGCAACAGAGGAGGTGCCACTAGTCCTCGTTGCCGATCTCTAGGTTCCAACTTGTGCAAGGCACATTGTCCACTTCCTCCAAATCGGAGAGCTTCTCGGCGACCAAGATGAAGCTGGAAAAGTAGCCCGGAGGGCCAGTATGTATCAGTTTGTCGATGACACTATGTATAGAAAGATGCCCAACGGTGTGAAATTGAAGTGCATCCGCTGAGAAAAGAAAGGAACTGCTGGCTGAGATGCACAAAGGCATGTGCGGCTCCCACATTAGATCAAGGGCATTAGTTGGGAAAGCATTTCGGTAAGGATTCTATTGGCCCACAGCCCTCCAAGATGCGGGCGAGCTAGTCACCAAATGTGAAGCATGCTAGCTCCATTCCAAGAAAACCCACCTACCTGCCCAAGTTCTTCAAACAATCCCTCTATTATGGCCATTTTTGGTCTGGGGACTCGATATCCTCGGCCCCTTTCCCCGAGCAATCGGGGGCTTTGAATTCTTGTTCATTGCTATCGACAAGTTTATAAAGTGGCCGGATGTGACTGATGTGAGAAAGCTGACTGCTCAGTCAGCTATCAAGTTCCTAAAAGAACTGGTGTCTCGTTTTGGAGTTCCGGCAAGGATCATTACCGACAACGGCACCCAGTTCACGAGTCGCGCCTTCATGCAATATGTTCATGCCCTCGGATGCAAGATCTCATTTGCCTCTATGGCACGCCCCCAGGGCAATGGACAAGCTGAGAGGGTGAACGCTGAAGTGCTGCATGGACTCAAAATGAGAACCTTTGAAACGCTGCAGAAGCATGGCAGGCGGTGGATCGAGGAGCTGCTGGTAGTTCTCTGGTCCCTTAGCACAACACCAAACCGAGCTACCAGGCAGACTCCCTTCTCCCTGGTCTACAGGGCAGAAGCAGTTATCTCCACGGAACTCATTTACGGGTCTCCTCGAGTGCTTGCCTACAATGAACTAGCGCAAGATCAGCACCGGCGTGACGACATTGTGCTACTCTAGGAGAACTGTCTCTAGGTTGCTATGCATGCTGCATGCTATCAGCATGCCCTACATTGCTATCATAGCCACAGGGTTCATGCCCAGTGTTTTGAGGAAGGTGACCTTGTCCTTAGGCGCGTTCAGTCCGCCAAGGGTACAAACAAGTTGTCACCAAAGTGAGAAGGCGCTTAATGGGTAGTACGAGTCACCAGACCTAGCGCAGTCCGTCTGGAGACCGAAGATGGCATTCAGTTGCAAAACTCATGGAATATTGAGCATATCTGCAAGTTCTACCCATAAGGCGCAGATGTCGGGCCCTGCTCGGCAGTCACCCTTCTGTATAGGCCTTGCCTCAGCTACATGTAACATCTCATACAAAGTCAGGGTGATGTCCCTCTGCAAGAGAAAATAAAGCACTGTGGGGGGGCCCTGACCAAGATTGCATGCATGCACAAGCATTCCAAGATCACTTCATAAACATTTCATAAGCATTTGCATATGCATATAGATAGGATCACATCTTGCATTCATTCTCATCTGCATGAAGCTGCGGGTTCCTGCCGTGAACTTGGCTTTGACAAGGAGTTGAGAAGATTTCCCAACACTGCGACCCCTGGCAAGCCAATTAGATAAGTCCTACCTCCTGTATGTTACTGTTCTGTAAGCTATAACTTGTGAATAAGAAAACCTCACCACTCTTTGAGGCTTAGGTGCTCCCATCCCTGACTCGAACGTTGCTTCGGTCACGATGGTCGTAATGGCCTTTCGTAGAAGAAGTTGGCGGGGGGCTGGTCCCTTTGTCTGTCACCCGGTAGACATAGCTCTCCAGCAGATAAAAAGGGTGCTGGCAAGATAGCCTATCGGGGAAAACTCATTTATTTACATTAAAGAGGCATCCCACCTCTGCACGGACGTACACTGATACGTCTCCAACGTATCTATAATTTTTGTTTGCTCCATGCTATATTATCTATTGTTTTGGACTATATTGGGCTTTATTTTCCACTTTTATATTATTTTTGGGACTAACCTATTAACCGGAGGCCCAACCCAGAATTGCTGTTTTTTTGCCTATTTTAGTGTTTCGAAGAAACAGAATATCAAACGGAGTCCAAACGGAATAAAATCTTCGGGAACGTGATTTTCTCACCGAACATGATCCAGGAGACTTGGACCCTGCTCCAAGGAACAAAAGAGGCGGTCACGAGGGTGGGCCCCCCTAGGGTGCGCCCCTGCCTCGTGGGCCCCTCGTTGCTCCTCCGGCGTACTTCTTCCTCCTATATATACACACATACCCCCAAACGATCAGAATAGGAGCCAAAAACCTAATTCCACCGCCGCAACTTTCTGTATCCACGAGATCCCATCTTGGGGCCTGTTCCGGAGCTCCACCGGAAGAGGGCCGTCATCACGGAGGGCTTCTACATCATCCTAGCCCCTCTAATGAAGTGTGAGTAGTTTACCTCAGACCTTCGGGTCCATAGTTAGTAGCTAGATGGCTTCTTCTCTCTCTTTGAATCTCAATACAAAGTTCTCCCCCTCTCTTCTGGAGATCTATTCGATGTAATCTTCTTTTTGCGGTGTGTTTGTTGAGACCGATGAATTGTGGGTTTATGAAAGTCTATCTATGAATAATATTTGAATCTTCTCTGAATTCTTTTATGTATGATTGGTTATCTTTGCAAGTCTCTTCGAATTATCCGTTTGGTTTGGCCAACTAGATTGGTAGTTCTTGCCATGGGAGAAGTGCTTAGCTTTGGGTTCGATCTTGCGGTGTCCTTACCGAGTGACAGAAGGGGCAGCAAGGCACGTATGGTATCGTTGCCATCGAGGATAACAAGATGGGGTTTGTTTCATATTGCATGAATTTATCTCTCTACATCATGTCATCTTGCTTAAGGCGTTACTCTGTTTTTAACTTAATACTCTAGATGCATGTTGGATAGCGGTCGATGAGTGGAGTAATAGTAGTAGATGCAGAATCGTTTCGATCTACTTGTCACGGACGTGATGCCTATATACATGATCATGCCTAGATATTCTCATGACTATGCTCAATTCTGTCAATTGCTCAATAGTAATTTGTTCACCCACCGTAGAATACTTATGCTCTTGAGAGAAGCCACTAGTGAAACCTATGGCCCCCGGTCTATTCTCATCATATCAATCTCCATCACTTTAATCTTGCTTTGCTTTTTTACTTTGCCTTTACTTTTTACTTTGCATCTTTATACCAAGAATACCAAAAATATTATATCTATCAGATCTCACTCTCGTAAGTGATCGTGAAGGGCTTGACAACCCGTAATCGCGTTGGTTGCGAGTGGCTATCGCTTTGTGCAGGTACGAGGGACTTGAGCGTGGGCTCCTACTGGATTGATACCTTGGTTCTCAAAAACTGAGGGGAAATACTTACGCTACTATGCTGCATCATCCCTTCCTCTTCGGGGAAAACCAACACAAGCTCAAGACGTAGCAAGAAGGATTTCTGGCACCGTTGTCGGGGAGTCTACGCAAAAAGTCAATACACCAAGTACCCATCACAATCCCTATCTCTCACATTACATTATTTGCCATTTGCCTCTCGTTTTCCTCTCCCCCCAATTCTCCCTCTCTCTCCCTATCCTCCCTCTCTATTTGCCTCTTTTTACGAATTTGCTTTTTGTTTGCTCGTGTGTTAGATCGCTTGTTTGTCGCGATGGGTCAAGATACTACCAAATTGTGTGACTTCACCAATACCAACAATAATGATTTCCTTAGCACTCCGATTGCTCCTCTTACCGATGCTGAATCTTGTGAAATTAATACTGCTTTGTTGAATCTTGTTATGAAAGATCAATTCGCCGGCCTTCCTAGTGAAGATGCCGCTACTCATCTGAATAGCTTCGTTGATTTATGTGATATGCAAAAGAAAAAAGATGTCAATAATGATGTCATTAAATTGAAGCTATTTCCTTTTACGCTTAGAGATCGTGCTAAAGCTTGGTTTTCGTCTTTGCCTAAGAATAGTATTGATTCATGGAACAAGTGCAAAGATGCTTTTATCTATAAGTATTTTCCTCCCGCTAAGATCATCTCTCTTAGAAACGATATTATGAACTTTAAATAACTTGATCATGAACATGTTGCACAAGCTTGGGAGAGAATGAAATTAATGATACGTAATTGCCCTACTCATGGTTTGAATTTGTGGATGATTATACAAAATTTTTATGCCGGATTGAATTTTGCTTCTAGAAATCTTTTAGATTCGGCCGCGGGAGGCAATTTTATGGAAATCACTTTAGGAGATGCTACTAAACTCCTAGATAATATTATGGTTAATTATTCTCAATGGCATACTGAAAGATCTTGTAATAAAAAAGTGCATGCGATAGAAGAAATTAATGTGTTGAGTGGAAAGATGGATGAACTTATGAAATTATTTTCTACTAAGAGTGTTTCTTCTGAT
Source organism: Triticum urartu (assembly GCF_056163025.1). Taxonomy (NCBI): domain Eukaryota; kingdom Viridiplantae; phylum Streptophyta; class Magnoliopsida; order Poales; family Poaceae; genus Triticum; species Triticum urartu. The sequence goes on along the minus strand of NC_141878.1, from coordinate 353,125,035 downwards.
CCTAATGATATGCCTTTGTCTACTTTGATTGAGAATAACAATGAATCTATGGATGTGAATTTTGTTGGTAGGAATAATTTTGGTAACAACGCTTATAGAGGGAATTTTAATCCTAGGCCATATCCTAGTAATCCTTCTAATAATTATGGTAATTCCTACAACAACTCTTATTATAATAAGATGCCCTCTGAATTTGAGAATAGTGTTAAGGAGTTTATGAATTCACAAAAGAATTTTAATGCTTTGCTTGAGGAGAAATTGCTTAAAGTTGATGATTTGGCTAGAAACGTTGATAGAATTTCTCTTGAGGTTGATTCTTTAAAGCTTAGATCTATTCCTCCTAAGCATGCTATCAATGAGTCTCTCAAAGCCATGAGAATTTCCATTGATGAGTGCAAGGAAAGAACCGCTAGGATGCGTGCTTCCAAAGATGCCTTTATTAAAGCGTGTTCTTCCAATACCTATGAAAATCAAGATGAAGATCTAAAAGTTATTGATGTGTCCCCTATTAAATCTTTATTTTGCAATATGAATCTTGATGAAACTCAATATGATCTTCCTTTACCTAGAAGGCGTTCTAAAAAATCGGAGTGTTTAGATCTTAATGATGAAATTGACGAAAGTGGGATTGAAAGAAATAAAAATCTAGATGTTGCTAAACCCACTATATTGGATTTCAAGGAATTTAATTATGAAATTTGCTCTTTAATTGATTGTATTTCCTTGTTGCAATCCGTGCTAAATTCTCCACATGCTTATAGTCAAAATAAAGCCTTCACCGAACATATTGTTCATGCCTTGATGCAATCTTATGAAGAAAAAGTTGAGTTGAAAGTTTCTATCCCTAGAAAACTCTATGATGAGTGGGAACCAACTATTAAAATTAAAATTAAAGATCATGAGTTTTATGCTTTGTGTGATTTGGGTGCTAGTGTCTCTACTATTCCCAAGACTTTGTGTGATTTACTAGATTTTCGTAATTTTGATGATTGCTCTCTAAACTTTCATCTTGCGGATTCCACTATTAAGAAATATATGGGAAGGATTAGTGATGTTCTTATTGTTGCAAATAGGAATTATGTGCCCGTAGATTTCATTGTTCTTGATATAGATTGCAATCCTTCTTGCCCTATTATTCTTGGTAGACCTTTCCTTAGAACGGTTGGTGCGATTATTGATATGAATGAAGGGAATATTATATTTCGATTTCCATTAAAAAAGGGAATGGAACACTTTCCAAGAAAGAAAACAAAATTACCATATGAAACTATCATGATAGCCACTTATGGATTGCCTACCAAAGATGGCAATACCGAGATCTATCCTCGCTTTTATGCCTAGCTAGGGGCGTTAAACGATAGCGCTTGTTGGGAGGCAACCCAATTTTATTTTTATTCCTTGCCTTTTGCTCCTGTTTAGTAATAAATAAATTATTTAGCCACTGTTTTGGTTGTGTTTTTTGTGTTTAATTAGTGTTTGTGCCAAGTAGAACCGTTGGTAAGACATGGGGAAAGTCTTGTTGAACTTGCTGTAAAAAACAGAAACCTTAGCGCTCACGAGAACTGCTTTCATTTTTATTTGGAGAGTTCTATTTAGTTAATTATTTTTGAAGATGATTAATATATAAATTCCTCACGTCCAGAAATTTATTTTAGAATTTTTGGGGTTCCAGATCTGGCGCTAGCTACAGATTAATACAGACTGTCCTGTTTTTGACAGATTCTGTTTTTCGTATGTTGTTTGCTTATTTTGATGAATCTATGGCTAGTAAAATAGTTTATAATCCATAGAGAAGTTGTAATACAGTAGGTTTAACACCAATATAAACAATGAATGAGTTCATTATAGTACCTTGAAGTGGTCTTTTGTTTTCTTTCGCTAACGGAGCTCACGAGTTTTCTATTTTGAGTTTTGTGTTGTGAAGTTTTCAAGTTTTGGGTGAATTCTTTTGATGGATCATGGAACAAGGAGTGGAAAGAGCCTAAGCTTGGGGATTCCCATGGCACCCCCAATATAATCCAATGACACCAAAAAGTCAAAGCTTGGGGATTCCCCGGAAGGCATCCCCTCTTTCGTCCACTTCCATCGGTAATTTACTTGGAGCTATATTTTTATTCACCAACATGATATGTGTTTTGCTTGGAGCGTCTTATATTATTTGTGTCTTTGTGTCTTAGTATGCCACAATCATCCTTGATGTACACACCTTTTGAGAGAGCCATACATGAATTAATATTTGATAGAATACTCTATGTGCTTCACTTATATCTTTTGAGCTAAGATAATTTTGCTCTATATGCTTCACTTATATCTTTTGAGCGTTATAATTTTGCTCTATGTTCTTCACTTAAATCTTTTAGAGCACGGTGGTGGATTTGTTTTAAAGAAACTATTGATCTCTCATGCTTCACCTAAATTATTTTGAGAGTCTCTTAATAGCATGGTAATTTGCTTAATAATAATATGCTTGGTATTCAAAATTTGTGAAACTTTCTTTTGAGTGTGTTGAATACTAAGAAAAGATTGAAGCATGATAATTGTTTTGAGATATGGAGGTAATAATATTAAAGTCATGCTAATTGAGTAGTTGTGAATTTAAAGAATACTTGTGTTAAGGTTTGTGATTCCCGTAGCATGCATGTATGGTGAACCGTTATCTGATGAAGTCGGAGCATGATTTGTTTATTGATGGTCTTCTTTATGAGTGGCGGTCGGGGACGAGCGATGGTCTTTTCCTTCCAATCTAACCCCCTAGGAGCATGCGCGTAATACTTTTCTTCGATAACTTCTAGATTTTTGGAATAAGTATATGAGTTCTTTATGACTAATGTTGAGTCCAATGGATTATACGCACTCTCACCCTTCCACCTTTGCTAGCCTCTCTAATACCGCGCACCTTTCGCCTGTATCATACACCTACCATATAACTTCCTCAAAACAGCCACCATACCTACCTATTATGGCATTTCCATAGCCATTCCGAGATATATTGCCATGCAACTTTCCATCGTTCTGTTTATCATGACACACCCCATCATTGTCATATTGCATATCCTGGTACACCGCCGGATGCATTCACATAGAGTCATATTTTGTTCTAAGTATCGAGTTGTAATTGTTGAGTTATAAGAAAAATAAAAGTGTGATGATCATCATTATTAGAGCATTGTCCCAGTGAGGAAAGAATGATGGAGACTATGATTCCCCCATAAGTCGGGATGAGACTCCGGACGAAAAAATAAAATAAAAAAGAGAGGCCAAAGAAGCCCAAATAAAAAGAGGCCATAAAAAAAGAGAAAAGGCCCAAATAAAAAATGAGAGAAAAAGAGAGAATGGACAATGTTACTATCCTTTTACCACACTTGTGCTTCAAAGTAGCACCATGATCTTCATAGTAGAGAGTCTCTCATGTTATCACTTTCATATACTAGTGGGAATTTTACATTATAGAACTTGGCTTGTATATTCCAATGATGGGCCTCCTCAAAAAATTGCCCTAGGTATTCATGAGCAAGCAAGTTGGATGCACACCCACTTAGTTTCTTTTTGAGATTTCATATACTTATTTCTCTAGTGCATCCGTTGCATGGCAATCCCTACTCACTCACATTGATATCTATTGATGGGCATCTCCATAGCCCGTTGATACGCCTAGTTGATGTGAGACCATCTTCTCCTTTTTGTCTTCTCCACAACCACCATTCTATTGCACCTATTGTGCTATATCCATGGCTCACGCTCATGTATTGCGTGAAGATTGAAAAAGTTAGAGTATGAAACAATTGCTTGGCTTGTCATTGGGGTTGTGCATGATTTAAATACTTTGTGTGGTGAAGATGGAGCATAGCCAGACTATATGATTTTGTAGGGATAACTTTCTTTGGCCATGTTATTTTGAGAAGACATAATTGCTTTGTTAGTATGCTTGAAGTATTATTATTTTTTATGTCAATATAAACTTTTGTCTTGAATCTTTCTAATCTGAATATTCATACCACAATTAAGAAGATTTGCATTGAAATTATGCCAAGTAGCACTCCGCATCAAAAATTCTCTTTTTATCATTTACCTACTGGAGGACGAGCAGGAATTAAGCTTGTGGATGCCTGATACGTCTGCAATGTATCTATAATTTTTGATTGCTCCATGCTATATTATCTACTGTTTTGGACTATACTGGGCTTTATTTTCCACTTTTATATTATTTTCGGGACTAACCTATTAACCTGAGGCCCAGCCCAGAATTGTTGTTTTTTTTGCCTATTTCAGTGTTTCGAAGAAACGGAATATCAAACGGAGTCCAAACAGAATAAAATCTTCGGGAACATGATTTTCTCACCGAATGTGATCCAGGAGACTTGGACCCCGCTCCATGGAACAAAAGAGGCAGTCACGAGGGTGGGGGGCGCCCCCCTAGGGCGCGCCCCCTGCCTCGTGGGCCCCTCGTTGCTCCTTTGGCGTACTTCTTGCTCCTATATATACACACGTACCCCCAAACGATCAGAACAGGAGCCAAAAACCTAATTCCACCGCCGCAACTTTCTGTATCCACGAGATCCCATCTTGGGGCCTGTTCCGGAGCTCCGCCAGAAGAGGGCCGTCATCATGGAGGGCTTCTAAATCATCCTAGCCCCTCCGATGAAGTGTGAGTAGTTTACCTCAGACCTTCGGGTCCATAGTTAGTAGCTAGATGGCTTCTTCTCTCTCTTTGAATCTCAATACAAAGTTCTCCCCCTCTCTTGTGGAGATCTATTTGATGTAATCTTCTTTTTGCGGTGTGTTTGTTGAGACCAATGAATTGTGGGTTTATGATCAAGTCTATCTATGAATAATATTTGAATCTTCTCTGAATTATTTTAAGTATGATTGGTTATCTTTGCAAGTCTCTTCGAATTATCCGTTTGGTTTGGCCAACTAGATTGGTAGTTCTTGCCATGTGAGAAGTGCTTAGCTTTGGGTTCGATCTTGCGGTGTCCTTACCCAGTGACAGAAGGGGCAGCAAGGCACGTATTGTATCGTTGCCATCAAGGATACCAAGATGGGGTTTATTTCATATTGCATGAGTTTATGTCTCTACATCATGTCATCTTGCTTAAGGCGTTACTCTGTTTTTAACTTAATACTCTAGATGCATGTTGGATAGCGGTCGATGAGTGGAGTAATAGTAGTAGATGCAGAATCGTTTCGATCTACCTGTCACGGACATGATGCCTATATACATGATCATGCATAGATATTCTCATAACTATGCTCAATTCTGTCAATTGCTCAACACCAATTTGTTCACCCACCGTAGAATACTTATGCTCTTGAGAGAAGCCACTAGTGAAACCTATGGCCCCCGGGTCTATTCTCATCATATCAATCTCCATCACTTTAATCTTGCTCTGCTTTTTTACTTTGCCTTTACTTTTTACTTTGCATCATCCCTTCCTCTTCGGGGAAAACCAATGCAAGATCAAGACGTAGCATACACATGCACGGGTCCCCGACAAGGTTCATCTTTTCATTAATATGTTGATACAAGTACAAGCATTACAGAACACAGAAACGGGCTCGAGAGATTACATTGTTTGAATTAAAATTTGGTAAGTGCCGACAAATTTAAGATTGAAAAAAGATAAGTGCCCCGTTATGCCTTTGCCCTTGTCCATCTCCCTTAGGGTATTACAGGGTGGGGCTAAAGAAGCAAGAGGCGTACTCGGCTCGGATATGGCGCCTCTACAGGATCAATACAACGCCATCCTCTGGTTGGGAGGGAGGAACCGGAGGGCAGGAGGGATGGTGGTGCTGAACGGAGCCCAGATGGGGGTAGCAGAGTCACCGGCAAACGCGAGCCGTCAGAACGGTTGCCCCCGTCCTTGGCGCGTCGTGGGTTGCTGCTACCTGTCATACCGCTGCGGTTTGACGATCCCGTCGTGGCAGCTGTACCGGACACCATGATCTCCGAGGGACTCGACACAAAGAGCGTGGTCATCCCCTACGGGCCTGATATCGGAAGCCACCATGCGCCTAGAAGACATGAATAGGAGCGATGAGCCCTCCCGTACGGCAAAAGGACGACGCCCAGGAGGAGTCGGGGTCACCTTCGCCAACGGCGACTTCCTTCCATGAGCCCTCCCCGGCATGGCGAAGGGAAGAAGAATGTGGGGCGATCGACTACCACACGCCATGCCAGCCTCGAGCTTCGATATAGTGTCATTCGCGTCCCCTCCCACTGAAGTCAAGGCCATGGGCGGCATGGCGGCGAGGACGCAGGGGTTGCCACTCCCGGCATTGTCACCGCATCGCCCGTGTCCCCCTTGCAGATCCAGGGAAGGCTTCATGATGTAGCCCAGGGCACGGTGATAACCCACAAGTATAGGGGATCACAACAGTTCGATGGTAGAGTATTCAACCCAAATTTATTTATTCGACAGAAGGGGAGCCAAAGAATATTCTTGGGTATTAGCACGTGAGTTGTCAATTCAACCACACCTAAAAGACTTAATATCTGCAGGAAAGTAGTATGGAAGTAGCGGTAACTGTAGCCAAAGTAACAGTAGTAGTTTTGTAGCAATCATAATAGTGGCAATGGAAAAGTAACGAAACAAAGATCAATATGAAACGAGCTCATAGGCAATGGATCAATGATGGATAATTATGTCGGATGGCATTCATCATGCAATGGTTATAACATAGGGTGACACGGAACTAGCTCCAGTTCATCAATATAATGTAGGCATGTATTCCGAATATAGTCATACGTGCTTATCGAAAAGAACTTGCATGACATCTTTCGTCCTACCCTCCCGTGGCAGCAAGGTTCTATTGGTAACTAAGGGATATTAAGGCCTCCTTTTAATAGAGTCCGTGACCAAAGCGTTAGCACTTAGTGAATACATGAACTGCTCAAACTACTATCATCACCGGGAGTGGTCCCGACTATTGTCACTCCGAGGTTGCCGGATCATAACACGTAGTAGGTTACTATAACTTGCAATATCGGATCAAGAACACAAATATATTAATAAAAACACAAATGGTTTAGATCTAAAATCATGATACTCGGGCCCTAGTGACAAGCATGAAGCATAGCAAAGTCATAGCAACATCAACCTTACAAAATAGTGGATACTAGGGAACAAACCCTAGAAAAACTAACTCGATTACATGGTAAATCTCATCCAACCCATCACGGTCCACCAAGCCTACGATGAATTACTCACGCACAGTGGTGAGCATCATGAAATTGGTGATGGAGGATGGTTGATGATGACGATGGTGATGGATTCGCCTCTCCTGAGCCCTGAACAGACTCCAGATCAGCCCTCCTGAGGAAGAACAAGGCTTGGCGGCGGCTCCGTATCGCAAGACGTGACGAATCCTTCTCCCTAAAATTGAATATATGGAGTTGGAGTTGAGGTCGGTGGAGGTCCAGGGGGCCCACAAGGACGAAGGGCGTGTCCAGGGGGGCCACAAGGACGAAGAATGTAGGGGTAAAGTATGGTAAAGTTGGGCATGTGTTTTCTGTGGCTGCCGATCTATCTGATTTATCAGGTATCACTACCTTTTCCAAATACCTAGTTTGTACTTCTTGAGGATCTGCACTCACCCTCTTCCTTTTGGACATCTATTATGAAAGAACAACATTTGACCGAAAAAACATAGTATCACGACACATGGAATAGGTACATAAAATGGATAGGTATGGCATATACTCATATATGATGCTTAAACTAAGAATATGGTGTAACAAAGTAGAAGTAATGCAAGAGGTTAGATGCAAAATATGTGGGACCAATACAACCTTGCCAAGTTAGAGCAAGCACCTTGATGGATGAATAAGATAGGCCATCCTCCACCATGGCAAGTTTGTTAGACAGTGGATTGTTCCATGATATTCCTCTCATGCGCCCATTGTCATATTCATTTTGATAACGTTCAATACCTGACATGCACGAAAATATAAAAACAAGTGAGATTATCTTTGTAATGCAGAAGTGATTCTTATCCAATACTGCCTCCCTGTAAACCCCTTTGTGCTATCTCTCCAATTCTTCTGAGAGATGCCATGAATGTTGTAATTTTGTGTGTGCATTAATATAATATGGCCTAGTACTCAAAATATGAGAGCTCCAAAAGTGATGATACTTCGCAGATGATAGCTTCAACATATAGTAAAGAAGAACAAGTCGACCTAACCTGACAGATTCAAAATGTACTAAGGGAGAACAACTCGACCTGACCAGCCGACCGCAAATGTCTCTGGTACTCTTCCCAACAAGGAACATACTTATTAAAGAAGAGAAGAGGATCATCTTAAAGAAGAGAAGAAGAGCAAGCAGATTGAAGATATTACAAGTCTTTATATACAATGTCGGTTGCCCACCCATGATGAACCAGAGCACACAGAGAAATATTATTCCTTACAGTCTCTCCATATGTGGCTCGCATGCATTTCGAAACTAAAGTAGCAACATTTAGTTGACCAGTTAAACATCTCTCAGATTTACTAATATCAGCATAATAGTAGATTTGAATTTGTACAACTAAGCTTGTTTATCTCAATGGGTGGAGAAGTTCTATTATGACACGAACCACGTAGGCTGATCGTGGTCATCATAAAATGGGGAAACTATAAGCATGATGAGTATAGTGTTGACCGTGGTAGTGGGTGGCAAATCTGAAGTTGCAAACCACGCAAAGGGTAGTTAGAAACTGATGTTTGCTTTGAAATAACAACTAAGATTTGGTATGGACAAGAAAGTATAGTCACTAAGTGACAAAGAAATGCAATTCTGCTGTCTCTCTATATGTCACGACATGCATTTGGAACTCAAGTGGGACCTTTAGCTAACCAATTAAATGTGTTTGTTAACTAATATCAGTATCATATCACAATCATATTTGAACAACTAAGCTTTGGAATTTTGAGTGTTCTATTGTTTAGCTTGAAGGGTGGAGTAATGCTAGTACGACAGAAAGCACCTACGCATATCATAGTAGAGTAGATAAAAGGGGAAAACCCAAATCATCAAGAGTAAAATCAGGAAAGTGGAACTAGCTGGACCAGTGGGTGGCGCACATGCTTTTCGAAATGAATATAGGAACATTAGGAGACCAATTAAAAGTTCTCTGTTTTAGTAATACAAGCATCATATCAGATTCGTATTTCAATACCTAAGCTTTGGAATTATGAGTGGCATGTTGTTTCACTTGATGGGTTGAGGTCTTGAGGAGCAGTGCTAGCACGACACGAAGCACCAACGATGATGGTAGTGAATATAAAGGGGGGAAACCATAAGCTTTAAGATTATAGTGACTGTGCCATGGCAGATCTGAAGGTGCAAACCGGACAAAGCTACTTTGCAACCAATGTTTGCTTTCAACTAGCCACTACAATTTGATACGGATAAGAAAAGTCCAGTAAACAATTTACGATATATTTTCCGGGTGAGATCAATTACTTAAGCACATATGGAAGAGTACCACCTCTCTTGCGATGCTGTGTAGGCCCCTGCTAATATGTTAAGGGTGCTGCGGGTGAGATGGCTATCAGCGGCGGGGAAGAGGGTTTAGACGGCAGATGGCCGGGTCGGGGGATAAATCATGTTGCTGTGGACAGGGCGGTCGTAGGAGCGGCAACGGCAAGGTGGACGACGACGCTGATGAAGGGAGAGGACGCGATGAAACGATCCTGGTCTGGTGACGTGGATGAGAGACGTCTATCTCTTGAAGTGGACGACGGGGTAGGGGTAGCGGCTCCGGCAAGGTGGAGGAAGGGGTGGCGGACGAAGGAGGCTGGCCGCAGTGGGGTGGATGTTGTGGTGTCGACGGTGTATGAATGAGTAAATTGAGGGGGAGGGGGGATCTCAAACTTTGGGACGCGCTTGTCTGAAATGTGGGAAAGTTACGAACTTATCCCCCGTTTAAAATTTCGGACATCACGTCGGTTGGTGATAGGACGGTAATCTTGCATGTCCCAAATATTTGCTGGTAGCAATTTCGAGCGAGGAGAGGGTGTTTTGCCGCCCAAGGTTGGCGTCCATGGTGTATGAACGGGGCTGATAGGTAGGGCATCTATGTGAGGTATGAGGGAAGTTACACATCTGCCCCTATTTAAAATATTTACCTACATCGATTTCGGACGAGGAGAGTTTGTTTTGCCGCCCCCCGTGTATGAATGGGGAAATGGAGGGAGAGACACATGTCTTTCGGACGAGCTTGAATCAAATGTGTTTTGCTGCCCACGTTTGGCAACCACCGTGTCTGGATGGGCTCAGAGGCGGTTGTGTCACGTTTGATTGAAGTTACTAGTGTACCGCTATTGACAGCAGTGTAAATCTGGTCGATAAGGATGTCAAAGTGTTAGGGGTAGACAGTAATTTCCATCTCGCAAACACATGCTTCAGGCAGCCCACAAATGATAGTGGGTGTTTAGCCACTTCGTTCAAAACTTGGGAGAATTAGCATTCATGTTTTCCCTGGGCCCCGGCAACTAAATTCAAATCCAATTTGTATTTTATTACAAATATCCATAGATAATTCTACGTTTTATTATTTATTTCTTAAAAACCACAACAAAGATTTATTCCACCTTCATATATGATTATGATTTAGAAATGTCGTGATCTTCAAATTCAGTAGGTTGGATATACTTTGAGTCAAACAGTTATTTCATCCAATACAATATGCTCACATGAAAAACAGTTCATGTAGCGACCAGACCTCAAACAGTCTGATCTCTGTGCTCCGGTGTCATCCCTGGATCAGTAATGCTGACACCACACAATCCTCGGAGGATTTATAGCAGAGTAGCAACCACACACTTATTACATCGAGTGTCTCAAAAGAGAACTTATTACAATAAATATGGCTTGAGGCCATCTAATAACGATAACAGCGGAAGGCTTGGAAGATAAGTGAGTCCATCACCTCCAACAGCATCACTGAGTATAGAACCACGACCTAAAAACTCCTTAATCGTCGTCTGAAAAGTCTGCAACATTAACGTTGCAGCCCGAAACGGGTCAGCACATGGAATATGCTGGCAATGTAACACATAGAGAGTAATGGAATGAAATAGCTATACTATATGCATATTTGGCTGGTGGAAAGCTCTATGGTTACTATTTTGCATAAAGCCAATTTTTCCCTACTGCAAAGGAATAAATTTTATTTAACTATCATGGTAGTTGTTAAACATTGAGAATGGTTGACAGCATTCTCAATCCCAATTAAGCATCATCATTAAACATAACCCAACAAAATTAATTTAGAGTAACATGTTGAGATTCACATGAAAATCAAGGTACTAGATACTCAAGATGTCCATAACCGGGGACACGGCTAACCATGATTAGTTCATTACACTCTGGAGAGGTTTGCGCACTTTTCCCCACAAGACTCGATCGCCTCCGTTTGGTTTCTCGCACTACAAGGTGATTGAGAAGACGGATGACCGAGACATAGTCTTTCAGAAGCGCTAGCACCTTACGATCGGGTAGACCATACCACCTACATCCCCTACATCTGCTAGTCTACCACTATAAGAGTTCGCACAACTTAGTCAACTATGCTAGAACCCATAATAGCTTGTGGCTGCACACGGAAGTTTCTAGTATGAATAGTCTCATGATCCCTTTGAGCCTGGGTGGCGGTCCAAAAGAAAACAGGCAAGTCCTGGAATACCCAGGTGCCTCAATCCACCCAGATGTGTGTTTAAGTTGCCACCTTAGATAAACCATTAGTTAGAAATCTCAGATCTGTCATGGATAACACTCACCCAATCCACGTCTACTAGCATAGCATGGCATAATAAGCAAATGTAGAAGTAACTCCCAAAGGTTTGATAATAACAGGTAATAGGTACTACCTCATCTACTTCCCATCCCACAATTTAATTAGATCCTAATCATGCAATGTGTGAGGATTGATCTAATGCAATAAAACTGGGTAGTAGAAAAGGTATGATCAAAGTGTTACTTGCCTTGCTGATGATCTGCGAAACCTAGCGATTTGAAGTAACAAGCGGCGCACTCCGGGTATTCTATCACAGACAAAAAAACAAGCATACAATAAGTACTCATGTAATGCACAGGTAAAACTCAAATAAGAGATCTAACCAGAAGGTTCAACTTAAGAACTCCGGTTGGCAAAAAGAATCAAATCGAACGAAGCAACGAAAGTCAAACGGCGAAAGAAAACAACTTCGTTCTAGTAATCTGGATCTAGGGAAAATTTTACGGTAGCAAAATCTTGTTTAAGTTGGTTAAACAGATAGAGGGTTTCGAGACGAAACTCTAGGCGCTTGAATCGCCTGATTCCGATAAACGAGCGAAAAGTTAAACTAAAACGAAAATCGGATCAGGAATCGTGATCAGAAAAATCGCGGATTTAATCCGAGAAAAAGAAAAACGACGAACGCTCGCTAGAATGAACAAACGGACGAATGCTCGCTATTTAAATAAACTGGAAAAACCGATCTATTTAAAAAACTGAAACTAAAAAAACCCGACGAAAATCGATTTTTTTTAAAAGTTGGCACGGAAGTCGAGGCGGCGGCGAACCTCGGCGGCGGTGGCGGCGTTGTCCGGCGGCGGCGACGCGGCGCGGCAGCGGCGGTGGCAGGCAGCGGCGGCACGTGGCGGCGGCGGCGCGTGGGGGCGAGCGATGGTGGCGCGGGGCTCGAGGGCGGGCGAGGCGGCGGCTTGGGTTTCTCCCGGGGGGGCTGGGCCGGCTTATATTGCCTAGTCGGGCCAGAGTCCTAGTCGGACACGGCCCGTTAGGTCGGTTCGTTTTTTTTAAATTATTCCGCTCGGAAGAAAAATAAAAAGAAATACTAAACGGACTCAAAAAATTCCGAAATAAATTTTCACGGGCTTCTAAAATCAAGCCGCACAAGGTGAACATTTATTTGGGACCTAAATGCAATTTTGAAAAACGCACATTTTTCCTAAATTCAAATAAAACACCGCAAAAACTCCGAAATAAAATCTTATTTGATTTTATTATTAAATCCTCAATATTTCTTTATTTTGGGAAAGTCATTTTATTCCCTCTCTCATATTTTTGTAATAGAAATAATTGATGATAAAATAAATAAAATCAAATGATCCTATTCTCAAAATTTGAGAGAACTCAAATATGAAAATAACGAAATCCCCTACTCTCTCCGTGGGTCCTTGAGTTGCGTAGAATTTCTAGGATCAACCAAAATGCAAAATAAAATATGCTATGCAATGATGATCTAATGTATAACATTCCAAATTGAAAATTTGGGATGGTACAAACCTACCCCCCTTAAGATGAATCTCGCCCTCGAGATTCGGGTTGGCTAGAAAATAGGTGAGGGTGGTCCACTGAACTTTGCAAAAATTGATAACCTTACTGCGAGTAACTCGGCTGGCAAATTTGAGGATCTTAACTGGTTTCTCCTCATAGGTCAAATCGTTATCCAACTGAATAGTTTCCAACGGCACTGTTTCTCTCAACGGTATGTCAGCCATCTCCGCGTGACATTTCTTTAACTGGGAAACGTGGAACACATCATGAACTCCTGACAATCCTTTGGGCAATTCCAACTTGTAGGCCACTTCTCCCATATGCTCCAAAACTTGATATGGTCCTACAAATCGTGGTGCTAACTTCCCTTTAACTCCAAAACGCTTTGTTCCCCGAAGTGGAGATACTCAAAGATAAGCTCTATCTCCAACTTCGTAAACTGTCTCCTTGCGTTTAGAATCTGCATAACTTTTTTGTCTGGACTGGGCTACCTTGAGCCTATCGCGAATCAACTTCACCTTCTGTTCAGACTCTTTAATCAGGTCAGGTCCAAACAACTGGCGGTCTCCAACTTCGTCCCACGACAACGGTGTCCTGCACCTCCTTTCATACAAAGCTTCGAAAGGGGCCATCTTTAAACTAGTTTGATAACTGTTGTTGTAAGAGAACTCTGCATATGGAAAATTATCATCTCAACTAGATCCATAATCTAGTGCACAAGCTCTCAGCATATCCTCCAAAATATGATTGACTCTCTCGGTCTGTCCATCTGTTTGTGGATGAAAAGCTGTACTGAATTCTAGCCTGGTTCCCAAAGTTTCGTGCAACTGTTTCCAGAACTTTGAGGTAAACTGGGTTCCTCTATCTAATACGATACTCCTTGGAACTCCATGCAAACATACGATCCTGGTCATGTATATCTTTGCCAACTTAGCACTGGTGTAAGTGGTCTTTACTGGGATGAAATGAGCTACTTTCGTCAATCGATCGACTACAACCCAAATTGAGTCATAGCCTGAACGATTCCTGGGCAATCCCGTGATAAAATCCATGCCTAGCTTATCCCACTTCCATTCGGGTATCGGCAATGGTTGTAACAATCCTGATGGCTTCTGATGCTCTGCCTTTACTCTCTGACATACATCACAAACTGCTACATACTCCGCAATATCCTTCTTCATTCTGGTCCACCAGAAAATATCCTTCAAATCCAAATACATCTTGGTATTTCCTGGGTGAATTGAATATGGTGAGTCGTGTGCCTCTTGCAGTATCAACTTCCTAATCTCCGGGTCATTGGGCACATAAATGCGGTCTTCAAACCATAGGGTGTCGTGCTCATCCTCATGAAATCCTTTAGCTTTTCCTTTACTGAGTTTCTCCTTTATAGCGGCAATCTCTTTGTCAGCTTTCTGAGCTTCCCTTATATTATCCATCAAAGTTGACTAAATCTCCAATGCTGCTACATAGCCTCTTGGAACTATTTCCAAACATAGTTCACGAAGATTTTCTGCTAACTCCTTGGGTATTTCTCCCGTCATTAACGTATTGACATGGCTCTTACGGCTTAATGCGTCAGCTACTACATTAGCCTTTCCGGGATGATAATGCAATTTCATATCATAATCCTTGATAAGCTCCAACCATCTCCTTTGTCTGAGATTTAACTCCTCCTGTATGAAAATGTACTTCAAACTCTTATGATCCGTGTACACCTCACAATGGTTTCCAATGAGAAAATGTCTCCATGTTTTCAAAGCATGCACTACGGCTGCTAACTCCAAATCATGCGTAGCATAATTTAAATCATGAGGCTTTAGTTTTCTTGAGGCATATGAAACAACTCTCCCTTCCTGCATAAGCACTGCTCCAAGTCCTCGATGTGAAGCGTCGCAATACACCTCATAATCTTTGGTCTGGTCTGGCAAAATCAACACTGGTGAGGTAACCAAACGTTTCTTCAACTCTTGGAAACTAGCCTCACATTCCTCTGTCCATATGAACTTGGTATCTTTCTTCAGCAACTCCGTCATAGGCTTCGCAATCTTTGAGAAATTCTCCATAAATCTCCGGTAGTATCCTGCGAGTCCAAGAAAACTCCAGATCTCTCCAACTGTTGTTGGGGCTTCCCACTTGGTCACGGTTTCAACTTTAGCGGAATCTACTACTATACCTTCTCCAGATATAACATATCCAAGGAATCCTACTTCCTTCAACCAAAACTCACATTTGCTGAACTTGGCATATAATTGATGTTCTCTGAGCTTTCCATGTACCAAACGCAAATGCTCCTTATGCTCCTCTTCATTCTTAGAATAAACCAGGATATCATCAATGAACACTACGACGAACTTATCCAAAACTCCATAAACACTTTGTTCATCATGTTCATAAAATATGCAGGTGCGTTAGTGAGACCAAATGACATAACGATATACTCTTACAGCCCATACCTGGTGGTAAAAGCTGTCTTCGGAATATCCAGTTCTCGAATCTTCAACTGGTGGTATCCTGATCGCAGATCGATCTTGGAAAATACCTTAGCTCCTTGCAATCGATCAAACAGATCATTGATCATTGGTAGTGGGTACTTGTTCTTGATCGCTACTTCATTCAATCCTCGATAATCAACAACCATCCTTAACGATCCATCCTTCTTTTCCAGTAGAAGTACTGGCGATCCCCAAGGCGAAGGACTTGGGCGAATACACCCTTATCCAGTAACTCAGTAATCTGCTTCTTAATTTCCACCAAATCCTTTGCTGGCATCCTATATGGTCTCTTTGATACTGGCCCTGTGCCTGGCAATAGCTCAATCAAAAACTCAATATCTCTATCCGATGGCATGCCTGGCAACTCTTCTGGAAATACATCAGGAAAATCCCTTACCACTGGTACTTCCTCCTGCACAACTCCTATTAGGCAATTTACTTGAGTCCTCTTTGGCACGTGCCGGGATACATACTTGATCCTTCTCCCTTTTGGGGTGGTAAGCAAAAATTGACTTACTAGCACATTCAATATTCCCTTCATACTTTGATAACCAATCCATGCCTAATACCACATCCAATCCTTGAGATTCCAATACTATTAGGTCTGAGGGAAAAACATACTTACCAATCCTTAATGGTAACCGATCACACCATAGACTAGCCACATACTCTGCTCCGGGCGAGGTTACTAACATGGGTGACCTAAGGGCTTGGGTTGGTAGGTTATACTTATCCACAAATCCCCTTGAGATGTATGAATGCGATGCACCAGTATCAAAAAGAATGAGTGCAGTAAATGACTTAACCAAAAACTTACCTATTACTGCATCGGGCTGAGCTTCAACCTCCTCCATGCTAACGTGGTTCACCTGTCCCCTGTTGAAAGGGTTCGGCTTCTTCCCAGAACTTCCATTGCCATTTTGGCCTTCAGGACATTCATTGGCATAATGTCCGGTCTTCTGACACTTAAAGCAAGTGACTTGGATCAGGTCTTTCTTGGCTGGGGTTGATGGGTTGGTGCGGTTCTGGCCGTTGCTTCCTCCATTGCCATTACCATTCTGGTGCCATTGTCGTTGTGCGAGCTACCTCCTCCATGGGTATGCTGAAAATGTCCTCCCGGTCTAGGCGTAGAACGTGGCTTCTGCTGAGATCCTGAATTGTACTTTCCTTGTCCATACTTCCTCTTGCGATTCTCAATTTGCTGCTGCTTCCCTTCAATCATAAGAGCACGATCTACCAACTCCTGGTAGTTGTTGAAGGTGGCTACCATCAACTGCATGCTCAACTCATCATTCAGTCCTTCTAGAAACTTCTCCTGCTTCGCTGCATCCGTAGCGACGTCATCTGGGGCATAACGTGCTAGCTTAGTAAATTCCTCCACATACTGGCCAACTATCCGTCCTCCTTGGCGCAAGTTGCGAAACTCACGCTTCTTCATGGCCATAGCTCCTGCTGAAACATGTGCAATACAAAAAGCCTGCTGAAACCGGTCCCATGTGATAGTGTCAACTGGGAAAGTGGCTGTGAAATTTTCCCACCATGATGCTGCGGGTCCTTCTAGCTGATGTGCGGCAAACTTCACCTTCTCCGCATTTGTGCATCCTACTGTGTTCAATTCCCTAGTTGTCTTGTGGAGCCAATCATCTGCTACTATCAGCTTGGTGCTACTGGAAAAAAACGGCAGATTCAGCCTAAGAAAACGGGCTAAGTGGTCAACAGGTGGTGGTGGTGGTGGGTTGTTGTTGTTCCCCTGATTCTGATTCTGGACTAGCAACTGCATCAATGTGTTCTGCTGCTGGATCAACTGGGTGAGCTCCGGTGGAAAGGCAAATCCGGGGTCACGTCTCGGACGCATCTGAGGGTTTTAGAAGAGATGAGATATAAGAATAGAGGGGGCTAAAGAGAAAAGACAACCCATATGCACATGAGGCAAAAGCAAACAATTCACTTCATCCAATCAAACAAGGGTATAGAATCGATCTATCTATCGCAACAAGTGCTCAGACTGATATATTTACATGGTGGACTACTACTACTACTGATGAGGTGGTCTACTAGAAATATTCTTCGGTTGCAGACTCCATGATATCTGCTCCAGCTTCATCAACATAATCATCATCGCTACTATCTGGATCCGAGTCGGTGCCGTCGATGATGATGTAGTCTTCCGGGCTAATCTCCTGGGGTTCTTCGTCTTCATCTACTGGCGTAGGGCCTCCCATAAATATTCCAATCTTCTTGATTAGGTCATCATTCTTCTCCACCAATACTTCAATTTCCTCTTCATAATCTTCACGTGTAGCCTTGAGTTCTTCCTCCAGTTCCTTGATTCTAGTATTAGCCTTCTTCAGATCTATCATGTCGGCGCACATCTGGTTCTCTTGTCGTCGAATGTGCTGGTTTAACTCCTGGATAAAAGCTGCAATTGATCTATCCTTCCTGGTGCTGATCATCTCCCAGTGTTCATCTCGGCGCCCACAATCTGGTAGATAGTATCCTTGAGATCCTTGCGATAGACTTCTCCAATGCGTCCCATGGCGATGTGAGCTGCCATGCTCTTTCCTAGACTCCAAGTTGGTGCATCAAAAGAAAACTCTATAGGCTCAGTGACTAGCATGAACGTCCTTCCTGGAACTTGAACTTGAATCATCCAGCGCTCTTCTTCAGGTAAAGTGGCGTTGTAGGTTCCTGTGAAGCTTGGTACTCCTATGTTCAGGTATCTAGTGACTTCCTTCAAGTGATGTCCAAAGGGTGTATCTTCATCCGGTTGTGTGAACTTGTTCCTTGCATCCGCCAGCCTAAAGAGTAGAAAAGATGAGAGGTCAGAAGAGAAGAGAGTGAATAGTGATCTAGGTCTCTAACTTAGTGGTCGTGTCCTACAGTCAGCGTGTGCTCTGATACCATCTCTGTAGCGACCAGACCTCAAACAGTCTGATCTCTGTGCTCCGGTGTCATCCCTGGATCAGTAATGCTGACACCACACAGTACTCGGAGGATTTATAGCAGAGTAGCAATAACACACTTATTACATCGAGTGTCTCAAAAGAGAACTTATTACAATAAATATGGCTTGATTCCATCTAATAACGATAACAGCGGAAGGCTTGGAAGATAAGTGAGTCCATCAACTCCAACGGCATCACTGAGTATAGAACCACGACCTAAAAACTCCTTAATCATCGTCTGAAAAGACTGCAACATTAATGTTGCAGCCCGAAACAGGTCAGCACATGGAATATGCTGGCAATGTAACACATAGAGAGTAATGGAATGAAATAGCTATACTATATGCATATTTGGCTGGTGGAAAGCTCTATGGTTATTGTTTTGTGTAAAGCCAATTTTTCCCTACTGCAAAGGAATAAATTTTATTTAACTATCATGGTAGTTGTTAAACATTGAGAATGGTTGACAACATTCTCAATCCCAATTAAGCATCATCATTAAACATAACCCAACAAAATTAATTTAGAGTAACATGTTGAGATTCACATGAAAATCCAGGTACTAGATACTCAAGATGTCCATAACCGGGGACACGACTAATCATGATTAGTTCATTACACTCTGCAGAGGTTTGCGCACTTTTCCCCACAAGACTCGATCGCCTCCGTTTGGTTTCTCGCACTACAAGGTGTTTCAGAAGACGGATGACCGAGACATGGTCTTTCAGAAGCGCTAGCACCTTATGATCGGGTAGACCGTACCACCTACATCCCCTACATCTGCTAGTCTACCACTGTAAGAGTTTGCACAACTTAGTCAACTATGCTAGAGCCTATAATAGCTTGTGGCTGCACACGGAAGTTTCTAGTATGAATAGTCTCATGATCCCTTTGAGCCTGGGTGGCGGTCCAAAAGAAAACAGGCAAGTCCTGGAATACCCAGGTGCCTCAATCCACCCAGATGTGTGTTTAAGTTGCCACCTTAGATAAACCATTAATTAGCAATCTCACATCTGTCATGGATAACACTCACCCAATCCACGTCTACTAGCATAGCATGCCATAATAAGCAAACATAGAAGTAACTCCCAAAGGTTTGATAATAATAGGTAATAGGTACTACCTCATCTACTTCCCATCCCACGATTTAATTAGATCCTAATCATGCAATGTGTGAGGATTGATCTAATGCAATAAAACTGGGTAGTAGAAAAGGTATGATCAAAGTGTTACTTGCCTTGCTGATGATTCGCGAAACCTAGCGATTCGAAGTAACAAGCGGCGCACTCCGGGTATTCTATCACAGACAAACAAACAAGCATACAATAAGTACTCATATAATGCACAGGTAAAACTGAAATAAGAGATCTAACCAGAAGGTTCAACTTAAGAACTTCGGTTGGCAAAAAGAATCAAATCAAACGAAGCAACGAAAGTCAAACGGCGAAAGAAAAAAACTTCGTTCTAGTAATCTGGATCTAAGGCAAATTTTATAGTAGAAAAATCTTGTTTAAGTTGGTTAAACGGATACAGGGTTTCGAGACGAAACTCTAGGCGCTTGAATCGCCTGATTCCGTTAAACGAGTGAAAAGTTAAACTAAAACGGAAATCGGATCAGGAATCGCGATCAGAAAAATCGTGGATTTAATCCGAGAAAAAGAAAAATGATGAACGCTCGCTAGAACGAACGAACGGACGAACGGTCGCTACTTAAATAAACCGGAAAAACCCGATCTATTTAAAAAAAACCGAAACTAAAAAATTCGACTTTTTTTAAAAACGTTGGCACGGAAGTCGAGGCGGCGGCGAACCACGGCGGCGGTGGCGGCGGCGTCCGGCGGCAGCGGCGGCGGTGGCGGGCAGCGGCGGCGGCGCGTGGGGGCGCAGGGCTCAAGGGCGGGCAAGGCGGCGGCTAAGGTTTCTCCCGAGGGGGCTGGGCCGGCTTATATTGCCTAGTCGGGCCAGAGTCCTAGTCGGACACGGCCCGTTAGGTCGGTTCTTTTTTTTAATTATTCCGCTTGGAAGAAAAATAAAAAGAAATACTTAACAGACTCCAAAAATTCCGAAATAAATTTTCACGGGCTTCTAAAATCAAGCCGCACAAGGTGAACATTTATTTGGGACCTAAATGCAATTTTGAAAAACGCACATTTTTCCTAAATTCAAATAAAACACCGCAAAAACTCCGAAATAAAATCTTATTTGATTTTATTATTAAATCCTCAATATTTCTTTATTTTGGGAAATTCATTTTATTCCCTCTCTCATATTTTTGTAATAGAAATAATTGATGATAAAATAAATAAAATCAAATGATCCTATTCTCAAAATTTGAGAGAACTCAAATATGAAAATAACGAAATCCCTAACTCCCTCCGTGGGTCCTTGAGTTGCGTAGAATTTCTAGGATCAACCAAAATGCAAAATAAAATATGCTATGCAATGATGATCTAATGTATAACATTCCAAATTGAAAATTGGGGATGTTACAGTTCACCTTATGTCAATCATACAAGTACTGAGGATTACCTCGCCTAAGAAATTTGGATCATTACAACACAATGACAACATAGGGGGTCTTACAACATAATCCATTCAGAGACATGACACAACATGCAAGTACAATAATCTATTGACAATTTCAACTGGTATCTAAAGAAGAACTGGGATTACCCTGGGCTTCAGATAGCAAAAATAGCAGGACCTCCTCCATCTTCAAATGCAACATTCTTACTTCCTCCACTTCGTGGGTTGCTTGCATAATGTGTGCAGCTAATTGCATAATTTCCAGCCTCAAGATCAAGATTACCTCATTCATGGCAGCCACAACATCTCTTTCTGCCTCTAGTAGAGCCTCAAGAACTATAATATTTGCGTTCAGACTGCTCTCTAGCGGTGTTGCCTCTGAACTGCTACCATCTGGTAACATGGATGGCGCACTGCATCCACAAATAGATTCTGGGGTTGTACATTGTGTCCTAGTGTGAACGGCATCCTGAAAGGTTTCCGCTGGACATAAGTAAGTGATAGTTATCGCATGATCCAGGTAGTAAGCTTACATGGTAAACGACATACGAATTATTGCCGAACATGGCAAGCTATATTTAAATGGTTCGAAGCAGCATCAGCCGAAAAGAAATTAAAATGGTAAGATGAAACTAGGGATGTTAGTCGCAAATAAACGACCTCCGCCAGTCCCATCTAGTTAGTTTTTGCTAGCTCCCTAGTTCATTTTCCTCAAAAGAACAAAAACTCTTTTGAACTATCATACCACTAGTGGAATTTAATCGGGATTAAACAGGACCCAGTTGACATCCCTAGCTGAAAGGGTGTGTACCACCGCTATATTTAAGTTGCGAAGGCATCTAAGCAGTTCAAATAATCTGAGAAAGCACTTAATAGTGTGGCCTCATATAAACTACGAAGACGGTCTTGTGATGAAGTGTAGAGGAAAAGTTAAGGACTCGAATGAACTAGGCATGCATTTCTTTACGATAGTATAGCAGGCATTGCTGACATAATGGCCAACTCAGGTATAGCCTAACAAGTAACAAACAAGCATTCGGATCAAGCAATACAGCAAAAGCAGAAAACTGAACTATTTGTAATTCTGTAGGATTACAGGTTGAGGGCACAAGCAAAGAAAGCATCCCACACGCATTACATTTCAAATGTACTAAAACGCACTGGCTTACCATATGTTGCTGTGAAGCCTCGCTGTTGTTGCAATGTTCTTTGAAGATATCGTCAACATCCCGTGGTTGTAAATCTAGTTGTTGTAGGTTATTCTGCACCCTCTATTTAGGTAAAATTAATTTTAATCTCATGCACTGGTTTGAATTGATCATCAAAGGTTCATCTAAACTAATGAATGAAGGGTGTGTGCTTACACAACAATATATCAGTGAAACTCTATTTTTATGCTTGTTCGAGGTGCCAGCCCAAAAGAACAAATATTTTGCTTGATAGGGTTGGCAGCTCCATAATTAATAGAAGCATCAAATTAGTCATGCAACTTGGGAAGATCAAGAACACACAAAAAAGTAATGAACAGAGGCTCGGAGCAGTGATGTAGTAGCTAACATTAGAAAATGTAGGGTAAAACGAACAAAAAGTACTGGAACCACATGCTAGTTTGCTGATGTGTAATTAAGCATAGAGAACATGAAGCATTCTGATGGAACCAACAGGTGGCATCAGAACAACACCATTATCATAAATATAGCATGCAAGAAGTAAAATAGTAGGCAGTGATATCTAGGAAGTACAGTAATACTTAGACAAAACTAAAGCATATTAACTATATTTGCACTGGTATGTAATTTAGCACATGTAACATGTTCACTGCCAGAAGTATGGCCCTACAGGTGCAAGCAGAATAACGCGTCTCATGAAAATTGAATTATGCCCTGAAGAAATTCAAAGGTGCGGTGCTTATGCTAAGGAAGTGAACGTAGGCACCGGCCGTTGGATAATAGTACCCGATTCTTGGCGGCATATGGGTATCATTGTCACACTTGATAGCTAAGGATCGTCGATTGCGGTCGTGTTACAGTTGAGTTAGGGCCGGCTGTCGTCGTCGCTGAAGCGGCTCCGGTGCTTCGGTTGCGGTGCCAGTCGACATACAAGAAAGCTCATCTGTGGTAAGTGAATAGTTGCATGATAAAGAAGAGAAAAATCGAAGGAATACAAATCGAAATAACCTGATGAGGCTGCGGCGTCAGTAAAGCAGGGCCAGTGGAGTTGAATATGGCGTCCGTGGAGCGGGTCCAGTGCAGTGGACGAAGGCTTCGGCGGGCGCGGTGTAAAGTGCTTTCCGTGAGGCGGATCTGTTGCGGCGGACGAGGGCTTGTATGAAGGGCCAGCGATGGGGCGAGCGAGGGAGTCAGTGAAGGGCCTACACTATGGTGGACGAGGGCATCGGTTAAGTAGATCCGGTGCGGTGGACCATGATGGCGGTCAAGGAGATCTTGAGCGGTGGACAAGCCAGTCGTTGAAGCGGCTCCGGTGAAGTGGTGAGTTGGCAGTTGGGGGTTCCAAGGTGCGGAAGGTAGATCCGGCGGGCTGTGAGGTCCACCACTATGGCGGAGGACTAGATTCGGCAGCTTGTCGTGGTTAGGGGGTCGGGGAGGGGATCTAGGGAAGAATGTTGGGGGCAAAGAGGGGGAAACAATGGAGTTACCAAAGAAGCCCTTTTCCATTCATGTGGCAGGGGTAAAACAGGAATATCGCACGGCTAAATTTTTGGGCGCGAGATATTTTGATGTGAGCAGGAAGTTTGAAAGCTTTTGGCACCTGAAATTATAAGTGTTCTGCTCTTGTACGGCCGACTATGATATCATGGCCGAGAATTTATTTGTTCTGCTCTTGTACGCTAGAGTTTGAACATGCCCGTATGTGTATATCTCTAGGTTTGATATATGAATTTGAAATCATGAAATCCCAGCTTAAAAAATGTACCTCCATTTAAATGAATTACAAAAGATAATGATGGAGTCAAATTCCAAAATTCCATTCTTAGGTTTGTAATTCTGGTACATCAAGGTATATCACGCATGTTCAAAAGTATCGTTATCTCATAGTCCAAACTATGAAACAAATTGATCAACCATGAGTGCACACACTATTGACCATATATATCTCAATTACGCTAAACTCCCTCAAATATAGAAACCTCACTTATTATCTGAAGCCAACCCCCCCCCCCACCCACCCCCTCCATCCCCCCCCCCACACACACATCGTTCTCTCCCCCCGACACGAACACACAAGCATATTAACACCCCATCTCTTCTAAAGTCCATCCAGACCCCAATATAGGTCTCTTATCAGTTTGTCTCTCGGGCATGCACACATCTCTTCCCCCACCCTCTAGGTCTCCCAGCATCTCTCTTTCCCAAGCACACGCACTATGTAGAGTGTATCTTCCCCATACACACAAAACGTCGCCCCCAAACGTCTATCTCCTTAGTTATGTGGTTCTCGCACACTCACCTCACACGACCCCCACTGAAAACAAGCACACTTTGTCTCCTTGTGCACCACTCTCCTCTTTCTATCTCTCCCACATGCGGACCCGCCCCAGCTCCTTCCCTGTATACATATATGTCATGACTCTTTCCATAGCTCCCTAATGTATCATCGTTCTCAATCTTGCACATTGTTCTCTACACCATCTATTCTAGATCTCTCATGAAGTCCCTATCACACACACGATGACTCGCTTCCCATGCGTCTCCGTACATAGGCCAATGTCGAACAACATCAACAATGTCTCCCTATCTATACGCCACTTATGGACACAAATGACCGCTCTCTCCCCCTCTTTTCCCCTCTCTCTCTCTCTCGCTCTCACACCCCTCTCCCACACACACTTGATGTCTCTTCCAAATTGTCTGCTCCCCGCCCGCACCCATGCTATCCCGCTACTACAGATGCCTTTGTCTCTCTTTGACACACATGTCACACAATTCCCCCTTCCCTTATACTAGGTTTACATCATTAGTGGTCTCCCTACTATACATACACGCACACTCCCTCTCACACACAAACGTGCGCACAAACACACACAGACATGCACAAACACCCATCTATCTGGATCCTTCTTTTAAGACACACACCCTTGCATATTCTCTCCATCTCTAGGTATGTATATATCCCCCTCTCTATCTCAGATGCACACCGAAATTATCCGTCTCTCTAACTCACACATCTCTCCCCATGTCTGCATTGTATCTCACACACTCACTCTTTGATTATATATATGTGTCTCCATGTTACACAACACAAAGCCCCATGCACATGTCTCTCTCTATCCTCCACACACATAGACATATCATTGCCTCAGTCTCTAGACATATCACACACGCACACTGTCTCTCTCTCTCGCAAACATGCTCAACAAGGGTTTCCCCATGAATAACTTACCGTATACTCACCAACAGTCGTGCCAGTACAGCGAACACGAGACATGAAAAAGAATAAATCTACATGTGCGTAGACCACCTAGTATGACTACTAGGACTAGAGCAAGCCGAAAGCGCGTTGCCGTCACCCCCTCCTTATCGGCGACAGGAAAACATTTGTTTTACACAGTCCAGAAGTCATTGTGCTAAGGCCCCACATGCTGAGTCATTGAATAGAATGTAGATCCTAGTTTATGGAAACAAGTATCGATAATATGTTTGTATCTCCATACTTATATTTCTTCTCCTAAAAAAACCGAGTTGGTGATGATGCTAAGCATGCCATCTTGCAATAGACCGTCTGATCTATATCCGACGGATGGAAATTAAACTAAAAGATACCTACACCTCTCTCCACATTTGCAGACAAGGCCTTCCCTCGTTCATCCTTATATCCAACAACCTCATTGTTGAGCAATTAGAAAATGAAGCCTCTGGAACAAACTAGCCTGGTGGCCGCTACCAGCGTCGTCCATCCCCTTGCCTCTACTAAGTCCGACCACCAATCACCACCACGCCCCAATCCTCTTCACCTTATCTCCTCTTTCTCGAGATATCATTAGTTTTTACACATGGGATTACTCCCGCATGGGTCAATCACAACAAATGTTTTATAAAAATGCATCTTGATGTTCCGTGCAATGCACGGACATCTTGCTAGTACTCCTACAGAAGACTAAGTTGGTGATGATGGTGTGTCTGCCATCTGTCATTTCTCACCATTAGATCTACATCTAACGACTGTGAGGTAAGTTGTTGCCTTTTCTCACCAACATCCCACTTCTCTACCAATTTGCAGAAAAACCCATAATTAGTATCTTAAAACCAACCACACCCCTCCCTCACCTCACCAAAATAGCCCAAGGAATATTTTCTGATTGAAACATAATATATCTCTAGTGATATATGTATATCAAAATTAGAGTGTTTCGTATCAAGTTTGTGAATAAGTATTATTCTAATTATGATCCGTTGCAACGCACGTGAACATTGCTAGTATTTCCAACCATGCAAAAAATGCTAGTATTTCCATAGTTTCGAGTTTTCCCTCAAGATATTAGTCACTCATGGTTGATATTTACTTTCAATCACGTACACATAGGAATTATGTAACTAGCCTTGCTTATTGGCTTCAAAATCTTAACTTCCACTCCTACTTACAATATGTAGAGTATTTAACAAAAAACTACCACTTTCAACCAGCCCTAGGAAGAAACTATTGTACAAAAATAGCAAAAACATACCCAAAATTTCTTAATCCATGCCAAAAACTACTACCTAGTGTCGATTAGGTTCATTTAAACCCGTTTATGACAGGGTTGGCCCACACGTCTGTGGTGACGAGGCAGCTTAAACCAACACATTTTGTTTGACCGCTGACACGAGGGACCCTCATCTAACCTTTTATCCTATTATATTCCCCCTCAAATCATTATTTTTCCTAAACATTACTTCAAACAGTACTGATGCGT
Organism: Triticum urartu; assembly: GCF_056163025.1. Lineage (NCBI taxonomy): Eukaryota > Viridiplantae > Streptophyta > Magnoliopsida > Poales > Poaceae > Triticum > Triticum urartu. The sequence continues at coordinate 353,097,895 of NC_141878.1, read as the reverse complement.
GTTCGTCGGTGGCGCTGGTGATGAGCGAGTTGGCCGCCACTCCGCTGGACGGGCCGGACTCCGCGCTGGCCTTCGCACGGGTTGGCAGGCTGGCCCGAGCTTGACTCACGCGCGAGCAAACCGCCATGCTGGCCTTTCCTCGAGCCAGATGGCTGGCCTTAGCGCGGAGCGCGTGGGCAAGCCGTCATGCCATTGTGCCAATGTAGCTAGCAAACCTTGCAGACAAGCAGCTGGATAGAGCATCTTGGCTAGCTAGTAGCCGCGAGCGCCGGACGGAGCTGGCATCCGGGCTGCCGCAAGATGGGGTCCACACCGCCGGCGGTTTTGACCTCGTCTTCTGCCGGTGGCGGTAGCTTCGTCCCATGGCCGAGGATGACTAGGTGGACGGGCCGGAGGTAGGAGGTCACTGGGGGTTTTTGTGCAGACTAACATGTATGTCCCACAAGTCATAACGCCTAACTTGCCGGTCGAATAGAAGGCATTGACTTAAGGGACGACATGGGTTGAAACGTGCCTATAATGGCACTTTGTAGAGTAGTCATTTCATGGTAGGGCTGGTGGGTAAGGGCATGGACCATGGTTGATAAGGTAGTCTTATCTTAAGTCTGCCACGTATGCAAGTGGTAGTAGTTTCTTGGCATTATTAGTGGTTTCTTGGCATTATTAGTGGTTTCTTGTAAGGAACAATGTACTACTAGTGACAAAAGGTGAGTCTAGGTTGCGTTGTAATCCAACGAGTACTACTAGTGGTCGCGGGAGTGTATACCTTGTTTTGTGGGTTCGATCTCGGCAGAACGCACGGCAGCCTTTTTTTAAATAGTACTCCACAAAACGAGGTAGTTTGAGTTTTGAAGTTGAACGGACGTGTTGCACCACAATCTGGGTGCACTGGATAGCCCAGCCATGTGAACGGGTTTTCCTTCCCATCATCTTATGGCTCGCGTGCTCGCCCTAGCCGCACCTCGCTTGTAGCTTCCTCATAAGCTAGTACTAGCATATTTAAACTAGCGCCTCCCAATTAAGCCCAAGGAGCAGGAAAAGCCTGGCGTGGCATTGGGAACTATGCAATATGGCTCTGTACGTAAAGTGCTAGTACTCTACTACTTGGTAGCTTGTGGCACTGCATGCATGGACTTCACTCCCATATTGGCTCTATAAAAGAAATTCCTCTTGACGTGATTTTTTTTGAAACAGAGGCAAAATCTTTGCCTCATCTCATTCATAAAGAAGGAACTATTGACAAAGTTCGATGAGATCCATTACACCTCCACAAATGGAAGCGAAAAGCCTAGTCTCGCTGTATCAAATAACTCGAATGTTCTGCCCCCGCAGTAACCTTCGCTGATAAATAGGCTGCCAGTCTGTGTGTGAGAGGAGCGGCTGAGTAGCCAGCTACGCGCTTGAATAGAGCACCGAGAGTACCCACTACGCAGGTGTACTTTCCCTGCATTGATAGTACAGTGATGGTTCTACAGAACAATACTACCCTCCACTTCCAACTATAGCTCCTTAGCCCTGAGATTCAAGAGTTCAAAACTGGTGCACTATACTATAAGTACAGTACATCGCACTACTAGTTGAGAAAGTAGTACGAGTACTGCTACCGTACAAGTATGTAGTAAATAATAGCCTCACCCCTTTGCTAAGGAACGATCGAGGAGCTACATTTGAAAGGGACAACGCCCTGCGGTTACTACACTCTTATCTCCTCCTCGCCTATTCCCCTCCCCCCGAAGAGAAGGTAGTTCGTCACTGCTCCCATGGATTCGCCAGGAGGTTCTCCTCCTCGTCGGGGCTGGGAGACCTTGGACAATGATCCTCTGGGGGAAATCGCACGCCACTCCAACGTCCTCACCGACGCAAGACTCGGTGCTTCCTGCACCAACTTTTTCAAGACGGTGCTTAAACAGGCTTGGGAAAAGGCCATGCTTGTTGGTCTTCCATGCGTCCTCGAGGAGAAGGTTCTTCTTTGCAACAATCCTTCGAACAGTCCACCGCTCTCTGGCCATGGTTGCACGTTGACTCCGCTAGAGTTTCCGATGTTGAGAGGTAGTCGGATTTTGTCCGATGAGCAGGTCAGTCATGGAGTTTGATCATGTAGTACTTAGTTATTCCATTTCCATCACATAATTTCTCCATTGCCCACCGTCTTATATATAGGTCTGGGTCGGTGCCAACAAAGATTGACTTGCATACCTCTGACCGGATACCACCATCGTTTTGCACAACATCCACAGCAGTGCGGCCGTTCCCGTAGACCCCTTCTCCACCATTGGGATCGGCCTTCCGGACTGGCTGGGCTTGAATACATATGATGATGCCTAAATGAGACTGAAGAAGATATCAATTGCAGACCCGTCGACAAAGCGACATGGCTATGACAATTACTATCTCATTGCGGTGTTCGACATAAGGATTGCCATCAATGCAAGAGGCGGTAATGGCAGAGGCTGGCGCATGTTGGTCGAGGCAGATTTGTACCCCTACACATTTGAAGACACCGTGCGCCATCTAGGCCACATCTTCGCGGTGAAAATCCATGGGACTTGTTTCATCCGGTTGCCATCCTACGGTACGGGAGATTGCAAACGGAATGCATAAACCATCATTTGCATCCCTAATGGTACTCCATTATTTTGCAGGGACCAGTCATCCCTGATCAAAATAATATCGCCTATCCTGGATGTGCATTTACATCCGCGATTTGGTCTAACTTGGAACCTTGTAGCTGACTTTGGCATATTGGAATCAACTATCTTAGCAGTCGTTACCCATGGTACCACTAATGTGCAACATGGTCACACAATCTACCACCATCGGACCGTCACCATCTACCCCAGGTATTCCATTTACTATTATATTTTTTTAACCCTCTCGCCTTCTCTTTCACTGTTGTACTACTTACTAGTACTAGTAGGAGTACTTTTTACCTTGGAGGACGCGTATAGCTAAGCTAGGACCTCGAAGAATTGAACCCACTAGTTGCCACCAGTTTGTTTTTCCATGTCTTACTATCTCATCCATGTAGCCAAGAGTGGCTATATATACCGGTTATTTTACTTCCTCCATACCGGAGTAGTACTATTTGCTGCATAGTATTACTGACCGCCATATTTGAGCACAATATTATTATGCATGGACCTTGACTATGTACGTCACCATGTGTCCAGATCTGAGATGCCGCATGTACCAGATGAACGGCGCCGAGTACGACCCCCGTGATGCTAAGTGGGTGTCGAGGAACACTCTTGGAGAGTACTTGCTTTTCATTGGGGACAGCTACCCCATTGTGAAGCGGATGCCACCTTCCGTGCATGACACCAAAGGCCTGCCATTCATGAAGCATGGTTGTGTTTTTAGTGTGCATCGCCGGATGAACGACATGCTGGGACACGCTATCCCTGATTTATGCCGCTTCAGCTTGGATGAGTCTCCATCATGTGGAACCGGACTAGAAAGTTGTGACAATGGTTCCCGTTGCCCACCGCTATGGATTGTGCCATCCGTGAAGAAAACCTGGGACTGGAACCTGGAGGAGGACATGTAGCCCATCTATAACGTGTAAGTGGGGTATGGTAAATTGTGAACGGTAGCGCTTTGAATATATGTAGAATAATCATGCACAAATTTATCACGTGAATTGGAGATGAAATTGTGTGGCATACTGGCATTTGTCCTTTAGAATTTATTACTAGTAAATGTGTTATGTGTACGTGCAACTTGTGTGGTTGTTGCACGGGCTCCAACATGCTCTTTTAGAAGAAAGAAAAGGTGGCACAACTTTGGATATAGGTGACATGGCAGCATCATACAGTAGCATCGTTCACTATAGTTGTAGCATACTCCTACTAGGACGACAACTCCTATAAAACCTTGCGCTTGGCTCTTTGCCTCTTCGGGAGGTTCAAAAGTTTGTACTCGTGTGAACCTTGCACTTGGCTCTTCACCTCTTTAGAAGGACCAACAATGATGATACTACAATACAATATGCTTCTGGCAATCTGACACCGATTGAACTCTTGCACGTCCACCGTGAGGGCGAGGGCGAGCGAGAGGGAGAGGGAGAGGGTTCTGTAGTCCAAACCCTCTCCTTGTCCTGTGAGCCACCGTGCGCGTGGGCGAGGGAGAGGCGTAGTATGCAAGCTTCTCCTCGTTCGGCGAGTTGACGGGACACATCAAAGCAGTACTATACTAGTTCGTACTACGTCCTTTCCGATTGAAATGGGTTAATTTGAAACGATAAAAATACACTAGCGGTCAATGTATGTAATAATACGCTCTTTACGGTCACTATATATAGTTTTGCGGTGATTATACGGTCACTAGCTCATCGTAGCGCACCGTATTGCACCGTACTGACCTGCCACCTAGTCGACATGGCACATTGTTGACTGGTTAAATTGTCACCTGGTTTTTGGGTCCCACCTGTCAGTTGGCAGAGCAAAGAAATCAGTTAAACAAAACTTTACGTAGGCGCGAATGGAGTCCAACCCTTGCGCGCGAACCACCCTGGCGGTGTATGTGAGTGCATGCAAGTGTACTCCCTCGGTCTTCCAACAAGGAGTGTACATCGGCTAAAAAACAAAGAGTGTACATCTACACTTCCAATGCATTTTAGCCTTTAATCTAAATCGATATTGATTGACTAATGCACCAACTTGTGCTCTAGCTATAGCCTACATGTCTATCCTTAATTACAGCATGCAACAACCTTCATTTAATCTTCTTCTCTCAATGGTCGCATGCACACATAAGTCTACTACTTTTGGGCGTTAATTATGCCCTGGTAAATGTGTAAATCCCTAAATATACAGTCTTTCACGGACGTAGGGAGTAGGTTGAGTACTCGAGCGTGAGAGTGTGTGTTGCATCGTGTGCTGTGTGCCGCATGGGTGCGTGAGTGTTGCGTGCGTCCATGTGTACATGTGAGTGTTGCATGTTGCATGCATGCATGAGGCTTTCACTCCCTCCCATTGACATGTTCATATTTCAAGCTTCCTCTGTTCCCTCCATTTGGTGATACCCCCTCTGTTCCCAAATACGGAGTAAAAGCCTCCCTAAGTTCCCAAATACAGAGTATTTGTCTTTCTAGAGATTTCAACAAGTGACTACGTAGGGAGCAAAATGAGTGAATCTACACTAAAATATGTCTACATACATCCGTATGTTGTATTCCATTTGAATGTCTAAAAATAATATATTTAGGAATGTAGGGAGTAGCAAATAAACATTAAGTTCTCTTGTTTTTCCCTCCTTGCTCACGGTGCACAACCAAAGATGACTTATTCACCTGGATGGAGGGAGTAGATGGTGAAAGTTTGACACAAAATTAGTGCATTGGTAAAAATAATTTTTTGAGGAAAACAAGTGCATTAACTGAGTGTTTTTGCAAACTAGAAAAATTATTCCACCACTCAACATCTACCTTGGTTGATGAGATTTTTGAATTCAGCCCTATAAACCGGAAAGGAGGTAGTACTAGTACTCCAACATTAATGGCGCCAGTTGCCTTGGACAATGTTTCATCTTGTTGGACAAGATGAGCGTACAGGCATAGGGATACTATAGATAGGAAGTCTACGCGATCCATTATTCCCCATCTCAGTCAGAGAGAACTGTTCAACTAGTCTTCACAGTGAAGTGACAATACATGCTGCAGTAGATGGGACACTTAATTAATAAGCTGAACCAGTGTGTTGGTGTTACTAAATCAGCCTTACCAAGGAGTACTACCATCATGTTTGCCAGTGGAGCACGCTTCCACAAATACGCTTATGCACCTCTCTCCTCCATTAACTGACATATGGGCCCTCTTGAGGTAGACCCACATGTCATCAGCGGAACTATTTACACTCCGAAGGACGTCATATCCTGGTAGTAGTACTAGTAGAATTGAGGTTTAATGCACTTTCTTCCCCGTCTTTCACTCTTCTTCCTCCTATCTTCCCCATCGTCGGCCGCACACCATTGCCGAAAAACCCTATGGCAGAATCGACTAACACACAGAGCCGTGATTGGAATTCCCTCCCCAATGTTCTCTTGGAGCAGATCTGTAATCATATGGACCTGCTCAGCATCATCTGTCTGGCCGCATGCTCGGTGTCTTTGTACCGTCTACTCATCTGCAACTGGCCGGCTCTTTTCAAGACACCCTGCTTGCTGCCCGATCCTCGCAGGTGGCCTAGACACCAATTTGATGATCCTACGGAGGTTGTCGTCGTGCCCCTCGACATGCTACCGCTACCTGTCCACCTGTCCTTCATGCCCGGCCACTACTGGGCGGGCATGAAGGCCAACTGGATCGTCCTCATCCACCAATCTGGTAGTCCATGGCGTCTCGTGGATATCTACACCCAGCGAGAGATCACCCTTCCATCGTTGGATACTGCCGCCATCGAGCCTCGTGGCCCACCAAACACTCCTACCTACTACGCACGAGACGCCTTGAGCTTTTGGCTCGACCTCTATTTGCTGAAAGTTGTAATCTGTGATGTGCCCACACCATCAGAAGACTACATGGATTACAAGCTCATTGCCTTGTTCAACATGGGATTAGTCTATCTGGAATTCGGTTGCCATACATGGTTATGGCTCATCGTCAATCCTGTTGAGGCAACATTTATGTCTGATGCTATAGTGCATGATGGTATCGTTTACGCGGTCGATGCACAGATTGGCTGCCTATACTGGTGGAATCTATCGTCGTGTAATTGTTCCATCTCATCTCATCTTTACCTTATGAATACGACTTCCTGTTCATTGTTACAAATTTAGAATAGATAGTATGTCTATAACCACATCATTGCCATATGTTCCTCTCATTTCCTAGATTTTTATGACCACACATGTTATTGTTAGAGTTGATATGAGAATAATTGGCATCTAATTATTGTTAGAATAGATATTATGAGCATAACCTCATGATTGCTGTATGTTACTCTCATTTCCAAGATCTTTATAACAACTCATGTTATTGCTTAGAGTTGATATGAGAACAGTAGTAAGTGCTATGTTAGAATGTGCGTAGGCCCTGTCATAGTTGTTTTCCTCTCATTGTTACATGATGTTTGAACCATGACATATTGCTAGAATATGAAAGCCATTGGGTTTTTTTTAACTTGGGGTATGATTATGACCACCGACCACGGCATTGCAATTCTCTGTCTATGATATGTGTCACTATTATAATAATCTTAATTCCACACATACTCTGAACATGATTGTTTATTTTTGTCCTTTGGTCTCCAACTTGAATTGTTGCAGCAGGCGCAAATGCGCTGTCCTTCATGATTCTAGGACCTGGAATCATACGAGCCGATGGGTCGTGGTTTATCGCTCGTTTAGCTGACAGCGATCATTTGATGCTCATTCGCATGGACCAAATTGACCAAACCATTAAATCAAACCACATGCAGTACAATGCCTGAGGTGTTCGTGACATTGATGGCTATGGCTGCTTCGTGTTCGAGAAAGATCCCAGCTCCATTAGGCCAGGCGTATTCAACTCGAGGCAGGTTTACAGCCTCGGCAACCACTCCATGTTCCTCGTGCTCAATTATCCGATCATCCAACCAATCATCGATCATATCACCAGCGATGATTACCGTGCTATGCAACTTCCATTTGCCAGGGGGAACTATGTTTACACATCATACCATCACTACTGCAGGATGCTGCTAACGCGACACTACAATCAGAGACCCTTCGAGAAACTGTGTGCGATGCAATAATCGCAACCGGTGTTGTATGAAAACCATCAAAAAAGGTGCAAAATGTTTGCGGTGGAGGATGCATCAAACACGGTTCATATTTTAGTTGAGTGTGCGATGAAGGGCATACCGTTCAGTTCAATTAACTGTTTGTGATGAGGAGGAACAAAAGAAACGGGCTGCCAGATGAAGGTGTGTGCGATATACAGCATACGGTTCACTCAGATGAACTGTTTGTGATTAGGCAACACAAAAGAAACGGTCAGCTAGATCAAGGTGTGTGCGATATACGGCTTGCGGTTCACTCGGATGAACTGTTTGCGTTGACACAAGAGAACAGAAACAGTTCAACTTAACAAGATGTGTGTGTTGTGCGATGGGATTGCATACAAAATAACAACATATATATACACACACTTATAAGGACATGCTTGCATAAGCAAATTAAACATCCACTTACATAGGTGGCTACTACAACCATGGCATTTGCACACACCAAAGTAAACTATTACATGCATAATTACATAGGTGGCTACTACACACATGACATTTCCACACACCAATAAAGTAAATTATATATTACATGCATGATTAACTAGCATAAACGATCATCTGGTCATCATCTCCTTCTTGTGATGCTTGCTCTGCTTGTGGCTCGATCCGGGCTCGTCGATTTTGGTAACGAGGCACTTCCTCATGTCAACGATGCGCCTGTGCATCTCGTACATGTGTACACGCTCTTGGTCGCGAACCTGAGGTGAGGTTCATCCAGTTGCCACATCCAGGCCCTATGCCAGAATAGGGGACTTGTTCTCTAGGCATCTTGCTTCATCTTTTCATAGTAGGGGTTGATGATGGCCGAGGCCGGTTCGACCAGGGAATTCTCCTTCGTGCTACCCCAGACCCTGTAGTGGTCATAGATTTCGACAAGGTTCTTGCAGGCCAAGCCCGTAACACTGAGTGCATTTACATTGTCTTTGGTTTCTACCGTGGTGAACTTGTAGTCGGTGCTGTTGACAAACCTGTTGAAACGGTCGCAAGGCTCTATGGCCATGCAGTAGTGGTAGATGAGGACATGATGGTGCACGCACAACTGGGTCATGGCAACCTTCTGATCTATGCCGGGACGGCTGGAGGTCGATGCCGACCACCTTAACTTGCCTCCAGCAAGCAACTGCTCAACGTTGTTGATGTAGTCGTCCACCACGGCCCGGTCGATGGTGTACACCATCGAGAGATCCGTCTCCCTCGCGCGAGTCTCCACTCTATGCTCGCCAAATTCCATTGGAGCGCCACTGGACATCCCCTCTCTATGTGTCATCATGGGTGTGCTTCTTGTGTTGTGGGGCGTGATCGAAAGGTTGAAGAGACTAAGGTTATAATGGCCGCGGGAATTAAAGGGGAAGGCGGACGACCAGGAATATCGGCAGGCCCTAACGGCAGTTCTAATTTGCAGCACGTAACCCCATTGTGCCACACGTAATTACATCGCGTGGCAACACGCGCGATGCAACCGCATGCATATGAGGCCCCCGACGTGATCATGTGCACGCCCAACCGCAGGTAGAGCACGCGCGGAGGGACGCGAGCAGAGCGCTCCGCGGTCGCCTCAACGGTGATCAACCATATATATATATATATATATATATATATATATATATATATATATATATATATATATATATATATATATATATATATATAACAGCGAGCAGAGCGCGCCGAGGGGCGCGAGCAGAGGACGGCATAGTAATACATGGCAAATAAGACGAACTGTGTGAGCGATGTCGGAGACATCAAGCACGAATCAGATTAGAGTTGTGTGTGCGATACATGGCATACAGTTGATCCATCTGATCTGTTTGTTATGGAATAAGCCGCGTGTGTTGCGGGCAAACGCTTGCTGGTATATAGCCTTAAATTTAACCAAAACAGTGTTAATGCATGTTACAAAAATTGTATAGCTGGAAACTATGTTCCAATATGACTTCAATGACATAATCTTTGGCGTCATGCATTCGTATTTTATTAGTTAAATCCTACTTATAAACCAGGACGAGGGTATAGTAGGTAATTAAATCACAAACGTTTTTTTATTAAACATGTCCTCTCGCACGTCTTATCACCCCGCTCCCGCAGACGGCTTACAGCGCAAGCTTGCGCAGTGCGCGGGGGCATTCTTTTGGCCAAACGGTGGCGCCAATGAATCGTCGGTGAGTCTGTTCCCGCACAACCTCGTAGGTTCCCGCGCAAGCCTCCCGCCCGACTCGGTGAAATCCCCCAAAATCGCAATGCTTACCAGCCTGCTATAAAAACCCTCACGGCCGGTGAGTCCTGCGTCACACTTTCCCCTCCCTCCCGGTAGCTTATCTTGTCTGCTTCTCCCACAATCGCCAATGGCACTGGTCCGTCGTCGTCGCTCAGCCACTCCGCCGTCATTAGAGGACAGCTACAGCTGGGAGGCTACATCGCGGCGGTGGCGCAGTCCCCGGCATAGTGTAGTGCACGTGGCGTCCCTGTTGGGTGTGCGTAGAACACCCACCACACGGTCCGCCGCTGCTACCCATCAACAGCTATTGTCGGACGCCGTTGCCGCCACACTACCGTTGAAAGCCAGGGCCATCTCCCGCTCCGCCGCCGCGGCCCGAAGGCAGGAGGTGGCCATCTTGGCAGCCAACCCACTGTCGGCCATCGTGGCCATCACCTGCTCCGCCACCGTGGCCCGAAGGTGGGAGGTGGTGGTCGTGGCCGCCACCCCATCGTCGGCCGCCGTGGCCGCCAGCCCACCATCGACCGGCGGTATTATCACCCGCTCCACCGCCGTGGCCCGAAGGCGAGAGGCGGAGGTGGAGGCCCGCACATGCGTCAGCGACCTTGCGCGCTACATCGAGTTCCTACGGGAGGAGGAGGAGCGCCTCGTCAAGCATGCAAAGAGCCTTACCGCAGCCGTGGCCATAGCACACGCCGACGCACAGGCGAGGAATCAGGGGATCTATGAGCAGTCCAGCCGCTTCGAGGGGGATCGTCTGGAGTGGTAGTGGGCGTTCGAGCTGGCGAGCGTCGCTGAACGTGTAGCAACGGCAGGCACCGTATTGCATTTGTCCAGCTCGTTATTAGGCTCCTCCTCCCATTCTGCCTCTTACTGAGGGGTTGCGCGCGCTCGGCAGAGGAGAGGCTGCCGGAAGTAGCACAAAGCCCCTCTGTGGTAGTAGTAGTATTTAGGGGCTATTTTGTTCGGTTCATCTGACTATAGATGTGCGGTCGAATTGTACAACGTACTTAAGATTAGCTAGTATATATAGTTGAACTAGCTATTTCAGTACGTGGTTGGCCACAATTGGGGAGAAGTTTTGTAAGTTCAGCTGTCGAGTTGAACTATTTGTACAAATTAAGAATGACTGCTTAATCTATGAATGAAATCTATGCTTAATTACTGAATTTTAGTTCCAAAAATTAGATAGTGCTAATCATTTCTAGCTGCATATTTTGACAAATCGCAGTGTTACAAGGATTGACAAATGGCAATGTTACTAGATCAACAAATGTAAATATTTCTAGTTTGACAAATGGCAATATACCCAATAATTGTTTGTACGTGGTTGCACACGGGTCATCCAAAACAACCATTTGCATTGAAGGGATGCACAAATCTTGCGCTACTCTCACTTTGCATATGGGTGTTCTATCTAAAACGTTTGCGATCAAGAGCTGCACAAATCCTGCTTGACACATTTTCCCTTGGCTTCCTGGGGAAGCTGTCGGTTTGCATACGGGTGTTCTAACTAAAACGTTTGCGATGAGTGTTTTATATTTAAAAAACCAAATTAAACTGGGGAAACCGAATTAATCCCGGGGAAGCTGACAATTTTTTACCACGGCATGTTGATGCCGCTCCATGATAGCATGCCAAGTTTCATGAATTTTAGACAAGTTTTGGATTTACTAGAATTTAAAAACCAGGTATCTCAATGTTTGCGACCGAGTGACGGTGGCAGGGTGTTTGACATTCATTCCCAATTCTTGCATGGGACCTAAGCATGCAACCAAGGATGCATATTTGATTTTTCAACTAGTTTATATGCACTGGAGAATGTGCATGTAGTTCAAATTTGAATTATGCACATAAAATGCCTGAAAACCCCAGTTAATGTATAAAAATGTCCAAACGAACCCCGAAAAATTCCAAAATTGAACACAACACTCTTGTTGTTCTATGTTGACAGTCCAAAAATTTTGAAAGCAATAAGAGGCAAGGAATATTGTTTCATCCCCAAAGGTGGCACGTTCCCTATCGAAACCATCACGCTTGTTGTGAGAAGCTTATACCCAAACCTTCCCCAGATGGGACAAAAATTTCTCACGGCATGTTGATACCGCTCCATGATATCATGCCAAGTTTTATGAATTTCAGACGAGTTTCGGATTTACTAGAATTTAAAAACCAGGTATCTCAATGTTTACGACCGAGTGATGGTGGACGAATGTTTGAAATTCATTCCCATTTCTTGCATGGGACCTTAGCATGCACCCAAGGACACATATTTGATTTTTCAACCAGTTTATATGCACTTGAGAATGTGCATGTAGTTCAAATTTGAATTATGCACATAAAATGCCTGGAAAACCCAGTTAATGTATAAAAATGTCTGAACGAACCCCGAAAAATTCCAAAATTGAACACAATACTCTTGTTGTTCTATGTTGACACTCCAAATTTTTTGAAAGAAATAAGAGGCAACGGATATCGTTTCGTCCCCAAAGGTTGCACGTTCCGTACCAAAAGCATCACGCTTGTTGTGAGAAGCTCTGGTTTGTGAGAAGCTTATACCCAAACCTGCCCCAAATGGGACAAAAAATTTACCATGGCATGTTGATGCCGCTCCATGATAGCATGCCAACTTTCATGAATTTCAGATGAGTTCTGGATTTACTAGAATTTAAAAACCAGGCATGTCAATGTTTGCGGCAGAGTGACGGTGGCAGGGTGTTTGAAATTAATTCCCATTTCTTGCATGGGACCTAAGCATGCACCCAAGAACACATATTTGATTTTTCAACCAGTTTATATGCACTCGAGAATGTGCATGTAGTTCAAATTTGAATTATGCACATAAAATCGCTGGAAAACCCAGTTAATATATAAAATTGTCCAAACGAACCCCAAAATATTCAAAAATTGAACACAACACTCTTATTGTTCTATGTCGACACTCGAAATTTTTTGAAAGCAATAAGAGGCAACGAATATTGTTTCGTCCCCAAAGATGGCACGTTCCCTACCGAAACCATCACACTTGTTGTGAGAAGCTTTGGTTTGTGAGAAGCTTATACCAAACCTGCCCCAAATGGCACAAAAATTTTACCACGGCATGTTGATGCCGCTCCATGATAGCATGCCAAGTTTCATGAATTTCAGACGAGTTTTGGATTTACTAGAATTTAAAAACTAGTTATCTCAATGTTTGCGGCCGACTGACGGTGGCAGGGTGTTTGAAATTCATTCCCATTTCTTGCATGGGACCTAAGCATGCAACCAAGGACACATGTTTGTTTTTCAACCAGTTTATATACACTGGAGAATGTGCATGTAGGTCAAATTTGAATTATGCACATAAAATGCATGGAAAACCCAGTTGATCTATAAAAATGTCCAAACGAACCCCAAAAAATTCCAAAATTGAACACAACACTCTTGTTGTTCTATGTTGACACTCAAAAAAATTGAAAGCAATAAGAGGCAACGGATATTGTTTCGTCCCTTAAGGTGGCACGTTCCCTACCGAAACCATCACGCTTGTTGTGAGAAGCTCTGATTTGTGAGAAGCTTATACCCAAACCTGCCCCAAGTGGGAAATTTTTTTACCACGGGATGTTGATGCCGCTCCATGATAGCATGCCAAGTTTCATGAATTTCATACGAGTTTTTGATTTACTATAATTTAAAAACCAGGTATTTCAATGTTTGTGGCCGAGTGACGGTGGCAGGGTGTTTGAAATTCATTCCCATTTCTTGCATGGGACTTAAGCATGCAACCAAGGACACATATTTGATTTTTCAACCAGTTTATATGCACTGGAGCATGTGCATGTAGTTCAAATTTGAAGTATGCACATAAAATGCCTAGAAAACCTAGTTAATGTATAAAAATGTCCCAACGAACCCTGAATAATTCCAATTTTTTTGACGACACACCTATAGTTGCATGTTCACTGCGGATAAAAGATCTTGCAATTGAAACACCGTCCATGGCCACTGTGCCCCCATTATGTAATTCACATGAAGACGAAAAATCAAGTAGATCCCACACAATTTATTATAACCAACCGTGTGAGATGTAGCACAAAATATCTTGGAGCACCGTCGAAGTATAGTATGCATACGGCTTACGTGAGAAGGTGCAAAGGCTACAGTCCACAGCCTGCTCTGAATAAGGGACCGTGTCTGATGACACTTTGCGCGCCAGTTTTTTGGCTGAAGCAATTCCAAATTTTTGGCTTTCGCGGAAATATCTACCTCCCCGTCCCCTCCCCCTTAACAAAAGCCATATTTCCCCTGTTTCCGCCTTCCTTTCCAAGTTGAAACCTTCACTTCTTGCTTGTAGCGTCGGCGACCCTCCTTCACGCTGCTCGCCCTCGCCTATCCAGGCAAGTAATCCACACCCGACCCCCATCCTCCTCCTCCTTCCACATCCCACATGCCCCGACCGCCGGCGTGAGCATGACACCTTCCACCCAAATCACTGACCCCTCCACCAAATAAGCGCCAACCTAAGCCATGGTGCACGCAGTATAGCCAGGACCTCAAGGAGCATTTGGAAGTGGAGAAGCAAATCGCGGCCGCACGCGCGGATGAGGTCATGATGGCTTCCATTCGTGCCGACCCCCAGATCTTGAAGGAGCACCTTGCCATTTGCTAGCTACGCCAGTTAAGCATGCTCGATTTACCCATTGCATGTGCTGCTCCTGTCTTTCCTTCACAAATTCTAGTGAATTGTGCTATCTAATTTTACCATGCAATCTGTTGCTCTAGTGTATATGTTCTATATGTCGTGCAGTGTGATGCTCACTTATTAATTGTTTTGTTAATTAGTTGTCGTCTTCAGTTAATTGTTCGGTTCAATTCTGCAAATGTGATGTTCAATTCTTCAGGCTGCAATTTTGTATTATCTTCCATGTGAGAAATAAACCAAATTTATCTTTACAAAATACATGAGAAACAAGAACAATTACTATATTTCCAAGTTGTCAAGCATGCTTGGTTTGGTTATACATTGTGCAATGTGGTGCTCAGTTAACATTTGGTTCCTTTGTGTTGTGGTGTTTAGTTAACTGTTTGGTTCAATTCTGCAATGCGATGTTCAATAGTTGTGGGTGCATTCTTTTATTGTATACCATGTGAGGAATAAATTAAATTTGGGTGTAGTAAATACATGAGAAACAAATACAATTGCTAAAATTGGTTGTAGTTAACTGTTTGGTTAACTGTCTGATCTTCTATTAGGAGTATGTTATATTGTGCAATGTGGTGCTCAATTAATGTTGGTTCATTTGTTGTGGTGTTTAGTTAATTGCTTGGTTCAATTCTGCAATGCGATGTCCAATTGTCGTGGGTAGAATTTTGTATTGTTGTGCATGTGAGGAATAAATCAAATTTGGATGCATTTAATACATGAGAAACATATACAAGTGCTGTATTTCCTAGTTCTTAATCATGCTTGGTTTGGATAAATGGGTTTTCCGTGTGGCTTGAATTAATCTATTGAATCTGCAATGTGCTTATTTTTCATCAACATATTTTACTGATAGCGTGCAAGCCCTTACTTAACCTGATGACTAACTACCTTATATGTGTTGCAGGGAAACAATGGGAAGCACTGAGGTTTACAATCGAGGTTAGCACGTGCATTGTCCATTGTCTAATAGCACATTATTGTGCAATTGCAGGAACCATTCTAATATTTAGGTTTTCAACAATTTGGTCTTGCACATGTAGGTCCTGCTGTCAGAGGTATTAACCCACTGTTTGACCCTTTTTGCATATGGGGAAATGAGTTGTCCATGAATATCAGTCAAGTCAAGAAACTGAGAAAGATTGTTAGGATAAAGAAATTAGCGACAAAAAAACAAGATCTTTGTCTTCACAATGAATAAGACATCAGTTCACTACAGGATGGTACTAACTATTATACCTTGCCTTTTTTATTCCTTTACCCCATTTCCAATATGTATGCACATCCTTGTTTTCAGGACTTTCCAAAGCAGTTCACTGATGACTACCTATCAAACCACCTGTATGGTCAGGAGGCGAGGAAGGTATTCATACAACACCCACGGTTCAATATTGAAGTGTTCCTGAAGAGGACGAAGGATGGACGGTCAATCATCCAATGGCACTGGCCTAAAGTTACAAAGACCTTCAACATCAATGAAGGCTCAATATTCACCTTCTGCTTCAGCAGTTTTCCAGATGAGACACATCTGTCTATGTACCGTCTATGATGCTAATTTCGAAAGGTTATAGATGTTGCATGTGAAACTTGGTCCTGGTGTAGTTGTGTAATGGGGTAGCTTAGTGTAGAAGCTATATGATGTTGTACCCTGAAAATGAAATATATTGTGTGCTTAATTGTAACACCCATGATGCGGCTATATCTCCCACATGTCAAAGCACGACTTAGAGGCATAACCGCATTGTAGGCAATGTTGCAAAAGAGGTAATATTCACACAACCCATGTAATGAATAAGGAAAGGGATACATAGTTGGCTTACAATCGCCACTTCACACAATACTAGAATAAAGCATTACATCATCCGGATACAATCAAGGTCCGACTACAGAACCAAAATAAAAGAAGACTACCCCTAATGCTACAGATCCCCGATCGCCCTGACTGGGCTCCAGTACTGATCAATTGAAACGAAACAACACAATGAATAAGATCTTCATCGAGCTCCTCCTTGAGCTTGGTTGCGTCACCTGCACGGTCTCAACGGCACCTGCAACTGGTTTTGGAAGGAATCTGTGAGTCACAGGGACTCAGCAATCTCACACCCTCGCGATCAAGACTATTTAAGCTTATAGGTAGGGAAAAGGTATGAGGTGGATCTGCAGCAAGCACTAGCATATATGGTGGCTAACATACGCAAATGGGAGTGAGAAGAGAAGGCAAAAGCACGGTCAAGAAACTATGATCAAGAAGTGATCCAAGTCTACTTACGTTCAAGCATAACTCCAACACCGTGTTCACTTCCCGGACTCCGCCCAAAAGAGACCATCACGGCTACACACGCGGTTGATGCATTTTAAAAAGATTAAGTTTCAGGTTTTCTACAACCGGACATTAACCAATTCCCATCTGCCCATAACCGCGGGCACGGCTTTCGAAAGTTCAAATCCCTGCAGGGTGTCCCAACTTAGCCCATCACAAGCTCTCATGGTCAACGAAGGATATTCCTTCTCCCAAGAAAATCCGATCAGACTCGGAATCCCAGTTACAAGACATATCGACAATGGTAAAACAAGACCAGCAAAGTCGCCCGAATGTGCTGACAAATCCCGATAGGAGCTGCACATATCTCGTTCTCGGGACACACTCAGATGAGACATCCTACGAGTAAAACCAACCCTCAAGTTGCCCCGAGGTGGCCCTGCAGTCTACTCGGTTCGGACCAACACTCAGAGGAGCACTGGCCCGGGGGGGTTAAGATAAAGATGACCCTCGGGCTGGCCGACCCAAGGGAAAAAGAGGCTAGGTGGCAAATGGTAAATCCAAGGTGAACTGTCAAGGGGTTCCCATTATAACCCAACCGTGTAAGGAACGCAAAATCAAGGAACATAACACCGGTATGACGGAAACTAGGGCGGCAAGAGTGGAACAAAACACCAGGCATAAGGCCGAGCCTTCCACCCTTTACCAAGTATATAGATTAATTAATTAAATAAGAGATATTGTGATATCCCAAAAAATATCCATGTTCCAACATGGAACAAACTCCAATCTTCACCTGCAACTAACAACATTATAAGAGGGGCTGAGAAAAGCGGTAACATAGCCAAACACCGGTTTGCTAGGACAAGGTGGGTTAGAGGCTTGGCTTAGCAATATGGGAGGCATGATATAGCAAGTGGTAGGTATCGTAGCAAAGGCATAGCAATAGAGCGAGCAACTAGCAAGCAAAGATAGAAGTGATTTCGAGGGTATGGTCATCTTTCCTGCAAAGTTCTCCAAGAAGACGAAAGCTTGATCCTCGAAAGCGTACTCAATGGGTCCTCGAACACAAACTCGTCTCCCGTCTATACCCAAAGCAAGAACACAAGCAAAGGGAGACACAATCAACCACGGTGCAATGCACAAGCAACATGATGCAAAACATGGCATGATATGCGGGATGTGATATGCAATGCATATGCATGTTTCAGAAGGGAAAGATTGAACCAAGCCTCAACTTTGAAAACCAAGAGTGCCTATGGAAAGATGAGTTGATTTCGGTCGAAATTGATATAAAGATCACCGGAAACGGATGCACGGTTTGGAAATGGCAAGCAAAACAAATATGGCACCGATCTGCGATTAACAGCACGAGGCCATCTAAATGCATCAAGAACAACAAGCTACTGCACTCTAGCATAACAACAAAGCACATGGCAGGGATCCAGTCAAGATGCTTGACAAAAGATGAACACTGAGCTACTGCTAATTCACTCAATAGCAGGTTCAAAAAAGCATGGCAAAAGTGCAAAAGATATCAGGTTACAGACTTTGTGAAAATAGCAACATGGCAGGAATTTAACATCAGGAAGCAATGTTTAGAGCAAGATAACAACATGCTACAGGAACATATCATGGCAAAGCAAGGCATGGCATGAAGCTACTCAAAGCGTACAACAAAAGTCCCTTACTGACCATAAGCCAAAAGGGATCAGAAAATACAATGGCAACCATGTGAACATAGCAATTAACGTTAACAAATTCAGACTTGGCAGAAAACTGGAACATGGCAAAACATATATTAGGTAGGCATGTTTACGAGCTCGATGCACTCACCAAAAAGCAATGCATGAAAAACTAAGCATACACCCAGCAATTAGACATGGCATAGAAGTTAAACATGGCAAGAACAACAACATAGCATGCATGGATCAACTACAACAACCTCGACAAAAATGCTTAACATGTAAACATTCTGCCAGGAACATTTTATAGCAAAAGTAGAGCTCGATTGACTCAAGCTAGGGTGCTCTAAATGCAAACAAAGACATGGATGGATAGAGCACCACAATATCTACAAAACATCCTTACTGATTATGCTCAAAAGAGGCACAGATCACTCGGTAGCAACATGGATACATGGCATAAAAATAACAGCAGTTCAAAGACTTAGTGAAATTCTAAGTCCCTGAAAACACCAACATTACGAGGGCTACTTTGCATGCTTGTGCTAGTCACCACAGAGATCACAAAAATACATGGCATACACCCCTGTAAAGATGGCATGGCATGCTTCAAAACTCATGTAGGGCTCAAGTTCATAGGAGGCACACATTAATCATGGCAAAAATGACAAAAGACCCAAATACTGATAAGAATCTGAAACTAATATAAACTAGCACTCTTGAAACAGCATTTAGGGCATCAAGATGAGCTCGAATGAACATGATGCGATAAGATGAAATGAAGTACTCATCGAGACGAACAATTTGATATGCTACATGCCCAAAACGGAGCCACGGGTGCAGTGTTATGATGCGATGAAGTATGAATAAAATTAATGAGATCTGGGGACTTGGCAGATTTCACCTCGTGGGAAAAATCGACCCGGGACGAGGAGATGCCGGACGGGGTGGCTCCGGATCGGGACGGGGCGCGTTTGGATGGGCGAGTGGGTGGATCTGATCCACCCTCTCCAGATCCAGTGAGGGAGGAGGATGCCGGCGTGGGGGCTCGCTCCGGCGATCGCCGGCAACGAGGGCGCGTCGGTGCGACGTGGAGCACGGCGGGGCCAGGCAGACGCGACGGAGGAGGAGGCAACGCGCGGTGATGCGGGGCGGCGCCTGAGCGGCGAGGCGCGGCAGGGAGGCGAGGCGGTGCAGCTCCGGCGAGGCGGCGGAGATGCTCACTGGCGGGAAGCCAGGCGGCGGCGCTGAGGCATGGGGCGGCGGGGCGGACGAAGGCGGCGGCCGGCAACGCGCGCTGGTGGCTCAGGCCCGTGCACGGCTCGGGCGGGCTGGCTTCGGGCCGGGCGGGCCGCGGCGGCTGGCGCGGTGGAGGAGGAGCCGGGGTGGCGACGTGGCGGCGCATCATTGGAAGAGCGAGGCGGCGACGCTGATGTGTCGCGAGGTGATTCGCCGGAGTGAGGTGGCTGGAGGCGGTGGACACGTCCGGTCCGGGACGGACATGTCCGGCGGCGTGCGGGGGGGGGGATTTTTAGGGTTTCAACTGCGCGAGAAATCTGGGAGGGACACATATATATAGGTAGAGGGAGCTAGGAGATTCCAAATGAGGTGCGGTTTTCGGCCACGCGATTGTGATCGAACGACCGAGATGATGGAGGAGGTTTTGGTGGGTTTTGGGCCACTTTGGAGAGGTGTTGGGCTGCAACACACACGAGGCCTTTTCGGTTCCTCGGTTATCCGCTGGAGTATCAAACGAAGTCCAAATGGCACGAAACTTGACGGGCGGTCTACCGGTAGTAAACCAAGGCCGCATGACAAGTCTCGGTCCAATCCGAGAAATTTAATACCCACACACGAAAAGAGGTAAAAAGGGACACCGGGTGACATAGGAGCGCCGGATTGCAAAATGGACAACGAGGAAAATGCTCGGATGCATGAGACGAACATGTATGCAAATGCGATGCACATGATGACATGATATGAAAAGAATGACACGCAAGAAAATGAGAAGGCAACAACAGCGAATAACTGGAAGTCACCTGGCACATCGGGTCTCGGGGCATTACAACACTCCACCACTACGAGAGGATCTCGTCCCGAGATCTAGAATGGCACCGGAGGGAAAACGGAAGAGGAAGGCGAGAGGTAAAAATAAGTTGCTTCTTTCACCAATGAGTGAAACCAAAGAACCTTGCGAGGTTGAGCTAATTGAAAGAAAGAAAGCAACGGCGATGAACGAAGTTCATAATTCTCCGTTAGGAAAGAGGAACAGGGAAGAACAAATTCACATAGCACTCCGATTGAAAAGAGATGCAAGACTTGATAAGGCGAAAAGAACCTGGGCAGAGGAAACAACACTCCGGTTAAATGGATAATCATGAAAAAAACACAATCCTCACCATTCGAGATGATGATTGGAAAGAGCAACATCACAAAGCCTCTGGAAGAAACGAGGGAATGGAATGGAATGAACGAAAGAGAAAACAACATCTTGGGAGAGCATGCTAACAACAAATGCTAGAATTGATTAGTTGGATTAACAACAAAAGAGCAAGGTTGTAGTGGGCTGATGGAGAACATCTCAAAATTTATGAGGTGAAAATTCTGCCACTCACGGGAAAAAGAATTGGATTGATATGAACAAGGAGAGGAGAAGCTATTTCACAGGGAGGATAAATGAAGAACTTGGGTCATTTATAAGCACCATAGATAGCAACAACCCTTAGGGAAGGCTTTAGGTGAAACATGACACAAGATAACTCCAACGAAAAGTTTGATGGATTTAAATACCTCATTATTAACAACATGTGAATCATGAAACATGAACTCAAATTATCAAGAATGACATAATACCATCTCCGATGATACGGTAGAAAGAATTGCACTCCGGATTGCAAGATGAAGAATGATTGAGCTCCTTAAAAGAATCTCGATGAAAACTTGGAGAAGGAATTAAATCCTTTATGACACATCATGTAGAGCCTCCATGAAGAACTCCGGTAAACAAAAGGATGATCACACGAAAGGAAAGTGAAGTTGAAAACGCAAGGTGAATCCTTGCAATGATTTGGATGAATCTCCGTGGTGATATAATTGCGATAGCTTGGAACTCTTGGAAAAGAAAAGATAAGCCTCTCAAACCAAGAATGTGATATGATGAACCTCCGGAATAAGGAATCAATCCTTTGGGTGAATCAAGAATAAGAATTATGTTATGCTCATCCTTCACCAATTTAGGTTGATGACAAACAATGGATTTGGGATACTACTTATTCTCGTAGAAAGGATTAAGCGAGATATAGCGCAAGCTTGGGAAGGTCTTCAACGATCCACCGGTAGGATTGAAAAGAATGAATGAATTGATATTATAACGAAGGAAGAGAGATCTTGAACGAACCACCATAAGAATTGAAAACGAATGAAGTAAAGGGGATGAATCACTGGTAAGAATTGACAAATGAACGAAGATGCTTGCCAGGATTTAGATACATGAGAATGAAGAGATCATGAACTGATTAGAGAATACTTGAATGATGCACCGGTAAGATATAGAGAAAGAGAGCTGAAAGATGGGAATGAATAATTATGATATGATGGCCTCCGGAGAATCAAACTGAAAAAACTCCTGAAATGCTCTAGATAGGTGAAAAGAATTCTCACAATC
The DNA here is from genome assembly GCF_056163025.1 of Triticum urartu. Classification (NCBI taxonomy): domain Eukaryota; kingdom Viridiplantae; phylum Streptophyta; class Magnoliopsida; order Poales; family Poaceae; genus Triticum; species Triticum urartu. The sequence goes on along the minus strand of NC_141878.1, from coordinate 353,075,627 downwards.
GAAACCAATTATGAGAGGACGGCATCAAGCTAGAATCACAAATCTTGAAGAGAATGGAGCAAGATATGGAGGAAAAAAATTCTTCTTCGGTCTTCAAATGCAGAGAAGGACGATGAGAAACACCACCATGAATTGTTGAGGTACTCCGGGATGAAAATTAGAAAGGTTGAACCAACAATGAAAAGAATTTGAAAGATCTTGGTGAAAGACATTTGACTGATGATGATTCATTCTCACATCAAACTTTGAAATGAATTTGAGAATAACTCCAGGGAGATTAGAAGAATCAGGTAAGATCCTGGGAAAAGACCTGTGGGTTAGGTCCCACTCAAAAGAAACATCGTTGAAGATATTTAAAAGAGAGATTGCACCGGTTGAATTAAATGGCTAGAATGAGATACCAATCTCAAAAGAGCTTGAATGAAAGCAGAGTGGAAACACGAATCTTCGAGATATCTTCAGCACTCCAGAATAATTGAATAGTAAGCGGGAAATGATTATGAGGTGCACCGGCATGAGAAAGCATTTGAAACGAGGAAAAAGGATATGATCAACACCAGAAGCTTGAATTGGATCCACCGGAGAAGAAAAAGAATGAAGAATGATGAGCTTGTAAAGCATATACATGAGAATCACCGGATAAGAACATAAAAGAAAAGAATGGAGAGACTTCACATCAATAAGATGGATACTTGATTAAGAAATCTGAGTCCTTGAAGAAACAAGGGTGGGAAAACAAAGAAAACTTGGGATGGCTGAAACGAATGCCGTTGAGAAAGCTGATATTGAATCTTGCGGATGTTGAGAATGAACAGATCCGCTTGAAGAGAAAACACACCGGTTGAAATGGATTGACATGACAATATCGATGATCAAGAAGGATTGGTATTCACATAGGAGTATGAGAACACCGCTTAGGAAAGGTATGGAATCAACATCTGACTTCGAAGCAACTTGAATACCACAGCTTAAAGCAAAACAAAGGATTTGCTTGTAGAATAAGCCGGAACAAACATATGATAGAGATTTCTTCCGAAGTTTTTGTGGTGGGGCCTACATGGGCTCGATCGTACAGCACCATCATGTACAAGGCAGTGCACACGACATACGAAGCGTCCCTGAGTCAGCATAGCCAAGGACTCTTTAAGACACAACGAGACCACTATAAACCAACCGTGGATAGGCGGACCACTAGACGTCGAACCGCAATTTCATATCATACATCTGTCGGAAATATATCCTAAGAGCTACTTGAATTCCCACGCATAAACTCCCGAAACTTTCCAGTTATGAAATCAGGTGTTGGGGATACAGGGGAAGCATAATATCTCACCCAAATCTAGCAAATCCTACATCCAGCTGTATCCATCCTTCAAAACATAAATAAGAAACCTTCGGAAATCTTTTACCTCAACCTTTGAAAAGCATCTGTTATACGAGTTATGGCAATACTCCCGAACTCCCGCCCATGTACTGGGTGGCGTCGATGTTATCTCACCAACAACTGCATAAAAGAGATTTTTGATGTCGGCGAAACTCAGGTATTCCAGAATTGCAATGATAAAATTGTGACGACAACACCTCGGAGCTCAACTCCCCGGGACACTGCCACAACTCCTAAATGTCAAGAGGCACCAAGAACAATGTTCTCATCACAAAACCATCGAAACGATTCCAAGATACACGCGTGATCCTAAAAAAAAATTAGTGAATCTTTGAGAAGAGAAGAGTCAAAACTCTATGTCAGGATGCCTCACCAGAGCGATGAAGGGACTGAGGAGTAAAAAGAATCCTACTCTCCGATATATATAATCCTAAAAGACTCAAAACATTTTTCTAGACTCAACAACGCCAGCGATTCGATCAAGCAGGGGGCTCCTAAGTCGGGGAAGGCTCTGATACCAACTTGTAACACCCACGATGCGGCTATATCTCCCATGTGTCGGAGCATGACTTAGAGGCATAACCGCATTGTAGGCAATGTCGCAAGAGAGGTAATCTTCACACAACCCATGTAATGAATAAGGAAGGGGATACATAGTTGGCTTACAATCGCAACTTCAAACAATACAAGAATAAAGCATTACATCATCCGGATACAATCAAGGTCCGACTATGGAACCAAAATAAAAAAAGACTACCCCTAATGCTATAGATCCCCGATCGTCCCGACTGGGCTCCACTACTGATCAACTGAAACGAAATAACACAATGAACAATATCTTCATTGAGCTCCTCCTTGAGCTTGGTTGCGTCACCTGCATGGTCTCAACGGCACCTGCAACTGGTTTTCGAAGGAATCTGTGAGTCACAGGGACTCAGCAATCTCACACCCTTGCGATCGAGACTATTTAAGCTTATAGGTAGGGAAAAGGTATGAGGTGGAGCTGTAGCAAGAACTAGCATATATGGTGGCTAACATACGCAAATGGGAGCAAGAAGAGAAGGCAAAAGCACGGTCGAGAAACTATGATCAAAAAGTGATCCAAGTCTACTTACGTTCAAGCATAACTCCAACACTGTGTGCACTTCCCGGACTTCGCTGGAAAGAGACCATCATGGCTACACACGCTGTTGATGCATTTTAAAAAGATTAAGTTTTAGGTTTTCTACAACCGGACATTAACAAATTCCCATCTGCCCATAACCGTGGGCACGGCTTTCGAAAGTTCAAATCCCTGCAGGGGTGTCCCAACTTAGCCCATCACATGCTCTCATGGTCAACGAAGGATATTCCTTCTCCCAAGACAATCCGATTAGACTTGAAATCCCGGTTACAAGACATATCGACAATGGTAAAACAAGACCAGCAAAGCCGCCCGAATGTGCCGACAAATCCCGATAGGAGCTGCACATATCTCGTTCTCAGGGCACACTCAGATGAGACATCCTACGAGTAAAACCAACCCTCAAGTTGCCCCGAGGTGGCCCCGCAGTCTACTCAGTTCGGACCAACATTCAGAGGAGCACTGGCCCGGGGGGGTTAAAATAAAGATGACCCTCGGGCTGGCCGACCCAAGGGAAAAAGAGGCTAGGTGGCAAATGGTAAAACCAAGGTTGGGCCTTCCTGGAGGAGTTTTATTCAAGGTGAACTGTCAAGGTGTTCCCATTATAACCCAACCGTATAAGGAACGCAAAATCAAGGAACATAACACCGGTATGACGGAAACTAGGGCGGCAAGAGTGGAACAAAACACCAGGCATAAGGCCGAGCCTTCCACCCTTTACCAAGTATATAGAAGCATTAATTAAATAAGAGATATTGTGATATCCCAACAAATATCCATGTTCCAACATGGAACAAACTCCAATCTTCACATGCAACTAACAACGCTATAAGAGGGGCTGAGCAAAGTGGTAACATAGCCAAACAACGGTTTGCTAGGACAAGGTGGGTTAGAGGCTTGGCTTAGCAATATGGGAGGCATGATATAGCAAGTGGTAGGTATCGTAGCAAAGGCATAGCAATAGAGCGAGCAACTAGCAAGCAAAGATAGAAGTGATTTCGAGGGTATGGTCATCTTGCCTGCAAAGTTCTCCGAGAAGAAGAAAGCTTGATCCTCAAAAGCGTACTCAACGGATCCTCGAACACGAACTCGTATCCCGGCTCTACCCGAAGCAAGAACACAAGCAAAGGGAGACACAATCAGCCACAGTGCAATGCACAAGCAACATGATGCAAAACATGGCATGATATGCGGGATGTGATATGCAATGCATATGCATGTTTCGGAAGGTAAAGATTGAACCAAGCCTCAACTTTGAAAACCAAGAGTGCCTCTGGAAAGATGAGTTGATTTCGGTCGAAATCAATATAAAGATCACTGGAAACGGATGCACGGTTTGGAAATGGCAAGCAAAACAAATATGGCACCGATCTGTGATTAACAGCACGAGGCCATCTAAATGCATCAAGAACAACAAGCTAATGCACTCTAACATAACAACAAAGCACATGGCAGGGACCCACGCAAGATGCTTGACAAAAGATGAACACTGAGCTACTGCTAATTCACTCAATAGCAGGTTCAAACAAGCATGGAAAAAGTGCAGAAGATATCAGGTTACAGACTTAGTGAAAATAGCAACATGGCAGGAATTTAACATCAGGAAGCAATGTTTAGAGCAAGATAACAAAATGCTAGAGGAACATATCATGGCAAAGCAAGGCATGGCATGAATCTACTCAAATCATACAACAGAAGTCCCTTACTGACCATAAGCCAAAAGGGATCAGAAAATACAATGGCAACCATGTGAACAAAGCAATTAACGTTAACAGATTTAGACATGGAAGAAAACTCGAACATGGCAAAACAGATATTAGGTAGGCATGTTTACGAGCTTGATGCACTCACCACAAAGCATTGCATGACAAACTAAGCATACACCCAGCAAGTAGACATGGCATAGAAGTTAAACATGGCAAGAACAACAACATAGCATGCATGGATCAACTACAACAACCTCGGCAAAAATGCTTAACATGTAAACATTCTGCCAGGAACATTTTATAGCAAAAGTAGAGCTCGATTGACTCAAGCTAGGGTGCTCCATAAATGCAAACAAAGACATGGATGGACAGAGCACCACAATATCTACAAAACATCCTTACTGATTATGCTCAAAAGAGGCACAGATCACTCGGTAGCAACATGGATACATGGCATAAAAATAACAGCAGTTCAAAGACTTAGTGAAATTCTAAGTCCCTGAAAACAGCAACATTACGAGGGCTACTTTGCATGCTTGTGCTAGTCACCACAGAGATCACAAAAATACATGGCATACACCCCTGTAAAGATGGCATGGCATGCTTCAAAACTCATGTAGGGCTCAAGTTCATAGGAGGCACACATTAATCATGGCAAAAATGACAAAAGACCCAAATACTGATAAGAATCTGAAACTAATATAAACTAGCACTCTTGAAACAGCATTTAGGGCATCAAGATGAGCTCGAATGAACATGATGCGATAAGATGAAATGAAGTACTCGTCGAGACGAACAATTTGATATGCTACATGCCCAAAACGGAGCCACGGGTGCAGAGTTATGATGCGATGAAGTATGAAAAAATTAATGAGATCTGGGGACTTGGCAGATTTCACCTCGTGGGAAAAATCGACCCGGGACGAGGAGATCCGGGACGGGGTGGCTCCAGATCTGGACGGGGCGCGTTTGGATGGGCGAGTGGGTGGATCTGATCCACCCTCTCCAGATCCAGTGAGGGAGGAGGATGCCGGCGTGGGGGCTCGCTCCGGCGATCGCTGGCAACGAGGGCGCGTCGGTGCGACGTGGAGCACGGCGGGGCCGGGCAGACGCGACGGAGGAGGAGGCAACGCGCGGTGATGCGGGGCGGCGCCTGAGCGGCGAGGCGCGGCAGGGAGGCGAGGCGGTGCAGCTCCGGCGAGGCGGCGGAGATGCTCACTGGCGGGAAGCCAGGCGGCGGCGCTGAGGCATGGGGCGGCGGGGCGGACGAAGGCGGCGGCCGGCAACGCGCGCTGGTGGCTCGGGCCCGTGCGCGGCTCGGGCGGGCTGGCTTCGGGCCGGGCGGGCCGCGGCGGCTGGCGCGGTGGAGGAGGAGCCGGGGTGGCGACGTGGCGGCGCATCATTGGAAGAGCGAGGCGGCGACGCTGATGTGTCGCGAGGTGATTCGCCGGAGTGAGGTGGCTGGAGGCGGTGGACACGTCCGGTCCGGGACGGACATGTCCGGCGGCGTGCGGGGGGGGGGGATTTTTAGGGTTTCAACTGCGCGAGAAATCTGGGAGGGACACATATATATAGGTAGAGGGAGCTAGGAGATTCCAAATGAGGTGCGGTTTTCGGCCACGCGATTGTGATCGAACGACCGAGATGATGGAGGAGGTTTTGGTGGGTTTTGGGCCACTTTGGAGAGGTGTTGGGCTGCAACACACACGAGGCCTTTTCGGTTCCTCGGTTATCCGTTGGAGTATCAAACGAAGTCCAAATGGCACGAAACTTGACGGGCGGTCTACCGGTAGTAAACCAAGGCTGCATGACAAGTCTCGGTCCAATCCGAGAAATTTAATACCCACACACGAAAAGAGGTAAAAAGGGACACCGGGTGACATAGGAGCGCCGGATTGCAAAATGGACAACGAGGAAAATGCTCGGATGCATGAGACGAACATGTATGCAAATGCGATGCACATGATGACATGATATGAAAAGAATGACACGCAAGAAAATGAGAAGGCAACAACAGCGAATAACTGGAAGTCACCTGGCACATCGGGTCTCGGGGCATTACAACACTCCACCACTACGAGAGGATCTTGTCCCGAGATCTAGAATGGCACCGGAGGGAAAACGGAAGAGGAAGGCGAGAGGTAAAAATAAGTTGCTTCTTTCACCAATGAGTGAAACCAAAGAACCTTGCGAGGTTGAGCTAATTGAAAGAAAGAAAGCAACGGCGATGAACGAAGTTCATAACTCTCCGTTAGGAAAGAGGAACAGGGACGAACAAATTCACATAGCACTCCGATTGAAAAGAGATGCAAGACTTGATAAGGCGAAAAGAACCTGGGCAGAGGAAACAACACTCCGGTTAAATGGATAATCATGAAAAAACACAATCCTCACCATTCGAGATGATGATTGGAAAGAGCAACATCACAAAGCCTCTGGAAGAAACGAGGGAATGGAATGGAATGAACGAAAGAGAAAACAACATCTTGGGAGAGCATGCTAACAACAAATGCTAGAATTGATTAGTTGGATTAACAACAAAAGAGCAAGGTTGTAGTAGGCTTATGGAGAACATCTCAAAATTTATGAGGTGAAAATTCTGCCACTCACGGGAAAAAGAATTGGATTGATATGAACAAGGAGAGGAGAAGCTATTTCACAGGGAGGATAAATGAAGAACTTGGGCCATTTATAAGCACCATAGATAGCAACAACCCTTAGGGAAGGCTTTAGGTGAAACATGACACAAGATAACTCCAACGAAAAGTTTGATGGATTTAAATACCTCATTATTAACAACATGTGAATCATGAAACATGAACTCAAATTATCAAGAATGACATAATACCATCTCCGATGATACGGTAGAAAGAATTGCACTCCGGATTGCAAGATGAAGAATGATTGAGCTCCTTAAAAGAATCTCGATGAAAACTTGGAGAAGGAATTAAATCCTTTATGACACATCATGTAGAGCCTCCATGAAGAACTCCGGTAAACAAAAGGATGATCACACGAAAGGAAAGTGAAGTTGAAAACGCAAGGTGAATCCTTGCAATGATTTGGATGAATCTCCGTGGTGATATAATTGCGATAGCTTGGAACTCTTGGAAAAGAAAAGATAAGCCTCTCAAACCAAGAATGTGATATGATGAACCTCCGGAATAAGGAATCAATCCTTTGGGTGAATCAAGAATAAGAATTATGTTATGCTCATCCTTCACCAATTTAGGTTGATGACAAACAATGGATTTGGCATACTACTTATTCTCGTAGAAAGGATTAAGCGAGATATAGCGCAAGCTTGGGAAGGTCTTCAACGATCCACTGGTAGGATTGAAAAGAACGAATGAATTGATATTATAACGAAGGAAGAGAGATCTTGAACGTACCACCATAAGAATTGAAAACGAATGAAGTAAAGGGGATGAATCACTGGTAAGAATTGACAAATGAACGAAGATGCTTGCTAGGATTTAGATACATGAGAGCGAAGAGATCATGAACTGATTAGAGAATACTTGAATGATGCACCGGTAAGATTTAGAGAAAGAGAGCTGAAAGATGGGAATGAATAATTATGATATGATGGCCTCCGGAGAATCAAACTGAAAAAACTCCTGAAATGCTCCAGATAGGTGAAAAGAATTCTCACAATCGAAACCAATTATGAGAGGATGGCATCAAGCTAGAATCACAAATCTTGAAGAGAATGGAGCAAGATATGGAGGAAAAAAATTCTTCTTCGGTCTTTAAATGCAGAGAATGACGATGAGAAACACCACCATGAATTGTTGAGGTACTCCGGGATGAAAATTAGAAAGGTTGAACCAACAATGAAAAGAATTTAAAAGATCTTGGTGAAAGACATTTGACTGATGATGATTCATTCTCACGTCAAACTTTGAAATGAATTTGAGAATAACTCCGGGGAGATTAGAAGAATCAGGTAAGATCCTGGGAGAAGACCTGTGGGTTAGGTCCCACTCAAAAGAAACATCGTTGAAGATATTTAAAAGAGAGATTGCACCGGTTGAATTAAATGGCTAGAATGAGATACCAATCTCAAAAGAGCTTGAATGAAAGCAGAGTGGAAACACGAATCTTCGAGATATCTTCAGCACTCCAGAATAATTGAATAGTAAGCGGGAAATGATTATGAGGTGCACCGGCATGAGAAAGCATTTGAAACGAGGAAAAAGGATATGATCAACACCAGAAGCTTGAATTGGATCCACCGGAGAAGAAAAAGAATGAAGAATGATGAGCTTGTAAAGCATATACATGAGAATCACCGGATAAGAACATAAAAGAAAAGAATGGAGAGACTTCACATCAATAAGATGGATACTTGATTAAGAAATCTGAGTCCTTGAAGAAACAAGGGTGGGAAAACAAAGAAAACTTGGGATGGCTGAAACGAACGCCGTTGAGAAAGCTGATATTGAATCTTGCGGATGTTGAGAATGAACAGATCCGCTTGAAGAGAAAACACACCGGTTGAAAAGGATTGACATGACAATATCGATGATCAAGAAGGATTGGTATTCACATAGGAGTATGAGAACACCGCTTAGGAAAGGTATGGAATCAACATCTGACTTCGAAGCAACTTGAATACCACAGCTTAAAGCAAAACAAAGGATTTGCTTATAGAATAAGCCGGAACAAACATATGATAGAGATTTCGTCCGAAGTTTTTGTGGTGGGGCCTACACGGGCTCGATCGTACAGCACCATCATGTACAAGGCAGTGCACACGACATACGAAGCGTCCCTGAGTCAGCATAGCCAAGGACTCTTTAAGACACAACAAGACCACTGTAAAACCAACCGTGGATAGGCGGACCACTAGACGTCGAACCGCAATTTCATATCATACATCTGTCCGAAATATATCCTAAGAGCTACTTGAATTCCCACGCATAAACTCCCGAAACTTTCCAGTTATGAAATCAGGTGTTGGGAATACAGGGGAAGCATAATATCTCACCCAAATCTAGCAAATCCTACATCTAGCTGTATCCATCCTTCAAAACATAAATAAGAAACCTTCGGAAATCTTTTACCTCAACCTTTGAAAAGCATCTGTTATACGAGTTATGGCAATACTCCCGAACTCCCGCCCATGTACTGGGTGGCGTCGATGTTATCTCACCAACAACTGCATAAAAGAGATTTTTGATGTCGGCGAAACTCAGGTATTCCAGAATTGCAATGATAAAATTGTGACGACAACACCTCGGAGCTCCACTCCCCGGGACACTGCCACAACTCCTAAATGTCAAGAGGCACCAAGAACAATGTTCTCATCACAAAACCATCGAAACAATTCCAAGATACACGCGTGATCCTAAAAAAAATTAGTGAAACTTTGAGAAGAGAAGAGTCAAAACTCTATGTAAGGATGCCTCACCAGAGCGATGAAGGGACTGAGGAGTACAAAGAATCCTACTCTCCGATATATATATAATCCTAAAAGACTCAAAACATTTTTCTAGACTCAACAACGCCAGCGATTCGATCAAGTAGGGGGCTCCTAAGTCGGGGAAGGCTCTGATACCAACTTGTAACACCCACGATGCAGCTATATCTCCCATGTGTCGGAGCATGACTTAGAGGCATAACCGCATTGTAGGCAATGTCGCAAGAGAGGTAATCTTCACACGACCCATGTAATGAATAAGGAAGGGGATACATAGTTGGCTTACAATCGCAACTTCAAACAATACAAGAATAAAGCATTACATCATCCGGATACAATCAAGGTCCGACTATGGAACCAAAATAAAAAAAGACTACCCCTAATGCTATAGATCCCCGATCGTCCCGACTGGGCTCCACTACTGATCAACTGAAACGAAATAACACAATGAACAAGATCTTCATTGAGCTCCTCCTTGAGCTTGGTTGCGTCACCTGCATGGTCTCAACGGCACCTGCAACTGGTTTTCGAAGGAATCTGTGAGTCACGGGGACTCAGCAATCTCACACCCTTGCGATCGAGACTATTTAAGCTTATAGGTAGGGAAAAGGTATGAGGTGGAGCTGTAGCAAGAACTAGCATATATGGTGGCTAACATACGCAAATGGGAGCGAGAAGAGAAGGCAAAAGCACGGTCAAGAAACTATGATCAAGAAGTGATCCAAGTCTACTTACGTTCAAGCATAACTCCAACACTGTGTTCACTTCCCGGACTTCGCTGGAAAGAGACCATCATGGCTACACACGCGGTTGATGCATTTTAAAAAGATTAAGTTTTAGGTTTTCTACAACCGGACATTAACAAATTCCCATCTGCCCATAACCGTGGGCACGGCTTTCGAAAGTTCAAATCCCTGCAGGGGTGTCCCAACTTAGCCCATCACATGCTCTCATGGTCAACGAAGGATATTCCTTCTCCCAAGACAATCCGATTAGACTCGAAATCCCGGTTACAAGACATATCGACAATGGTAAAACAAGACCAGCAAAGCCGCCCGAATGTGCCGACAAATCCCGATAGGAGCTGCACATATCTCGTTCTCAGGGCACACTCAGATGAGACATCCTATGAGTAAAACCAACCCTCAAGTTGCCCCGAGGTGGCCCCGCAGTCTACTCGGTTCGGATCAACACTCAGAGGAGCACTGGCCTGGGGGGGTTAAAATAAAGATGACCCTCGGGCTGGCCGACCCAAGGGAAAAAGAGGCTAGGTGGCAAATGGTAAAACCAAGGTTGGGCCTTCCTGGAGGAGTTTTATTCAAGGTGAACTGTCAAGGTGTTCCCATTATAACCCAACCGTATAAGGAACGCAAAATCAAGGAACATAACACCGGTATGACGAAAACTAGGGCGGCAAGAGTGGAACAAAACACCAGGCATAAGGCCGAGCCTTCCACCCTTTACCAAGTATATAGAAGCATTAATTAAATAAGAGATATTGTGATATCCCAACAAATATCCATGTTCCAACATGGAACAAACTCCAATCTTCACATGCAACTAACAACGCTATAAGAGGGGCTGAGCAAAGTGGTAACATAGCCAAACAACGGTTTGCTAGGACAAGGTGGGTTAGAGGCTTTGGTTAGCAATATGGGAGGCATGATATAGCAAGTGGTAGGTATCGTAGCAAAGGCATAGCAATAGAGCGAGCAACTAGCAAGCAAAGATAGAAGTGATTTCGAGGGTATGGTCATCTTGCCTGCAAAGTTCTCCGAGAAGAAGAAAGCTTGATCCTCAAAAGCGTACTCAACGGATCCTCGAACACGAACTCGTCTCCCGGCTCTACCCGAAGCAAGAACACAAGCAAAGGGAGACACAATCAGCCACAGTGCAATGCACAAGCAACATGATGCAAAACATGGCATGATATGCGGGATGTGATATGCAATGCATATGCATGTTTCGGAAGGTAAAGATTGAACCAAGACTCAACTTTGAAAACCAAGAGTGCCTCTGGAAAGATGAGTTGATTTCGGTCGAAATCGATATAAAGATCACTGGAAACGGATGCACAGTTTGGAAATGGCAAGCAAAACAAATATGGCACCGATCTGTGATTAACAACACGAGGCCATCTAAATGCATCAAGAACAACAAGCTACTGCACTCTAACATAACAACAAAGCACATGGCAGGGACCCACGCAAGATGCTTGACAAAAGATGAACACTGAGCTACTACTATTTCACTCAATAGCAGGTTCAAACAAGCATGGAAAAAGTGCAGAAGATATCAGGTTACAGACTTACTGAAAATAGCAACATGGCAGGAATTTAACATCAGGAAGCAATGTTTAGAGCAAGATAACAACATGCTATAGGAACATATCATGGCAAAGCAAGGGATGGCATGAATCTACTCAAATCATACAACAGAAGTCCCTTACTGACCATAAGCCAAAAGGGATCAGAAAATACAATGGCAACCATGTGAACAAAGCAATTAACGTTAACAGATTTAGACTTGGAAGAAAACTCGAACATGGCAAAACAGATATTAGGTAGGCATGTTTACGAGCTCGATGCACTCACCACAAAGCATTGCATGAAAAACTAAGCATACACCCAGCAAGTAGACATGGCATAGAAGTTAAACATGGCAAGAACAACAACATAGCATGCATGGATCAACTACAACAACCTCGGCAAAAATGCTTAACATGTAAACATTCTGCCAGGAACATTTTATAGCAAAAGTAGAGCTGGATTGACTCAAGCTAGGGTGCTCCATAAATGCAAACAAAGACATGATGGATAGAGCACCACAATATCTACAAAACATCCTTACTGATCATGCTCAAAAGAGGCACGGATCACTCGGTAGCAACATGGATACATGGCATAAAAATAACAGCAGTTCAAAGACTTAGTGAAATTCTAAGTCCCTGAAAACATCAACATTACGAGGGCTACTTTGCATGCTTGTGCTAGTCAACACAGAGATCACAAAACTACATGTCATACACCCCTGTAAAGATGGCATGGCATACTTCAAAACTCATGTAGGGCTCAAGTTCATAGGAGGCACACATTAATCATGGCAAAAATGACAAAAGACCCAAATACTGATAAGAATCTGAAACTAATATTAACTAGCACTCTTGCAACAGCATTTAGGGCATCAAGATGAGCTCAAATGAACATGATGCAATAAGATGAAATGAAGTACTCGTCGACACGAACAACTTGATATGTTACACGCCCAAAACTTGACAAAAGACGAACAACTTGATGCAATAAGATGAAATGAAGTACTCGTCGAGACGAACAACTTGAAATGCAGAGTTATGATGCGATGAAGTATGCATAAAATTACTGAGATCTGGGGACTTAGCAGATTTCACCTCGCGGGAAAAATCAACCCGGGACGAGGAGATTCGGGACGGGGTGGATCCGGATCGGGACGGGGCGCGTTTGGATGGGCGAGTGGGTGGATCTGATCCACCCTCTCCAGATCCGGTGAGGGAGGAGGATGCCGGCGTGGGGGCTCGCTTCAGCGATCGCCGGCGACGAGGGCGCGTCGGCGCGACATGGAGCACGATGGGGCCGGGCAGACGTGACGGAGGAGGAGGCAGCGCGCGGCGATGCGGGGCGGCAGGGAGGCGAGGCGGTGCAGCACCGGCGAGGCGGCGGAGATGCTCGCCGGCGGGAAGCTAGGCGGCGGCGCTGAGGAATGGGGCGGTGGGGCGGACGAAGGCGGCGGCCGGTGCGCGGCTCGGGCGGGCCGCGATGGCTGGCGTAGTGGAGGAGGAGCCGGGGTGGCGATGTGGCGGCGCATCATTGGAGGAGTGAGGCGGCGACGCTGATGTGTCGCGACTTGATTCACCGGAGTGAGGTGGCTGGAGGCGGTGGACACGTCCGGTCCGGGACGGACATGTTTGGCGGCATGCGGGGGGGATTTTTAGGGTTTCAACTGCGCGAGAAATCCGGGAGGCACACATATATATAGGTAGAGCGAGCTAGGAGAGTCCAAACGAGGTGCGGTTTTCGGCCACACGATCGTGATCGAACGACCGAGATGATGGAGGAGGTTTTGGTGGGTTTTGGGCCACTTTGGAGAGGTGTTGGGCTGCAACACACACGAGGCCTTTTCGGTTCCTCGGTAACCGTTGGAGTATCAAACGAAGTCCAAATGGCACGAAACTTGACAGGCAGTCTACCGGTAGTAAACCAAGGCCGCATGACAAGTCTCGGTCCAATCCGAGAACGTTTAATACCCGCACATGAAAAGAGGTAAAAAGGGACACCGGGTGACATTGGAGCGCCGGATTGCAAAATGGACAACGGGGAAAATGCTCGGATGCATGAGAGGAACATGTATGAAAATGTGATGCACATGATGACATGATATGAGAAGCATAACACGCAAGCAAATGGCAAGGCAACAACAGCGAATAACTGGAAGACACCTGGCACATCGGTCTCGGTGCGTTACATTAATATGAAATGTCAATTCGATTAATAAATGGATTATGAATAATCGGATAATTAGCCTGCTAATGGTGAATTAGCCTGCTAATTGGGTTTTGCTATTGCAAGCGGTTGTTGAAAAAATACCGTGGGTGATGACCTCAGGCAACGCACATGGTTTCTAGGAATAAACTGTGTTGGATCAGTGAACAATCACACATGACTTTCTCTTCAAAAAATTGTTTGCGTTAGGCCACCTTGCGCAAACGTTTACCACATAAAAATTGTGTGTGATGGAGAGCCTTTTCGACATAGTTTCTTCTATCGACCGTGTGTGATACATTCAGTAACGCAAACAATTTAAAAGGAAAAATTGTGTGTGATGTACCTGTGTACGGAAACGTTTTCCTTGGAGCGACTGTGTGGGATGTACATATGAACGGAAACGTTTGGCGGGGACTGGCTGTGTGGGATGTACTTGCGACCGGAAACAATTTCACCGTATAATTTTATTTTTTAGCTCTATTGTACGTATTTCCATATTTGAGCACTTGCAGGTCGCACACGACCTCATTTTGCCAAGCGTGTGTGCCAGGAGGTCATATCTCTGACGGTTTCTGGGTCGTGTGGGAAGGACCCCCCTATCTCCCACACTCACTTGGCAACGGTTCCAAATGCCGTCGCGGAAAGGGGTTAAAACCTGTTTGTTTAGCAGCTCGTTGTACTAGTGCATGGGTTTCATGAATCACCATATCCAGAGATTCGTCGACACATCTTGTTGCCAGGTAATCTTCAGTGTGTGAAAGGCATCAAGCTTCCATGTGATGGATGGCTTTTGCAAACCTGACAAGCGGGGATGTGGTTCATGCCAACAGCAAATATGCACAACTTGATTCGTACTGATATCTAGACTGAGCCATGTATCCTGCTGCTGTAGCACGACCCTCTTTTGTTGGATATTATGTAATCTTATTAGTTTGAAGCAGTCCTCTAGTTTGAACGATAGATACCTTTCTGGGATAAAGTCCATCCTAACTCACCTGCGTAGGATGTACTGATAATGATGATGGAGATGTTGTGCAGAAGCCATATATATCAATTAGGCTTCAAGTGTGTACTTGTTAGTTAGACATGTGGTCAAAATGTGACACTAAATACGACTAGTAAGTAGTATAGTAGTAGTACTAGTATACGTCGGTCAACTTATTCATCATGTCCACACATTGAATTGACGTGACAACACGCTGTGCGTGAGGTGACACAAGAATCCCGGCGGCGTGTTCGGGTATTGTGGACTTCAGATTTGGGGTACCACTTGTCTATAAAAATCTTTCATCATTCACATAAAACAGTCGGTTGATCATACATTGAGTACCATATAACTGGAATTAACCGATGCAAGTCCAAGGAGGATTGGCCGGTGCTGCCGGCTGGCGTCAAGTTTTATCCCACGGATCAGGAGCGGATCGAGCACCTTGAGGCAAAAGTGAGTGCTGACAGCGCGAGATCTCACCCTCTCATCGATTTATTCATACCAACCATCGACAGCGAGCACGACATATGCTACACCAATCGTGAGAAACTTCCAGGTAAGACACCGATCGACCGTCTACTTGCACAAACATATTCCTTTGCTTATAGCTCTATTTTTCTTTTTAGACGCAGACCTAGTGAAGCAATTACAACTTGACAATTAATAAAAAGTGAAACAAGTGACTGCAACATGCCAAAGATGTTATGAAAATGCCAACTACGTACACTAAAACATGTATTCGATAATACTGCAGGTATCACATTGGGTGGCCCAACAAGCATTTCTTCCAGTGCAATTCCAGGGAATTCAAAAGGGGCACATGGACGCGTCGCAAGATACAGTCGGAGGTCGGCATGCACGCGATGTGGCACAAGACCAGCAACACCTTTCCGGCGATGGTCAACGGCCGGAAGACGGGCAGCAAAAAGGTACTGGTGCTGCACACCAACAAGAATTTCAACCAGAAGAGGACCAACTGGGTGATGTTGGAGCAAGAGAAGGAGTGGGAGCTGGTCCTCTACAAGACATTCTACCAGACGAACACTAGGGCCAAGAGTAAAAAGATTATAAGTTAGTTTGGTATTGGTACTTGTACTACCTTGTCGTCTGCAAGTTGTTATTGTTGTTAACAATCTTTCGGTATGAACTTGGCATTTGCTTCCAACCATCATGTCGAGGGTCGACGTGGATATAAAGCTGAATCATTTGTTTAGAAATGAATTTTCAGGCACCTGATTTTTATTTGATGGGTAGCATAAGCACCTGGCGTTCGAATTCCCACTCTCCAATTTTTTTGAAACAAGTGCATGCACTTGTTATCATCATGAAAAAAATGTACGTGCTGCATCCCAGTTATTAGTCTGTACTTGCAGAATTCTCTCATTTATTGAGCAGGTATATTGTTTTTTCAAGTCGAGCAAGTTTCAACTGGACTGTAGACTGCCGAGGCTTGGTTTATCTTTAACAGGCCCAACCCATGACGACAACAGGGCACAAAGATCCAGCAGGTATCTACAGGCCTCTGGCCTGCCAGCGTTAGTTATATCTTGTCTTACAACATCCGCAGGCAGTTTTTTTACTGAATCAAACACACAACCCAGTTCTATTTTCCTCTTGAAATGTCATGTCCTACTTCCGTTTTCTAATCTCTACCTATAGTTTTACTAGTTCATATACACGTATCATTATATTGAAAATACATAAAGTTCCCTTTTCATATTTACATCCTGATTTTTGTTGTTGTTTTCCCTCCCAGTGCAGATTTTTTACCACTAGTTTTCCCTTAAACCAACTCAATTGTCCCACGTCTTATTTTCTTAGAAAAACAAAACAGTTTTTTTGGCAAATCAATAAGTTCTTAAAAAAAGTTTATCATTTCGGGATTACAACAATTCGAACTCCACCGAAATATGCAAAATAAGGTTGAACTTTTTGACCGTGGTCCTGGGCAGAAAATGGGCTGTAATAAATTACTTAAGAATTAGCAAACGGGCTGCAAATTATCAAAAAAATAGAAAATGGTCTCTATGTTGTCTGCCACAGATTTGAAGGCTGACTTGTGGGCCTACTAAGTTCATGCGTACACAAGGTTTCACAACCAAAGAAACTTAGTCAACAATCGACTCTACCAACGTCAGACCGTTAGATGTCAACCTAACGGCTCTTCAATCTCTGCTCTTCCTGCTCCAGCCGCTCAAACAAGCGTCGGCGGGACTTCCTGCTCCCTCCTCCTGCGGTTGGCTATGCTGTCGTGCACGCCTCACCGCGCCATCGTACTCCCATCGCTGGCCTAGCCATCCCTCTACTCACACACACATGATGTTATTCTCCGGCGACGGCACACGAACCAGTAAACCCTCATACTCCCCTCCGCGTGGGAAATAACTACCGAGTCTTCCCTGGCTCCTGTCGTTCCCTTCCTAGGCCTCGCCGTTGTGCACCGCCCTGGTGCTCTTCACGCGGCGAGGTCAACGAACGACATCCATCGGAAGTGGACTATACGTGGAGAGGCTGACAGCTGGGTCCATGTCCGCACGCAAGGAAAGGCCTCCTTATTACGCGAAAAAATTATGAATCCTCCACCTGACAGCTGAAACCCACTAGAAGGGCCTCTGTATTTCATGAAAAAAAACATTCCCCCGTTGACAGGTCGGACCCACCAGCTATATCTTCGCACGCAAGGAAGTGCCTCCTTATTACGCACAAAAAATGAATATCCCCCTGCTAGCTGGGACCCAGCATAGTGGGAGGCTGACATGTGGGCCTACTAAGTTGACGGGGATGGAGGGCTTTGTCAACTTAGTCAATATGAATGATTCTAGCTCCAGTGACCGTACGATGTCCATCCAACTGTCGTAGTGCTTCTTCAACCTCTGGTCTTCTTGCTCCAGCTGCCCAAAGCAGCACCAGTTGATGACCCACAAGTATAGGGGATCTATCGTAGTCCTTTCGATAAGTAAGAGTGTCGAACCCAACGAGGAGCAGAAGGAAATGATAAGTGGTTTTCAGTAAGGTATTCTCTGCAAGCACTGAAATTATAGGTAACAGATAGTTTTGTGATAAGATAATTTGTAATGAGCAACAAGTAAATAAAGTGCAGCAAGGTGGCCCAATCCTTTTTGTAGTAAAGGACAAGCCTGTACAAATTCTTATATAGAGAAAAGCGCTCCCGAGGACACATGGGAATTATCGTCAAACTAGGTTTCATCATGATCATATGATTCGCGTTCGGTACTGTGATAATTTGGTATGTGGGTGGACCGGTGCTTGGGTGTTGTCCTTACTTGGACAAGCATCCCACTTATGATTAACCTCTATTGCAAGCATCCGCAACTACAACAAAAGTATTAAGGTAAACTTAACCATAGCATGAAACATATGGATCCAAATCAGCCCCTTACGAAGCAACACATAAACTAGGGTTTAAGCTTCTGTCACTCTAGCAACCCATCATCTACTTATTACTTCCCAATGCCTTCCTATAGACCCAAATAATGGTGAAGTGTCATGTTGTCGACGTTCACATAACACCACTAGAGGAGAGACAACATACATCTCATCAAAATATCGAACGAATACCAAATTCACATGACTACTAATAGCAAGGTTTCTCCCATGTCCTCAGGAACAAACGTAACTACTCACAAAGCATATTCATGTTCATAATCATAGGGGTATTAATATGCATATAGGATCTGAACATATGATCTTCCACCAAATAAACCAACTAGCATCAACTACAAGGAGTAATCAACACTATTAGCAACCCACAAGTACCAATCCCAGACTTGGAGACAAGAATTGGATACAAGAGATGAACTGGGGTTTGAGAGGAGATGGTGCTGGTGAAGATGTTGATGGAGATTGACCCCCTCCCGATGAGAGGATTGTTGGTGATGATGATGGTGATGATTTCCCCCTCCCGGAGGGAAGTTTCCCTAGCAGAACAGCTCCGCTGGAGCCCTAGATTGGTTCCTCCAAGGTTCCGCCTCGTGGCGGCGGAGTCTCATCCCAAAAGCTTGCTTATGATTTTTTTCTCATCGAAGGACTCCATATAGCAGAAGATGGGCATCGGAGGGCCACCAGGGGGCCCACGAGGCAGGAGGCGCGCCCAGGGGGGTAGGGCGCGCCCCCCACTCTTGTGGCCAGGGTGTGGCCCCCCTCTGGAACTTCTTACGCTCAGTATTTTTTATATATTCTGAAAATGACTTTCGTGAAGTTTCAGGACTTTTGGAGCTGTGCAGAATAGGTCTCTAATATTTTCTCCTTTTCCAGCCCAGAATCCTAGCTGCCGGCATTCTCCCTCTTTATGTAAACCTTGTAAAGTAAGAGAGAATAGGCATAAGTATTGTGACATAATGTGTAATAACAGCCCATAATGTAATAAATATCGATATAAAAGCATGATGCAAAATGGACATATCAACTGCGGCAAGCTTAGACCTCGCTTGTCCTCAAGCGAAACCCGAAATCGAAAAATATGTCCACATGTTTAGAGATGGAGGTGTCAATAAAAATAAAATACGGACATGAGGGCATCATTATCATTCTTAGAACAACAACTTATATAATTCTTGTGATATGGTCTCTTATGCAAGAGTAACAATTCAATCACAATTTCAAGTATGAATCATAAACTTCATTGAAAACTAACAAACTATAATCTCAGTCATTGGAGCAATTGCAATTTATCAAAACATAGAAAAGAGTCAATATAAGAGCTTTTTAGCAAGTCCACATACTCAACTATCATATAGTCTTTCACAATTTCTAACACTCACGCAATACTTATGGGTATGGAGTTTTAATCGGACACAGAGAAAGATAGGGGCTTATAGTTTTGCCTCCCAACGTTTTACCTCAAGGGTAATGTCAACAATAGTAGTTCATGAAAACTCACATCCAATTAGCCATATATACCCGGATCTTTCCAACATGTTGTGCTTGCCAAAAGATAAAATGTAAAAAGGAAGGGTGAAGATCACCATGACTCTTATGTAAGGTAGGAGATAAAAGTAAAAGATAGGCCCTTCGCAGAGGGAAGCAGAGGTTGTCATGCGCTTTTGTAGTTGGATGCACAAAACCTTAATGCGAAAGAACGTCACTTTATATTTCCACTTGTGATATGGACCTCTATTATGCAGTCCATCGCTTTTATTTCTTCCGTATCACATGATCGTATAAAGCTTATTTTCTCCCACACTAATAAGACATACATATTTAGAGGGCAATTTTTATTTCTTGCACGGATGACAACTTACTTAAGGGATCTTACTCAATCCATAGGTAGGTATGGTGGACTCTCATGGCAAAACTGGTTTAAGGGTGTTTGGAAGCACAAGTAGTATCTCTACTTGGTGCAAAGAATTTGGCTAGCATGAGGGGGAAAGGCAACCTCAATCATGTTAGATGATCCATGACAATATAATTTATCTCAGATGTAAGAAAACATAACCCATTACGTTGTCTTCCTTGTCCAACGTCAACTCTTTAGCATGTCATATTTTAATGAGTGCTCACAATCATAAAAGATGTCCAAGATAGTGTATTTATATGTGAATACCTCTCTTTCTTTATTACTTCCTATTAATTGCAACGATGACCAAAACTATGTTTGTCAACTCTCAACAACTTTTATTCACCATACTCTTTCTATGTGAGCTCATTACTCTCCATAAGATCCATATGATCTCTTATATTTCTTTTATTCTTTCTCTTTTCTTTTATTCACTCAAGATCATAGTAAAATAATCAAGCCCTTGACTCAACACTAATCTTTATTATATATAGCTCACGGACTCGATTACATAGAAGGATCATAAAGCAAAACTCACACTACATCATACTAAAAACTTTTATTCTACTAGATCAAAACATTATCAAAAGGATCGAACTAAGAAAATGGTAAAGATAGAAGTGATGGTGATACAATACCGGGGCACTCCCCCAAGCTTGGCAGTTGCCAAGGGGAGTGCCCATACCAGATACTCAATTCTTCTTTTTTGGTGGAGAGGGTGGAGTTGTTGATGATGTAGGCTTGTCGTCCTTCTTCCAAGGCATAGGCTCGCCATCATAGAAGGATGGCCGAGTCTCATGAATCCTCAAATCTGCAGCCAAACTCATCCCCTTGAATCTATACTCATACTCACAGTTTTGGTTTTGCAGGTCATAGATCTGGGCTTGGAGGTGCTCGATTTTCTCGTGAAGCTTGAAGATGGCCTCCCCAATGTCCTTGGCATCCAGCTTGTGGTTGTTGGTTAACTCCGTGATCATAATGTGATTGGAGTCAAGTCCACGCTCCACCATCTCCTGGCACCTGAAAACTTGTTGATCCATTGCCTCGACCCTTGTTTCCACGCTTCCGGTCCTCCTTGGTCAAAACCGATGGATCTCGGGTAGGGGGTCCGGAACTGTGCGTCTAGGCCGGATGGTAACAGGAGTCAAGGGACACGAAGTTTTACCCAGGTTCGGGCCCTCTCGATGGAGGTAAAACCCTACATCCTGCTTGATTAATATTGATGATATGGGTAGTACAAGAGTAGATCTACCACGAGATCGGGAGGCTAAACCCTAGAAGCTAGCCTATGGTATGATTGTTGTTGGGTATGTTGTCCTGCGAACTAAAACCCTCCAGTTTATATTGACACCGGAGAGGGTTAGGGTTACACAAAGTCGGTTACAATGGTAGGAGATCTACATATCCGTATCGCCAGGCTTGCCTTCCACGCCAAGGAAAGTCCCTTCCGGACATGGGACGAAGTCTTCAATCTCGTATCTTCATAGTCCAGGAGTCCGGCTGAAGGTATAGTCCGGCTATCCGAACACCCTTTAATCCAGGACTCCCTTAGTAGCCCCTGAACCAGGCTTCAATGACGACGAGTCCGGCGCGCAGATTGTCTTCGGCATTGCAAGGCGGGTTCCTCCTCCAAGTACTTCATAGAAGATTTTGAACAAAAAGATAGTGTCCGACTCTGCAAAATAAGTTTCCACATATCGCCATAGAGAGAATAACATTTACACAAATCTAATCTGCTGACGTCTTCTGTAGTGTGACACACCACGGCAAAGCCTTTATCCGAGTCATTTTATTATCCCACCTCAGCGCGTCATGCGAGGCGGTTTCCTTGGCACGTCTTGTTAAAGCAGAGATCGTGTCCCCTTATTCCGGGATTCTCATCAATATGGGCGTGGGTAACCCAACCGCTTCTAGGACTCCTAGATTATAGGCAAGTCCAAACGGACACGGAGAGGACGCTTGATATTCACCCTCTTTATAAACGGACAAGGCTTTCATTTTTCCCTCCCGTCCTCAATCGAATCCTTCCCCCACCTCAAGCTCAAACGCCCAAAGCTCAGGTCAGGTGCTTCGAACCTTCAGTCATGTCCGGATCTAGCCTTCAAGGCCGATGGGTGCCTTCCTCCGTCACGGAAGAAGACATCAAAAAGTTGTGGGAGGCCAGATATCTGACCGTCGAGATCTTGCATCGGCTGCCTCCCCGAGGGCAGGCCGTCCCAACCCCCGAACCCAACGAAAGCGTTGTGTTCGTTTACCACTTCCTCCGAGGTCTAGGCCTTGCTCTGGATCCTTTTGTCAGGTGTTTGATGTTTTATTACAGGCGAGACTTCCATGATCTAGCTCCGGACTCCTTTCTTCATATCACGACATTTATTGTCGTGTGCGAGGCCTTCCTCCGGGTTACCCCTCACTTTGGCCTATGGCTCAAGACCTTTGAAGTAAAGCCGAAGATGATCGAGGGGCAACATGCAGCGTGTGGAGGTGCCTCAATACGCAAGATGACGGGAGCTCCGTTGCTCAAAGGTTCCATCCCAGAGGTGTCTGAATCGTGGCAATAGGAGTGGTTCTACATCACGGCTCCTAGAAGTGCCAAGTGGGCGGCCGCCCCTGTTTTCCGCTCGGGCCCTCCATCACAACTGATGTCATGGATCAGCAAAGGTCTGAGCTAGGGTCCAGCCAAGGACGTGCCTATAGTGCAAAGCTGCATTCGAGATCTCTTGAATGGAGATTTCAGTTTGGTTGCGGTAATACAAGTTATGCTGGTTCGTCAAGTCCAGCCTTGCAAACGCCGGCCTCTTCGCCTGTGGGAGTTCAATCCCGAGGGACCACGTGTCATTCAAAATTTTCTCAGCCTGACGCACGAGGAGATGTACAAGTCATTGTTCGGACCTCAGGTGGAGTGTCCGGAAATCACCAAGGACGTGGGCCTGAGTAGTAACCGCGTCGCCGAACAGGTAAGGCATCTTCCGGCCGAACATACTATCCCTCCTTTGTTACGAAGTTATTTCTGAGAGTTTGCTTTTTGACCAGGACTGGCTAACAAAGGCGAAGTTGATTCGGTGTTCGGCCCCCCTCCCTGAGGGTTTGGAAAATCCAGTATTGGAAAAGATGCTCCAGACCACACCTTGCCCGGAGCCCTTGAAGGAAGATACTGTGGAGGATAATACGGGTGGACGCGGGCACCCAGCGCTGCCCATTCTAACCGAGGGAGTTAGCGTCTCCATGAAGGAAGATGACCAGAAGAGGAAAAGGACTGCGCCCGGGGATTCGGAAGCCGAAGCTTCCAAACAGGAGAAGAAGTCTCCCACAGAGGGTCCTACCTTGGGGGCGCTGTTGCTGCACAAAGTCCGCGGGGGGATCAATTCTCCCACGAGTCGTAAGTGACCCAAAGTACTTTAATAGTACAGATATGCCATCTTTTTCTTCTGAGAAAATAACCACCGCATATATCTTTGCAGTTCGGGCCTTAGCCCCTCTCAAATGAGCTCGTCTTCGGGGGATCTTCTTCCAGAGATGATGGAGAGTGAAACGCCTCCTCCGGACTCCTCCGCTCCAGAAGCGGGTGACCCTGAAGTGTCGTCGCGGAGGGCCTCTCGGAGTCCGGTGAGGCCGGAAGATAATCCCATTGACCCCCGAAGCTCCCAGTGCCCAGCTCCCGAAGAGAGCAGACAAAAGAGTGGGGCGAGCGGCCATCTCAGATGAACACCGTGTGCCGATGAATACGGTGATGGAGAGAATATCGTCCGCCGAAAGCAGATTGCATGAAGCTTTTATGAGTCTACTGAAAGGCTTTGAGGTACATAAAAGAATGTATGATAGTCATGCACATGCTAGGTGTGCCCTGTGTAGATAATAGCCCTTGAGACTCTGATTGTCGTCGGAAACGACGACGAACAGAGGATCATATTCCCAGGTAATAACCATACTGCCTCTATGTGCAGGTGATGGAATCTCCGGTTGCTAGCCGACTAGCGAGTTTGCCCATTTATAACGGCAGTTGGATGCGGCAGACGCCGACATCGAGCTTGTTAACAAAAGGCTTGACGAGGCACAGGGTAAGTGCCATTATCTGGTAAACGCCACATAGGAAGAGCAGCATGATGCCAGTATCTTTAATATGTTGTGACTGCAGATGGAGCTGCCACTGTTGAAGCCTTGCTGGCAGAACTTGCCCGAGCCAAGGAACAAGCGAGGTTGGGTAATGCGGCTGCTTTGAAGGCGGCCGAAGAGTTGCAAGCTGAGAAGGCCGCGCATGGCGAGAGCTGAGACAAGATGGCCAAGATGGCCATAGAATTAAAAGCCACCGCCAACCGTTGCCGGGTTCTTGAAAAGGAAAACCAAGCGAAGGCATCGGACCTTGAGAAGGCTGATGTGACAAGAAAAGACCTCCGCTCTGCTATGAGGGCAAAGAAGGAGGAGCTGCGGGAAGCTGGGGATATTGTAGCTGGGAAATCCTTTATGTTGTGGAGGAAGCTCGGAGATCCATGGTATGCCCCTCTAGATCGGCTGTGGAGTTCGGAGGATGTATATATGGATTTGGCGGCGAGCGCTGCCGATGCGGCCAAGTATTTCCAGGGTTAGATGGACCGTGAAGTAGACCAGCTGTTTTGGAGACAATTCCATTCTCCCGAGCGTCCGCTTTCATTGACTGACCAATTAGCCAAATGGGCCGAACTAAATAGGTTGTCCGGACTCTCCATGAGGTCTGTTGTGGATCAACTATGGCCGGAAAGGTCAAAACCGAACAGCTATTTCAGCTTGGTGCAGCAGTTCCTTGACGTGGTGCCGCGCATTAATGCGATGAAGAGGTCGGCGTGCATAGAGGGCGCACGGATGGCCTTTGCCCGTGTTAAAGCATACTGGGTGGAGATGGATGCTACCACTGTTGCAGCGCGGGATTCGGCCATAGGTCGAAGGGCAGCTGAGCACTACTTTGAAGAAGTTCTTGAGGGTGCTCGTTTGATAGAGACCCAGTGCTCAAAAAATATTATGTTTGAGTGAAATGTAATCTCATTGTAAGCGAAATGCTTTTATAAATTTTTATAAGGCTATTTTTATACTTTTGCCTGAAAGTAATATGATGCCTCCTGGGCGGCCGTTTATGTATACATGTGTATAACCTGAAAGATTGCAGCCGTCGGCTTCAACCCTCACGCATATAATGCGGAGGTTCTCACAAAAACACACGTTCTCACTTAACCCAACGTCTTGGTCCTATTAAGGAGGTGATAGCGGAGCGAGCAAGGCAACTGGACTATAATGCTTTAGCACTTTCACTTAGCCATAGGAGTTTGACAGTGGGGCTACTAAATAGCCCCTGGTGGCTCCGCACTTTCCCGATCCCGGGGTGCGTACATGCCTGGCCGGAAAACGGCCCTTCGTTAAGGCGGAGGAATTCTAACATTCCAATAGGTCATCGAGTGGATGACCAGTCTCACGCTATATCATGACAGTCAGTTTTCGGCTTTCTCTACTGAGGTGCTCGTCCGGATGAACCAGGGCACAATCGCAGTAGTTCTCCTGGTGCTACCTTAGCCGGTAAAGCGGAATGTAATGCACCAAAACAAAGGAGCCGGGTAAACCCAACATTTGACCAAAGACAATGATTCGGAGCTGATGCATATAAGGCCAAACTCGCGACGCCGAACACTCCCTAAGGTATTCGGTCTTAGTGGTATAAACCAGGCCTAAATAATGGCCTTTGTAAGAAACCCCTTATGTCCAGGTACGTGCATTGTTCTGGCGTGGCCACATGCCAAGACGTCAGCATCCTTCTCAACGGTGGATATGTATCAACAAGAGACAGTAAAAAAGGTTTACGCAGGGTCTTAATCTAAAAAGAATCCTTGGAGCGGGTCCCTACTGCACGTCTACGCCTGTGTCTCCGTTGTGCCGTATCCTGAACGGGTGTAGCACGATGATCGTCTGTAAAAGAGAGGAATTTAGGTGAAAAAGTTGTCGTGCAAAAAGATAGTTCTTTAAGGAAACCATGTATAATTCAAGATGAGGAGAAATTTCCACTTGTCTGCGCGTGTTGAGCCCCTTGTATTGACAAATAGGGGTGTGACCATGTATTCGGTATAAGTAGCGGCACCGGACTCGATTAGTTGTGTCTGAGGTCTTGACGACCTATTGGATGCTTTCGCTGGTCCAGGCGCCTTTAGTGTGCGGCTGCCAAGGCAGCCTCACTCTCTTCGGCACGCAGAGATCACTTGATATTTCCGTGCACTGAAATGATGCCACGTGGACCGGGCATCTTGAGTGTGAGGGAGGCGTAGTGTGGTATTGCGTTAAAGCGAGCGAAAGCTTCGCGTCCGAGCAGTGCTTGATAGCCACTTTGAAATGGAGGGATGTGGAAGGTTAAATGCTCGCGATGGAAGTTATCGGGGGAGCCGAATATAACCTGTATTAGGAGGGATCCCGTACAACGAGCCCCTGCGCCTGGCGTTACTCCTTTGAAGGTAGTATTGCTATGGCGAATTTGTGTTGGGTCTAACCCCATCCCGCGGATTGTATCCTGATATATTAGGTTTAGGCTACTGCCGCCGTCCATTAAGACTCGTGTGAAGTGATATCCGCCAATTACTGGGTTTAATACCAGGGCAGCCCATCCTGCGTGTTGGATACTTTCTGAGTAATCGCGATGGTCGAAAGTGATCGGTTGAGACGACCAGTGGCAGGACTTCGCGGTTACAGGCACTTGGGTATATTTTCCTGGGAGTGCCGTGTTGTTTTTTCCCTTGATCACGTGTAACACGTTTACTGTTTTGACTTCTGGTGGAAATTTCTTTTGTTCCCCCGTGTCTTGCTTGGGAGGCTCGTCCTCGTCTTCACTTGGTGTATCCTCCCCCTTGTGTACGGCGTTGAGCTTGCCGGGCTGCTAGAAGACCCAACATTCTCTATGGGTATGATTAGCAGGTTTACCAGGGGTACTATGGATCTGACATACTTGGTCCAGAATTTTGTTGAGGCTGGACAGTTCATCCCTGGTGCCTTTAGGGGGCGGCTTTTGACCTGGCCGAGAGCTTTTGAATCCGGCATTTACTGTTGTGCCCTTCATGCTGTCTTCTTTATTCCGGCATTTGTTATTGCTGTTGCGCCGTGATTTCCATTTCCATCTCTAACTTCAGATGTACTGGGGTCACTGGTGCTGCATCTAGCTAGCCAGCTGTCCTCACCCGCGCAAAAGCGGGTCATGAGGTTTGTTAATGCGGCCATCGTTCTCGGCTTATTTTGGCCGAGGTGTCTGGCGAGCCATTCGTCATGGACATTATGCTTGAAAGCTGCCAAGGCTTTGGCGTCCGGACAGTCGACAATCTGGTTCTTTTTAGTAAGAAACCTGTTCCAAAGCTTTCGAGCTGACTCTCTGGGCTGTTGAGTTATATGACTCAAATCGTCCGCGTCTGGAGGTCGGACATAAGTCCCTTGAAAATTTGCCTGAAAGGCGTCTTCGAGCTCCTCCCAACTTCCAATGGAGCTTTCGGGGAGGCCTTTGAGCCAGTGACTAGCTAGCCCTTTGAGCTTGAGGGGTAAGTACTTGATGGCGTGGAGATCATCTCCTCGAGCCATATGGATATGAAGGATATAGTCCTCAATCCAGACCCCAGGGTCTGTTGTTCCGTCGTATGCCTCTATGTTTACGGGCTTGAATCCCTCTAGAAATTCATGGTCCAGCACCTCATCGGTGAAACATAGGGGGTGTGCGGCACCCCTGTAGCTGGGTGTACCGTGTTGTTCGGATGTTTGTTGTGTTGCATTGTATGCTGGGGCGTGCTTGCATTGTCCATAGATGGATCTTGTTGCACCGTCCTTTGGGTGCGAGCCCTCACATGGGTCGCGTGTTGTATTGTGAGTGGCGTTATATGCCGCTCCATGTTGATAGAGGGGTCGTCTATCTGACCAGGTGGCTGCTTTGATATTTGGTTGTGGGGGGTCTGAGGCCTCCTCATCGAATTCAGGTAGCAGCTTCCGCTTTGGGTAGCTCTTGGAGGGGCGATTGTCGCCGTACATCGCTGCTGTGTTGAGTATTTTACTCCATCTGATGTGGAGTGTGTCTTCCGCAGCCTTGAGCCTTTGCTTCTGCTTTTGCAGACTTCTCGCGGTGGCAACAAGCCTTTTACGGGCAGTCTGCTGCTCCGGGTGTCTGTCCGGCGTTATGTCGTCTGGACCATTATCCTTGATAGGATTTGTTTGTTCGGTTTGATTATCCGGATTGCTGTTGTCCGGCAGCGGTTCGCCATGCTCCAGCGCAGGGTCTGTGTGATCGCTATTTCTGTCGAGGCGGGATTTGGGCCGGCGCTTGCGTCGCCGCTTTGACTGCTTTTCGAGGGAACAAGCCTTCGGTGCGTCCTTCCGCTCCTCGTCGTCATCTTTTGGTGCGTCCACCATGTATACGTCATATGACGAGGTGGCGCTCCAGGGCCCAATAGGCGCTGGTTCGTCATCGTCTCCTTCATCGGTGTCCATACCGTCGATGTCTTCAGAGTCGAAGTCGAGCATGTCGGTTAAATCGTCGGCAGTGGCTACAAAGTGGGTGGTGGGTGGGCTTTGAATTTCTTCATCGTCCGTATCCCAATCTCGCTGACCGTAGTCCGGCCAGGGCTCTCCTGATAAAGAGAGAGACTTTAGTAATTTTTATAATATCCCCAAAGGGCGAGTGCTAAAAGATGTCTGTGGCAGTAAACTCCATGATCGGCGCCCAATCGGATTCGATCGGCAGAGGCACGAATGGTTCGGAGTCTGGAGAGGAGTCCGGCTCCTTGGAATTATGAGTCTCGCGGAGTGCGGGGCTCGTGTTCGGCTCGATCGCCATTAGGATCGCAGCCCCCGAGGCGCCGTCCAACCACCCATCCTCGATCGGCGCAGTTGGCTCCGAATTAAGGGTCGAAGCCGATGCGGGTGCGGCCTTCAGGGCACTGTTAGGCGGCAGAGCTAGATCGTGCTCGTCGTGGCAGTGCGGCATGCTCAGCAGTGGCTCGAATCCGTCGAAGATCAAATCCCTACGGATGTCAGCCGTGTTGTTTAAACTTCCAAATCTGACCTGACGGCCAGGGGCATAGCTTTCGATTTGCTCCAGATGGCCAAGTGAATTGGCCCGCAGTGCAAAGCTGCCGAAGACAGAGATCTGTCTGGGGAGACAAGTTTCATCCTGGACCGCATCACTATCGATGATCGTAGGAGCCATCAAGCCTGACGGTGATGACACAGAGGAACTCTCAATGAAAGCACCAATGTCGGTGTCAAAACCGGCGGATCTCGGGTAGGGGGTCCCGAACTGTGCGTCTAGGCCGGATGGTAACAGGAGTCAAGGGACACGAAGTTTTACCCAGGTTCGGGCCCTCTCGATGGAGGTAAAACCCTACGTCCTGCTTGATTAATATTGATGATATGGGTAGTACAAGAGTAGATCTACCACGAGAACGTTGAGGCTAAACCCTAGAAGCTAGCCTATGGTATGATTGTTGTTGGGTATGTTGTCCTACGGACTAAAACCCTCCGGTTTATATAGACACCGGAGAGGGTTAGGGTTACACAAAGTCGGTTACAATGGTAGGAGATCTACATATCCGTATCACCAAGCTTGCCTTCCACACCAAGGAAAGTCCCTTCTGGACACGGGACGAAGTCTTCAATCTTGTATCTTCATAGTCCAGGAGTCCGGCTGAAGGTATAGTCTGGCTATCTGAACACCCCCTAATCCAGGACTCCCTCATCCACGCTCCACCATCTCCTGGCACCTGAAAACTTGTTGATCCATTGCCTCGAGCCTTGTTTCCACGCTTCCGGTCCTCCTTGGTCCCTAGACATCGCGGATGTGCAACAACCCCTCACGCATCTCAATGGTTTGAGGGTGTTGCAGCACCTCCGTGAGGTAGGGGTTGATGACCTTCTCGAAGAACTTGTCCTTGGGGGCACATGAGGACGACATGATGACCTAGATCTGTCAAATAAACAGATCGAAACAAAGACGAGAGATATTTGCGTGATACAGGAGCCAAAACCTCCGGGAGATTATATAATGAATTTTTACCGACCAAAATACGTAACCTGCAAGAAAACGGAGTCCGGAGAGCACACGAGATGCCCATGAGGTAGGGGGCGCGCCCAGGGGGTAGGGCGCGCCCTCCACCCTCATGGAGCCCTTGTGTCCTTACCGAACTGCTTCTTATTTTTCTATTTTTCTAAATATTCCAAAACGGAGAAAAATTGCCATTAGAACTGTTTTGGACTCGGTTTACTTACCGTACCACATACCTATTCCTTTTCAGAGTCTAAAACGTTCCAGAAAGTGTCCCTTATGCATTCCTCTAGGGTTACGGTTTCAATAATATTGGTTTCAACATTTATACGATTACCTGAGATATAATGTTTGATTCTTTGACCGTTCACCACCTTCGGATTTGTGCCTTCGAAGTTGTTGATTTTTATGGCACCGGAACGATAGACCTCCTCGATAACATAAGGACCTTCCCATTTAGAGAGAAGCTTTCCTGCAAAAAATCTTAAATGAGAGTTGTATAGCAATACATAATCACCTACATTAAACTCACGCTTTTGAATTCTTTTTTCATGCCATCTTTTAACTTTTTCTTTAAACAATTTGGCATTTTCATAGGCTTGGGTTCTCCATTCCCCAAGTGAGCTAATGTCAAATAACATTTTCTCACCGGCATGTTTAAAATCATAATTGAGCTCTTTAATAGCCCAATGAGCCTTATGTTCTAGTTCGAGAGGTAAGTGACATGCTTTTCCATAAACCATTTTATACGGAGACATACCCATGGGATTTTTATATGCAGTTCCATAGGCCCATAATGCATCATCAAGTTTCTTGGACCAATTCTTTCTAGATCTATTAACAGTCTTTTGCAAAATTAATTTAAGCTTTCTGTTGCTCAATTCTACTTGACCACTAGACTATGGGTGATAAGGAGATGCAATTCTATGATTAACATCATACTTAGCAAGCATTTTACGGAAAGAACCATGAATAAAATGTGAACCACCATCAGTCATTAAATATATAGGGACCCCAAACCTCGGAAAATAACTTCTGTAAGCATCTTAATAGAGGTGTTATGATCAGCACTACTAGTTGGAATAGCTTCTACCCACTTAGTAACGTAATCAACAGCAACTAAAATATGTGTATATCCATTAGAGGAAGGAAACGGCCCCATATAATCAAAGCCCCAAACATCAAATGGTTCAGTAACAAGTGAATATTTCATAGGCATTTCTTGACGTCTACTAATATTACCAATTCTTTGACATTCATCACAAGACAAGACAAACTTACGGGCATCCTTGAAGAGAGTAGGCCAATAAAAACGGATTGCAATACCTTATGTGCAGGCCTACCTCCAGCGTGGTGTCCTCCATAATCTTTGGAGTGACACTTGCGTAGGATCTGTTCTTGTTCATGCTCAAGTACACAATGTCTAATAACACCATCTACTCCTTTATAAAGATGTGGGTCATCCCAAAAGTAATGTCTTAAATCATGGAAAAACTTTTTCTTTTGCTGGTATGTGAAACTAGGTGGTATAAACTTAGCAACAATGTAATTAGCATAATCAGCATACCATGGAGCAGTGTGAGAAGCATTTATGACATTTAGTTGTTCATCAGGAAAGTTATCATCAATAGGTAGTGGGTCATCGAGAACATTCTCTAACCTAGACAAGTTGTCTGCAACGGGGTTCTCACCTCCCTTTCTATGAATAATATGCAAATCAAATTCTTGTAGGAGGAGAACCCATCTAATAAGTCTAGGTTTAGCATCTTTCTTTTCCTTCAGATATTTAATAGCAGCATAATCCGTATGAATAGTTACTTTAGAATCAACAATATAAGGTCTGAACTTAACACAAGCAAATACAACTGGTAAGAATCCTTTTTCAGTTGTAGCATAATTCCTCTGTGCATTGTCTAGAGTTTTACCAGCATATTGAATAACATTTAATTTCTTATCAACTCTTTGCCCTAGAACAGCACCTACAGCATAATCACTAGCATTACACATAATTTCAAAAGGTAAGTTCCAATCAGGTGGCTGAACAATAGGTGCAGAGATTAATGCTTTCTTAAGTATTTCAAATGCTTCTACACAATCATCATCAAAGATGAATGGTATATCTTTTTGTAATAAATTAGTCAGAGGCCGAGAAATTTTTGAGAAGTCCTTAATGAACCTCCTATAAAAACCGGCATGACCAAGGAAACTTCTTATACATTTGATCTCCTTGGGACACGATATCTTTTCAATAGCATCAACTTTAGCTTTATCAACTTCAATGCCTCTTTAGGAAATTTTGTGCCCCAAGACAATACCTTCATTAACCATAAAGTGGCATTTCTCCCAATTCAAGACAAGGTTAGTTTCTTCACATCTCTGCAAAACTCAATCAAGGTTGCTTAAGCAATCATCAAAAGAGGATCCATAAACGGAGAAATAATCCATGAATACCTCACATATCTTTTCACAAAAATCAGAGAATATAGCCATCATGCATCTTTGAAAGGTAGCAGGTGCATTACATAAACCAAAAGGCATACGTCTATAAGCAAAAGTACCGAAAGGACAAGTAAAAGTGGTCTTAGATTGATCATTAGCTGACACAGGTATTTGGGAGAAACCAGAATAACCATCTAGAAAGCAAAAATGTGTATGTTTGGATAATCTTTCTAGCATTTGATCAATAAATGGTAAGGGGTAATGATCTTTTTTAGTAGCCTTATTTAATTTGCGGAAATCAATTACCACCCTATAACCTGTAATAATTCTTTGTGGAATCAATTCATCTTTATCGTTAGGAACGACAGTAATACCTCCCTTCTTAGGAACACAATGGACAGGACTTACCCACTGACTATCAGCAACGGGATAAATTATACCTGCCTCAAGGAGCTTTAGTATTTCTTTTCTTACCACTTATTTCGTGCTAGGATTCAGTCGTCGTTGGTGATCAATAACTGGTTTGGCATCTTTTTCCAAATTTATTTTGTGTTGACATTGAGTGGGACTAATGACCTTAAGATCATCAATAGTATATCCAATAGCAGCATGGTGCTTCTTCAGAGTTTTCAATATTTTTTCTTCCTCCTTCTCTGAAAGATTAGCACTAATAATAACAGGATATATCTTCTTTTCATTAATATAAGCATATTTAAGAGTATCAGGCAATGGTTTAAGCTCAAACAAGGGATCACCCTTGGGTGGAGGAGGATCCCCTAAGATTTCAATAGGCAAGTTGTGTTTCAGAATAGGTCCCTGTTTAAAGAACACTTCATCTATTTCTCTTCTTTCATTCATATACATATCATTTTCATGGTCTAGCAAATATTGTTCTAAAGGATCACTAGGAGGTACGGCAATAGAAGCAAGACCAATAATTTCATCTTTACTAGGCAATTCTTCTTCACGGTGTTGTCTACGAAATTTAGAAAAGTTGAACTCATGAGACATATCACCTAAACCAATAGTAATAACATCCTTTTTGCAGTCTATCGTAGGATTAACAATGTTTAAAAAGGGTCTACCAAATATAATGGGACAAAAGCTATCTTGTGGGGAACCAAGAACAAGAAAATCAGCAGGATATTTAGTTTTCCCACACAAGACTTCAACATCTCTAACAATTCCCATTGGTGAAATAGTATCTCTATTGGCAAGTTTAATGGTGACATCAATTTCTTCTAACTTAGTAGGTGCAATATCATGCATAATTTCTCTGTATAAGTCAATAGGTATTGCACTAGCACTAGCACCCATATCACACAAGCCATGATAACAATGATCTCCTATTTTAACAGAAATAACAGGCATGCCTACCACAGGTCTATGTTTATC
Source organism: Triticum urartu (assembly GCF_056163025.1). NCBI lineage: Eukaryota > Viridiplantae > Streptophyta > Magnoliopsida > Poales > Poaceae > Triticum > Triticum urartu. The sequence continues at coordinate 353,041,336 of NC_141878.1, read as the reverse complement.
TTTAGCACAAGGTTTAGCAATTCTAGCAGTTTCATCACAGAAATAAATAACGTGCCCATCAAGCCAAGAGATCCTTAACAATAGCAATATTAGGTTCAACTTTAACTTGTTTAGGAGGTGTATAAGTTCTAATATTGCTTTTACGAACCACAGATGAAGATTTAGCATGATCTTTTATCCTAACAGGAAAGGTGGTTTCTCAACATAAGCAGTAGGAACAATAGGATCATTATAAGTGATAGTCTTTTCTTCAACTATAATAGGTGCAGCTACTTTTACTTCTATGGGAGGATGATATTTAAACCACCTATCCTTAGGGAGATCAACATGAGTAGCAAAAGATTCACAGAAAGAAGCTACTATCTCAGAGTCAAGTCCATATTTAGTCCTAAATTTACGGAAAACATGAGTATCCATAAAAGATTTGACACAATCAAACTTAGGTGTCTTACCTGACTTCTTACCTTCATCGAGATCCCAATCTTCACAGTTGCGTTTAATTCTTTCCAATAAATCCCATTTAAATTCAATAGTCTTCATCATAAAAGAACCAGCACAAGAAGTATCGAGCATGGTGCGATTGTTATCAGAGAGTCGAGCATAAAAAATTTGGATAATCATTTCTCTTGAGAGCTCGTGATTGGGGCATGAATATAACATTGATTTAAGCCTCCCCCAAGATTGAGCGATGCTTTCTCCTTCGTGAGGCCAAAAATTATATATATAATTGTGATCACGATGAACAAGATGCATAGGACAAAACTTCTGATGAAATTCCAATTTCATGCGTTTGTAGTTCCATGATCCCATATCATCACATAGCCTATACCATGTCAATGCGTCTCCCTCCAAAGATAAAGGGAAGACCTTCTTCTTGATAACATCATTGGGCATACCTGCAAGCTTAAATAATCCACAAACTTCATCCACATATATAAGGTGCTCGTGAGGATGTAATGTTCCATCTCTTGCAGAAGGATTAGCTAGCAGTTTTTCTATCATACCCGAAGGAATTTCAAAGCAGACATTTTCATTTTCAGTGGGTTCAATAGGATTCGTAGGTTGGCGAGCAACTCTTTGCTCTACTGGTCGGGGTGAATATACCCCGAACAAGCCCCTCAAAGGATTACTTTCCATAGTAACAAGTGATAGTAAATTTCAGCACACTATATAAATTTATCCTTACAAAATTCCACCTACCAAAGGCGCTTCACTCCCCAGCAACGGTGCCAGAAAAGAATCTTGATGACCCACAAGTATAGGGGATCTATCGTAGTCCTTTCGATAAGTAAGAGTTTCGAACCCAACGAGGAGCAGAAGGAAATGATAAGCGGTTTTCAGCAAGGTATTCTTTGCAAGCACTGAAATTATAGGTTATAGATAGTTTTGTGATAAGATAATTTGTAACAAGCAACAAGTAACAAAAGTAAATAAAGTGCAGCAAGGTGGCCCAATCCTTTTTGTAGTAAAGGACAAGCCTAGACAAATTCTTATATAGAGAAAAGCGCTCCCGAGGACACATGGGAATTATCGTCAAGCTAGGTTCCATCACGATCATATGATTCACGTTCGGTACTTTGATAATTTGGTATGTGGGTGGACCGGTGCTTGGGTGCTATCCTTACTTGGACAAGCATCCCACTTATGATTAACCTCTATTGCAAGCATCCGCGAAGACAACAAAAGTATTAAGGTAAACCTAACCATAGCATGAAACATATGGATCCAAATCAGCCCCTTACGAAGCAACGCATAAACTAGGGTTTAAGCTTCTGTCACTCTACCAACCCATCATCTACTTATTACTTCCCAATGACTTCCTCTAGGCACAAATAATGGTGAAGTGTCATGTAGTCAACGTCCACATAACACCACTAGAGGAGAGACAACATACATCTCATCAAAATATCGAACGAATACCAAATTCACATGACTACTAATAGCAAGACTTCTCCCATGTCCTCAGGAACAAACGTAACTACTCACAAAGCATGTTCATGTTCATAATCAGAGGGGTATTAATATGCATATAGGATATGAACATATGATCTTCCACCAAATAAACCAACTAGCATCAATTACAAGGAGTAATCAACACTACTAGCAACCCACAAGTACCAATCCCAGACTTGGAGACAAGAATTGGATACAAGAGATGAACTAGGATTTGAGAGGAGATGGTGTTGATGAAGATGTTGATGGAGATTGACCCCCTCCCGATGAGAGCATCGTTGGTGATGATGATGGTGATGATTTTCTCCTCCCGGAGGGAAGTTTCCCCTGCAGAACAGCTCCGTCGGAGCCCTAGATTGGTTTTGCCAAGGTTCCGCCTCGTGGCGGCGGAGTCTCGTCCCGAAAGCTTTCTTATGATTTTTTTCTCATCGAAGGACTCCATATAGCAGAAGATGGGCATCGGAGGGCCACCAGGGGGCCCACGAGGCAGGGGGCGCGCCCCCCACCCTCGTGGCCAGGGTGTGGCCCCCCTCTGGAACTTCCTGCGCTTAGTATTTTTTATATATTATGAAAATGACTTCCGTGAAGTTTCAGGACTTTTGGAGCTGTGTAGAATTGGTCTCTAATATTTGCTCCTTTTCCAGCCCAGAATCACAGCTGCCGGCATTCTCCCTCTTTATGTAAACCTTGTAAAATAAGAGAGAATAGGCATAAGTATTGTGACATAATGTGTAATAACAACCCATAATGTAATAAATATCGATATAAAAAGCATGATGCAAAATGGACGTATCACCGGTTGTGCCGCCTGCTCCTGCCTCCCGTGGCCGGTTGTGCTGCCACCGCTGGCCATGCCATCCCTCTATACTCACCCACACCTCCTATTATTCTCCGGCGACGGTAGCCTCACACCGTACTCGAAGCAGTCAGCCCACATACTCCCCTCCGCGTCGGCATCCACTGTCGCATCTTCCCCGGCTCCGTGTTGTCCCTTCCTAGGCCTCGCCGTCGTCCAGCGCCCTGGTGCTCTCACGACGGCGTGGTCAACGTGGTCAAGGAACGACTTCCCCTGGAAGAGTAATGTACGTGGAGAGGCTGACAGCTGGGTCCACAGCCGCAGCAAGGAAGTGCCTCCATATTATGTGGAAAATAATGATTCCTCCACCTGACAGCAGGGACCCACCAGACGGGCCACCGTCTTTCGTGAAAAAAATATTTCCCCCTGACTACTGGGACCCACCAGCTACATCTTCGCACGCAAGGAAGTTCCTGACAGTCGGGACCCACCTGGTCGAAGCGTACGTGGCGTTGTCATTCTGGTCGCGAATGTGTACGTACATATTGGTCGATGTAGAGGCGCGCACGTGTCGTAGTAGAGGAGCGCACGTGTCATAGTAGAGGCGCGCATGTAGCATGTACACGTACATACAGAAGCTAGGGTGCAAGAAAGTAAATACGGCCACGTACGTACATACGGGCGGGGTCTCGAATGCCTACTCGCGCATACGTACGGCCAGGGCTCGTGTACATGGCTGGGTCGGAACGGAGAAACTGTGTCGTTGTCGTGTTCATGGGGAGGCAATGGAATGCGTCGTGTTCATCGGGAGGCAACGAAATGCGTGATGTTCATCGGGAGCCAACCGGCTTGGACGTGACATCCGATGGAAATGAGGTCTGGCGTACCGCAGAACGGAGGAAGCGGCCTTGTGTTCGACCGGCTACGGTCGAAACGGGGTCCTCTTCATTGGGCGTGATCTGGCATACCACAAAATGGAGGAAACGTACTTCTCTTGGACCTCCTACGGTCAAAATGGGGTCCTGTTGATCGAGAGGGGTGTGGCATACCGCAAAACGGAGGAAACGGGCTTGTATTGGAGTGCTACGGTCGAAACCGGGGTCCTGTTCATCGGGAGGGGTGTGGCGTACCACAAAACGGGACTCCACGGGATACTGTTCATCTCCACCATCGACCTCCTCCAGCCTCCACGGGCTATTGTTCATCCACCGTCGACCTCCTCTAGCCTCCACCTGCGACTATTCATCCACGGGCTCCTGTTCATCCAGCCTCCACCGCACGCTCCTCCACCGGCTACTGGTCAACCAGCCCTCTCCATGTGGTCCTGTTCAACCACCCCTCCACGGGCTACTATTCATCTAGCCCTCCACCGGCTACTGTTCAACCAGCCCGCCACAGGGTCGTCCTTTTCATCCAGCCCTCCACATGGTCCTATTCATCCACCCCTCCACGGGGTCCTGTTCATCCATAGGCTCGATCGATCGGGGTACCGTTCATATAGCAGCAACACCACAGGTTCCTATTCATCCTACCCCCCACCGGGAACTATTCATCCAACCCCCCACAAGGAGCTGTTCATCCAAACCCCGCCCCCCAACAACGCTCACTGTTCACCCAGAGGCAGCATCGATCGGCTTCAGTTAGCGGCAGTAGCGAAGGAATCACTCGGTTCAGTTAACACCGAGGGATCGATCGATCGCTCGGGTTCAGTAACGCGTACCCTGCAGTGCAATCGCTCGGGTTCAGTTAGATCCCAATGCCTCGCTCAGGTTCAGTTAGAAGGCAATGCCTCGCACACACACGCGTACGTACAAGAGAAACGCGCATCGCTCGGCCCCTGACCACCCACCGTAACTGGGAGCTCCCCTGATATTTTCCTCGCCCTCGCTTCTACCACGGTTTTTTCCGTCATGGACGGCCCAAAGAATGTCATGAGCTGCGTGTCCGGCCCGCCTAGGACAAAAATCCCATTTTCTGTCATGATTTTTTGTCATAGAAGTAGGACCCCACCACATTTATGATGATACTGGGTTTTGTCACAGTTATCATCATAGAAGTGTCATAAGCATGATAGAAAAAATTCATTCGGCCCAAAATGTCATGGATATGTCTTTTTTTGTAGTGCATCGTGAGAATAACCCACCTAGCATGGAAGATATTGACAGCTCTAGTTGGTACATGAGCTATTCGAGCATACAAAATAGATCATTATTTGAAGGGTTAGAGTTTGGCACATGCAAATTTACTTGGAACGGCAGGTAAATACCGTATATAGGTAGGTATGGTGGACTCATATGGAACAACTTTGAGGTTTATGGAAGTGGATGCACAAGCAGTATTCCCGCTTAGTACAAGTGAAGGCTAGAAAGAGACAGGGAAGCGACCAACTAGAGAGTGACAACAGTCATAGACATGCATTGAGATTAACCAACACTGAATGCAAGCATGAGTAGGATATAAATCACCATGAACATAAATATCGTGGAGGCTATGTTGAGTTTGTTTCAACTACATGCGTGAACATGTGCGAAGTCAAGCCACTCAAATCATTCAAAGGAGGATACCATCCTATCATACTACATCGCAACCATTTTAATTTCCATCTTGGCACGCAAGGTAAACCATTATAAACTCCTAGCTAATTAAGCATGGCATGATTAACTATAATCTCTAATTTTCATTGCAGACATGTTTCATTCATAATAGGCTGAATCAGGAATGATGAACTAATCATATTTACAAAAACAAGATAGGTCGAGTTCATACCAGCTTTTCCTCATCTCAATCATTTCATCATATGTCGTCATTATTGCCTTTCACTTGCACGACCGAATGGTGTGGATAATAATAATAGTGCACGTGCATTGGACTAAGCAGGAATCTGCAAGCATTTTTTCAAAGGAGAAGACAAGGTAATATGGGCTCTCTGTTAGATCAACAATAATGCATATGAGAGCCATTCAACATTTCCATCATGGGCTTGTCCTCTCGACCCCCCAAAGAAAACAAAAGAATTACAAAGAAACACACTGAAATATTTTTGGAGTTCTTGTTTTTATGAAGGAAGGTAAAACAAGAATGAGAAAAACTATTTCACGGGAAAGCTCCCAACAAGCAAAAAGAAGAATGAGAAATCTTTTTGGGTTTTATTTTAATATTAGTACTAAGCATGCATAGAATGTAAATTGACTACTACTAAATTCTTTTGGTTTTTATTAAGGTTTATCATACACACAAGAAGAAAGCGGGAAAAGAAAATAAACTAGCCCTGCCTCCCAGGTGAGCATCGAAGGCGCCAAGAACCTGGTAACCGAGCCAACAAGCGGCAGCAGCACCAGGCATGATACCACCTTACCCGACGGACGACCGACCGAGGTAGAAGAGACGAGCATTTCCCCACAATGGGGAAGCTTGATATTTCCCGCACCACAGACGACCCGTCTGCCACGTCTCCTCCGAGCATGGACCGGACTCACTCCCCAAGCATTAGCACGAGCATTCGATGTCGCCAACCTCAAGCTACTGGGGCTGGGCCTGATGACTCACAAGTATAGGGGATCTATCGTAGTCCTTTAGATAAGTAAGAGTGTCGAACCCAACGAGGAGCAGAAGGAAATGATAAGCGGTTTTCAGCAAGGTATTCTCTGCAACTACTGAAATAAGTGGTAACAGATAGTTTTGTGAAAAGATAGATTGTAACGAGCAACAAGTAACAAAAGTAAATAAAGTGCAGCAAGGTGGCCCAATCCTTTTGTAGAAAAGGACAAGCCAGAACAAACTCTTATAATAGGAAAAGCGCTCCCAAGGACACATGGGAATATCGTCAAGCTAGTTTTCATCACGTTCATTGATCCGCGTTCGATACTTTGATAATTTGATATGTGGGTGGACCGGTGCTTGGGTGCTGTTCTTACTTGAACAAGCATCCCACTTATGATTAATCTCTATTGCAAGCATCCGCAACTACAACAAAAGTATTAAGGTAAACCTAACCATAGCATGAAACATATGGATCCAAATCAGCCCCTTACGAAGCAACGCATAAACTAGGGTTTAAGCTTCTGTCACTCTAGCAACCCATCATCTACTTATTACTTCCCAACGCCTTCCTCTAGGCCCAAATAATGGTGAAGTGTTATGTAGTCAATGTTCACATAACACCACTAGAGGCTAGACAACATACATCTTATCAAAATATCAAACGAATACCAAATTCACATGACTACTCATAGCAAGACTTCTCCCTTGTCCTCAGGAACGAACGTAGTTACTTAGAAAGCATATTCATGTTCATAATCAGAGGGGTAATAATATGCATATAGGATCTGAACATATGATCTTCCACCAATTAAACCAACTAGCATCAACTACAAGGAGTAATCAACACTACTAGCAACCTACTAGCACCAATCCAGGACTCTGAGACAAGAATTGGATACAAGAGATGAACTAGGGTTTGGAGATGAGATGGTGCTGGTGAAGATGTTGATGGAGATTGCCCTCTGCCGATGAGAGGAGCGTTGGTGATGACAATGGTGATGATTTCCCCCTCCCGGAGTCTATGTTTATCTTTAGCACAAGGTTTAGCAATTCCAGCAGTTTCACCTTCGAACTGAATAACATGCCCATCTATATTATCAGACAAGGGATCTTTAACAATAGCAATATTAGGTTCTACTTTAACTTGCTCAGGAGGTGTATAAGTTCTAATATTGCTTTTACGAACAACAGTTGAAGCTTTAGCATGATCCTTTATTCTAACAAGGAAAGGTGTTTCTCAATATTAGAAGTAGGAACAATAGGATCATTATAAGTGACAGTCTTTTCTTCAACTTTAATAGGTGCAGCTACTTTTACTTCTATGGGAGGATGATATTTAAACCACTTCTCCTTAGGGAGATCAACATAAGTAGCAAAAGATTCACAGAAAGAAGCTACTATCTCAGAGTCAAGTCCATATTTAGTGCTAAACTTACGGAAAATATCGGTATCCATAAAAGATTTAACACAATCAAACTTAGGTGTCATACCTGACTCCTTAACTTCGTCGAGGTCCCAATATTCAGAGTTGCGTTTAATTCTATCCAATAAATTCCATCTGAATTCAATAGTCTTCATCATAAAAGAGCCAGCACAAGAAGTATCGAGCATGGTGCGATTGTTATCAGAAAGTCGAGCATATAAATTTTGAATAATCTTTTCTCTTGAGAGCTCATGATTGGGGCATGAATATAACATTGATTTAAGCCTCCCCCAAGCTTGAGCGATGCTTTCTCCTTCGTGAGGCCAGAAATTATATATATAATTGCGATCACGATGAACAAGATGCATAGGGTAATACTTTTGATGAAATTCCAGCTTCAATCATTTATAGTCCCATGATCTCATATCATCACATAGCCTATACCATATCAATGTGTCTCCCTTCAAAGATAAAGGGAAGACCTTCTTCTTAGCAACATCAACGGGAATACCTGCAATCTTAAATAATCCACAAACTTCATCCACATATATTAAGTTCTCATATGGATGCTTTGTTCCATCTCCTGTAAAAGGGTTATCTAGCAGTTTTTCCATCATACCCGAAGAAAATTCAAAAGGAGTTTCTTTTTCAATAGGTATAGTAGGTTGAGGAGAAACTCTTTGCTCTACTGGACGGGGTGAAGATACCCCGAACAAGCCCCTCGGAGAATTACTTTCCATAGTAAGAAGTGACAGTAAATTTCAGCACACTATATAAATTTTTCCTTACCAAATTCCACCTACCAAAGGCGGTACACTCCCCGGCAATGGCGCCAGAAAAGAGTCTTGATGACCCACAAGTATAAGGGATCTATCGTAGTCCTTTTGATAAGTAAGAGTTTTGAACCCAACGAGGAGCAGAAGGAAATGATAAGCGGTTTTCAGCAAGGTATTCTCTGCAAGTACTGAAATAAGTGGTAACAGATAGTTTTGTGATAAGATAGATTGTAACGAGCAACAAGTAACAAAAGTAAATAAAGTGCAGCAAGGTGGCCCAATCCTTTTGTAGCAAAGGACAAGCCGGAACGAACTCTTATAATAGGAAAAGCGCTCCCGAGGACACATGGGAATATCGTCAAGCTAGTTTTCATCATGTTCATATGATTCGCGTTCGATACTTTGATAATTTGATATGTGGGTGGACTGGTGCTTGGGTGCTGTTCTTACTTGAACAAGCATCCCACTTATGATTAACCTCTATTGCAAGCATCCGCAACTGCAACAAAAGTATTAAGGTAAACCTAACCATAGCATGAAACATGTGGATCCAAATCAGCCCCTTATGAAGCAACGCATAAACTAGGGTTTAAGCTTCTGTCACTCTAGCAACCCATCATCTACTTATTACTTCCCAATGCCTTCCTCTAGGCCCAAATAATGGTGAAGTGTTATGTAGTCGACATTCAAATAACACCACTAGAGGCTAGACAACATATATCTTATCAAAATATCAAACGAATACCAAATTCACATGACTACTCATACCTAGACTTCTCCCTTGTCCTCAGGAACGAACGTAATTACTCACAAAGCATATTCATGTTCATAATCAGAGGGGTAATAATATGCATATAGGATCTGAACATATGATCTTCCACCAATTAAACCAACTAGCATCAACTACAAGGAGTAATCAACACTACTAGCAACCTACTAGCACCAATCCAGGATTCTGAGACAAGAATTGGATACAAGAGATGAACTAGGGTTTGGAGATGAGATGGTGCTGGTGAAGATGTTGATGGAGATTGCCCTCTCCTGATGAGAGGAGCGTTGGTGATGACGATGGTGATGATTTCCCCCTCCCGGAGGGAAGTATCCCCGGCAGAACAACTCTGCCGGAGCTCTAGATTGGATCCGCCAAGGTTCCGCCTCGTGGCGGCGGAGTCTCGTCCCGAAAAGTTCCTTCTTATTTTTTTCTCATCGAAAGACCTCATATAGGAGAAGATGGACGTTGGAGAGCCACCATGGGGGCCATGAGGTAGGGGGGCGCACCCCCCACCCTCGTGAGAAGGGTGTGGGCCCCCTGGCCTTCATCTTTGGCGAGGATTTTTCTTTATTTATTTTAAGATGTTCCGTGGAGTTTCAGGACTTTTGGAGTTGCGCAGAATAGGTCTCTAATATTTGCTCCTTTTCCAGCCCAGGATTCCAGCTGCCGGCATTCTCCCTCCTTATGTAAACCTTGTAAAATAAGAGAGAATAGCCATAAGTATTGTCACATAAAGTGAAATAACAGCCCATAATGCGATAAATATCGATATAAAAGCATGATGCAAAATGGACGTATCATGGCCCTAGGCTCCTCTCCTTAGCATAACCCATAGGAAGCGGAAGATGGAGGAGAAAGGATGTGAGGATGGATGCCTCTGCTCCTCTCCTGCCCCTCCTTTTATAGGCAGGACGGAGGGGAGGGCAACTCCCTCAACGGGCGACTGCCGCCCTCCTCCACCAATTCAAGAAGATCAGGCCCCCGCCTTGATGCTCTTCCGCACCAGCGCCTCCATTACCTACCCCGCGTGATGCATGCCGCATACGTGGATGAGGATAAGGGCGTGGTGGGAAGACTGAATTGGATTTTACTCCCCCGTGCGTTAACGTCATTCACAGGCCATTACAAGGATGGCCCACCACTATTTTCTTTACACGATGCACGGGAAAATTGGAAACTGGCCCGGACTCAAGATTAATGAAGAAGCAAAGAAGATCTCAAGGGCCCAGCCACCGCCACGCCCCTGCCTGTGCACTTATTAGGGCCTACCCCGACGACGCCCGGTAGCGCATTCGGGCCAGGCCTGGGGCTTCTATCGGTGCAACTAACCCCTCGGTCCATTGCCCAGACTATGCACAGGCACGAGAACAAGATTACAACACCAAGATCAGGGTGGAGCACTAGGAATTAGTTCTGCAAAGGGCCAACATGCAGTGCAAGAAGACCAAGACGAGCCAGGAGAGCGGGATATTGATAAGGGAAAAGCCTCCCTTGCCGGGCTGGCGAGCCCAGCAAGGACGGGGTCACTCCTAGAAGCAAGCCTCCAAGATGCTCCGGCAGGGCCTGCCAATGCTCATGAAGGCAGAACCACCTCACCATGATGCACATTGTCAATCAGTGCGGTGTCAAGCTCCAAAGTGACTAAGTGGCTGCTATTCACCACATGGCAGCCACTTTCTACAGGGAATACATACAGGCGACACCCTTCCTGCAATGTGTCAAGAGAGTAGGTGCGAAGCTGGCAAAACAGCCCTGCAGGGCCTGTCGGGCAGGCTACGATGTGATGTTCAGTTGCGCATTTCATGCGCTCTGTCAGCCTACAGAGTTAGGTATGGTAGCACTATTTGCTATCTTATCAGTGCATAATGACTGATTTGCCACTGTGGTGACCCCTTTGTCTATAAAAGGAGGCCCAAGGCAACCATAGAAAGGGTTAGCAAATCCACCCCCTCACACATTCATACGCACGTAGCCGTTTCGCCCCGAGGCAACCCTGCCAGGCAAGCGTGTTGCGTTCACCACCATTTTTCCACCATCAATACAACAAAGCAGGAGTAGGGTTTTACACCTCGCGGCAGCCCGAACCTGGGTAAAGATTTCCCATGTGATCTCTGCTGTGTTGTTCGACGCCCCTCTGCTCTTTGTGCAACGTGCCATCCCCCCTGCCGAACCAGCAAGGGACTCTTGGTCCCATAGGTGGCCGTGGTGTCCCACGCCACTATGGAAAACCGTCCTTTGAGTGGTTTGTTTGGGGTATCTTCACCTCGACTGGAAGAAAAATTAGTTGCCCCTCAACCTACTGAACCTACTGAAAATATTGGTTATGAAATTCCTTCGTGTATGATAGAACAACTACTAGCTAATCCGCATGCAGGAGATGGGACCGAACATCCTGATATGCACTTGATATATGTGGATGAAATTTGTGGATTATTTAAGCTTGCGGGTTTTCCCGGAGATGAAGCTAAGAAGAAGTTTTTCCCTTTATCTTTGATGGTAAAAGCATTGACATGGTATAGGCTATGAGATGATATTGGATCTTGGAACTGGAATCCATTGAAATTGGAATTTCACCAAAAAAATTATCCTATGCATCAAGTTCATCGTGATCGGAAATATATATATAATTTTTGCCCTCATGAAGGAGAAAGTATCGCTCTAGCTTGGGGGAGGCTTAAGTCAATTTTATATTCATGCCCCAATCATGAGCTCTCGAAAGAAATTATTATTCAGTATTTTTATGCTCGGCTTTCTCATGACGATCGATCCATGCTCGGTACTTCTTGTACTGGTTCTTTTATGAAGAATACTATTGAATTTAGGTGGGATCTTTTAGAAAGAATAAAATGCAACTCTGAAGACTGGGAACTCGATGAAGGTAAACAGTGAGGTATTAAGCTTGAATTTGATTGTGTTAAATCTTTTATGAATACTGATGCTTTTCACAAGTTTAGAACTAAATATGGACTTGACTTTGAGATAGTAGCCTCTATTTGTGAATCATTTGCTACCCATGCTGATCTTCCTAAGGATAAGTGGTTTACATTTCATCCCCTAATAAAGAAGAAATTAAAGAACCGATCATAGTTAAAGACGAAACTATTATTTACAATGTTGATCCTGTTGTGCCTACTGCTTACATTGAAAAACCACCTTTCCCTATTAGGATAAAGGAACATGCTAAGGTTTCAATTATGGTTCACAAAAGTAATATTAAAGCATCTAAACCTCCTGAGCTAATTAAAGTAGAACCTATTGTTTCCATGGTTAGAAATCTCCTGGTAGAAAATATCGATGGTCATGTTATTTACTTATGTGATGAAGCTGCTAGAATTGCTAAACCCGATGAAAAAGATAAACATAGACCTGTTGTTGGCATGCCTATTGTCTCAGTTAAAATAGGAGATCATTGTTATCATGGTTTATGTGATTTAGGTGCTAGCGTGAGTGCTATTCCTTTTACCTTATACCAAGAAATTATGGATGACATACCACTCGCTGAAATAGAAGACATAGATGTTACTATCAAACTTGCTAATCGAGACACCTTCACACCAATTGGGATTGTTAGAGATGTTGAAGTCTTATCTGGGAAAATAAAATACCATTCTAATTTTCTAGTTCTTGTTTCCCCACAAGATAATTTTTGTCCCATTATCTTTGGTAGACCATTCTTGAACACCGTTAATGCTAAAATATATTATGAAAAACAAAATGTCGGTCTTAGCATTGGTGATGAGTCTCATGAGTTTAATTTCTCCAAGTTTAGTATACAACCTCATAAGAAAGAATTACCTAGTAAGGATGAAATAATTGGTCTTGCTTCTACTGTCGTGCCTCCTACTGATCCACAAGAACAATATTTGCTAGACCATGGAAATATATGCATATGCAAGAAAGAAATGAAATAGATAAAATTTTCTTTGAACAACAACCTTTGCTCAAATGCAATTTTCCTATTGAAACTCTAGGAGGTCCTCCTCCACCTAAAGGTGATCCTGTGTTTGAATTATAACAATTGACTGACACTTTGAAATATGCTTATCTTGATGAGAAAAAGATATATCATGTTATTATTAGTGCTAGTATTTCAGAACATGAAGAAGAAAGATTATTGAAAATTCTGAAGAAGCACCATGCTGGTATTGGATATACTCTTGATGATCTTAACGACATTAGTTCCACCCTCTATCAGCACAAGATTAATATGGAACCTGGTGCTAAACCTGTTGTTGATTATCAACGACATTTGAATCGTAAGATGAAAGAAGTGGTGGGTGGCGCGTGGCCTGGGGCAGCTGAGGCGGCACGGCACCAGTGTCCGAGGCAGCGTGGCGGCACGAGGCGTGGAGGTCGGCGGCGAGGCAGGCGGCGGCGCGGGGAGGCGGGCGCAACCAGGCGGTGGCGGGCGAGGCGCGGGCCGAGAGGGCCCCACGTGGGCCTGGCGGGCCAACGGCGGTGGAGGCGGAGCAGGGCCACGTGGCGCGATGCTACTGGCTCGGGGCGGCGGCGCGAAACGTCCGGCGGGCGGCGGACATGTCCGGCGACGCGGAGGGAGTTGGATCTTGGGTTTGGACCCGAAATTTGAGAGGGATGCACATATTTATACATAGAAGGATGTGGGAGTGTCCAAATGGAGAGCAGTTTTCGGAAACGCGATCGTGATAGAACGGCCGAGAGGATGGAGGTGGTTTGGATGGGTTATTGGGCCATTGAGGGAGTCCTGGATTAGGGGGTATCCGGACTGCCGGACTATATCCTTTGGCCGGACTGTTGGGCTATGAAGATACAAGATTGAAGACTTCGTCCCATGACCGGATGGGACTCTCCTTGGCGTGGAAGGAAAGCTTGGAAATACGGATATGTAGATCTCCTTCCTTGTAACTGACTCTGTGTAACCCTAGCCCCCTCCGGTGTCTCTATAAACCGGAGGGTTTAGTCCGTAGGACCAACAACAACAATCATACCATAGGCTAGCTTCTAGGGTTTAGCCTCTTCGATCTCGTGGTAGATCAACTCTTGTACTACTCATATTATCAAGAACCATCAAGCAGGACGTAGGGTATTACCTCCATCAAGAGGGCCCAAACCTGGGTAAACATCGTGTCCCTCGCCTCCTGTTACCATCTGCCTTAGACGCACAGTTCGGGACCCCCTACCCGAGATCCGCCGGTTTTGACACCGACATTGGTGCTTTCATTGAGAGTTCCTCTGTGTCGTCATCGTTAGGCTGGATGGCTCCTTCAATCATCGATAGCGATGTAGTCTGGGGCGAGACTTTTCTCTTCAGACAGATCTTTGTATCTGGTGGCTCCGCACTGCGGGCCAACTCGCTTGGCCATCTGGAGCAGATCGAGAGTTATGCCCCTGGCCACCAGGTCAGGTTTGGAAGGTTAAACTACACGGCCGACATCCGCAGAGACTTGATCTTTGACGGATTCGAGCCCCTGCCGAGTGCGCCGCATGGTCACGATGAGCATGATTTAGCTCTACCATCGGACAGTGTTCAGGAGACCACACCGGCAACCGCTCCGACCCTCAATTCGGAGCCAATTGCGCCATTCATGGACGGGTGGATAGACCCCACCACGGAGGTCGCATTCTCAGCGGTGATCGAGCCGAGTATCGACCTTACCCTTCACGGGAGCCGTGACGCCGAACTGCCGGATTCTTCCCCGGCCACGGACTACGAACCGCCTGTGCCCGTGCCTATCGAATCCAACTGGGCGCCGATCATGGAGTTCACCTCCGCGGATATCCTTCAGCACTCGCCCTTTGATGACATACTGAACTCATTAAGGTCTCTCTCCTTGTCAGGAGAGTCCTGGCCGAACTATGGCCGGCCAGATCGGGATGCGAACAACAAAGAAATTCGCCGCCCACCCACCACCCACTTAGTAGCCACTGTCGACGATTTGACCGACATGCTCGCATTCAACTCCGAAGACATCGACGGTATGGACGACGATGTAGGAGACAAAAAGGCGCCACTGCCCACAGGGCACTGGACGCCCACTTCATCATATGATGTATACATGGTGGACACACCCAAAGAAAACGACGACGAGGAACGGAAGGACGCAGCGAAGGATCGTTCCCTCGAGAAGCAGACAAAGCAGCGGCGTAGGCGCCGCTCCAAATCCTGCCTCGGCAGAAACAGCGATCATATAGACCCAGTGATAGAGCAGGGTGAGCCAGCGGACGACAAACATGGCATTGAACCACCGTCCGACCACGGCAACACAGAGAATCAAACCGAACAACCCGACTCCGGTGAACATAACAGTCCGGATTACATCACACCGGACAGGCACCCAGAGCAACAGAATACCCATCAAAGGCTTGTTGCCACTGCGAGGAGTCTGAAAAAGCAGAAGCAAAGGCTCAGGGCTGCACAAGACACAGTCAGAATTAGATGGAGTGAAGTACTCAACACTGCAGCAAAGTACGGCGGTAGTCGCCACACAAAGAGCTACCCGAAGCGAAAGCTGCTACCTGAATTTGATGGGGAGGCCTTAGATCCCCCGCAATCAAAAAACAAAACATCCATCCGGTTGGATAGACGACCTTGTGGACAACATAGAGCAGCAAACGACACCGCACACAAGCCTGTACGCGATCCACATGAGGACTCGCATCAAAAGGATGGCGCAACCAGATTCATCTACGGGCCAAGCAAGCGCGCTCCAGCACGCAATGCAACACACCAAAAATCCGAACACCACGGTACACCCAAATACAGAGGTGATGGACCATGAATTTCCAGAGGGATTCAAACCCGTAAACATAGAGGCGTACGACGGAACGACAGACCCTGGGGTCTGGATTGAGGACTACATCCTCCATATCCACATGGCTTGAGGAGACGATCTCCATGCCATCAAGTACTTACCCCTCAAGCTCAAAGGGCCAGCTCGACACTGGCTAAAAAGGCTCCCCGAAAACTCCATTGGAAGCTGGGAAGATCTCGAAGATGCTTTTCAGGCAAATTTTCATGGGACCTATGTCCGACCACCGGATGCAGATGATTTAAGTCATATCACTCAACATCCTGGAGAGTCAGCCCGAAAGCTTTGGAACAGGTTTCTCACTAAAAAGAACCAAATAGTCAACTATTCGGACGCCGAAGCCTTAGCAACTTTGAAGCACAGCGTTCGAGACAAATGGCTTGCTAGACACCTCGGCCAAGAAAAGCCAAGAACAATGGTAGCATTAACAAGCCTCATGACCCGCTTTTGCGCGAGCGAGGACAGCTGGTTAGCCCGATGCAGCACCAGCGACCCAAGTACATCCGAAGTCAGGGACGGAAACGGGAAGCCACGACGCAGCAAAAACAATCGCCGGAATAAAGAAGACAGCCCGAAGAGCACGGCGGTAAACGCCGGATTCAGAAGCTCTCGGCCAGGTCAGCAAAAGCTGCCCTCCAAAGGCAACAGAGACGAACTGTCCAGCCTGAAAAAGATTCTCAACAAACTATGTCAGATCCACAGCACCCCCGATAAACCTGCAAATCATACCCATAGAGAATGTTGGGTCTTCAAGCAGTCCGGCAAACTCAACGCCGAACACAAGGGGCAGGATACACCAAGCGAAGACGAGGACGAGACTCGCAAGCAAGGCACTGAGGAACAGAAGAAATTCCCACCAAAAGTCAAAACAGTAAACGTGTTACACGTGATGAAGGGGAGAAACAAAGTGGCACTCCTAGAGACACATGCCCCAGGGTCTATCACTGCGGAGTTCTTCCACTAGTCGTCCCAACCGATCACCTTTGACCATCGGGATTACTCGGCAAGTATCCGGCATGCAGGATGGGCTGCCTTGGTGTTAGACCCGATAATTGACGGATACCACTTCACACGAGTACTGATGGCGGCGGCAGTAGTTTAAACCTGATATATCAGGACACAGTCCGCAAAATGGGGATAGACCCAACAAAAATCAGCCATAGCAATACAACCTTTAAAGGAGTAACGCCACGCCCAGAAGCCCATTGCACGGGCTCCCTGCTACTAGAGGTTATATTCGGCTTACCCGATAACTTCCGCAGCAAAAAGTTAACCTTCCACATCGCTCCGTTCCAAAGTGGCTATCAAGCACTACTGGGACGCGAAGCTTTCGCTCGCTTCAATGCAATACCGCATTACGCTTCTCTCATGCTTAAGATGCCCGGTCCACGTGGCATCATTACATTAAATGGAAATGTTGAGCGCTCCTTACACAGGGAAGACCGTGCGCCTGCCTTGGCAGCCGCACATTAGACGGCCTCACCAACTAGAGCATGTGACAGGTCGTCAAGACCACGGACATGGTTAGACGAGTCTGGTGCAGCTATATATAATTGATACAGGTTTGATGGCTATACCCCTATAACAATACAAGGGGCTCAATGCTTGTAAACAAGTGACAATTAGGCTCAACTTTACTCATCTTGAACTATACATGGTTTATTTAGTATAACCTACCTTTTGCACGGCAACTTTTCAATTAAGTTCCTCTCTTTTACAGATGACCATCGTGCTACACCCGTCCAGGATACGGCACAACGGAGACACAGGCGCAGACGTGCAGCAGGGACCCGTTCCAAGGATTCTTTTTAGATTAAGACCATGCGTAAACCTTTTTTACTGTCTCTTGTTGACACACATCCCCCGGATTCTCAGTACAATTGAGAAGGATGCTGACGTATTGGCATGTGGCCACGTCACAATATTGCACGTACCTGGACACCAGGGGCTTATTACAAAGGGCACTGTTTAGCCCGGTTTACATCATAAAGACTGAATACCTTAGGGAGTGTTCGGCGTCGCGAGTTTGGCCTTATATGCATCAGCTCCGAATCATGTCTTTGGTCAAATGTTGGGTTTGCCCGGCTCCTGTGTTTTTCTGCCTTATGTTCCGCTCTATCGGCTAAGGCGGCACCAGGAGAACTACTGTGATTGTGCCCTGGTTCATTCGGACAAGCACCTCACTAGAGAAAGCCAAAAACTCACTGTCATGATATAGCGTGAGACTGGTCAACCACTCGATGACCTAGAAGAATCTTCGGGATTCCTCCGCCTTAACGAAGGGCCGTTTCCCGGCCAGGCATGTACGCGCCCCGAACTCGGATGAGCGCGGAGCCACCAGGGGCTATATAGTAGCCCCACTGTCAAACTCCACTGCCTAAGTGAAAGTGTTAAAGCATTGTAGTCTGATTACCTAGTTCACTGGGCTATCACCTCCTTAATGGACCAAGACATTGGATCAAGTGTGAACATGCGTCTTCTGCGAGCACCCCCGCATTATATGTGTGGGGGCTGAAGCCGACGACTGCCATCTTTCAGGTTATATACATATATACATAAACGGCCGCACAGGAGGCATCATAGTACTTTCGGGCAAAAGTATAAATATAGCCTTGATAAACTCAATAAAACATTGTTTTTACAATGGGAATACATGTCACTTAAACATAATATTCTTCGAGCACTGAGCCTCTATCGAACGAGCGCCTTCAAGAATTTCTTCAAAGTAGTGCTCGGCAGCCACTCGGCCTATGGCCGAACCCTGTGCCGCAATAGTGGTGGCATCCATCTCTGCCCAGTATGTTTTGACATGGGCAAGGGCCATCCGCGAGCCTTCTATGCACGCCGACCTCTTTACAGCATCGATGAGTGGCACAACACCAAGCAACTATTGCACTAAGCTAAAATAGCTATTCGGCCTTGGCCCCCCCGGCCACAGATGATCGACAACGGACCTCATGGCAAATCCGAATAATCTATGGAGCTCGGCCCACTCGGCCATTTGCTCATTCAACAACAGCGGATGGGCTAGAGCATGAAACTATGACCAAAACAGTTTTTCCACATCATGATCTTTCTGATCCTAGAAGTACTCGGCCGCATCAGCAGCACTTGCAGCCAAATCCACGTAGGCGTCCGCAGAACTCCATAGCTGGTCCAGAGGTGCATACTTCGGTTCCCGAACTTAGTTCGCAACAAGAAGGGCTTCCCAGATACAATATGCGCAGCTTGATGCAGCTCCTCCTTCGTCGCTCTAATTTTGGAGCGGGCTTCCTTGGCAGCCAGCCGGGCCTTTTCCAGGTCCTTCGCCTTCGCCTGGTTTTCTTCTTCAAGAAGCTGGTAATGGTCAGTAGCATCTTTTAACTCTACATCCATCTTGGCTATTTTTTCTTTGCTCTCGCAATGCGTGGCCGGTTCGGCCCTTAAATCTTCGGCTGCCTTTAAAGCGGCCGCATTGCTACTCCTTGCTTCCTCCTTTGCTTGGGCAAGCTCCGCCCAAAGGGTCTCCACAGTGGCAGCTCAATCTGCAGTCACAACATATTAAAGATACTAGCATCATGCTGCTCTTATTATGTGACAATCACCAGAAAAATCACTTACCCTGTGCCTCGTCAAGCCGCTTGTTAACAAGCACGATGTCGGCGTCTGCTGCATCCAGTTGCCGCCTTAGTTCGGCAAACCCATCAGTCCGGCTAGCCACCGGAGCTTCAACCACCTGCACATAAAGGCGGTCTGGTTATTACCTGGGACTATGATCCTCTGTTTGCCGCCGTTTTCGACAACAACCAGAGTCTCGGGGGCTACTATCTACACAGGGCACATCTAAAAATGTGCGGTACTGTCAAACATGTACATCATTTCACGTACCTCAAAACCCGTCAGTAGACTCATAAAGGCTTCATGCAACCGCTTTCGGCGGACGATATCCTTTCAATCACCGCACCCATCAACGTGCGGTGCTCTTCTGAGATAGCCACTTGCTCTAGCAGATCCTGCACTACGTCCGACCGCACACCAGACGGTGCCGGGCTCTTTCGATTGCTCTCTTCAAGAGCTGGATAATGAGGACTTCGGGTGGCCATAGGATTACCTTCTGGCCTTGCCGGATTAGGAGAAACCCTCCGCGACGACACCTCGGGGTCGCCCGCCTCTTAAGGCGGTATGGCAGGGGGAGGCGTTTCGCTCTCCATCATCTCTGGAAGAAAATCCCCTGAAGACGAGCTCTGCTGAGAAGGACTAAAATCCGAACTGCAAGATAAATGCTTCAATTATTTTCCTCAGAAGTAAGGCGAGATATTTTCATTATTAAGTACCCTTTTACTTACAGCTCAGTGGAGGGCTGATCCCCTTGAGGGCATAGTGCGGCCAGGGTATCCCCCAGGGCAGGACCCTCCGCAGAGATTTCTTCCCCCGTTTGGAGACCATTGTCTCCGGGTCCTCAGAGGCGGTTCTCTTCCTCCCCTGGGGAGAGGAAGTTTCAGTTCCTCCTCCCCGGCTAACCTCCTTCGCGGAGGCGCTAGCCTCCTTGTTCCCCCCTTTATCTTCTCCTGAGGGCGCTTGATAAGGCGCGATCTCCAGCATCCTAGTTAGCACGGCATTTGGTGAGGTCTCAGGGAGGGGGGCCGGACACCTGATCAGCTTTGCCTTCGCTATCCAATCCTGGTCAAAGAGCGGCTTTTTAGGGCAACGTTGTGATAAATAAACGGACAGTGTGTTCGGATGCGGGGCTAGTTACTTGGGTATCCGGGCGATTGCAGCTCAGACCTGCATCCTCAGTGACGTCTGGACACATTATTTGTGGTCCAAAGAACAATTTGTACATCTCTTCGTGCATCATGCCGAGGAAATTTTGAATAGCTCGCGGTCCTTCCAGGTTAAATTCCCACATGTGAAGGGGCCGGCGTTTGCAAGGCTGGACTTTACGAACTAGCATAACTTGCACTACCATAACCAGACTGAAATCTCTCTCAAAGAGATCTCGGATACGGCTTTACAGTATTGGCACATCCTTGGCTGGACCCCAGCTTAGCCCCATGCTGATCCATGACATCAGTTGTGGTGGGGGGCCTGCGCGAAAGGTGGGGGCAGCTACCCACTTGGCACTTCGGGGAGCTGTGATGTAGAACCACTCCCGCTGCCACAATCCGGACACCTCTGGGAAGCAACCCTCAGGCCATGGAGCGTCAGCGATTTTGCTTATTAAAGCACCTCCGCACGCTGCGTGCTGCCCCTCGATCATCTTTGGCTTCACATCGAAGGTCTTGAGCCACAGGCCGAAGTGAGTGGTAATGCAGAGGAAGGCCTCACATACGACAATAAAAGTCGAGATGTGAAGAAGGGAATCCGGGACCAGATCGTGAAAATCTAGCCCATAATAGAACATAAGACCCCTAACAAAGGGATCCAGAGCGAGGCCCAGTCCTTGGAGGAAGTGGGAGATGAACACGACGCTCTCGTTGGGTTCGGGAGTAGGGACGACTTGCCCTCGGGCAGGCAGCCGATGCGAAATTTCGGCAGTCAGATATCTGGCCTCTCTCAACTTCTTGATGTCCTCCTCCGTGACGGAGGAAGGCATCCACCGACCTTGAAGGTTGGATCCGGACATAGTTGAAGGTCCGAAGTGCCTAAACCTGAGCTTTGGGTGTTGGAACTCGAGGCGGGAGGCGGATTCGATTAAGATCAAGAGGAAAAAGCCTTGTCCCCTTTATAAAGAGGGTGAATATCAAGCGTCCTCCTCGTGGCCGTTTGGGACTTGCCTAAGATCTAGGAGTCCTACCCATAGGCATGGTTGGGTTACCCACGTCCGTATTGATGAGAATCCCGTAATAAAGAGGACACGATCTCTGCTTCGACAAGACGTGCCAAGAAAACCGCCTCACAAAACACGCTGAGATTGGTTATGAAAAACGATTCAAATAAAGACCTGGCTGTGGTGTGATGTCACACTACGGAGTACGTCAGCATATTAGATTTATGGAAATATTGTTCTCTCTATGATGGTGTGTGGAACTTGTTTTGCAGAGACAGACACGATCCTCGTGTTCAAAATCTTCTATGAAGTATTCAAAGGAGGAACCCGCCTTGCAATGTTGAAGACAATCTGCGCGCCGGACTCATCATCATTGAAGCCTGGTTCAGGGGCTATTGAGGGTGTCCTGGATTAGGGGGTATCCGGACTGCCGGACTATATCCTTTGGCCGGACTGTTGGACTATGAAGATACAAGATTGAAGACTTCATCCCATGTCCGGATGGGACTCTCCTTGGCGTGGAAGGCAAGCTTGGCAATACGGATATGTAGATCTCCTTCCTTGTAACCGACTCTGTAACCCTAGCCCCCTCTGGTGTCTATATAAACCAGAGGGTTTAGTCCGTAGGACCAATAACAACAATCATACCATAGGCTAGCTTCTAGGGTTTAGCCTCTTCGATCTCATGGTAGATAAACTCTTGTACTACTCATATTATCAAGAACAATCAAGCAGGACGTAGGGTATTACCTCCATCAAGAGGGCCCGAACCTGGGTAAACATCGTGTCCCCCGCCTCCTGTTACCATCCTCCTTAGACGCACAGTTCGGGACCCCCTACCCGAGATTCGCCGGTTTTGACACCGATAGCCGTTTTGGAGGGGTGTTAGGCTGCAACACACACGAGGCCTTTCCGGTTCCCAGTTAACCGTTGGAGTATCAAACGTACTCTAAATGGCACGAAACTTGACAAGCGGTCTACCAGTGGTGTACCAAGGCCGCTTGGCAAATCTCGGTCCAATCTGAGAAAGTTTAACACCCGCTCACGAAAAGAGGCAAAGGGGGGCACCAGATGACGTAGGAGTGTCGAATTGCAAAACGGACAATGGGGAAAATGCTCGGATGCATGAGACGAACAAGTATGCAAGTGAGATGCACATGATGACATGATATGAAATGCATGACACGAACAAAAAGTAAAAACAAAGACAACAACCCAACCACGAATCTCATAACTTAGAGCCGAAAATGGCAAGAGTTGGAGTACAAATATGGTAAGTTACATCCGGGGTGTTACAGTTCCCCTTCTGTCACTTGGATCAAGCACCGTAAGATCGAACCCATAGCAAAGCACCTCTTCTCATTGCAAGATAAATAAATCAAGTCGGACAAACAAAACCCAAATATCAGAGAAGAAATACGAGGCTATAAGCAATCATGCATATAATAGATCAAAGAAACTCAAATAACTTTCATGGATAAAAAGAGATAGATCTGATCATAAACTCAAAGTTCATCGGATCCCAACATACACATCGCAAAAGAGTTACATCATATGGATCTCCAAGAGACCATTGTATTGAGAATCAAATGAGAGAGAGGAAGCCATCTAGCTATTGACTACGGACCCGTAGGTCTACAAAGAACTACTCACGCATCATCGAAGAGGCACCTATGGAAGTGGTGAACCCCTCGGTGATGGTGTCTATATTGGATCTGGTGGTTCTAGACTCTGCGGTGACTGGAATTTATTTTCGTCGACTCCCCTAGGGTTTCTGGAATATTGGGGTAATTATAGAGCAAAGAGGCGGTCCGGGGGCACCCGAGGTGGGCACAACCCAGCAGGGCGCGCCTGGGCCTCCAGGCAAGCCCTGGTGGGTTGTGCTCCCCTCGGAGGACCCCCCCCCAGGCGCTTCTCCGTCCCATTGGACGTCTTATGGTCCAAAAAATCCACAAATAGTTTTGCTGCATTTGGACTCCGTTTGATATTGATTACCTGTGATGTAAAAACATGCAAAAAAAAGAACAACAACTAGCACTTGGCACTATGTCAATAGGTTAGTACCAAAAAAATGATATAAAATTATTATCAAACATCTAAAAATGATAATAACAGCATGGAACAATCAAAAATTATAGATACATTCGAGACGTCTCAATGTTCCATTTGTTTTTATGATGATTGTGTAGAAGCATTTGCAACACTTAAGAAAGCCTTAACTTCTACACCTATTGTTCAACCACCTGATTGGAACTTGCCTTTTGAAATTATGTGTTATGCCAGTGATTATGTTGTTGGAGATGTTCTAGGATAGAGAGTTGATAAGAAATGAAATGTTATTCATTTTGCTAGAAAAACTGTAGACAGTGCCCAAAGAAATTGTGCTACTACGGAAAAAGAATTTTTAGCGGTTGCGTTTGCTTGTGATAAATTCAGATCCTATATTGTTGATTCCAAAGTAATTGTTCACACTGACCATGCTGCTATAAAACATCTTATGGAAAAGAAGGATGTAAAACCTAGACTCATTAGGTGGGTTCTCTTGTTGCAAGAATTTGATTTACATATTACTAATAGAAAAGGACCTAAGAACCTCTTAGTTGATAACTTGTCTAGGTTAGAGAATATAATATTCTTGATGACCCACTACCTATTGATGATAGCTTTCCTGATGAACAACTAGCTGGATTAAATATTTCTCATAATACTCCTTGGTGTGCTGACTATGCTAATTATATTGTTTCTAAATACATACCACCTAGTTTTACATACCAACTAAAGAAAAAAAATCTTCTGTGATTTAAGACAATACTTTTGGGATGACCCACATCTTTATAAAGAAGGCGTGGATGGTATTATTAGACTTTGTGTACCTGAGCATGAACATGAACGAATCCTACGGCAATATCACTCCGAAGCTTATGGAGGGTATCATGCGGGAGATAGAACTGCTCACAAGGTATTGCAATCTAGTTTTTATTGGTGTACTCTCTTCAAGGATGCCTGTAATTTTGTTTTATCTTGTGATGAATGTCAAAGAGTTGGTAATATTGGTAAGCGTCAAGAAATGCCTATGGATTATTCACTTGCTGCTGAACCATTTGATGTTTGGGGTTTTGATTATATGGGACAATTTCCTTCCTCTAATGGGTATACACATATTTTTGTTGCGGTTGATTATGTTAATAAGTGGGTAGAAGCTATTCCAACTAGTAGTGTTGATCATAACACTTCCATTAAAATGCTTAAAGAAGTTATTTTCCCAAGGTTTGGAGTCCCTAGATATTTAATGACTGATGGTGGTTCACACTTTATTCGTGGTGCTTCTCGTAAAATGCTTGCTAAATATGATGTTAACCATAGAATTGCATCGCCCTATCATCCTCAATCTATTGGTCAAGTTGAACTTAGCAATAGAGAAATACAACTAATATTACAAAAAACTGTTAATAGGTCCTGAAAGAATTGGTGTCAGAAATTGGATGATGCACTTTGGGCCTACAGAACAGCATATAAAAATGCTATGGGTATGTCTCCCTATAAAATGGTTTATGGGAAAGCTTGTCATTTGCCTCTTGAGTTAGAATATAAAGGATATTGGGCAATTAAAGAACTCAACTATGACTTAAAACTCGCTGGTGAAAAGAGGTTATTTGATATTAGCTCATTAGATGTGTGGAGAACACAAGCTTATGAAAATGCCAAATTATTTAAATAAAAAATTAAAAGATGGCATGACAAAAGAATCCAAAAGCGGGAATTCAAAGTTGGAGAATATGTTCTTTTGTACAATTCTCGTTTTAGATTCTTTGCAGGAAAACTTCTCTCTAAATGGGAAGGACCATATATTATCGAGGAGGTTTATTGCTCTGGAGCTATCAAGATTAATAATGATGAAGGTACTAACCCGAAGGTGGTCAATGGGAAAAGAATTATGCACTATATCTCAGGTACACCTATTACTGTTGAAGCAATATTTTTCAAACCATGACACCGGAGGAACACATAAAAGAAACCTTCTAAAGCACTCCAGAATCGTGAAAAAGACGAGGTAAGTGATACGGTAAGTAAACGGACTCCGAAAAGACCGCAAAAAAATTATCAGTTTTGGAATATAACAAAAATTAGGAAAATAAGAAACAACCAGGAAGGCAACCGAGGAGGGCACAGGACACCAGGGCGTGCCTGCCTTGTCTGGCGCACCTAGGTGGGTTGTGCCCACCTTAGGAACCTTCCCAACTCCGGTTTCCTCTCATTTGCTTGTTTCCCAAGATAAATAATATTTATATACCCCCCGAACGTATTGACCACCGTATCACGGAGAAATCTTCTGTTCTTCTTTCTTGATGTTTTCTGACAGATCTAGATCGCCATGGCTGCTCCGAGCTCCTCCAAGGACAAGTTCTTCGAGAATGTCATCAAACCGTATTTGCAGGAGGTGATGCAGCACCCTCAAGCCATTGAGATGCGTGAAGGGGTGCTCCACATCTGGGATGTCCAGGGCCCAAGAGGATGGGAACCATGGAGGCCAGGCTCGAAGCCATGGAGGAGGAGGTCTTCAAGTGAAAGGGGGTGGTGGAAAGTGGGCTCAGCGCCAATCACCTTCTGATTACGCAGTTCACTCGTGATCACAAGGTAGATGGTCGGTCCATGAAGGACATCGTGGTCACCCTCAACGATCAAATCAATTTCCTGCAAAGCCAAATCTATGATCTCCAAAACAAAGTCTTTGAATATGAGGCAAGATTTAAAGGTATGAGTTTAGCTGCCAGTTGCAGGACTTGTGAGACTCATGCCTCCTCTTATGATGGTGAACCACTGCCATGGAAGCCGGATGATAAGCTCGCCACTACCTCATCACCACCACCATCATCACCTTCCCCACCAAAGAAGACTTGAGTACATGGTATGAGCACTCCCCTTGGCTTGTACCAAACTTGGGGGAGGTGCCCCGGTATCGTATCACCACCACTATCTTTGCCTTTATCTATTTTTAGTTCAATCTTTAGTCCTATGATCTATTTGAATAAAAGTTTAGTTCGATCTATTTTTGAGTGTTTGCTTAGTGATCTATCTATCTATGTAATCATGTGCGAGATATATAATAAAGAGTAGTTTGAGTTTGTTTCTTTACTCTTATGTTTCAATAAAAGAAAAGGAAAAGTATAAGTGGTAATATTTATTGGGGATTGACAAACATAGCATTGGTCAATGATGCAATTCATGAAAGAAATAATAAGGGAAGAGAAGATTCACATGCAAATACACTCCCTTGGACATGTTTTATGATTGTGAGCCTCCATTAAATATTTTATGTCAAAATTGTTGACGTTTGAGAAGGAAGACAACGTAATGATTTATGTTTGTTCATATTCAAATACAAGTTAGATTGTCATAGGCCCTTCAACATGTGGTGCTTGCTCAATATCTTTGCTAACCAAAAATTCTGCACTAAGTAGAGATACTACTTGTGCATAAAAAACCCTTAAACCCAAAATCTTATTTTGAGAGTCCACCATACCTACCTATGGATTGAGTAAAATCCTTCAAGTAAGTTTTCATCGATGCAATAAGGCAATAAAAATTGCTTCTAAATGTGTTGGATCATTTAGTGTAAGAGAAAATTGAGCGTTGTACGAACTTGTGATGGCAAAGTAATAAAAGCGGTGGACTCCATAACAAAGGTTGCTATCATTAAGGGCAATATAACGTGATGTTCTTTTGCATTGAGGGATTTTTCATACAAACAAAATGCACATGGCAACCTCTGCTTCCCTCTGCGAAGGGCCTATCTTTTACTTTTGTGTATTTACTTTTATGCAAGAGTCAAAGTATTCTTCCCTATTCCTTTTTATTTTCTCTTTTTGCAAGCATCATGTGGTGAGGAAAGATCTAGGCACATATATCTAGTTGGATATGAGTGAGCATGAGTTATTATTGTTCACATCACCCTTGAGGTGAATATGTTGGGAGGCGAAACTATAAGCCCCTATCTTTCTTTGTGTCTGGTTGAAACATTTTGCTCACTAGTATGCTTTGAGTGTTAGCAATCATGGAAGGTTAAATGATGGTTGAGTATGTGGACTTTCCAAAAGGCTTTGATACATGACCCTTCCTGACAATATCATGAATTGTAGTTGCAAAGTTGACTGAGAACATAGTTTGTTGGTTTTCAATAGACTTTATGCTTTATATTTCAGTGTTGTGATGAATTGTTACTTGTTCATGAGAAGTTATGTGATAAAAGTTGTGTGATAAAGTTTTATTAAAGTTCTTTGTTGTTATAATAATAAGCATGATGCTTCTATGTTCGCATTTTGTTTTTATCGACACCTATCTCTCTCTCTCTAAGCATGTGGGCATGTTTTTTGATATTGGTTTTTCGCTTGAGGACAAGCGAGGTCTAAGCTTTGGGGAGTTGATACATCCATTTTGCATAATGATTTAATATTGTTATTTATAATGTTCTTATGCATAATAATGCTTTATGGAGTAATTCTAATGCCTTTTTCTCATAATATGCAAGGTTTACACAAAGAGGGAGAATGCCGCTGGCTGGAATTCTGGACCTAAAAAAGCTACGTCAAAGTTACCTATTCTGCACATCTCCAAATGAGCTGAAAATTTACGGATAATTATTATGGAATATATAACAAATCTAGAGAAAATAACAACCAGAGAGGGCCACCTAGTGAGCACAAGAAACCAAGGTGTGACAGGCCCCCCAAGCGCACCCTGGTGGGTTGTGCTCAGCCCAGCCCACCTCTGGTGCCCATCTTCTGGTATATAGGTCATTTTGACCTAGAAAAAAAATCAAGAGAGGACTTTCGGGATGAAGCGCGCCATCTCGAGGCAGAACTTGGGAAGGAGCACTTTTGCCCTTCGGTGGGGCGATTCCACCGGGGGGAACTTTCCCCCTGAGGGGGAAACCAAAGACATCGTCATCACCAACAACCCTCTCATCTTTGGGAGGGCAATCTCCATCAGCATCTTCAACAGCACCATCTCCTATCAAACCCTAGTTCATCTCTTGTGTTCAATCTTTGTACTGGAACCTTAGATTGGTACCTGTGGGTGACTAGTAGTGTTGATTACATCTTGTAGTTGATTACTATATGGTTTATTTGGTGGAAGATTATATGTTCAGATCCATTATGCTATTTAAAACCCCTCTGATCTTGAGTGTGATTATCATTTGTGAGTAGTTTCTTTAGTTCTTCAGGTCACAGGAGAAGTCATGTTGCAAGTAATCATGTGAACTTGATATGTGTTCCATATTTTGATGATATGTATGTTGTGATTCCCTTAGTGGTGTCATGTGAAAATTGACTACATGGCACTTCACCATATTTGGGCCTAAGGGAATGCATTGTGGAGTAGTTATTAGATGATGGGTTGCTAGAGTGATAGAAGCTTAAACTCTAGTTTATGTTCTACTTTTGAGGAGGCTTAGGCAGTAGACCGGCGGTACGAGGAGGCTGAGGCAGTAGACCAGCGGCGCAAGGGGTGGAGGCCCACAAGAAAGAGCTCCTAGCATCGAACGTCGTCCTAGAGCAGAAAGTCCAAGCGTGCAGAGATGCCCTTTCTGCCAGTGTGGAGGATCTAGCGGAGCGCGAGGCAGACCTCAAGGGCATCAAGCAGGAACTCGCGCTTGTTGGGGAACATAGCATGCAATTTCAAAATTTTCCTACAATGACGCAAGATCTATCTAGGAGATGCATAGCAACGAGAGGGGGAGAGTGTGTACACGTACCCTCATAGACCAAAAGCAAAAGCATTAGGTTAGCGCAGTTGATGTAGTGAAACGTCTTGACGTTCCAACCGATCCAAGTACCAAACATACAGCACCTCTGTGTTCAGCACACGTTCAGCTTGATGACTTCCCTCGAACTCTTGATCCAGTACAGGGTCGAGGGAGAGTTTCGATAGCACGATTGCGTGGTGACGGTGATGGTGATGTGATCCGTGCAGGGCTTCGCCTAAGTACTACGACGCTATGACCGGAGGAGTAAACTGTGGAGGGGGGCACCGCACACGGCTAAGATAACAACTGTTGTGCCTTTGGGGTGCTCCCTGCCCACGTATATAAATGAGGGGAGGGGAGGCCGGCCGGCCCCTAGGGGCGCGCCAAGTGGGGGGAGTCACACTAGGACTCCTTGTCCTAGTCGGCTCCCCCTTCCTTCCAACGGAGAGGGGAAAGGGGAAAGAGGAGGAGAGGGAGAAGGAAAGGGGGGGCATGCCCCCCACCCCTTGTCCAATTCGAATTGGGCTTGGAGGGCGCGCGCCACCTCCTGTGGCTGCCTCCTCCTCTCCACTATGGCCCATTAGACCCATTAACTTTCCCGGGGGGTTCGACAGCCTCCCGGTACTTCGATAAATCTCTGAACCTCTTCGAAACCATTCTGGTGTCTGTATACAACCTTCCAATATATGAATCTTTACCTCCCAACCATTTCAAGACTCCTCGTCATGTCCGTGATATCATCCGGGACTCCGAACAAACTTCGGTCACCAAACACATAACTCATAATATAAATCGTCATCGAATGTTAAGCGTGTGTACCCTACGGGTTCGAGAACTATGTAGACATGACCGAGACACATCCCCGGTCAATAACCAATAACGAAACATGGATGCTCATATTAGTTCCTACATATTCCATGAAGATCTTTGTCGGTCAAACCGCATAACAACATACATTATTCCCTTTGTCATCGGTATGTTACTTGCCCGAGATTCGATCGTCAATATCATCATACCTAGTTCAATCTCATTACCGGCAAGTCTCTTTACTCGTTCTGTAATACATCATCCCGCAACTAACTCATTAGTCACATTGCTTGCAAGGCTTATAGTGATGTGCATTACCGAGAGGGCCCAGTGATACCTCTCCGATACTCGGAGTGACAAATCCTAATCTTGATCTATGCCAACTCAACAAACACCTTTGGAGACACATGTAGAGCATCTTTATAATCACCTAGTTACGTTGTGACATTTGATAGCACACAAGGTGTTCCTCCGGTATTCGGGAGTTGCATAATCTCATAGTCAGAGGAATATCTATAAGTCATGAAGAAAGCAATAGCAATAAAACTAAACGGTCATTATGCTAAGCTAACGGATGGGTCTTGTCCATCACATCATTCTCTAATGATGTGATCCCGTTCATCAAATGACAACACATGTGTGTGGTCAGGAAACTTGACCATCTTTGATTAACACACTCTGTTTTGTCTATGTATTCACACATGTACTAGGTTTCCGGTTAATACAATTCTAGCATGAATAATAAACATTTATCATGATATACAGAAATAAAATAACAACTTTATTATTTCCTCTAGGGCATATTTCCTTCAGTCTCCCACTTGCACTAGACTCAGTAATCTAGATTACACAGTAATGATTCTAACACCCATGGAGTCTTGGTGTTGATCATGTTTTTCTCGTGAAAGAAGCTTAGTTAATGGGTCTACAACATTCAGATCTGTATGTATTATGCAAATCTCTATGTCTCCCTCCTTGACTTGATCGCGGATGGAATTGAAGCATCTCTTGATGTATTTGGTTCTCTTTTGAAATCTGGATTCCTTCGCCAAGGCTATTGCTCTAGTGTTGTCACAAAAGATTTTCATTGGACCCGATGCACTAGGTATTACACCCAGATCGGATATGAACTCCTTCATCCAGACTCCTTCATTTGCTTCTTCTGAAGCAGCTATGTACTCCGCTTCACACGTAGATCCCGCCACGATGCTCTGCTTGGAACTGCACCAACTTACAGCTCCACCATTCAATATAAATATGTATCGAGTTTGTGACTCAGAGTCATCTGGATCAGTGTGAAAGCTTGCATCAACATAACCATTTACGACAAGCTCTTTGTGACCTCCATAAACGAGAAACATATCCTTAGTCCTTTTCAGGTATTTAAAGATGTTCTTGACAGCTGTCCAGTGATCCACTCCTAGATTACTTTGGTACCTTCCTGCTAAACTTATAGCAAGGCACACATCAGGTCTAGTACACAGCATTGCATACATGACAGAACCTATGGCTGAGGCATAGGGAATGACTTCCATTTTCTCTCTATCTTCTGCAGTGGTCGGGCATTGAGTCTGACTCAACTTCACACCTTGTAGCACAGACAAGAACCCTTTCTTTGACTGATCCATTTTGAACTTCTTCAAAACTTTATCAAGGTATGTGCTTTGTGAAAGTCCAATTAAGCGTCTTGATCTATCTCTATAGATCTTGATGCCCAGTATATAAGCAGTTTCACCGAGGTCTTTCATTGAAAAATTCTTATTCAAGTATCCTTTTATGCTATCCAGAAATTATGTATTATTTCCAATCAACAATATGTCATCCACATATAATATTAGAAATGCTACAGAGCTCCCACTCACTTTCTTGTAAATACTGGCTTCTCCAAAAGTCTATATAAAACCATATGCTTTGATCACACTATCAAAGCGTATATTCCAACTCCGAGAGGCTTGCACCAGTCCATAAATGGATCGCTGGAGCTTGCACACTTTGTTAGCACCTTTAGGATGGACAAAACCATCTGGTTGCATCATATACAACTTTTCCTTAAGAAATCCATTAAGGAATGCAGTTTTGACATCTATTTGCTAAATTTCATAATCATAAAATGCGGGACATGATTCGGACAGACTTAAGCATCGATACGGGTGAGAAGGTCTCATTGTAGTCAACTCCTTGAACTTGTCGAAAACCTTTTGCAACAAGTCGAGCTTTGTAGACAGTAATGTTACCGTCAGCGTCAGTCTTCTTCTTGAAGATCCATCTATTCTCTATGGCTTGTCGATCATCGGGCAAGTCAACTAAAGTCGACACTTTGTTCTCATACATGGATCCCATCTCAGATTTCATGGCCTCAATCCATTTCGCGGAATCTGGGATCATCATCGCTTCCTCGTAGTTCATAGGTTCATCATGGTCTAGTAACATGACTTCTAGAACGGAATTACCGTACCACTCTGGTGTGGACCGTACTCTGGTTGACCTATGAGGTTCGGTAGTAACTTGATCTGAAGTTTCATGATCATCATCATTAACTTCCTCACTAATTGGTGTAGGCATCACAGGAACTGATTTCTATGATGAAATACTTTCCAATTCGGGAGAAAGTACAATTACCTCATCAAGTTCTACTTTCCTCCCACTCACTTCTTTCGAGAGAAACTCCTTCTCTAGAAAGGATCCATTCTTAGCAACAAATATCTTGCCTTCGGATCTGTGATAGAAGGTGTACCCAATAGTTTCCTTTGGGTATCCTATGAAGATGCATTTCTCCGATTTGGGTTCGAGCTTATCAGGTTGAAGCTATTTCGCATAAGCATCGCAGCCCCAAACTTAAAGAAACGACAGCTTGGGTTTCTTGCTAAACCACAGTTCCTATGGTGTCATCTCAAAGGATTTAGATGGTGCCCTATTTAACGTGAATGCAGCCGTCTCTAAAGCATCACCCCAAAACCATGGCGGTAAATCGGTAAGAGACATCATAGATCGCACCATATCTAATAAAGTACGGTTACGATGTTCGGACACACCATTACTCTATGGTGTTCTAGGTGGCGTGAGTTGCGAAAATATTCCACATTGTCGCAAATGAAGACCAAACTCATAACTCAAATATTCACCTCCACGATCAGATCGTAGAAACTTTATTTTCTAGTGACGATGATTTTCCACTTCACCCTAAAATTCTTTGAACTTTTCAAATGTTTCAGACTTATGTTTCATTAAGTAGATATACCCATATCTACTCAAATCATCTGTGAAGGTTAGAAAATAACAATACCCGCCGCGAACCTCAACACTCATCGGACTTCATACATCAATATGTATTATTTCCAATAAGTCAGTGGCTCGCTCCATTGTTCCGGAGAACGGAGTCTTAGTCATCTTGCCCATGAGGCATGGTTCGCAAGCATCAAGTGATTCCAAAAGTCCATCAGCATGGAGTTTCTTCATGCGCTTTACACCAATATGACCTAAAAGGCAGTGCCAAAAATAAGTTGCACTATTATTATTAACTTTGCATCTTTTGGCTTCAATATTATGAATATGTGTATCACTACGATCGAGATTCAACAAAAATAGACCACTCATCAAGGGTGCATGGCCATAAAAGATATTACTTATATAAATAGAATAGCCATTATTATCTGATTTAAATGAATAACCGTCTCACATCAAACAAGATCCAGATATAATGTTCATGCTCAACGCTGGCACCAAATAACAATTATTCAGGTCTAAAACTAATCCCGACGGTAGATGTAGAGGTAGCATGCCGACGGCGATCACAGCAACCTTGGAACCATTTCCAACGCGCATCGTCACCTCGTCCTTAACCAATCTTCGTTTAATCCGTAGCCCCTGTTTCGAGTTCCAAATATGAGCAACAAAACCAATATCAAATACCCAGGCGCTACTACGAGCATTAGTAAGGTACACATCAATAACATGTATATCAAATATACCTTTCACTTTGCAATCCTTCTTATCTGCCAAATACTTGGGGTAGTTCCGCTTCCAATGACCAGTCCCTTTGAAGTAGAAGCACTCAGTCTCAGGCTTAGCTCCAGACTTGGGCTTCTTCCCTTGAGAGGCAACTTGCTTGCTATTCTTCTTGAAGTTCCCCTTCTTCCCTTTGCCCTTTTTCTTGAAACTAGTGGTCTTGTTAACCATCAACACTTGATGCTCCTTCTTAATTTCTACCTCTGCGGCCTTTAGCATTGCGAAGAGCTCAGGAATTGTCTTTTCCATCCCTTGCATATTATAGTTCATCACGAAGCCTTTATAGCTTGGTGGCAGTGATTGAAGAACTCTGTCAATGACACTATCATCATGAAGATTAACTCCCAGTTGAGTCAAGTGGTTATGGTACCCAGGCATTCTGAGTATGTGTTCATTGACAGAACTATTCTCCACCATTTTGCAGTTGTAGAACTTGTTGGAGACTTCATATCTCTCAACTCGGGCATTTGCTTGAAATATTAACTTCAACTCCTGGAACATCATGTATGCTCCATGACGTTCAAAACGTCTTTGAAGTCCCGATTCTAAGCCGTAAATCATGGCACACTGAACTATCGAGTAGTCATCAACTTTGCTCTACCAGATATTCATAACGTCTGAAGTTGCTCCTGCAGCGGGTCTTGCACCTAGCGGTGCTTCCAGGACGTAATTCTTCTGTGCAGCAATGAGGATAATCCTAAAGTTACGGACCCAGTCTGTGTAGTTGCTACCATCATCTTTCAACTTAGCTTTCTCTAGGAACGCATTAAAATTCAAGGGACCAGTAGCACGGGCCATTGATCTACAACAACATAGATATGCAAAAACTATCAGGACTAAGTTCATGATAAATTAAAGTTTAATTAATCATATTACTTAAGAACTCCCACTTAGATAGACATCCCTCTAGTCATCTAAATGATCACGTGATCCATATCAACTAAACCATGTCCGATCATCACGTGAGATGGAATACTTTTCAATGGTGAACATCACTATGTTGATCATATCTACCATATGATTCACGTTTGACCATTCGGTCTCAGTGTTCCAAGGCCATATCTGCATATGTGTCGGAGTAATGGGCCACGGGTAGGCTAACCCGAGTCCCAGAACCTTTCAAGACATCAGGGCAGGTTGCGCCCCTCGAGACCCCAGGACAAAGAGCCGCCTTCTGAGGAGTCGGCGGCAAGGCCACCGATTAGCCACTCGTGGCCGAGTCCCAGGGACGACTTCAGGACAAACCGACTCCTGACTGACGACTTCCCAAGAAGACGGCCTTGGGGAGTCGGCCCGCGACTCCAGCAAAACCCCATGTCCTCATCAAGAGGGACAGGACAGGGCAGTGGCTAAAGTGAAGATTGCTCCCACCCCTTTCCAAACGCAAGCATGGTCACAGTATGCCGTACCGGCGGAGATCTCCGTGTGGCGTGGCACTGTTGCCATGCTGGCCCTGACATCAGCACCGGTGGACCGAATCCGGTGCCCACGACGGCTTGTCTATATGACATTTTGGCGGTGGGTCCCACCGGCCAGCGGGATCCCAGAAGACGGCAAGTGTGCCACAAGTCGGACCCGTCAGGAGTCAGCCCCTGAGAGTCGGCCAGCTCCTCCCCCGAGGCCCACGTGCCATTAACCAGATGTGACGGAGAGTGGCAATAGTGATCGCCCGCCAGGCGGCAGGGCTGTTGCCACGACTCCATGACGAAGCCCGCGTCATTAGAAGCACGGCTACAGTAATCAGCAGCCGGCAAGACCCGACCGCGGTGGACACGGCCTGTCGGCTCTGTACCGAGCCAGACGGCGGGGCCCACTAGTCGGTGGGCCCCAGGAGTCGGCTGATAAGACGGCGGCCAGAGAGACTGGCGGCTGGGCCCGCGTCCAGCTGGATTACCATTGTACCCCTGGGGGGTAGGCCTATATAAACCCCCCAGGGCACCCATGCAGAGGGTTGGAATCCATTAGTACTAGACCATATCATATAGGAAGGAGGAAGCTAGCCTTGCCTTCTCCTACCTATAGGAAATAGCTCAAGGAGCAATCGTGTAAACACTTTGCCATAGTGATCATGCGGAGACCCCGCAGAGCAACAGTAGGGGTATTATCTCCCCGGAGAGCCCTGAAGCTGGGTAAGATTCGCCGGCGTGCATGTCTTCGCCTCATCCCGTTTCCAGGCACCGGCGACGTTCTACTCGCCCCCACCATGATAAGCCATCCTTTGGCATATGTCGCACCCAACCCCCGACATTTGGCGCACACCGTGGGGCATGGTGCACCGCCGTCCGGAGACCTGCTCTGGACGGGAACCCTTTTCCTCCCTAGCCAGCGCAGCCAGGCAGGCACACCAGACGGAGTCAGCGTTGACGCGCTGCGCGGCGTTGAGATCACCTATGCAGCCAGCTGCCTCGCCGAACTTGTCGGCGAGGTTTGCCTCTCCGACGAACCTGCATCCAACGCAGGCACGGTCGGCTCCGAGAGCCTCCTCACGGGCCTCCTCGATCAACTCCACGTCGCCGACGAGCCTGCCGTGGACTTGGAGTCTGTAGGTTCCACCGACTCGATGCTGGTCGACTCCGACACCGCGTCGCTCGACGCGTTCCCCACTAATGTGGTGGTCTACGACGAGCCTCTCCCTCGTGCGGAAAGCGGCGGAAGCACCGTCACCGTGGTGCTCGTCATCAGTCATGACGAGCCTCCCGGCGGAGGAGTGCATGACCCACTTGGCGCGGCGCTACAAGACCTGACTGTGCCCATTCCGGAAGGCGCTGACGCGGAGACGTTGGAGGCACGCCGCCTTCAGCTCGTCGAAGGCGCGAAGAAGCTGGCTAGCATGAGACACTTGTCAGAAGCCTACCAGCGAGAGATGGATCGCACTGTTGGCGGCTTGCCGGCCCAAGCGGAGCCCAGCCGCCTTGGCACGGTCCAGCAGCACGGTGTAGCCATCGCCAACCTGTTCGGGGCAAGCCGCCCTGTGTACACTACCCCTGCGGAGAACATTCGAGCCGCCCAGGCGGCGGCGGACGAGCTGGACAATTTCGAGGGCGAAGAACGCCGCCTGATGATGGAGCGAGTCCAGCGGCTCCTCGACGCGGCTGCCGCGAAGAACGAGGCCGGCTGCCGCATGGAGGCGCCGCAGCGGCAAAACGACGACCTTCGCCGAGACCAAGGCGTGATGTCTCGGACGCCGACTGGCGGCGCCCGAGGAAGAAGAGACAAGGATCCGGCTATCAGCCAAAGTCGGACTCACATTACCATAGAGCGCGACCGAGACGGCCGCCCGAGGGCAGTTGAACGACGGGATGACTGTCTGCCTCCTCCTCCTCGCAAGGAGAGGCGAGTCTCCCCTCCGCCTGTTGACTATCCGACTCTCGGCGACCGCCTTGGCCGCCGAGAAGGAGTCGGAGAAAACGACGCCCGCCACCGGATCGACCGACTTCACCGATCCCTGGTGCTAGAAGAAGAAGACGAGTTGGGTCCGCCTTGTTTTGGGCCCCGCATTCGAGACGAGCCCTTTCCCAAAGGGTTCACGCTCCCAAGAGACACGCCCAAGTACACTGGCTCCGTGAAGCCGGAAGACTGGCTGGTCGAATACTCCACGACTATCAGCATAGCGAACGGCAACAAGCGTGTCGCCGTAAAATACGTTCCGCTCATGCTCCAGGGCACGGCCCGGACATGGCTGAACAGCCTGAAGCCCCGCAGCATCAACAACTGGGTTGACTTCACCGAAGCATTCGTCCGCAACTTCACCAGCACGTACAAGCGTTCTCCCAAGCCTCGTCAGCTTTCCTTGTGCATGCAAGGTCCCGACGAGTCGACTCGCGATTACCTCACGTGTTGGCCGAGCTTCGGAACTCCTGCGAGGGCGTGCATGAGGTGCAGGCTATCGAGTACCTCACCGCCGGGTGCAGAGAAGGCACCCTCCTCAAGCACAAGCTCCTCTGCGACGAGCCAGAAACCCTCGACGAGCTGCTAATCATAGCAGACAAGTACGCCACGGCCGACTCCTCCATGAAGGCGGAGATTCAAGTCAGCACAACTGGCAAAGTGGCCCCTCAGGCTCCAAGAACTCCGGCGGGAGACGCCAGTCGGCGACAACAGCAGAGCGACCACAAGCGCAAGGCCCCGCAGCCGGCGTCCAGCAGCCGGCAGGTCGCGACAGTTAAAGCCCAGCAGCCGGATGGGCAGCCTCCGCCCAAGCGACAGAAAGGCGGCAAGCCCAACTGGTTGTCAGCCTTCTCCTACGAGCAGACTCTAGACGGTCCTTGCAAGTTCCATAGCAGCGCGAAACCGTCGAATCACACCACCCGGAAGTGCCACTGGCTCACCGGGATCGCCAAGGGAGATGGCCTCCTACCTCCCCCGCCTACTAGGCAGCCGCCTCCGCCTCCACCCCAGCAGCCGGCTGTCAGGCCAGTCGGCGCAGTACAAGACGAATACCCTGAAGAGCACGGAGCCTACGTGGTGTTTACTAGTATGGATGACGATCGACGCAGTAGGCGGCTACAGCAACAAGAGGTGAATGCAGTAGCGTCAGAGATGCCAGAGTTCATGCACTGGTCCGAGAAGCCTATCAGCTGGAGCAGGGCTGATCACCCAGAGGTGATGCCGAGTCCGGGCTCCTATGCCTTGGTCTTGGATGCCACCTTTGCCACGGATAGACGAGCCACTCGTTTCTCGCGAGTTCTGATAGACGGAGGCAGAAACATCAATATCCTATACAAGGACACCATGGAGAAATTAGGAATCAAGCAAAGACAGCTTCAGAACAGCCGGACTGTGTTCCACGGCATTGTTCCTGGGCTTTCCTGCTCACCAATCGGCAAGATCCTGATGGGCGTCCTCTTTGGAGACAAAGTTCACTTCCGCCGAGAGTTAGTTTGGTTTGAGGTGGTGGACCTCGAGAGCCCATACCATGCACTACTTAGCCGACCCGCCCTGGCCAAGTTCATGGCGGTCCCCCACTACGCCTACCTCAAAATGAAGATGCCCGGTTCCAGGGGAATTCTGACTATAGCTGGCGACTACCGGAAGTCGTCTGCCTGTGCGGCTGAGAGCAGTCGGCTAGCCGAGTCCCTGGTGATCGCTGCTGAGAAGCAGCTCCTTGAGCAGGTTGTGGCGATGGCCGGCAAGCAGCCAGAGGTGTCGCCCAACCAAAAGGAGTCGGAGGCTGAGGGTTCGTTCAAGCCGGCCAAGGAGACAAAGAAGATACCCTTGGATCCAGAGCACCTGAAGAGGTACGTTGTCATAGGCGCAAACCTCAACAGCAAATAGGAAGGCGAGCTCGTCGATTTCCTCCGTGAGAATCGGGACATCTTCGCATGGTCCCCCCAAAGACATGCCAGGTGTACCGACGGAATTCGCCGAGCACAAGTTACATGTCCGATCTGATGCGAAGCCGGTCAGGCAGCCCCTGCGCCGCCTATCAGAAGAGAAGAGAAGAGTTCTCGGAGAAGAGATAGCCCGACTCCTAGCAGCCGGCTTCATTATGGAAGTATTCTTTCTAGAGTGGCTAGCCAACCCGGTCCTGGTACTGAAGAAAAACAAGCAGTGGCGAATGTGTATTGACTACACGAGCCTCAACAAGGCCTGCCCCAAGGACCCGTTTGCTCTGCCAAGAATTGATCAGGAGATAGACTCCACCGCCGGATGCGAGCTGTTGAGCTTTTTGGATGCATATTCAGGATATCACCAGATCAAGCTGAACCCAGCTGACAGACTGAAGACCGCCTTCATCATGCCGTTTGGAGATTTCTACTACCTCACCATGACGTTCAGCTTGAGGAATGCCGGCGCCACCTTCCAACGTTGCATGCAGAAGTGCCTCCTCAAGCAGCTCGGCAAGAATGCCCACGTCTACGTGGATGATGTGGTGGTGAAGACAGAAAAGCGTGGAACACTGCTGGAAGACCTCAAGGAGACCTTTGAGAACCTGCAACGATTCTAGATCAAGCTCAACCCCGAGAAGTGCGTCTTCGGAGTACCAGCCGGCCAACTCCTTGGCTTCCTGGTCTCTGAATGCGGCATAGAATGCAACCCTGTAAAGATCAAGGCCATTGAGAGGATGGAGGTACCCAGCCGACTGCTGGACATGCAAAAGTTCACTGGTTGCCTGGCATCCATCAGCCGATTCATCAGTCGGCTGGGCGAGAAAGCTCTCCCCTTATACCAACTCATGAAGAAGACCACTTTTTTTGAGTGGAACCACAAGGCGGACGAAGCTTTTCTCTAGCTGAAGAAGATGCTGACTACTCCACCCGTTCTGGCGGCTCCGACTCCTAAGGAACCTATGCTCCTGTACATCGCCGCCACCAGCCGGGTAGTCAGCATGGTCATTGTAGTGGAACGCAAGGAGGAAGGCAAGGCACTACCTGTCCAGAGACCGGTATATTACCTGAGCGAAGTACTGTCAGCCTCCAAGCAGAACTACCCTCACTACCAGAAGATGTGCTATGGCGTGCACTTTACCGCCAAGAAATTGAAGCCTTACTTTCAAGAGCATCCAATCACTGTGGTCTGCACAGCCCCACTTGCCGAGATCATTGGAAGCCGGGATGCCTCTGGCCGAGTAGCCAAATGGGCCATAGAGCTGGCTCCCTACACCATCTACTACCAACCCCGCACCGCCATCAAGTCACAAGCACTGGCTGACTTTCTCGTCGACTGGGCCGAGACCCAGTACCTATCTCCAGCGCCCGACTCCACCCATTGGCGGATGCATTTCGACGGCTCCAAGATGCACACTGGCTTGGGAGCCAGCGTTTTCCTCACTTCTCCCAAAGGCGACAAGCTCAAATACGCACTGCAAATCCATTTTGCCGCCTCCAACAACGTCGCCGAGTACGAGGCGCTCATTCATGGGCTCCGGCTTGCCAAAGAACTCGGCATTCGCCGGATCCTGTGTTACGGCGACTCGGACTTAGTGGTCCAGCAGTCATCTGGCGACTAGGACGCCAAAGATCCAAACATGGTGAGTTACTGTTTCCTCGTGCAGCAACTCAGTGGGTATTTCGAGGGGTGCGAATTCGTCCATGTGCCAAGAAACGACAACGACCAAGCAGACACCTTGGCACGAATCGGCTCTACCCGCCAAGCAATACCATCTGGCGTCGCCCTTCAACACCTCCTCAAACCGTCTGTCAAGCCTTTACCAGAATCAGACTCCATCTTCATGCCGGCTCCTCCCGAAGAAGTCGGATCCGACTCCAGAGCCCCGGCAGACGGTACGGGGATTTCAGCAGATGGTTCCAAAACCGCCACAGTCAAGGCCGGCCCAGGGACTGCAGAACCCGGCCCGGGGACTGCGGCGGCCGGCTCGAAGACCCCAGAACTCGGCCCAAGCGCCGCGCCAGTCGGCCCAGGGACTTCACTAACCCAGCAAGTGGTTGTTGACTCCACCCCGCCGCCTCCCAGCCCAGCCGTCCTCGTCCAAGTCGCAGTTCTGGCAGCTGAAGAAATAGCAGCACCCTCATGGGCCCAGCCCATCCTCAAATTTCTAGTGAGCAAAGAGCTGCCAATTGATGAGACCTTAGCTCGGCAGGTACAACGTCGAGCGGCAGCCTACACCATAGTCAACACAGAGCTAGTCAGGCACAGCCTCACTGGTGTCTACCAGCGCTGCGTAGAGCCAGAGCAGGGCCAAGCAATCCTCAAAGACATCCACCAAGGCAAGTGCGGCCACCATGCAGCTTCAAGAGCACTTGTCGCCAAAGCTTTCCGACACGGCTTCTTTTGGCCAACGGCCTTAGAAGAGGCCAAGGAATTGGTCCAAAAATGCAAAGGGTGCCAGAAGTTCCGCTCCAAACCGCATCAGCCGGCTTCCGCACTCAAGACCATCCCCATTGCCCGGCCTTTCACAGTTTGGGGTCTAGACATGGTGGGACCATTCAAGACGGCACGAGGTGGCTTAACTCACTTACTTGTCGTAGTGGACAAGTTCACCAAGTGGATAGAAGCGAAACCAATCAAGAAACTGAACGGTCCGACCGCCGTGACTTTCATCTCCGATATCACAATTCGGTACGACATAGCACACAGCATCATCACCGACAACGGCACAAATTTTTCCAAAGGCGCCTTGGCCCGTTTCCGCGCAACACAGGGCATCCGACTGGACCTAGCGTCCGTCGCCCATCCACAGTCAAACGGCCAGGTGGAGCGAGCAAACGGCCTCATCCTGTCCGGCATCAAGCCCCGACTGGTCGAGCCTCTGGAGCGTTCGGCTGGCTACTGGCTCGATGAGTTGCCAGCCGTCCTCTAGAGTCTGCACACGACTCCAAACAAGTCAACTGGCTTCACGCCTTTCTTCCTCGTCTACGGTGCTGAAGCCGTCATCCCAACGGACATAGAGTTCAACTCCCCGCGAGTCACCATGTACACCGAGGAGGAAGCAGAAGAAGCACGTCAAGACGGCGTCGATCTGCTGGAAGAGGGCCGGCTGTTGGCACTCAGCCGGTCCCGCATCTACCACCAAAGCCTGCGCCGATACTACAACAGGAAGGTCAAGCCAAGATCTTTTCAAGAGGGCGACCTCGTGCTCCGATTGATCTAGCAAACGGCCGGCCAGCACAAGCTATCGGCGCCTTGGGAAGGCCCTTTCATCGTCAGCAAAGTACTGGGCAATGACTCCTACTACCTGATTGACGCTCAGAAGCCCCGAGCACACAAGAGGGACGACTCCGGCAAAGAGACGGAAAGGCCATGGAATGCAAACCTCCTCCGAAGATTTTACAGTTGATGCAGTATGTACAACGCTACCTTTTGTATTAAAGTACCAAGACTTCGGGCCCCCTGTGACGAGCTCGGGGACTGCCCTCTTTTTTCTATATGATAAAAATTATGCCTACGAGTACATTACTCTTTGTTATGCCGCTTGGCACCGGGCTCGCCAGGTTGGCCCTGGGACTTGCCGCCTTGCACTATGAAATGCTTCCTGCAGCCGGACAAGTAGTGTGTGGCGCCTAAGCCATCTCCTGTCAGAAGCCGCAGCTCGCAGAGCGACTGTACGGTGGGCAGGAGTTAGGTAGAATGGGCGTTTGCATGAAAAATGGCTAAGGACTCAAAGCATAAAACATAGCTTAAGACGACTTCCAGCCTTCCTTTTTTTCTTTTCACAAACTGACTATTAAGCAGTCGGCTCACCGCCTTCTATCCAACTTGCTAAAAACTCTAAAACGGCTAAGTACTTGCCTTCCCAAAGTAGCCAAGCATTCAATCCAACGGCAGTCCGCAGAGCGGCTGTCCGACTGGCAAGACAGGCAACTAAGGGAAAGCAGCAAAGGAAAAGGCCAAAAGAGCAATGAGCAAGAAAAGATAGAATTTGGATAAATATTTACATAACATAGGCCCTTGGCCGAATCTTCCAGCAGAAGTTCAAAATACACCCCGCGGGTGGAATTGTGCGAATTAACAAGTTCTTCAAGACTACTAAAGTAGGTAAAATAAAGATAAGGCGGCAGCTTAGGAAGCGGCAGACGGATTCGGAGGGTCGGAGGAGGCGGCAGCGTCAGGCGTTGGGGCGGACGGCCGGGCAGTCTCCGCTTGATCGCCTCCGGCGGCAGTCGGCTCGGTCGCACGCGGCTCGTTGCTGGAGGCGCGGTCGAGCTGAGGCTGGCCGTCTGTCCCGTCTTGTGGTGCCTCCGTCTCGCCTCCGTCCTCCACCTCACCTTCCTCCTCAACGCTGGAGCCGATCACCTCCGCCAAGTCCTCGCCGTAGTCTGGGTTCATCCCAAACCACTCCGGCGGTACCTCCTCGCCGTCTTCAGACCGCTCGGGGACGAAGATGCCGGTGTCGGTGTACTCAGCGATCGCCGCGGCACGCTTGATGAGGGCGTCTTCCGCGGCTGCCAGCTCTGCCTGGGCCTCTGACCGAAGTGTGGCCAGTCGGTCTAGGTCCAGCCCCGGATACCACACCTTGACGAACTCCAAGGCCCGGCGCGCTCCAGCTCGGGCAGAGGAACCCTTCCAGGCCTCAAGACGACCAGCCGCGACCTCCAGCCAGTCGGTGGTCTGACTAGGGGTGCGCGGAGCCTGCATGTCGGGCCACGGGGCAGCAATCGCCTGGGCGCCGACACGCTAAAGCCGGTGCAGCATCCGGTGAGTCGGCCGAAGGCGAGCCTCGATGCTCAGGATATGCTCATTAAGGGTTTGGGGGGCGTGGGCGGCAATCTCTGCGCCCTCCGCCCTCTGACCTTCACGGTCAGCCTCGATGGCTTGGATGGTGGCCTACGTATGCCCAGGGAAGAAGTCTTCCAAGACGGAAAAAACGAAGAAGCAAGTCAAAAATCAGGAGTCGGCACGACTTATAATCAGCAGCTCGAAAAAAAGTAAAGAAACTCACCATCAACAATGTCTTCAATCTCATGGAAGCCGGAGGCCAGCATTGCCTCCTTATCAGTCTAGGAGGAGCGCTCGCTCGCAAACTCGGCCAGGAGGGCGGCTTCCGCCTCTTCTGCCTCCTTCTGCATCTTCATAAGCAGCTCCCTCTGCTCTGCCAATTGTGTGGCCAGCAGATCACGCTCCGTGGTGAGCTTGCTGCACTCCTCCCCCTTGGCGCGCAACGCGGAGTTGGCTTCGCTCAGCTGCTGT
This sequence comes from Triticum urartu, assembly GCF_056163025.1. NCBI lineage: Eukaryota > Viridiplantae > Streptophyta > Magnoliopsida > Poales > Poaceae > Triticum > Triticum urartu. The sequence continues at coordinate 352,996,396 of NC_141878.1, read as the reverse complement.
CGAAGAACAGCGTTGGCTTCTGAAGAGAAGGAAGAAAGAAGGCGTTAAGTAATCAATAAAGAAGGTCGCCGGGGAGATCCGGCCCCGACTGCTCAGCAGTCGGCCCGAATCGGGGACTACAGCCTGCGGGTGCGCCAGCGCGCCCCTGCAAAGAAGAAAAAAGACTCACTCCGGCTCTCCGACAGGTTGGCGGTCCACTTGCCCAGCTCTTCAATGTTGCGGTTGAAGGCAGTGACACGGAGTTTGTGATAGTCCTACGACAAATATTTCAGACAAAAGTAAGAACCCGGAACTCACCAATTGGAGTTCCGGGCCGCCTGCTCAGCAGCCGGCCAAAAACTCGGGGACTACACCCAGTGGGTGCGCTGGCGTGCCCCCACAGAGAGGAACAAGAAAACAAGGACCAAGGAGAAAGCATACCCGGACAGCTGCCCGTGATGCCAGGTACGCCTTGGTGCAGTTCTGGATGGCGTCGCCCTCAGCTCGAAGCTTCGTTTGGACGTCCGGAAGCGCCTAGTTCAGCGGCCCCATGCCGCCTCCTCGCACCCACCCAACGGGCGCGGCGCTCATCGCTTTGGTGTCTGGGATCGCCGAGCTGGCGGTGCCGGTCTCCAGCGGGCGTGGCGCCGAAGTCGCCTTCTCAAGACGATGGCGCGTTGACGAGCCAACTTGGAGGAGTAGCCTCGCCACGGCCTCGTCTTCAGTCGGCAGCACTGGAGGGTCCGCTGGCTGTTCGCCTTGCGCGCTCCCAGACGGCGGCGGAGGCGGCGGTGGAATGATCACGTCCGGCATGGAGGAGTCGCGGCATTCCCTCTCCATGACGGGGTTCTTACCGCCGGCTTCCCCAGTCTGCCCCGTGAACTCCGGAGGCGGTGGCGCAGAGTTCAGCGGGGTGACGAACACCGCCGATTGGCGGTGCGCGGCCTCCTCAGTCTGCCGCTTCGTCGCGGCGACGGCTTCGGCCTCCGCCAGTTTCTTCTTGGCGGAGGCCTCTGCCTTATCGGCCTCCACCTTCTCCAGGCGGGCGGCCTCTTCCTCGTTGCGCTTCTCTTGCGCATTCCGCTCCGTCGCCTCCCGGAGGACGGCAGCGGGGTCAATCCGCCGAGTGGTGCCGGACGTCTCTGCTGACCCCATGACGGAGGCGGCGACAACCCTCTCAAGAGTGAGGGGAGCCCTGAAGCAAGGGGAGCAAGTAAAAGACTCAGACAAAAGCTACAAAGAAAGAATAAAGCATTAAGACGAGATACTCACGCGGAGACCAGTGGCAGCTTCTTTACTTCCTTGCGGAAGCGGATGGCCTTCGCGGCCGCCTCGTCCCGCTTGGTCGCCGTAGCCGAACTCTTGGGCTTCTTCGGCCGACTGCCGAACAAGGTCGGCACGGCTCTACATTTTTCCCACCGCCTGGAGCACTCGGCGCGGTAGAAGAGCCCGCGCCGGGATGACTGGCTCCTAGCCGGTGGCGGGGGGCGACCTCCTCCTCATCATCATGCCAGTCCTCTAGACTGGCCCTCAGCCGCGGGCCGCCTCCTCCCTCGGCGTCGTCTTCCAAAGCCATTGCCCCCAGATCAGGGTCGTTGACGTCGCTCTCCGCCTGGTCGGCGAGGAACTCGCAGACCGGCCCCGTGGTGCCGGCTGGTGGATGGAGGAGCGGATTCTGGCCAAAGCCGACTGGTCAGGTCGCACAGAACAAACTCGGCAAGAAAGAACACAATTCAAAGAAAGAAAAGGCAACTCACTATGGGTGGGGGGTTGGCGCGGGAATACGACTCCTTGCCGAACCGCCAGTCCTCCAGGAGCTTGCTGTCCGAGAGGTAGTTCACCATGTAGGCCACCTCCTCATGAGGCATGTCCTTGGTGCACATCCGACTCGGGTCACGGCGCCCGCTCATTTGGCATATCATGTGGGGGCGGCCTTGGAGCAGGAGAACTCGGCGTGCCACGAAGGCGGCCAGCAGGTCTGGACCAGTCAGGCCCTCCGACTGCGTCAGCACTCGGAGTCGTGCGATGGCGCCGGCCCCCGCAAGCGTCAGCGACTTGGCCCGGAACTACCAGTTGGGCAGTCTCCCAGCCGGCGGGCCAGCTTCGAAAGCCGGCAGGTTGACCCAATCGCCCCCCGTGAAGACGCTCTTCATGTAGAAGTACGATCGCGGCCACATCTTCACTGACTTTATCAGCTTGATAGCGGGGAAGGGGTTGTCGGCCCCCGACCTCCGCACGGCGATGAATGCGTCGCACTGAGCCGGCACGCCTGCAGCCTGAGTGCCGAGTTTGGAGTAGAAGAACTCACCCCAGAGCTCGAGGGTGGGGAGCACTCCGAGGAAGCCTTCGCACAAGGCCACGAATGCGGACAGCAGCACCACCTTGTTGGCATGAGGTGGTGCGGCTGGAGGCCGTAGAACTCCAGGAAGGAGTGGTAGAAGCTACTCGCTGGCAGCCCCAATCTGCGCAGGCAGTGCGAGCGCAAGACAACCCGCTCGCCCTCCTCCAGCGCCGGAGAGATCTCCCCCCTGGGCGCAAGGCGTACCCGCACGTAATCTTCGCCGGGAAGCCGACGAGTCTTGCGGGGGAACTCGATGTGGTTATCGTGGACTTCTGAGCCATCTCAGGTGCCGGAATGCACCGAGGGAGGCGCGGCGGCAGAAGAAGAACTCATCGTGAGCGGATCGCCGCGGCGTTCGGCAAAGCTTGGGCACGCGGCGGTGTGAGGAGAAGGAGAACATGAAGAAGAGCAAGGAGTAGCGTGGAGAAGGGGCGCGCGTGCTCCGCCGTGCCCCCTCCTTCCCCTACTTATAGCCTCATGGACTGCGAAGCCGAGGGGGCAGTCGTGGGATTTACTGCGCCCACGGCCCCATGACCCCCACGTTTCCACGACAAAGTTATTGCGCGCAGTAACTCCACAGGAATCCCAACCGTCCGCCTGGGCCACAGCGGATCCGCTCGGGCACCGAGGCACGGTAGTGGCGGGCCCCGCCTACGGGCCTGTCCCTTCACGCGCGTAGGCTGGCAGACTGGCCCGGCCGCGTGTTATCACGTGACAGGCCCGGAACGGGCGGCGGCCTGGAGGCTTAGCTAGCACGCTACTTGGATCCCGCCGCAACGTTCGAAATATTGTGCGAGTCAAAGTTGGGCGAGTCCGACTCCTTCTAGCCGGCCTGGCAGAAGTCAAGCAAGATCCATGTCTCGGGCACCCAGAAAGAGAAACTTCTGAGGCTCCTCGGCCGATCATCCATGACGCCTCATCAGCTTTAGGGACTACTGTCGGAGTAATGGGCCACGGGTAGGCTAACCCGAGTCCCAGAACCTTTCAAGACATCGGGGCAGGCTGCGCCCCTCGAGACCCCAGGACAAAGAGCCGCCTTCTGAGGAGTCGGCGGCAAGGCCACCGACTAGCCACTCGCGGCCGAGTCCCAGGGACGACTTCAGGACAAACCGACTCCTAACTGACGACTTCCCAAGAAGCCGGCCTTGGGGAGTCGGCCCGCGACTCCAGCAAAACCCCATGTCCTCATCAAGAGGGACAGTACAGGGGAGTGGCTACAGTGAAGACTGCTCCCACCCCTTTCCAAAGGCAAGCATGGTCACAGTACACCGTACCCGCAGAGATCTCCGTGTGGCGTGGCACTGTTGCCATGCTGGCCCTGACATCAGCACCGGTGGACCGAATCCTGCGCCCACGATGGCTTGTCTGTATGACCTTTTGGCGGCGGGTCCCACCGGCCAGCGAGATCCCAGAAGACGGCAAGTGCGCCACAAGTCAGACCCGTCGGGAGTTGGCCCCCGAGAGTCGGCCAGCTCCTCCCCCGGGGCCCACGCGCCATTAACCAGATGTGATGGAGAGTGGCAATAGTGATCGCCCGCCAGGCGGCGGGGCCGTTGCCACGACTCCATGACGAAGCCCGCGTCATTAGAAGCACGACTACAGTAATCAGCAGCCGGCAAGACCCGCCCACGGCGGACGCGGCCTGTCGGCTCTATACTGAGCCAGACGGCGGGGCCCACCAGTCGGTGGGCCACAGGAGTCGGCTGATAAGACGGCGGCCAGAGAGACTGGCGGCTGGGCCCGCGTCCAGCCAGATTACCATTGTACCCCTGGGGGGTAGGCCTATATAAGCCCCCAGGGCAGCCATGCAGAGGGTTGGAATCCATTAGTACTAGACCAGTTCATATAGGAAGGAGGAAGCTAGCCTTGCCTTCTCCTACCTCTAGGAAACAGCTCAAGGAGAAATCATGTAAACACTTTGCCATAGTGATCATGCGGAGACCCTGCAGAGCAGCAGTAGGGGTATTATCTCCCCGGAGAGCCCTGAAGCTGGGTAAGATTCGCCAGCGTGCATGTCTTCGCCTCATCCCGTTTCCAGGCACCGGCGACGTTCTACTTGCCCCCACCATGATAAGCCATCCTTTGGCATATGTCACACCCAACCCCCGACAATATGCTAGGCTCGTCAAGTTTAACCCGAGTATTCTGCATGTGCAAAACTGGCTTGCACCCGTTGAATGTGAACGTAGAGCTTATCACACCCAATCATCACGTGGTGTCTCGGCATGACGAGCTGTAGCAACGGCGCATACTTAGGGAGAATACTTATACCTTGAAATTTAGTGAGGGATCATTGAGGGAGTCCTGGACTAAGGGTCCTCGGGCGTCCAGCCTGTTGGACATGGGCCAGACTATTGGGCCATGAATATACAAGATAGAAGACTTTCTCCCGTGTCCGGATAGGACTCTCCATTGTGTGGATGGCAAGCTAGGTGGCCGGATGTACTATTTCCTTTCTATGTAACCGACTTTGTACAACCCTAGTCCCCTCTGGTGTCTATATAAACCGGACGGTTTATGTAGTGGCCGGATTTCCGGTACATAAATTCCCAGCAAACGACAATTATGTCACCACCAGCCACAGGATTACTGTTGCTCGTGGATATTTCCTTGATACAGAATTCCAAGCAATTACAAGGATTTGAGTACAAGACCTCAAAGGTCCAATGAATATAACAAGGATCTCTAGTGTTGGATGACGAAAGCGACTCGTGGATCTCCAATGTTGATGGGACTCCATTCCCTCAGGAACACCTGACCTGGATAATTCCTATCTCGCGTGGCTGCTATCTTGGAGTTCTAGGTTGTGGGGGTGTCTCCGTAGTGCTCCTCTCTGATTCATGATCTGGCCAAGAAAATAGCCAGGGACAAGCCAGTGAGTACGTTTGAATGTACTCACAAACATCAAGAACAAAAGATATACCGGATGCATATGCTCATGATGAATTAAATTACTTGCAAGTGCTGACTGAGAATTAAAGCATGGCATGACAAATATTCATATGGTGCGGAAGGATAAATAAGTCATGTTATTAATAAATCAAAGAAATGAAACGGAACATCGGGCGTTGGACCTCCCGAAGAATTCCAAGAGAAATGCCAAATTCTAAAAGAGAATTGGCCGAGACAAGACCGTTCGAGAACTCAAGCGACGCCACGAGAGGTCTTGAAAAGAAATGCCAAACGGGTGTCTAAGAGCGACGCCTCGAGAGGTCCTGAAAATAAATGCCACAGTTGAGTGTCTGAGCGACGCCTCATAAAGGGCTTATAAGAAATTAACATGAGTATCCAGGTGGACTAGCCATCCCAAGTGATATTCAGAAAAGAAAAGAAAACAAAACGAGTATCCCGAGTAGTCTAGCCATCCCAAGAGATACTCACAATTGCACATAAGAGGAAAAGGTTAGTCCACAACAATATTCATGTCAACAATAATATTCATAGTGGCACCAGTAGTGACAATAATTATCCTACAGAACGAACCATGGTCAATTTAATTATTTCCTCCAAAGACTGACACTAAGACCGACACTTGACCAACCCATACTATAGTCCATAACCATGGACACGGCTATTCAAATAGATATAACTCTACAGAGGGTGTACTTTTACCCACAAGTAAAGGATTTCTTTAGTCAACCCCGAGACGTTGACTAATTCCGATTACGGTCTTTGGGATGAAAACACACCTGACCCGCACATACCAGTTTTAATCCATCAAGCCAGGGATCACCCAAAACAATGATAAAGTAAAACTCTAAGTGGGAAGGCCTCACGCAACAGCCTCCAACAGCATGAACATTCAGCTTCAGTCCCAGATCGGCCATTCATGCCCCGGACCAAGTGACATGACTACTGGGGCCAATAGTATCATTCCCTATAGCCTCTTTGTACGGTGTGTGTGCAGGAAAGGGGTTATCAACTTACTGGACCATACCCTACCTTTGGCAGGGACATGTGGTAGCACGAATCAAGTATGGGAGTTACCGGAACAAGACTCGATCTACGGTCAACTCAAGAGGTTTAAGTTTCCCCGCAGTGGTTAGCATAATGCAATTCCTTGGTAGTACCCAATAGGGTCACCACCTGGTATGTCTCAACATACCCTCACTGATCATTCTCGTCACAACGAGATTTCATTCTCACGGTCACTTTTCTCGTGACTGATTCTTCCTGCAAATTAGCCTGGACCAACACAGGCATATACGGTACATGAAAATCACCATACTCACTCATACTTCATGTTTAAATGGAGATAGAATATCATCAAGGGGGAATCATGCATTTATGACCAATACTATGCAAATTTCATATGAGTTGAACATATTCATAATACAATTCTACATGCAAACAAACAACTATGCAATCACCATATCATGTGTTCAAGATGCTTGCCTTGACCATGCAGAAAGATTAGGTGCACTCCCGAACTTTGAAAATTATATCTCCCTTCCATTAGCTATTTTCAAAATAGTATAATTACCACATAAATCCAACACAATGCTAAAAAGTTGTTTGGAAACTTGTGAAATAAATACTAAAATAAACTAGATGAAATTTGAGAAATAACAGAAAAAATAATCAAGTCATATGGAGTTCATGTGATTTTCCTATGGATTTACTAAGCTGGAATAATCAAGGAAATGGACTATTTTTTAGATCCAGCAAAAACCAGGCCCAGGAAAAATGTTCAACCTATCTTGATAAATAGAGCATGAATTTAGAAGTAGGTAGAAATTTGAATCAATGAATTTTGATGTGAAATGGTCTTCTAATAGGAACGTCTGCTCTAACAATTCCCTCCTCATCTACCAAGGATGTTGTGGAATTATTTGAAATCCACTGGAAAAGAAAATATGAAAGAGCAAAGATGTACCCTGGCCATCGTTTAGCCTTCTGGCGTTACTGGGCCGAGCCTAGTCGTTCGGCCGCATGGGAGGCTGACGACGTTGAAGACGTACTCACGCTAATACGCTTTTCCAGTGCGAAGGCGGTTCCACGGGAGTCCGTCTCCACTTACGGATAAGTCGGCGGGTGTCGAGTCACTGATGGTGGGCCCTCCTCGCCCACTAGTTAGTTTTGACTAGTCGCCGCACGAGCCTCCCTCTCCGACAGAGCAGAGGTGGGGCTTCGGTGAGGCTCGCCGGCGAATGGCTGCACCCCTCGGGGATCTGAGCACGTGGGTCTGCTTAGCAGGTCAAGGCGAACCCGTGGGTACCCTCCTTTGTCTCCAGAGTGGACGGAGTCGCCGGCAGCGAGCTTCCCATTAGACGGTGGTGTCGGGTGAGATGGGGCCTTTGCCTATGGTGGCTCCCGAGCCAAATTGAGTGTGTGGGTGGACTAGCGGGAGTACTAGGAGGCTACTGGTGGAAAGAATGGAGTGGGGAAGGCCCTAGTGGCGTCAAAACCAACACGGCAGTGGCGGTGGCCGAAGCTACCGGAATCAGAGCAGACGACCTCCTCTGGTCGTGTTGCTGCTACGGGAGGGTAGTGAGGGAGAGTGGTGGTGATGGGCTGAGAGGGCTCTAGGAAAGCTTAAATAGGCGGGGGGAGCATTACCGCGGTTTCCAGAGGATGGACACGGTGGCGGCGGCCATTCAAGACAAACGTGTGGGCGTTGGCGAGGTAGGCATGGCCGGTGTGTCTCTTGTGAGGCCAGTGAGCTACGGATGAGCTCGAGCCGCTGGCATTTAAGCGAAAGGGGCTCGGACGGAGACGTGGCAAAGGCGTACTCGTCGGGCGGTGGTCTTGGTCCTTGTGGACGGCGGTGGACGGCGCTAGGGGCCAAGCGGAGGTGTCGGCGAGGCTCTATCTGGTTGGGCTGATCCAGCGGAGGATCAGGTTGAGAAGGAGAGGCGGCTGAGCGGTGGCAGCAGCTCGGTGTCGACGCGTGCAAAACACGTGCTCTGGACATGCTCTGGACATGCACATAGCATGCTCGACAAAATGTCTCGATGGTCTACGGTGCTCTAATGGAGTTGATATTTCACAGGATGATGACTCCCAGTGTGGCAAAGATGATGGACATGTTGTTTTGGCCACATGATCAAGTGTCCGGTGTGGGTTAGAGAGTTGCCAATTTTCTGTCATGACCATAAGGTGCTCGACAGAATGCTAGAGCTAGCTAGCAGACTTTGTTGGATTTGAAACTTGGCAGGATGGAGTCTCTTTAGATGATAGAGTTGATAATGGAGTTATTTTGGCAAGATGAGAAACTTGCTAGTGCAAGTTTTAGTAGAATTCAGTTCTAGACAGAAACTTCGGAGGAGGTTTTGGTGGACTTCAAAGATGCAAATAGAGCTGATCTCCTGGAGTTAAGGTTTTGGTTGGAAGGACTAGAAGATGGAAGAGTTTCTGAATTAATGGAGCTAGGAAGATTAGAGTTGCAGTTGTAACTTAAAAATGGGACATAATTGAAAAGAGGATGTTTCACTCAAAATTTTCAAAACACATAGTTAGGTTTTTGCAAAAAAAAGTGATTTATAGGCATCACCTGACCTCTCATAATTTTTGTGGGATTTTAAAAGAATTATTTAAAATATTTGTAGAGCAACAGAAGCATTTCAAGTATTTGAAAATGCTTTAAAAGGATTATTTGTGGAAAATTTTATTATGAAAACATTTCCTACTGTTATTTATGATATAAATAGAATGATTTACAGAACAAACAAGGACCACAACATTCTACAAAAATAATCTTCTATGGAGGGAAGAGTTTTGTAAAACAGAAAAAGGAAAAAAGCTCTGAAATTAACAAATGACCTGGTATAATTCAAAATTTTATTTCTGGCCAAATTCTACTTAACGAAAATATGATTAAATTCTTTTGGGTGTTACAAACTCTAACCTCCTTAAGAAAAATCTTGTCCTCTAGATTTGTTAGGGTGGTCACCAGAATTTCGTCTCTCACTCCGAAGGGATACTACTCAACTATTTGTCTAGCTCGCATAATTTAAACGCAGTTACAGTGAGGGTACTGATAATTGGTGCAACTACAGTGAGGCACTGGTGCTGTGGATTTAACTCTACAGCTAGGGCAACTAAGGGTTTGCTATTTAGAGCTACGACAAATTTGGAAAAAGTATAATTTCAAATTCCAAATTTTGCTTGTCGTACTCCAGTGCACAGTGCTCTCTCCTACTGACAGGTGGACCCAGGGCCCACTATCATCCCCTTCTTCTTCCTCCAGCTCTCCTCTTTCTTCTCTCTCGTGTGCGTTTTCATGCACTTTCTCAGTCTGCGGCGCCTAGCACGTAGGGCATCTAGGGTCATACTATGGTAGTGCGTGGCATGCTTGCTGCCGATGCAGCGTCCACTCACCTCGTGGGCCAGCACCTTGTCGGCACTGCTCGCGGAATCACCTTTGAACACCGGCGATCGCGCGGTGAGTGGAGCTAGTGGACTTTGCTCACCGTGCACCGAGCTCGAGCTATAAAAACGACCGCGATCTCTCTCTTCTCTTCTTCACACTTGGCCTGCTTCGTCTTCCTCCTTCTTCTAGTTGCAGGAGCTCGAGACGACGGCTAATGGAGGATGTGGCTCCGGATCTAGTCATGATTCTCCTGGTCGGAATGCTGGCGGTGTTAGTTGGCTTCTCGCTACTCCTGTGTGCGGTGATTCTAGATGATCGTTGTGATGCTGCTGCTCGAGTGGTGGCTCTTCGTTGCTATGGTGGATATGAGGATTAGTGATCTGTGTTGGGTGCGAGTGGCTGCTAGCGTGTGTGGCGGTAGGTTTTGCAAAAAAAATAAAACCCACATGTTTTTTATGTGTGGAAAAACCGTGATGCGGTGTTGGTGATCTGGCGAACAAGTTGTATGATTATGTGTGAAGGGTGTGTGGTCTTTGCACTTAGTGAATGTGGTGAAGTGAGTGTGGCTGTAAGCCAGGTGTTGCTGTGGTGCAGGAATTAACTCGGTGTTGAGAAAAAAATTGTTGTGGTGGTCCTTAATAAAATCTCAACCCAAGATTTGTTAAGGGTGAAAAAAATTGATTAGAAACCACGGCAGCAAAATCACTATGATTGTCAGTTAGGGTGATAGGTTGGGCACTGACTTCTGAATGGTGTCGGCTGGCCCCTGCATGCAGTCAGATAGGACGGGAGTGACTATGGGCACCGACGGATGTGGATAGTGTGGAAATCTTGGGATAGAGACCAGGGTAAGATAGGATTAGCCAATGGTCAGCCTGGCTCTGATACCAAGGTTGTAGGGGCCGGATTTCTGGGACATAAATTCCCAGCAAACGACCCTTATGTCACCACCAGCCCCAGGATTACTGTTGCTGGTGGATATTTCCTTGATACGGAATTCCAAGCAATTACAAGGATTTGAGTACAAGACCTCAAAGGTCCAATGAATATAACAAGGATCTCTAGTGGTGGATGACGGAAGCGACTCGTGGATCTCCAACATTGATGGGACTCCATTCCCTCAGGAACAGCTAACCCGGATAACTCATATCTCGTGTGGCTGCTGTCTCCAAATTCTAGGTTGTGGGGGTGTCTCCGGAGTGCTCCTCTCTGAGTCATGATCTGGCCAAGACAATAGCCAGGGACAAGCCAGTGAGTACATTTGAATGTACTCACAAACATCAAGAACAAAAGATATACCAGATGCATATGCTCATGATGAATTAAATTACATGCATGTGCTGACTAAGAATTAAAGCATGGCATGACAAATATTCATACGGTTTGGAAGGATAAATAATTCATGTTATTAATAAATCAAAGAAATGAAACGGAACGTCGGGCGTTTGACCACCCGAAGAATTCCAAGAGAAATGCCAAACGGGTGTCTAAAAGAGAATCGGGCGAGACAGGACCGTCCGAGAACTCAAGCGACGCCATGAGAGGTCTTGAAAAGAAATGCCAAACGGGTGTCTAAGAGCGATAGCTCGAGAGGTCTTGAAAATAAATGCCACAGTAGGGTTTCTGAGAGGCGCCTCATAAAGGGCTTATAAGAAATTAACATGAGTATCCAGGTGGAGTAGCCACCCCAAGTGATACTTAGAAAAGAAAAGAAAAGAAAAGAAAACGAGTATCCCGGGTAATCTAGCCATCCCAAGAGATACTCACAGTTGCACATAAGAGGAAAAGGTTTGTCCACAACAATATTCATATTAACAATAATATTCATAGTGGCACCGATAGTGACAATAATTATCCTGTAGAACAAACCATGATCAATTTAATTATCTCCTGCAAAGACTGACACTAAGACCGACAGTTGACCAACCCAGACTGTAGTCCATAACCATGGACACGGCTATTCAAATAGATATAACTCTGCAGAGGGTGTACTCTTTACCCACAAGTAAAGGATTTCTTTAGTCAACCCCGAGACATTGACTAATTCCGATTACGGTCCTTGGGATGAAAACACACCTGACCCGCACATACCAGTTTTACTCCATCAAACCAGGGATCACCCAAAACAATGATAAAGTAAAACTCTAAGTGGGAAGGCCTCATGCAACGGCCTCCAACAGCATGAGCATTCAGCTTCGGTCCCAGACCGGCCATCCATGCCCCCAGACCAAGTGACATGACTGCTAGGGCCAATAGTATCATTCCCTATGGCCTCTCTGTACGGTGTGTGCAGGAAAGGGGTTATCAACTTACTGGACCATACCCTACCTTTGGCAGGGACATGCGGTAGCACGAATCAAGTATGGGAGTTACGGGAACAAGACTCGATCTACGGTCAACTAAGGAGGTTTAAGTTTCCCTGTAGTGGTTAGCACAATGCAATTCCTTGGTAGTACCCGACAGGGTCACCACCTGGTATGTCTCAACATACCCTCACTGATACTCACTCATACTTCATGTTTAAATGGAGATAGAATATCATCAAGGGGAAATCATGCATGTTTGACCAATACTATGCAAATTTCATATGAGTTGAACATATTCATAATACAATTCTACATGCAAACAAACAACTATGCAATCACCATATCATGTGTTCAGGATGCTTGCCTTGAGCATGCAGAAAGATTAGGTGCACTCCAAAACTTTGAAAATTATATATCCCCTCCATTTCCTATTTTCAAAATATTATAATTATCACATAAATCCAACATAGTGCTAAAAAGTTGTTTGGAAACTTGTGAAATAAATACTAAAATAAACTAGATGAAATTTGAGAAATAACAAAAAAATAATCAAGTCATTTGGAGTTCATATGATTTTCCTATGGATTTACTAAGCTGGAATAATCAAGGAAATGAACTATTTAGTAGATCCAGCAAAAACAAGACCTAGGAAAAATGTTCGACCTATCTTGATAAATAGAGCATGAATTTAGAAGTAGGTAGAAATTTGAATCAACAAATTTTGATATCAAATGGATTTTGTGGAATAAGTTGAAATCCGCTGGGAAAGAAAATATGAAAGAAGAAAGATGTACCATGGGCATCGTTTAGCCGTCTGGCGTTACTGGGCCGAGCCCAGTCGTTCGGCCGCACGGGAGGCTCGCAACGTTGAAGACGTACTCACGCTAATACGCCTTTCCCAGTGCGAAGGCGGTTCCACGGGAGTCCGTCTCCACTTACGGACGAGTCGGCGGGCGTCGAGTCACCGACGGTGGGCCCGCCTGGCCCACTGGTCAGGTTTGACCAGTCGCCGCGCGCGCCTCTCTCTCTGACAGAACAGAGGTGGGGCTCCGGTGTGGCTCACCGGTGAACGGCGGCACCCCTCGGGGATCTAAGCATGTGGGTGTGATCAGTAGGTCAAGGCGAACCCATCGGTACCCTCCTTGGTCTCGAGAGTGGACGTAGTCACCGACTGTGAGCTTCCTAGCGAACGGTGGCGTTTGGTGAGATGGGGCCTTTGCCTATGGCGGCTCCCGAGCCTAATTGAGTGCGTGGGTGGACTAGCGGGAGCACTAGGAGGCTACTGGTGGAAAGAACGGATTGGGGAAGGCCCTGGTGGCGTCAGAACCAACACGGCAGTGGCAGCGGCCAAAGCTACCGGAATCGGAGAAGACGACCTCCTCTGGTTGTGTTGCTGCTATGGGAGGGTGGTGAGGGAGAGGGAGAGTGGTGGTGATGGGCTGAGAGGGCTCGGGGAAAGCTTAAATAGGCGGGGGAGAGCGGTGCCGCAGCTTCCAGAGGATGGACACGGCGACGGCTACCATTCAAGGCGAACGTGTGGGCGTTGGCGAGGTAGGCGTGGCCGGTGTGTTGCTTGTGAGGCCGGTGAGCTGCGGATGAGCTCGAGCCCCTAGCATTTAAGCGAAAGGGGCTCAGACGGAGATGTGGCGAAGGCGTACACGTCGGGCGACGGTCCTGGTCATCGTGGACGTCGGTGGACAACGCTAGGGGCCAAGCGGAGGTGTCGGCGAGGCTCTATCTGGTCGGGATGATCTAGCGGAGGATCAGGTGAGAAGGGGAGGCGGCTGAGCGGTTGCAGCAGCTCGGTGTCGACGCGTGCAAAACGCGCGCTCTCGACACGCTCTGGACATGCACTTGGCATGCTCGACAAAATGTCTCGCTGGTCTACGGTGCTCTAATGGAGTTGATATTTGACAGGATGATGACTCCCAGTGTGGCAAAGGTGATGGACATGTTGTTTTGGCCACATGACCAAGTGTCCAGTGTGGGTTAGAGAGTTGCCAATTTTCTGTCATGACCATAAATTGCTCGACAAAATGCTAGAGCTAGTTAGGAGACTTTGTTGGATTTGAAACTTGGCAGGATGGAGTCTCTTTAGATGATAGAGTTGATAGTGGAGTTATTTTGGCAAGATGAGAAACTTGCTAGTGCAAGTTTTAGCACAATCTAGTTCTGGACAGAAACTTCAAAGGAGGTTTTGGTGGACTTCAAAGATGCAAATAGAGCTGATCTCCTGGAGTTAAGGTTTTGGTTGGAAGGACTAGAAGATGGAAGAGTTTCAGAACTAATGGAGCTAGGAAGATTAGGGTTGCAGTTGTAACCATAGCGGCCCCAAGAATGGAAACGGGAATGGAGCAGGCAGTAACCAGAACCGCTCTAACCCAGCTACACCCGCCAAGAAGGATCAAAGTCACATTACCTGTTTCAAGTGCGGGAAGACTGGGCACTACGCCAATTATTGTCCGGAATTGAAGAAGGAAATGGCAATGGAAGCGCTGGGAAGAAGCCCAACTCTTTCAACAGGGGACAAGTGAACCACGTGAACATGGAGGAGGATGAAGAGAAGCCAGGTGTGGTTATCGGTAAGTTTTTAGTTAAGTCATTTACCGCTCTCATTCTTTTTGATACTGGTGCATCGCATTCATACATTTCAAGGGTATTTGTGGACAAGTTTATGTTACCCACCTTAGCCCTTAGGAAACCCTTGCTAGTGAGCTCACCCGGTGCAGAGTATATGGCCAGCCGATGGTGCGATCGGATACCCTTAACCATTGGTAGCCATGTTTTCCCCTTAGACCTAGTAATGTTGGAGTCACAAGGATTGGATGTGATACTAGGAATGGATTTGTTATCGAAGTATGGAGGAAACATTGACTATGCTAGCAGATCAATTCTACTCACCACCGCGGAGGGTAAAAGGATCAAGTATGTATCTAGGCATGCGCCTAGGAGGACTCAAGTAAATTCTCTCTCAAGAGTTGTTCAGGAGGAAGTGTCGGTAGTGAAGGATTACCCCGATGTATTTCCAGAGGAGTTACTTGGCATGCAGCCAGATCGAGATATTGAGTTTTTGATAGAGTTAACGCCAGGCACCGAACCAATATTGAAGAGACCATACCGGATGCCCGCAAATGATCTGGAAGTTATGAAGAAGCAGATTAAGGAGTTGTTGGAGAAAGGTTACATCCGACGAAGTTCATCACCATGGGGAGCACCAGTGCCCTTGGTTGAGAAGAAGGATGGATCATTAAGAATGGTTGTTGATTATCGTGCGTTGAATGAAGTGACGATCAAGAACAAGTACCCAATGCCGATGATAAATGATTTGTTTGACCAGCTGCAAGGAGCTAAAGTGTTTTTGAAGATCGATTTGCAATCAGGATATCACCGGCTGAAGATTCGAGAAAAGGATATACCAAAGACAGCGTTCACCAGATGGTACGGGTTATATGAGTATACGGTTATGTCATTTGGACTGACTAACGCCCCTTCCTATTTCATGAGTATGATGAACAAGGTGTTCATGGAGTTCTTGGATAAGTTTTTAGTGGTGTTCATTGATGATATCTTGGTATACACGAAGAATGAAGAGGAACACAAGGAGCATTTGCGTTTAGTTCTTGAGAAGCTCAGGGAACATCAGTTATATGCCAAGTTCAGCAAATGTGAGTTTTGGTTGAAGGAAGTTGGATTTCTTGGACAATATCAGGAGAAGGTATAGCAGTGGATCCTACCAAGGTTCAGTCAGTCACCGAGTGGTTGGCACCCACCTTAGTTGGAGAGATCAGCGGTTTTCTTGGACTCACAGGATACTATCGGAGATTTATTGAGAATTTCTCCAAGATTGTGAAGCCTATGACGGCATTGCTGAAGAAGGACACCAAGTTCCATTGGACTGAAGAATGTGAAGCAAGTTTCCAGGAGTTGAAGAAACGTTAGACTACAGCCCCAGTGTTGATTCTGCCAGATATACGCAAGGATTTCCAAGTGCATTGCGACGCCTCTCGCTTAGGACTTGGTGAGTACTTATGGAAGACGGAAGGGTTGTTTCATATGCCTCACGTCAACTTCGACCACATGAGTTAAATTATGCTACGCATGATTTGGAGTTAGCAGCCGTAGTGCATGCGCTCAAGACCTGGAGACATTTTCTTATTGGAAACTGTTGTGATGTGTACACGGATCACAAGAGTTTGAAGTACATTTTCACACAGAAGGAGTTAAATCTCAGGCAAGGGATATGGTTGGAGCTCATCAAGGATTACGATATGAAGTTGCACTATCATCCAGGCAAGGCCAATATCATAGCAGACGCCTTAAACCGGAAGAGTTATGCCAATACCTTAGTAACAGGAGGTTTGCCAAAGGAGTTAGCAGAAGATCTCAGGGGGCTTCGTTTGGAGATAGTTCCTAGAGGTTTTGTTGTAGCATTCGAGGTTCAGTCAACATTGTTGGAAAAGATTAGAGAAGCTTAGAAAGATGACAAAGAAATTGCTGAAATAAAGGAGAAGATGAGTGAAGGAAAAGCCAAAGGTTTTCATGAGGACGAGCACGACGCCTTGTGGTTCATGGACCGTGTTTATGTGCCAAACAATGCAGAGATCAGGAAGTTGATACTTCAGGAAGCCCATGACTCTCCATACTCGATACACCCCAAAAACACCAAGATCTATTTGGATTTGAAGGAGCATTTCTGGTGGACTGGAATGAAGAAGGATATTGCCGAGTATGTAGCCGTATGTGATGTATGTCAGAGAGTGAAGGCAGAACATCATAAGCCCGCAGGATGACTGTAGCCTATGTCGATACCCGAATGGAAGTGGGATAAGCTTGGCATGGATTTTATCACCAGATTATCCAGGACCCAATCGGGATATGATTCTATCTGGGTAGTAGCGGATCGCTTGACCAAAGTAGCTCACTTTATCCCAGTGAAAACCACCTATACCAGTGCGAAGTTGGCCAAGATATACATAACCAGGATCGTATGTTTGCATGGAGTTCCGAGGACCAGCGTATCAGATAGAGGAACGCAGTTTACTTCAAAGTTTTGGCATCAGCTGCACCAGACTTTGGGTACCAGGCTAGAGGTCAGTACAGCTTTTCAACCGCAAACAGATGGACAGACCGAGAGAGTCAATCAAATTCTAGAGGACATGTTGAGAGCCTGTGCGGTAGACTATGGATCTAGTTGGGATGATAATTTGCCCTATGTGGAGTTCTCATACAACAACAACCACCAGGCCAGTTTGAAGATGGCACCGTTCGAAGCCCTTTATGGAAAAAGATGCCGAACACCGTTGATGTGGGATGAAGTTGGAGACCACCGATTGTTTGGACCGGATTTGATTTAAGAGTATGAAGAGAAGGTTAAGCTGATTCGAGACAGGCTGAAGGTAGCTCAATCCCGCCCGAAGAGTTACGCAGACTCGAAACGCAAGGAGGTAGCCTATCAAATCAGGGACAGAGCATATCTGCGAGTGTCACCTCTGCGAGGAGTTAAATGTTTTGGAGTTAAGGGAAAGTTAGCCCCGAGATTTTTGGGACCATACCGTGTTTTGGAACGCATGGGAGAGGTTGCCTACAAGTTGGAGCTACCCACAGGACTATCAGGAGTTCATGATGTGTTTCACGTTTCCCAGTTGAAGAAGTGCCATGCAGAGATGGCAGATATTCCAATGAGAGATACAGTGCCCCTGGAAGCAATTCAGTTGGGTAGTGATTTGACATATGAGGAGAAACCTGTCAAAATTCTCGAGTTTGCCAGCTGAGTTACTCACAGCAAGGTTATCAAGTTTTGCAAAGTTCAGTGGAGCCACCATACCGAGGAGGAAGCCACCTAGGAAAGAGAGGATGATCTACACAAGGACCACCCACACCTATTTTCTAGCCAACCCGAATTTCGAGGGCGAGATTCATATTAAGGGGCGTAGGTTTGTAACATCCCAAATTTCCAATTTGGAATTTTATACGTAGGTCATTCATGCATATCATATTTTATTGCATTTCGTGTTGCGATCCTAGAAATTCTAAGCAACTCAAGGACCCACAGAGAGAGTTGGGGATTTCACCGTTTTCATATTTGAATTTTGTCAAATATCGAAACAAGGATCATTTTGGTTTTAATAACTTTTCTCTCCAAAAATATTTCATATTAAAAATATATGAGAGGAGATAATATGACTTCTCCAAAATAAATGAAATATCGGAGGAAAAATACTAAAATCAAATAACAAGTTTTATTTGGATTTTATCGCTATTTTATTTGAATTAGGAAAAATATGCATTTTTCAAAGTTGCATTAGAGGCCCAAATAAATGTTCACTTTGTCGAGAATATTTTTAGAGGACCGTGAAAATTTATTTTGGGATTTTTGGAGTCCGTTTAGTATTTCTTTCGTTAGTTTTTCTGCGCCAGGATTTTATTAAAAAAAAGGTAACCGACTTACCGGGCCGTGTCCGGCTAGGACACTTAGCCCAGCCAACTTTAAATGTCAAGGCCCGCGACCCCGAGAGCCCAAGCCGCGCCACGCCCCGCCGAACCCTAGCGCCGCCAGCGCCGCGCGCCGCCGCCCGCCTCCCGTCGCCGTCCCGCCGTCGTCGCCGACCTCGCCAGAGATAGCCGCCGCCGTTGCCGCCGTTCATCGGTTTTCTCAGAAAAAACCGTATGGTTTTCTTTCTAGATCTCGTTTTTTATATAGATCGGTTCGTCCGGTTTTCCATCAGTTTATTGATTTAGCGGACGTTCGTTCATATGTTCGTTTTAACGAACGTTGTTCATCCGTTAGCCGGAGACAGCGAATGTCCATTCGTTAGCCTGTTCGTCAGTTTTTCTTTTTCTAGGGTTTTTCCGCGATTATTTTCGATCGCGATTTCTCTCCTGATCTTCATGTTAGTTTATCTTTTCGCTCGTTTATCCAAATCAGGTGAAACAAGCACCTAGATCTTCGTCTCGAAGCCCTCTTTCTGTTTAACCAACTTGAACAGGATTTTGACACAGTAAAATTTCACTTTAGCCCAGATTAATAATCGGATCTTGTTTCTTTCGCAGTTTGAGTTTCGTTGCTTGGTTTGATTTGATTCTTTTTGCAAACCGGAGTTCTTTAGTTGAAATTTCTGGTTAGATCTTCTTATTTGAGTTTTACCTGTGCATCTTTGCTTGATTGCTTATGTATGTTATTGCGTGTTTGCGATAGAACACCCGGAGTGCGAAGCGTGCTACTACGAGTCACTAGGTTTTGCGGATCGTCAGCAAGGCAAGTACACATTGATCATACTCTTTCATACCCAGGTTTTATGCATTAGTTACAATCCTCAAACTCTGCATGATTAGGTTGTGATTAACATGTGGGTATTGGGAAGTAGTTGATGAGGTAGAACCTATTACCTGTTTCATTATCAAAACCTTGGGAGTTACTTCTACGTTATGCTTATGATGCTATGCTATGCTAGTAGATGTGGATTGGGTTTGAGTGTACCCATGACAGATGTGAGTTTGTTAAATTAATGGTTCAATTCTAAGGTGGCAACTTTAATACACATCTAGGTGGATTGTTGGTTTTGGGCACCTGGGGTTATACCAGTGTTGTCCTAGGAGATCCCGGGGTTATACCATGTGATCCTCCTATGGTCTGCCACCCAGGCTCAAGGGGATCATAAGATTATTCATCATAGAAACTTCTGTGTGCTGCAACAAGCTATTATGGGCTCTAGCATAGTGGAGTAAGTTGCATGACCTCTTCCAGTGGTAGGCTAGCAGATGTAGGGGATGTAGGTTGGTACTGTCTACCCAGGATTAGAGTTAATGCTTCTGAAAAACAGTGTCTCGGTCATACGTTTCTCAAACACCATGTAGTGCGAGAAATCCAACGGAGGAGATCGAGTCTTGTGGGGAAAAGTGCACAAACCTCTGCAGAGTGTACAAACTAATCATGGTTAGCCGTTTCCTCGGTTATGGCCAACTTGAATATCTGGTTCTTGGATTATCATATGGATCTCATCACTCTAAATTAATCTGATGGGTTGATTATTACTTTTAATTGGGATTGAGATGGGGGTACCATTCTCAATGTTTCAACTACCATGATAGTTAAATAAAATATATTCCTTTGTTGTAGGGAAAAATTGGCTTTTCGCAAAAATATTATAACCATAGAGCCTCTACCAGCCAAATATGCATGTAGTGATAGCATTTATCTGTTCATTGCTCTATTGTGTTATATTGCAAGCATATTCCATGTGCTGACCCGTTTTTGGGCTGCAACATATCATGTTGCAGACTTTTCAGACGATGAGTAAGATGCCGTAGGTCGTTTGTCATGCACTCAGCTATGTTGTTGGAGTTGATGGACTCACTTTATCTTCCAAGCCTTCCGCTGTTATCATTTTTAGATGGCCTTATGCCATATTTATTGTAATAAGTTCTCTTTTGTGACATTCTATGTAATAAGTGTGTGATTGCTACTCTGTTATAAATCCTTCTAGTACTGTGTGTGTCAGCATTACCGATCCAGGGATGACACTGAACACAAAGACTTGACCGTCTGAGGTCGGGTCGCTACAAGTGCTTTCTTGGGGCAGGAAAGATGAGAACTAGGGTGCTGGAGCTCGAAAGTGGGTAGGCGGGAAGAGAGAAGGCGTGGGTGGAAGAGATGAATCCTTATCTTATTATAAAGGCAGTGAATATCAAACGCCCCCCCCCACTCGCCATGAAACTCGCCTATTCCCCAGGGGCCGTGCGGGCGGCACGGTTGGATTACCCATACCCGTATTGATGAGAATCCCGCAATAAGGGGACATGATCGCTGCTTTGATGAGACGTGCCAATAAAGCCACATCACGAAATATGGAACGGTAGGCCAAGAAATGGTTCGAAATTATAACCAGGTAGGGACATGATGTCACATTACAAAACGTTGTCAGCAGATGGGACTCGTGAAATATTATACTCTCTACGGTGGTGTGTGGTACTTGTTTTGCAGATTCGGACACGTTCGTTGTTCGAAGACTGTGTCGGAGTATTCGGAGAAGGAACCCGCCTTGCAATGCCGAAGACAATCTGCGCGCCAGACACCTCGTCATTGAAGCCAGGTTCAGGGGCTACTAAGGGAGTCCTGGACTAAGGGGACCTCGGGCGTCCGGCCTGTTGGACATGGGCCAGACTATTGGGCCATGAAGATACAAGATAGAAGACTTTCTCCCGTGTCTGGATAGGACTCTCCTTTGCGTGGATGGAAAGCTAGGCGGCCGGATGTACTATTTCCTTTCTATGTAACCGACTTTATAAAACCCTAGTCCCCTCTGGTGTCTATATAAACCGGAGGGTTTATTTCATAGGGACAATCATAATCAGACAGGCTAGACTTCTAGGGTTTTAGCCATTACGATCTCGTGGTAGATCAACTCTTGTAACCCCCATACTCATCAATATTAATCTAGCAGGACGTAGGATTTTACCTCCATCGAGAGGGTCTGAACCTGGGTAAACATTGTGTTCCTTGTCTCCTGTTACCATCAACCTCAGATGCACAGTTCGGGACCCCCTACCCGAGATCCTCCGGTTTTGACACCGACAATCATCTTATAATGCTACCACCATACTAAGAAAAATAAGACGCATAAAAGATAAACATCACATGCAATCAAAATGTGTGACATGATATGGCCATCATCATCTTGTGCCTTTGATCTCCATCTCCAAAGCAACATCATGATCTGCATCATCACCGGTTGACGCCTTGGTCTTCATCGTAGCGTCGTTGCCGTCTCGCCAACTATTGCTTCTACGACTATTGCTACCGCTTAGTGATAAAGTAAAGCAATTACATGGCGATTGCATTTCATACAATAAAGCAAAAACCATAAGGCTCCTGCCAGTTGCCGATAACTTCTACAAAACATGATCATCTCATACAACAATATATATCTCATCACGTCTTGATCATATCACATCACAACATGCCCTGTGAAAACAAGTTAGACGTCCTCTACTTTGTTGTTGCAAGTTTTACGTGGCTGCTACGGGCTTCTAGCAAGAACCGTTCTTACCTACGCATCAAAACCACAATGATTTTTCATCAAGTGTGTTTTTTAACCTTCAACAAGGACTGGCCGTAGTCAAAATCGATTACATTAAAGTTGGAGAAACAGACACCCACCAGCCACCTGTGTGCAAACCACGTCGGTAGAACCGGTCTCATGAACGTGGTCATGTAATGTTGGTTCGGGCCGCTTCATCCAACAGTACCACCGAATCAAAGTAAGATGTTGGTGGTAAGTAGTATGACTATTATCGCCCACAACTCTTTGTGTTCTACTCGTGCATATCATCTACGCATAAACCTGGCTCTGATACCACTGTTGGGGAATGTAGCATGCAATTTCAAAAATTTCCTACGATCACACGAGATCTATCTAGGATATGCATAGAAACGAGAGGAGGAGAGTGTGTCCACGTACCCTTGTAGACCGAAAGCGGAAGCGTTAGGTTAACGTGGTTGATGTAGTCGAACATCTTCACGATCCAACCATCCAAGTACCGAACGTACGGCACCTCCGTGTTCAGCACACGTTCAGCTCGATGATGTCCCTAGAACTCTTGATCCAGTAGAGGGTCGAGGGAGAGTTCTGACAGCACGATGGCGTGGTGACGGTGATGTTGATGTGATCCACGTAGGGCTTTGCCTAAGCACTACGATGCTATGAGCGGAGGAGTAAACTATGGAGGGGGCACCACACACGGCTAAGAGAACAACTATTGTGCCTTTGGGATGCCCCCTCCCCACGTATATAAAGGAGGGGAGGGGAGGCCAGCCGGCTCCCCCCTTCCTTCCAACGGAGAGGGGAAAGGGGAAAGAGGAGGAGAGGGAGAAGGAAAGGGGGGGCCCCACCCCTTGTCCAATTCGGATTGGGATTGGGGGGGCGCCACCTCCTGTGGCTGCCTCCTCCTCTCCACTATGGCCCATTAGGCCCATTAACTTTCACGGGGGTTCCGATAGCCTCCCGGTACTCCGGTAAATCCCCAAACCTCTTCGAAACCATTCCGCTGTCCGTATACAACCTTCCGATATATGAATCTTTACCTCTCGACCATTTCAAGACTCCTCATCATGTTTGTGATCTCATCAGAGACTCCGAAAAAACTTCGGTCACCAAAACACATAACTCATAATACAAATCATCATCGAACGTTAAGCGTGCGGACCCAATGGGTTCGAGAACTATGTAGACATGACATAGACACATCTCTGGTCAATAACCAATAGCGGAACCTGGATTCTCATATTGGTTCCTACATATTCTCCAAAGATCTTTATCGGTCAAAGCGCATAACAACATACGTTATTCCCTTTATCATCGGTATGTTACTTGCCCGATATTAGATCGTCGGTATCATCATACCTAGTTCAATCTCGTTACTGGCAAGTCTCTTTACTTGTTCTGTAATACATCATCCCGCAACTCACTCATTAGTCACATTGCTTGCAAGGCTTATAGTGATGTGCATTATCGAGAGGGCCAAGAGATACCTCTCCGATACTCGGAGTGACGAATCCTAATCTTGATCTCTGCCAACTCAACAAACACCTCCGGAGACACCTGGATCATCTTTATAATCACCCAGTTATGTTGTGACATTTGATAGCACAAAGTGATCCTCCAGTATTCGGGAGTTGCATAATCTCATAGTCACAGGAATATGTATAAGTCATGAAGAAAGCAATAGCAATAAAACTAAATGATCATTATGCTAAGATAATGGATGGGTCTTGTCCATCACATCATTCTCTAATGATGTGATCCCATTCATCAAATGACAACACATGTTTATGGTCAGGAAACTTAACCATTTTTTATTAATGAGCTAGTCAAGTAGAGGCATACTAGGGACACTCTGTTTTGTCTATGTATTCACACATGAACTAAGTTTCCAGTTAATACAATTCTAGCATGAATAATAAACATTTATCATGATATAAGGAAATATAAATAACAACTTTATTATTGCCTCTAGCGTATATTTCCTTCAGTGCTAACGTCGTCCGAGCAGAGCCTGGAGCGCGAGCGGCTGGAGGTGCTAGACAACCAGGGGGCTGCTGCTCAAGCTTCTCCAGCTCAACGCGTGCAAAAGGCCAATGCCTCCCTGGCCTCCAAGGGAGCTACGATCCAGACGTAGGCCGACGAGAAGATTGTGAACGCCCGCCGAGAGCTCATCAAGGAGCACTGCAAGAAGTTAAAGTTTTAGGAAACCCACTTCTGTGATCGACACGGGGAGTTAAGGGGCGAGATAGACAAACATCAAGAAGGAGTTGACTGAGGAGGACGATCAGCAAAAAGCCACACAAGGAGCCCAAGGAGCCCAAACCAATAGCAGGTGGGAAGTGTCGGCGTACTGGGAACCAGGGTACCCAGACTTGCATGTCTGCGGCCCACGTCGCGTCCCTGGTACAGCCCGGTAGGGCCCAGCTGATCGACCGTCTGCTCAAGACCCTTGCAAGGGGGCCAGCCCTCGCGAGGAGAATGACCAAGACCCCCTCAGGGAGCGGCCTCACCTAGGCTGCTCTGGAAGGGGCGACCAAGACCTCTCCCTAGAGTGGCCTCAGCTAGGATGCTTCTGGAAGGCGGAGATCTCAAGGCAAGGGCCGCCTCAGGAGGAGGCAGTGACACAAGCCATGACGAACTGTGCCGGCGGGCGCCAGCGGGTGCAGTTTCCATATCGGTGCAAAGGAGACCACACAGGCGCAGGTTCCTGAGGGGCGATACAAAGGATTCCCCTTTGGTGCAACAAGACCGAAGACCGCAAGGACGGCAGGAAGGATGTCATCGCCGAGCCCACCACCGCATCATCGCCTGCCCTCTTTGCAGGCGAAGACCACCTTTTGTCAGGATAGGAGCATCCTTGTGTTCCCGCTCAAATGGCCGTTGTGGGATTCCCTTCCCGCCTAAACATTTCGGGGGAAGAGGACCCTGGTCGCCTATATAAGTAGCTAGGGTTCCATCATAGAGGGGGATCGACCATTTGAGACTTAGACTAGAAAAGGAGCAAGAACATCCACCTCCTCACCCTTCTTGAACTCGCCTCCTGAGCTCAGGAAACCACTGTACTTGTTCATACTCGAGCCCTCATGAGGCCAATACACTAAAGCAATACGTAGGGTTTTACACCGCAAGGTGGCCTGAACCTTGGTAAACTCTTGTGTGCTCTACTTGTTTGCTTGCTTGCATCCCATTCCCACCACCAGGAGAAGAATGTGGCGCTAGGTAGACGTGTAGTGGGAGAGATCTTCATCACGCCCCTGTGTTCGAATCTTAAGGGTTTTGCGGAGCCCGAAATCCGACATTTGGCGCGCCAGGTAGGGGGCTTGTCGAAATCTCGCTTCTCCGACGACCTCGCTCCGCTCTTCTCCGTCGACCTCGTTTCACCGCCATGATGGACACTCGCCGAGCACGCGCCGCCCGCTGTGCTGCCTACATCACTCAGACGGCACCCGCGGGTAACGGCGCACCGCTCCGCCCCAACTCACCGGTCGCCAACGCGGCCACGGACCCATCCGTTCACGAGTAGCAGGACTCGTTGCTGCCGCTATCAGTGCGATGCGAAGGCCGCACGGCGACCCCGTCATCTTCGCCGGCCGCGGCGTCGTCCTCGCTGGTCCGTCGCGGGCTGGTCTACCAGCAGCCTGCGCTACTGATGGCGCGGGAGCTCCTATGCTACCGTCCGACGGACGACCTCTACGATGAGTGGCTCCACCGCATCACCGAGCTCGTCAACGCCGCCGGAGAGGCGCCCGCACCGACCCATTTCTCTCGCCCTCCGTCGTCCATGGCAGGGAACGAGGACCACGGTGCTCCGCCCCCACCTCCACCGTGCGGCGCCGGCCAGGGGCTCGGGCGCGAAGCTCCACTGCGTGAACAGCCCCGCAGGGCCACCACGCGCGATGAGGAGAGCTCCCAGGTGGTCCCGTGCCCCCAGGCAGAAGCGCGCGTGCTCCCCGCTCAGCAGCACCAGAACCGCGCCCCACAGGAGGTGGTGGCGCCCGCAACCCGAGATCTAGCACCGCGGGCGCAGGGGCACCAGCAATCATGAGTGTGGCTGGATGCCGCGCCCTAGCTCCTGAGCTACGGCGCCTCGTCTGGCCCGGCAAGTTCAAGCCAGATCTATCTCCGTGTTACGACGGCACCGCCGACCCGGCGGAGTTCCTCCAGCTCTACGAGCTCAGCATAGAGGCGTCGAACGGCACCGAGCATGTCATGGAGAATTGGTTCCTCATGGCCCCCAAGGACGGTGCATGCTCCTGGCTCCTGAACCTTCCTCCAGGATCCATCTCCTCCTGGGAGGAGCTTCGCGAGCGCTACATCGCCAACTTCCAAGGTACCCGCGATCGAGCTCCGGCGGCTGCAGACCTGTGCCGCATGAAGCAGCAGCCTGGGGAGACCCTGCAGAAATACATCCAACGCTTCAACACCGTGCGCCTCAAGATCCCCAGGGTCTCCGACGAGGCCATCATCTTGCCGTTCTCTGATGGTGTCCGTGACATCAGGATGAAGGAGGAACTTTCCATCCACGAGGACTTGTGCACGGCCCTCGAGATGTTCAATCTCGCGGCGGAGTGCGCCAGGGCAGAGGAAGGCTGCCTCTCCGTCATGGAACTGCCTGAGGCGGAGGCCGACGACAAGAAGACCAAGGCCAAGGAAGCAAAGTGCAAGGGACCAGCCGTGCTGGCCGTGGAGCCAGAAGTGAAGCGCGGTTGTGGCTACAGCGACCCTCCAAGAGATAACCGTCCATACTGCCTCTTCCATGATGTCCATAGCCATAACACTAACGACTGCCAAGAGCTCAGGGCGATGCGCGGCGGGCACGTCGGGCAGCGCCCTGACCGTGACAACCGTGGCTACGGCCGCGGAGGAGGCCATGGCAGAGGACGCTGGGACGGCAGGAACTCGCGCCAAGGATGACGTGATCAGCCTCATGAAGACCATTGGTAGGAGCAGCCTCGTGACACCCCCTGGAGTGACCAGCCTCGTGAGGGTCGTCCTCAGGGCAATGCGGGCCTGCCTCCGCTGCCGCCACCGCCAAGAAGGAACGACGACAACTGCCAGGGAGACGAAGCGGGGGGCTTCCAGGAGACATGCGGGGTCGCGTGCATCCTAGGAGGAGCCCACGCTCCGACTTCTCACCGCATCTTCAACCAGTTCGCTCATGAGGTGAACGCGGCGCTCCCCAGGCCCGACGCCGTGCGCAACCTCAGGTGGGCCAAGCATATCATCGCCTTCGACCCCAAGGATCAGGTCAGATGCACTGCCGCGCCGGGAACTCTCCCGATGCTCTGCACCCCGACCATGAGTAACGTCCGCGTGACCAAGACCCTCATCGACGGTGGGGCAGGGCTCAACGTCCTCTCCATCCAGATCTTCGAGATTCTTCAAGTACCCTATGATCAGCTGCACCCGACCAAGCCATTTTACGGAGTCATAGATGGCTCCACCCTCCCGATGGGGCAGGTCCGCCTCCCCGTCACCTTCGGCGACCGCGACAACTACCACACCGAGCTCATCGACTTCGACGTCGCCAACATCAACCTCCCGTACAACGCCATCCTAGGGTACCCGGCCCTCTCTAAGTTTATGGTGGCGACCCATCATGGCGGAGTCATCATGATCGCCTGCGACGAGAAGGAAGTAGCATGTACTCTGGAGCGCGCCTACCAGACTGCAGCGATCGAAAGCTCCGACGGAGACGGAGCCGTCTTCACCATGATGGCCACCCCTACGAAGAAGAAGCAAATGCCCGACTCTCAGGCCTCGGGGGCTCCTGGTGGAACTACTTCAAGCTCTGCGCCTGCTGACGAGGCGCCCTTCGCCCTTGCATAGGGAGGCGTGCCTGGTGCCCTTCTCAGGACAGGCTCGGGGGCTCCCCTTAGGGGGGCCCTGGACCTGGTCGTGAGGGAGGTGCCTGGGCACCACCCGCGGGCACACCCCGCCATGCGTCGTCATGAGCCTAGCGTGAGCCTCATAACGCTGGGGGCTCAGGACACTATCGACCAAGCAACCAAGGAACCTTACCCACCTACTCAAAACCCAAGCAACCAGTTTCGCGTCTACATCAACATCCCGAGCCTCAACAGGGCTGCCGCCCAGGGCCTCTTTCGGCCGATGGCGGTTGGCTGGAGCAGGGCCTTCCCCTCTAGCCTCCGCAACGCGGCCGCCACATACCAGCACTTCGTACAACAGGCCGCGGGGGCCTAGGAGGCTCAGCGGCAGGCGGTCCTGATGGAGCAGGACCAGGACCCCCATGACCGCTGAGGGCCTTCGGAGACCCTGGGCCTTGGGAGCTCGGCTCCCCTCAGGAACAACCTGCAAGGCTCGCGTCTCCAGCTACCCCAACTCCTCTTCAGCGGCAAGTACCAGGTGATGTCTTAGGTATTTCGTCGAGGGCGCCCCTCGAGCTGCATCATCCTCGAGCTGCTGGGGGCTTACCCCCCATAGCTGTCTCTTTTTGCGCATCAATCAGAACTGGTTGCTTCCTTCTGCATTGTCTATATGGTTGGCACCCTCACCGCCACTAAGGTCATGAGCCCTTGTGAGCCCTCCGCGACCGCCCCATGATTAAGGACTGGCACGGCGTCTGTGCTTGGGTCCATCCCTGCAGCATCGCTAAACCCAAGGGCTGAGCTCTGTCTCGCGAGCCATTCCCGTGATGTCACCTCCCGTGGTCCTTGGTGCCTTTTTCTCGCATGGGCTAATCGTTGGTGGGTAAGTAGGGGCCCGTGGCAGGTGCCTCGCTCCTGTGGGAACCGCGCGCCGGTTGTTTATCTTTTGGAATATAGCATGAGAAGACTGGGCACGGCGTCTGTGCTCGGGTCCGTCCCTGCAGCGTCGATAAATCCAGCGGCTGAGCTCTGTCTTACGGGTCGGTCCCGACGTCACCTCCTGGGGTCGTTGGTGCTGCGGCCTTCTCATATAATGCCCTCTGGAGATGCATTCGGCACAGGTCTAGGCAACCCATCTCTTTTCACGTTTTGCAGAAGAAGACTTAGGCACAACCCGCCTTAGGCGCAACCCGCCTCAGGGTAGGGTCTTGTGAGTGATGCGTAAGCTCGCGAGAACTTCCTTAGAGTCGTTCAGCTCGGCCTGAGGAGGGCCCATATACACCCTGGTTGTCCCGCCGTGCAAGCCACGTGCCCGGACGGGCTGTACACGCGCGGGAGTCTCTCCCGGTGGGAGGCTCCCCTCCCATGATCCAGTGGAAGTGCTTAGCTCCGCGCTAGCAAGACTGAGGAGCGGTTGTGCCCACGAACCAGTGGAAGCACCAAGCTCCGCGCTGGCCGATACGACCGAGGAGCGGTTATGCCCACACTCCG
The DNA here is from genome assembly GCF_056163025.1 of Triticum urartu. Classification (NCBI taxonomy): domain Eukaryota; kingdom Viridiplantae; phylum Streptophyta; class Magnoliopsida; order Poales; family Poaceae; genus Triticum; species Triticum urartu. Next base: position 352,967,099 of record NC_141878.1, on the reverse strand, counting down.
CGCAAGTGTGGTAGCTCTATGCTCCGCGCTAGTTATAAACAACTGAGGGCGGCCCCTAGTGGTCACACCAACCTCAGGGAGCTTTTGAGCTCACGACACTCACAGCTTCTCCTTGGAAGGGTATCGCGAGGGGGTCTAGGCACGGGGGCTATGCTCAGGTCACGCCTGGCAGACGCCACCCTACCAGGTGCTCAGACACCTGGCTTTCTCGCACCCCCATCCTAGGCGAAGGCTCGTGAGCAAGGTATGGTGCTCGTACTCCCTCATGAGAGCCGTTCGTACATCAAGGGGGACCCCTGGGCATCACGACCCAGGGGCCACACTAGTCACGTAGCCCCTCACTCCTTGGGCCTGGTGCTCAACGGCGGTCGAGGTATGCGCGGGGCTAGGCCCTGCCGATGCAGAACCCAAACGGGTCGCTTGAACGTCAAGGGGGGCCCCTGGGCATCGCGACCCAGGGGCCTCACTAGTCACGTAGCCCCTTTTACTTGAGCCTGCCCTAGTGACCCGGAGGGCTCAATGGCGATCGAGGTATGCGCGGGGTTGGGCCCTGCCGACGCAGAGCACTTAAGCAAACATGAATGGAAGCAAGCACGGAAATCATAGAATTCAAAGCCTAGCTATTACAATAAGCTCCAATTCATCAAATTCAAACAAGTCTCACGCCTCCTCGAGGCACTCGCATTCTCCTCAGCGGGAACAGGTCAGGCATCGCCGGACGCGTCGGCATCAGCTTCCGCCTCTTCAGACGCATCAGCAGCAGCCGGAAGGAACGCCTCCACCAGCTCTTTGACCTTCTCCGCCACACACTCAGCAGCCGCGCCCTCCAGGCTCATAGCCAGCGGCTGGGATAGTGTGGCTAGGTCGAAGCTGGGGTCACGAAGGAAGAAATGGCCGCACCTGCGCCAAGGCAGAGGTAAGAAGCGACCGGCCCTCGGTATCAGCTAACTGACCGATTGCAGATGCCACGTCGCCCAGGGCCTTCACGAGTGTAGCTAGGAGCCTGGTGGCGCCATCCTCCGGGGTGGCCAGCGGCTCTTTGAACCCCTCCCCGTAGGCGATCCGCAGCAGCCTGCGGGCCTCGAGCTCAAAGGCGGCGAGGGCCTCACGGCTTACCGTCGCCGTCTTCTCCGAGGCTGTGAGGCGTCCTCCCTGGCCTTTAGCTCATCCTCGCGCTTGGCTTGGGACGCCTTGGCTTCCTCGGCCTCTGTCTTCAGCTTCTCCAGGCTCGCGCGGTCGGCGAGCTGCTCCTCCTGCAACCGCGATGTCTCGGCCTTCTCGCCCTGGAGCTCCTTCTCCAACCTCTTAAGCTCCAGGGCGTGCTTCGTGCTCTCCTCATGAAGGGCCTTAAGCTCGTCCTCCGCCTCCTGACGACGCTTCTCGGAGGACGCTGCCTGGGCTTCCGCGGTCTCCCGCACCTATGCAGCCGAGGCAGCCTCCTCCCGACCCTCGGCGGTGGCCGCCGAAGCTTGACTCCAGGTGGCCTGCATGGACTCCTCCGCTTGCAGCCACCCCGAGAGCAGACCCAGGTGGGCTTCCACCGCTCGGTCATCACCGTCCCGAAAGACAGCGCGGAGCTGGTTCAGCACAGCGAAGGCCGCCTCCAAGGCCTCGGGACCAGACCTCACCTGCTGACGAGGGGACGCCACCACGATCGCCTGCTTGGCTGAGGGCTCGGGGGCTCTTACCGGATTCTGGGCTGTTCACCTCCGGTCCTTGACCACGGCATCACGATCTGGCATGCCAGCGATGGCCGAAGCCTACCTATAAACTGGGTCTCGCAGGCGTGGGGAACTAAGCTACCGCAGGGACGGAAGAGAAGGAAGGTCTTGCTTTAACAAAAGATCTCATGAGGAACCCGGGTTTATGACGCTCGTTCGACAGCAAACAAAGGTTGCAAACATTTACACACCCTCGGGGGGGCGTTCATGGTTGCCTCGCAGGGACCAAGCAAAATAAAACCACCTCCGGAGGGGTGACGCCTGAGCTCCTTCAGCAGCGACGACGGTCGGAGGACGCCACATCCCTCCGGCGGCGAGGGCGGCGGCTCATAGCTCTCGTCAGAGCTTGAGGCTGTCGCAGGAGAAGCGGAGCTACTACCAGGGGAGTCGGGGGCGGAGCCAATGGCGAGCACTTCGCCCAAGGCCTCGGCGCCTAGGCAGCACTGAAAATTGTCGTCGGCAAGCCCCTCCTCTTCGCTGCACGCTCGTCGCTGGCCATCCTCCCCGAAGACTTTGAAGGTCAGTGAAGCCAACCCATCCAGCCTGAAGTGAAGAATGTGTCTCCCGGCAGGGGCGCACGTGCGGCGCACCACGCCCCAACCCCAGGTCATGTAGACCTGGCCGGAGGAAATCACCTCCACGTCGGCGTACGAATGGGGGAGATGGCACCCATCATGCTGAAGCTGCATCGTCACTCGTCTGTGGACCGGAAGCACCTCCCTCAGACACGGGGGGAGGAGGATCCAAGTGTGTGGGGGAGCTCATGCCCACACGATGAACTCACGGACGTCATCCTCAGCATGGGGCAGCAGCGAGAGGCGTGGCGTCACTCGCCGCACCGGGAGGTCACCTGCGCCGCCCCCATTACCGTCGCCCCCGCCGCGCACGACCGTCGCTGGGGCGGCCGTACGAGGCGGAAGCCCTGGTGGCGCCCGCATACACCACGTGCGAGCATCCACCGGCCTCCGAGGCGCCCTTGGCGAATCACGGCGCCTCTTCTTCGGCGGGAGCTGCTCGGGCTCCACCACCAGGTCCTTCTCCTTCTCTGAGGCGGAATACCTGCGAATCGGTGCCATCAAAAAACCCTCGCCGGAGGAAGAGGAATTGGGGTTTTGTCCTGGAACAGTCAAACGAGCGGGGGTGGCGTTTGGTCCCTCATTTATAGACTGAGAAGGCAAATTGCCAGCCATTCGTGCGCGGGCATGCCGGTTCTGTCGCCGGCGCCAAGGAGTTGTCAATCACACGGTTACCAAGGCTACATGGGGAGTGGAGTCCACACGTCCCATCCAACCGTCACGCGTCGGCCTGGCCCGCAGTCTTTGGGGCCCGTGACGCTTCGTCCTCGCCTAGGCTTCGCCCAGAAGCCAACTCCGCGCGCACCTTGGGCCCGGGGGCTACTATTGGTGTACTGGGAACCAGGGTACCCAGACATGCCTGTCTGCGGCCCACATCGCATCCCTGGTACGGCCCGGTAGGGCCCAGCTAGTCGACTGTCTGCTCAAGACCATCGCAAGGGGGCCAGCCCTCGCGAGGAGAACGACCAAGACCCCCTCGGGGAGCGGCCTCACCTAGGCTGCTCCGGAGGGGCGACCAAGACCTCTCCCTAGAGTGGCCTCGGCTAGGCTGCTTCGGGAAGGCGGAGATCTCAAGGCAAGGGCTGCCTCAGGAGGAGGCAGTGATGCAAGCCATGACGAACCGTGCCAGCGGGCGCCAGCGGGTGCAGTTTCCATATCGGTGCAAAGGAGACCACACAGGCGCAGGTTCCTGAGGGGCGATACAAAGGATTCCCCTTTGGTGCAACAAGACCAAATACCACAAGGACGGAAGGAAGGATATCATCGCCGAGCCCACCACCACGTCATCGCATGCCCTTTTTGCGGGCGAAGACCACCTTTTGTCAGGATAGGAGCGTCCTTGTGTTCCCGCTCAAATGGCCGTTGTGGGATTCCCTTCCTGCCTAAACATTTCGGGGGAAGAGGACCCTGGCCGCCTATATAAGTAGCTAGGGTTCCATCATAGAGGGGGATCGACCATTTGAGACTTAGACTAGAAAAGGAGCAGGAACATCCACCTCCTCACCCTTCTTGAGTTCGCCTCCTGAGCTCAGGAAACCACTGTACTTGTTCATACTCGAGCCCTCGCGAGGCCAATCCACTAAAGTAGGATGTAGGGTTTTACGCTGCAAGGTGGCCTGAACCTGGGTAAACTCTTGTGTGCTCTACTTGTTTGCTTGCTTGCATCCCATTCCAACCACCAGGAGAAGAGTGTGGCGCTAGGTAGACGTGTAGTGGGAGAGATATTCGTCACGCCCCTGTGTTCGAATCTTTAGGGTTTTGCGGAGCCCGAAATCTGACAGGAAGTGTCGCATCCCTCATGGAGCAGGCGATGGACGAAGTGAACCAGGCTCAGGGGTGGCAACACACGCACTCCAAGATGTTCCAAGACCTCGAGCAACAGCCTCGCTATGCCCTGGGATCCGTTTGTAAGGAGGATGTCTCTAGGCCCCTCGTGACCGACGACGCCGGCTACCTCCACTTTTTCACCAAAGTTGTGGAGCGGCTCGAAGGGGGCGCGAAGAAGGTGGGTAAACTCAGTGAAGAGGAAAGCCGCAACCTCCTCGCCTAGGAGTCGACGCGCGTCTTCAGCCATCTCTTTCGCTCCAACCCCTGCTTCGACTTCGAGGCCATGATAGCCCCCGTCCCTGAAGTGATCCGCGATGCCCTTTGGGAATGGGTGGAGGACCACATGGATGCGTTGAGCGCACAATTCATCCTTGACAACAGCAAACACCGGCGGGAGCCGTGGAAAACAAGGGCAACGATGGCGACGATAGCAGTGACGCATCTCCTTAGGTCGCCCTCTTTTCTTACCTGTTGATACTCTGTGACCCCTCGGGGCATGAAGAACATTTTGCTTGAATCCTTAATGATGTATCGAACATTTGTGTTTCTCATGGGGCTTGTTTTTCCTTGACGCTTGCTTTCGTGCTCTATGTCGTTAGGACACAGCCCCCAAGCAAGGATCGACCGTCACTTGTATCCGAGGTCACGATGCCTGAGCAAGGCCATGAAGTTAGAGCGTTAGGGCAAGTGAGTGCTCCTGAGGCAAAATGCTCGGGGCGTGGGTGTTAAGGCATATCTCTCTCGATGTAGTTTTGGTGATTGATGACAACATATTTGCGGACTAACCATGTGCTTTGAGCATTTCAGAGATTCATCCTTTGGCTCGAGACGATTTCTTTCCCCCTCGGAGTGTTTTTCAAGACGGTGTAGCTCTTTCGTTTCTTGTTGGTGGACTAGTTTCGTAGGAGTCACCGTACTATCAAGAGGGGGTCCGCTTTGGTAAGGCTAGGGTGGAATCATCATGTAGTCTTTCGTTTCACACCCTCTGGGCCTTCCCGCGTCGTTGGAGGTTTGATTCCCCACTGTTTGGGCAGTCTTTGGCCCCAGTGGTAGTACCGCGGTGCCCAGCGGTAGTACCGTAGTGCCCAGCGGTAGTATCGCTTGAGGGTCCTCAGCGGCAGTATGGCTGCGGTACCGGGCCACTACCGCCTCGACTCGAGGGGGGCGCTTCTCGTGTCGGGTTGAGCGGCACTTGCAGCGGTAGTAGGTCTGGTAGTACCGCTCGAGAGCGGTAGTACTGCCCTACCACCGCGGCAGTACCACGTTGGGCCAGTCCCTCCTCTTTCTTCAAGCCCTCCCAGGCTAGGCGGTAGTACGCGCGAGGGGGAGTGGTAATACCGCTGGGTCCAGTGGTAGTACCGCTGCCCCCTACGGTAGTACCGCCCTCTGCGGGGCTGTTTTGGGGGTAACGGTTGGATGGGGTCCTTTTGTATAAAAGGGGGTCTGCTTCTTCCTCGTTGACTTACCTCTTCCCCCATAAGCTCCATGAATGCTCCAAGCTCAATTTTTTCTCGATCACTCTCCCTAGCCAATCATACTTGTTGATTTGCTCGGGAGTGGTTGAGAAGGCCCCGATCTACACTTCCACCAAGATATATTTGATTCCACCACCAATCCCTAGCGGATCTTGTTACTGTTGGATGTTTGAGCACCCTAGACGGTTGAGGTCACCACGGAGCCATAGTCCATTGTGGTGAAGCTTCACGGTGTTGTTGGGAGCCTCTGATTGAGTTGTGGAGTTTGCCCCAACCTTGTTTGTAAAGGTCCGGTCGCTGCCTCCAAAGGCACCAATAGTGGAATCACGGCATCTCGCATTGTGTGAGGGCGTGAGGAGAATACGGTGGCCCTAGTGGCTTCTTGGGGAGCATTGTGCATCCACACCGCTCTAACGGAGACGTACTTCCCCTCAAAAGGAAGGAACTTCGGTAACACATCCTCGTCTTCACCAGGTCCACTCTTGGTTATCTCTTACCTTTACTTGTGCAAGTTTATTAGTGTTACTTCTCTTGCTTGCTTGTATGTTCGTTGTCATTGCATCATATAGGTTGCTCACCTAGTTGCACATCTAGACAACCTACTTTGATGCAAAGTTTAATTTGGTAAATAAAAGTTAAAAATTGTTAGTTGCCTATTCACCCCCCCCCCTCTAGTCAATCATATCGGTCCTTTCAGTTGGTATCAGAGCCTAGTCTCTTTACTAAGGACTTTGTCGTCCGAAGAGTATGGTTGATACCGTAGACGGTGTGGAGGAACAGTCCGGTGTGAATCCCATCTCGTCTACGGGCAATGGGGGAACCTCGGTCTCTCGTGAGGAGTTCAATGTGTCCTTGGAGACATTGAAAACCTCCATGACGATCGAGGTTGAAATCATGTTTACTAAATTCATTGAAGGGCTTAAACTATCCACCGCACCGTTGAAAGTGGGTGATGCCACTGACAAGGTGACGGATGCTATCTCTGACAAGGGGAAGCTAGTAGTGAAAAGGCTCCTTCTTCTAGTGGTAAAAATGGCACCAGCATCTTTGCCCATGTGGAACTACCACTTGTTTATGGTGGACCCATTCCTTCCACTCATTTGAATCATGCCGGTCCTCCCCCTAAGATTGTGAAAAATGAGGACTTTGATTCTTCGGTCTATCGCTTTAAGCGTCATTTAAATCATGTGAACACTAATCTCTGGAGAATCATTGAAGAAGGTTTCCATCCACATGATCCAAGCAACTTCACTCCTCCAGAAGCCGCGGATAATCAATTCAATGAAAATGCTCTCTTCATCATTCAAGATGCAATTCCACCCGAAGATCTACCTCATCTTCGGCCCTTCGCCTTGGCCAAAGATGCATGGCTTTGTGTTGTCTCTCTCTACCGGGGAAGCGCAGGCATTCAACGCTCCAACTATGAAGTAGTGCAAGATGAAGCCGATGAGTTTGCAATGAAAGAAGATGAAGAACCTCGTGAGCTTTATCGGAGAGTAACCAAACTCGCGGTCTCACTCCGAGATCATGGGAGCAAGGACACGGATGACAACTGGATCAAGCGCAAATTCCTCAAGGCAATGATGTCATACCACAAGGCCATGTCCTCCATAATTCGTCAAAGGCCGGACTTCCACACTTTGACCTCAAGTGAAGTGTTGGATGAGTTTGTGGCTATGAACATCTTGGACAATACCGCCGACAATGTGGTGCTTCATTCTCAAAGGGCAAAGAAGCCCAACCTTGCAATGAAGGCCAAGGTTTGTGTTCAAGAAGAATAAGAAGAGGAAGAAGAGGAAAGCAACCCCGAAGATACAAAGTATGCCTATCATGAACATATGGCACTTGCTTCAAGGCAATTTTGGAGCAAGAAAAACTCTAGGCCGAACTTTAACAAGAACAACTCAAGTGGCACGAAGAGCAAGCAACGTGTGAGGACTTGTTACAATTGTGGCAATGTGAGTCATTTTGTTGCGGAGTGCCCGTATGAGAAGAGGGAAGACCATGGTGGCAAGCTCATTCGAAAGGAAAAAGCCAAGTCTTTCCCCAACAAGAGCAACTTCACCAAGAAAACCCCTCACAAGGCGTTGGTGGTTCAAGAAGAGTACCATGAGGATGATGATGATGAAGATGGTGAGTCGGTTGCCATGCCTCCGTTGCCATTGCAAAAACTCCACCGAATATCTCTCTTCGACTCACCCAATGAGAACATCACCGCCAAGTGCCTCATGGCTAAAGCCACCAACAAGGTAACCCCCAGTATCAAAGCTACCATCATTAATAACCCTTCCTTGACGGATTGCATTGATGAATGTGAGGGACCTAATGTGGAGGAAAATGAGTTTGAGTCATTTATGGGTAAACTCAAGGGTAAAACCAAGAAGCATTTTGTTGCTCTCTTGGAACAACTTGGTGAAGCCAATGACGTGATCGAAGCTCACGAAGATACTATCCCCAAGATGGAGGGGCATAGTCGTGACTATGCTGATGAGATTTCGGATCTTTACAATGCTCTTGAGGAAGAGTGTGGTCTTCGTTTGCCTCTTGAGGAGTCACACAATGTTGATCATGCTAAGTTAAAGAAAGATTTGGATCATGCTCTCGTTGTTTCTCGTGTGCTAAACTCTGTGAAGGTCAAACTTGGGGTTGATCTTGCTAGACTCAAAGAGGAGTTTGATCTACTTGACAAGGCTCACAAGGTCTTGAAGGGTTCTCCTGCTAGCCTCAAAGAGTCTCATGATCAACTTCAAGTAAAGCTAACCAAGGAGAAAGCCATTTTTCCTCGTATGATGTTAATTGATAATGCAAATGCTACTAACCCATGTTGTGAGCATGTGAACCTTGTTGAGGAGAACGCTAAGCTAAATGTGCAACTTGAGAAGGGTCTTGTGTCTTGCATACAAGGCGAGAAGAACCTCAACGACCTTTTGACCAACCAAAAGGGAGTTGTGGCCAAGGAAGGGATTGGGTATGTGCCCAAGTCCAAGAACAATAACAAGAATGACAAGGCTAAATGACCTCCTCCTCTCAAGCAAACCTTTGTGAAGGAGGGAGAGGGAGCTACTAAGGAGAAGGAGAAGAACTCCGTGAGGGGTAGTGATTCCAAGAAGGGAAACGCTTCCCTTCCTAACAAAGCCGGCAACTTTAACCCTTCTTATGTGTTGTGCCGTGCTAGAGATGGGCATGTTGATGCCAAATTTGTTGGTTCTCCTTATGACTACATTTAATTGTCTATTTGGGTTCCTAAGACCCTTGTTACTAACATAAAAGGACACATTACAAAATGGGTACCTAAAACCAAGCATTGATCTCTTGTAGGTATTTGCTTCCGGTGGGCGATCATGGTTGCTCGATGGTGGAGCTACTAATAATATGACTGGAAGCAAGGACTTGGTGGTGGACGTGCAAAAGATTCCATCCATGCCCACCAACGTCGAGTGGGGTGACGCATCATCTTCTAAGGTATTGGGACTCGGCAAAGTTGTCATTTCTCATGATCTTACGATCGAGAAGGTCATGCTTGTTGAGTCCCTTGCATACAATTTACTTTCCGTTCGTCAACTAGCACTCATGGGCTTGGCCACTTTCTTTGATATTGATACCGTGGCCCTCTTGTGGAGAAAGACTCTTAAAGTAGCCTTTGTTGGGCATGTCGAGAACGGTCTCTATGTGATTAAATTTTCGGAGCAACCCACTAAGACCGCGACATGCCTAATGGCCAAAGTTGACGTGGGATGGCTTTGGCATCGCCATCTCGCCCACGTCAATATGAGATCTTTGCAAAGTCTTCTCAAGGGAGACCATGTCTTTGGACTAATAAATGTTAGTTCAGCCAAAGATCATGCTTGCAGTGCTTGCATCGAAGGAAAGCTACATGAGAAGGCTCACCCTCCCACGACTATCATCTACTCGAAGAGGCCTTTGGAGCTCCTTCATCTGGATCTCTTTGGACCTTCATCCTTTGATAGTCTTGGGGGTAGAAATTATTGCTTGGTGATCGTAGATGACTATTCAAGATACACTTGGGTATATTTCTTCAAGAGGAAGAGTGAGACCCAACAAACCGTCATCGACTTTGCAAATGAAGCTCAACGACAACACAATGCAAAGATCTTGACAATAAGAAGTGACAACGGATTCGAGTTCAAGAACTACACCTTGGATGAGTTTATGAGTGATGAGGGAATCAAGCATCAATATTCTGCACCTTATACCCCTCAACAAAATGGTGTAGCGGAGAGGAAGAACCGGACGTTGATGGATGCGGCAAGGACCATGATGGCGGAGTTCAAGTCTCCTTACAACTTTTGGGCTGAAGCCATCAACACCGCGTGCCATGCATCTAATTGGCTCTACCTCTGCAAAGGCTTGAACAAGACTCCATATGAGAAACTCACCGGTAACAAGCCCAACCTCAAGTACTTCCGAGTGTTCGGGTTTAAGTGTTTCATTCTCAAGAAAGGTGTCCGTTTGTCTAAATTTGAGGCTAGAGCTTATGAGGGCATATTTGTTGGTTATGCTACAAACTCTCATGGTTACCGTGTTCTCAATAAGTCCACGGGACTTATTGAGGAAACGTGTAACGTGGAGTTTGATGAGAATAACGACTCCCAAGTGGAGCAAAGTGGTACTTGTGATGTAGGTGATGAAATTCCTCCCCAAGCCATAAGAAGAATGGGTGTTGGTAATATCCTACCCATTGAGGAACCCCTTGTGGCCGAAGGAGAAGGACAATGTTCTACTCAAGTGGAACCTTCACCAACCCAAGACCCGCACGCTTCCGAAGAACAAAGTGAGGGCCCTCAACCTCAAGACCAAGGGCAAGATCAATCTCAAGATGGTGTTGTAACATCAAGTGATGCCCAAGGTCAAGCTCCCTCCTCCGAGCAAGTTCAAGATCAAGAGCTTCCACGAGATCAAGAACAAGCTCAAGACGATGCTCAAGATGATCAAGTGTCCACTCCTCGTCTCACCCCCGAGGAGGAATTGGAGCGTCGTGCCGCCAAGGTTGCTTCCAAGCTCTTCACCAAGGATCATCTCATGACAAATGTGCTTGGAAGCTTAAGAAAGGGGGTAAGCACTCATAGACAATTAGCAAACTATTGTGAACATCACGCGTGTGTCTCTTGTGTTGAACCCCAAAAGGTCTATGAGGTGCTCGAAGATCCGGATTGGCTCAATGCCATGCATGAAGAACTCAACATCTTCGAGCGCAACAACGTGTGGAGATTGGTGCCAAGGCCAACGGTGAACCACAATGTCATTGGAACCAAGTGGATATTCAAGAACAAGCAAGATGCTCATGGGATTATCATTTGCAACAAGGCTCGTTTGGTAGCACAAGGCTACTCCCAAGTCGAGGGTATCGACTACAGTGAAACCTTTGCTCCCGTTGCTCGTCTTGAATCCATTCGCATGTTGATTGCATATGCTTCTCATCATAACTTTAAGCTACAACAAATGGATGTGAAGAGTGCTTTTCTTAATGGTCCTATTAATGAATTGGTTTATGTCAAGCAACCCCGCGGGTTCGAGGATCCCTACTTTCCCGATCATGTGTATCAACTCGATAAGGCACTCTATGGCCTTAAACAAGCCCCACGTGCGTGGTATGACCACCTTACCGAGTTGTTACAAGACCGTGGTTTTGAAGTTGGGCTAATCGACCCCACTCTTTTTACTAAGAAGGTCAAAGGGGAGTTGTTTGTGTTCCAATTATATGTTGATGATATTATCTTTGTTTCCCCTAACAAAGCTTTCAATGAGGAATTTGCCGCTCTCATGACCTCAAAGTTCGAGATGTCTTCCATGGGAGAGTTGAAGTTCTTTCTCGGGTTCAAAGTGAAGCAGAGGAGAGAAGGAACCTTCATCAACCAAGCCAAATACACTTAAGACATGCTTAAGAGATTCAAGCTAAGTGATGTCAAGCCAGCGTCCACTCCCATGCCCACCAAGTGCCAACTTGACATTGATCCCAATGGTAAAGCGGTAGATCAAAAGGTATATCGCTCCATGATTGGCGCCTTGCTTTACCTTTGTGCATCTAGACCAGATATCATGTTGAGTGTGGGAATTTGTGCATAGTTTCAAGCCGCACCCAAGGAAAGTCACTTTGTGGCGGTCAAGCGAATCTTTCGATATTTGGCTCATACCCCAAACTTTGGCTTATGGTACCCAAGAGGAGCAAACTTCAAGCTTGTAGGTTATTCGGACTCGGATTGGGCGGGAGACAAAGTGGATAGGAAGTCCACTTCCGAAGGGTGCCAATTTCTTCGTTGCTCTTTGGTAAGTTGGTCTTCCAAGAAGCAAAGTTGTGTGTCTCTCTCGTCCACGGAAGCGGAGTATGTGGCTGCCGGTAGTTGTTGTGCACAACTTTTATGGATGGTGCAAACTTTAAAGGATTACGGTGTCACTTGTGACAAAGTGCCTCTTTGGTGTGACAATGAAAGTGCCATCAAGATTTCTCTCAACCTGGTGCAACACTTCAAGACAAAGCATATTGAGATTAGGTATCACTTCATCCGGGATCACATTAGGCGAGGGGAGATCGAGCTCAACTATGTCAACACTCATGATAACCTTGCAGATATCTTCACGAAGCCTCTAGATGAAGCAAGATTTCGCGAGTTAAGGCATGAGCTAAATATCATTGATTCGAGTAATGTGACTTGAACCCTTGCACAACCCACCACACTCACCGTGTTGTCTAGTTTAGGTGTAGGCATGGACATAGGGGGAGTGTTGTTCTCTCAATGAACTTTCCCTCCCCCCATAATGCATAAACTAATCAAACTCTTTCACTTTAGCCATTTTTAATGGTACTTGTGCTTCAGAGATGAGTGTTGGTCATGGGCCCAAGGTTAAAATCTTCACGGTGCCATACCTCTGAACTCAAACATATGTGGCCTCGGCCACCGCCCTCTCTTGGAGAGGTGTGTGTCTTCGTTCCTTTTGTCGGTTCTGTGTGTGTGCTCTCGTGTTTGTCTCGTTTTTTTCCTTGAGCTTAGCCCTTTTTGGTTAGTCCGTTTTGCAGCAGAGCGGTACTACCGCTGCGTGCGCGGTACTACCGCTGACAAGGGTCAAGCGGTACTACCGCCCACCCCAGCGGTACTACCGCTGCAGGGCGGGCGATGGGGGGGGTTATGTCGGGGCAGGGGGAGTTGTTTCTCCCCCATACCCATTCGCCCCCACTCGTCTTCCTCGTTGCTCCAGCGACCTCTCGCCGCAGGAGGGGCCCGGCCGGCTACCGTTTTGGTGTCTTCCCTCTCCATTTCCTCCGGTGGAGTCGATCCCCACCACGTCCTCTAGCCATGGATGCCGGTATTGCCCCTGTTCCCGTTCTCTCTTTGCCTAGATCTTGCATCTAGTTTTTAGGGGCAATAGACATTGTTATTCTCGTCTTTTGGCTAGGGCGAGGCTTGAGTAGGATGGAGATGGCCTTTCGGCCCTGTGGATTGAAGTTTGGTAGGTTAATTTTTGAATTTGGCATCTCCGGTAGTGCCAGATCTGTTCATGGCAGTAGGGAACCACCGTTCCCCATCTGGCCCGGTACTACCACCCTCCTCGAGCGGTACTACCATGCAAGCGGTACTGCCGCTTACGGGTCGCGGTACTACCGTTCCCCATCTGGCGCGGTACTACCGCCCTCTTCGAGCGGTACTACCGCGCAAGCTTGATGCCTGATTCCATCTTTTCTTACCAAGCTTTGATTCGTGTTGTGTTCTTTGGTGGATTATGCTCTTTTCTTTCGTGTGTTTCTTCTACTCGTGTGTTTGGTTCCAGGTGGTGATCGTCCTGAGCAGCAGGCCTGCCGTGTCAACCCCGGTCGTGCCACGTCAAAGCGCTACCGCACTTCTGAGTCAGCCGGTGGGTCATCTAGTGCTCCACCGCCACCTCAGCACACGAAGAGATTTCCAAGCAAGCCAAAGGGAAAGACTGTGACTGAGATGACTGCCAAGGAATTTTGGGCAAAGCATCGCCGCAACCCCTATGAGGAAGACCAAGATCCCACTTTGGTCAACCGCCTGTTCTGGAACCGCTTTCAGTTCTCCATCTTCTTTGATGTGATCAAGGCTAAGAAGAATCACTTTGTTGATGTCCGTTCCATCGACACCGATCCAATGGAAAAGGACCCTAAGTACTTTGGCGAAGCCCTTCAGATGTGCACTCAGTTGAACATTCTCATAATCATGCAGTTCAACAAGGACTTTGATGCCGACATCATATGACAATTCTATGCCATTGTCCATCTTGGAACTGATGCAGAAAGGACCTTGACTTGGATGACGAATGGCAAGTTGCTCACTGTCACGTGGAAGGCCTTCATGGAGTTACTTGGGGTGGAAGATCACGGGCTTGAGCATCCAGTCGGCTTCCATCCTCACCGCAATGTCACCTCCACTCATAAGCAAGCTCTCTGGCCCTACTGCTCTCAGAAGGTTAACTCCAGGACAAAGAAGGTAACCTATGAGTTGTCTACCTATCTGGACGTCCTTCACTGTGTCTTCCGCAAGACTCTTTTCCCGCACATTGGGAATCTGGATATGGTCCACTCCTATCTTGTGGACATGCTTCTCTTCTGCCAGCATGAGAAGGAAGAAACCACTGGAGAGACCCTGGACATTTCTCATGTTATGTGGTCTGAACTTCTGTGTGCCATTTCTGAGTGCAAGTGCCCGATCTATGGTCCGTTCATCATGGTGCTCATTGAGAAGGCCTGGACACATCACTATCCCAGGGCTGTGCTGGAAACTGGAGAGTTGATTTCTCATGATATCAAACGTCTGCGGAAGAAGGACAACTGGGGCACCCAGGCCCCTCGATCTGATGCTCCACCTTCTAAGGCTGACATGGAGTCTGAGGACGATGCTGAGGCCGACAAGGATTAGGACTATGAGCCCTCCGGTGTGGAGCCCTCATGGGCTAAGAGGATTAAGCGCAAGATGAAGAAGCTTTTCTGCATGGAGTCTCATGGCCAGTACATGTCTCATGTCTCTGAGAAGAAGGCCCGCAGACGTCACAAGGAGCTTGTGCGCCAGTTGGGTGCCTCTGTTAATAGCAGATCTGAGGAGAGGATCACTGACGAGGAGGAGTGGGTTCAGCAGCATTGCCCATGGACCGATTCAGACGCCGAGCCGTTTCCGACCGACGACGGCGGTGCAGACGATCACGCTGAGATGTGATGTTCGAGATCCTCAGTTTGCTATCACCTAAAGCTGTAGCAATGCTCTTTGCCCTTTTGATGTCTCACTGCCAAAGGGGGGGAGAGTTTAGGGATTTGTGTTGTTGCCGTGTTGCGAGTATGTCTTTGTGGTTTGTGGTGTCTTGTGTTTTCTCGTCGTTTTGCTTGGTTTGGTTTGGTGCCATGAGACCTAAGTTCTAGACATATGGTGTAAGACATACGCTACCTTATCTTTACCTTTATTATCTATGTCTATCCAGTACTGTAGTATCTTATGAGTTGCATTCTTATCCTGTTTTATACCCTGCTCTCATGTATCATGTGCTTAGAATTGCTGGACTATAAAATATAGGGGCAGTGTTGATCCTAATGTGTGTGTCTTGCAATCCAAAGGCACTACTAACTAGGTGCACACATTCAGGAGGAGCCCGTCTATATTTTGTAGTTCTAAGTATCCTTACTTTCATGTCTTTTCCCTGTGCAAATCCATGGTTGTCATCAATCCACCAAAAAGGGGGTGATTGTTAAGGCATATCTCTCTCGATGTAGTTTTGGTGATTGATGACAACATATTTGCGGACTAACCATGTGCTTTGAGCATTTTAGAGATTCATCCTTTGGCTCGAGACGATTTCTTTCCCCCTCTGAGTGTTTTTCAAGACGGTGTAGCTCTTTTGCTTCTTCTTGGTGGACTAGTTTCGTAGGAGTCACCATACTATCAAGAAGGGTCCGCTTTGGTAAGGCTAGGGTGGAATCATCACATACTCTTTCGTTGCACACCCTCTGGGACTTCCCGTGTAGTTGGAGGTTTGATTCCCTGCTGTTTGGGCAGTCTTTGGCCCCAGCGGTAGTACCGCGGTGCCCATCGGTAGTACCGCTTGAGGGTCCTCAGTGGCAGTACCACTGCGGTACCGGGCCACTACCGCCTCGACTCGAGGGGGGCGCTTCTCGTGTTGGGTTGAGCGTCACTTCCAGCACTAGTAGGTGCGGTAGTACCGCTCGAGAGCGGTAGTACCGCCCTACCACCGCGGCAGTACCGCGATGGGCCAGTCCCTCATCTTTCTTCAAGCCCTCCCAGGCTGGGCGGTAGTACCGCAAGGGAGAGCGGTAGTACCGCTGCCCCCTGCGGTAGTACTGCCCTCTACGGGGCTGTTTTGGGGGTAACGGTTGGATGGGGTCCTTTTGTATAAAAGGGGGTCTCCTTCTTCCTCGTTGACTTACCTCTTTCCCCATAAGCTCCATTAATGCTCCAAGCTCCATTTTTGCTCGATCTCTCTCCCTAGCCAATCATACTTGTTGATTTGCTCGGGAGTGGTTGAGAAGGCCCCGATCTACACTTCCACCAAGAGAAATTTGATTCCACCACCAATCCCTAGCGGATCTTGTTACTCTTGGGTGTTTGAGCACCCTAGATGGTTGAGGTCACCACGGAGCCATAGTCCATTGTGGTGAAGCTTCGTGGTGTTGTTGGGAGCCTCCGATTGAGTTCTGGAGTTTGCCCCAACCTTGTTTCTAAAGGTCTGGTCGCCGCCTCCAAGGGCACCAATAGTGGAATCACGGCATCTCGCATTGTGTGAGGGCGTGAGGAGAATACGGTGGCCCTAGTGGCTTCTTGGGGAGCATTGTGCCTCCACACCGCTCTAACAGAGACGTACTTCCCCTCAAAAGGAAGGAACTTCAATAACACATCCTCGTCTTCACGGGGTCCACTCTTGGTTATCTCTTACCTTTACTTGTGCAAGTTTATTAGTGTTACTTCTCTTGCTTGCTTGTATGTTCGTTGTCGTTGCATCATATAGGTTGCTCACCTAGTTGCACATCTAGACAACCTACTTTGATGCAAAGTTTAATTTGGTAAAGAAAATCTAAAAATTGTTAGTTGCCTATTCACCCCCCCCCCCCTCTAGTTAACCATATCGATCCTTTCAGTGGGGTTGCTCTTTGATCGTGAACATCTCGCGCATATACGAGGTTCGCATAAGGGATTCTGCCTGAGGGGAGCAGCGCGTGCTTGTCGGCTCGCTCATGTGCATCGCGCGAGGATATTAGACACCAAGGACTTGGTGGGATGGTGCACGCGGGAGCAGGCCCACGACATAGAGCCTGGCTGCTTGGGTTTTTAATGCTGCTGGGACTGATCAAAGCATAAGCACCAAGCCCAGCCCCCGCTCGCGTGAGGCTCATGAGGGGGATCCCGAGCATGCGTGGCTCGCAAAAAAGAATGAAATCCAACAAAATGTTGCGAAGAAAACCAAATTATTTACTTAGAGAAGACCCAAAAAAACAAAGTCGTTACTTAAAGAAGACGCAAAAACCAAAGTCTTTACTTAGAGAAGACACAAATTTGTTTACAAGTAGAAAGGAAAACGGCCACCATGTCTGGCACCTTCATCGATCATTGCACCAGCGCGGAGCATGGTGCTTCCACTTGGGCGTGGGCATGATCGTTGTTTCATCGTTCTGCCAGAGCGGAGCATGGGGCTTCCACTCGTTGGATTACCCTTTGATTGTTCTGCCTTTCGGGCGTGGGCATGGTCGCAATTCAACCGTTCCGCCAACACGGAGCATGGGGCTTCCACTTGGGCGTGGGTGGGAGATCCCGCGAGGCTGTGGGGCGGCGCACCAGGAGCTCCGGGGCATGTACAACCCAATTTGCGGAGGTGCTGGATGTTCCAAGAGTTCTACATAGGAACTACATCCTCCGTCTCCAGGCGTGTAGTGCCTGGCCTGGAGACCTGGGCAACCCTGAAAGGGCCTTCCCACATGGGCGAGAGCTTGCGGAGGCCCTCCCTAGAGAGGATTCATCGCAGGATGAGGTCCCCTACCTCGAGAGTGCGAGGGTGGATGTTGCGCCTATGGTAGCGCCGCAAGGCCTGCTGGTATCTCGCGGCATGAAGGACGGCCAGGCGGCAGGCCTCCTTGAGGAGAACAAGATCGGCCTCCCATGAGTTATCTTGGCGCGCCTCGCCAAATGCCAGGACTCCCGGGGAACCATGCTTGAGCTCCAAGGGGAGGACCGCCTCAGCCCCGTAGACGAGGAAGAAGGGGGTATTGCCGATGGATCTGAAGGAAAAATGCCCTAGAGGCAATAATAAAGTTGTTATTTTATATTTCCTTATATCATGATAAATGTTTATTATCCATGCTAGAATTGTATTAACCGAAAACTTGATACATGTGTGGATACATAGACAAAACACCGTGTCCCTAGTAAGCCTCTACTAGACTAGCTCATTAATCAAAGATGGTTAAGTTTCCTAACCATAGACATGTGTTGTCATTTGATGAATGGTATCACATCATTGGGAGATTTATGTGATGGACAAGACCCATCTGTTAGCTTAGCATAATGATCGTTAAGTTTTATTGTTATTGCTTTCTTCGTGACATATACATATTCATTTGACTATGAGGTTATGCAACTCCCGGATACCAGAGGAATACCTTGTATGCTATCAAACGTTACAACGTAATTGGGTGATTATAAAGATGCTCTATAGGTATCTTCGAAGGTGTTTCTTGGGTTGGCATAGATCGAGACTAGGATTTGTCACTCTAAGTATCGGAGAGGTATCTCTAGGCCCTCTCGGTAATGCACATCATAATAAGCCTTGCAAGCAATGTGACTAATGAGTTAGTTACGGGATGATGCATTACGAAACGAGTAAAGAGACTTGTCGGTAACGATATTGAACTAGGTATGGAGATACCGATCGAATCTTGGGCAAGTTACATACCGATGACAAAGGGAATAACGTATGTTGTTATTGAGGTTTGACCAATAAAGATCTTCTTAGAATATGTAGGAACCAATATGAGCATCCAGGTTCCGATGTTGTCTATTGACTGGAGATGTGTCTCGGTCATGTCTACATAGTTCTCGAACCCGTAGGGTCCGCACGCTTAACGTTCAATGATGATTTGTATTATGAGTTATGTGTCTTGGTGACCGAAGTTTGTTTGGAGTCCCGGATGAGATCACAGACATGACGAGGAGTCTCGAAATGGTCGAGAGGTAAAAATTGATATATTGGATGATTATATCCGGACACCGGAATGGTTTCGGAATTGTTCGGGTATTTTTCAGAGTACGAGGAGGTTACCGGAACCTCCCCGAGGAAGTATTGGGCCTAAGTGGGCCATAGGGGAGAGGGGAGGCAGCCCACAAGGGGTGACCGCGCCCCCCTCCTATAGGGAGTCTGAATTGGACTAGGGGAGGGGGCGCCCCCCCTTTCCTTCTCCTCTTCCCTCTCACTTCCCTCTTTCCCCCTCCATGAGAAGGAAAAAGGGGGGCGAATCCTAATAGGAGTGGAGTCCTAGTAGGACTCCCCCCCTTGGCGCACCCCTTGGTGGCCGGTCTCCTCCTCCCCTCATTTATATACGGGGGCAGGGGGCACCCCAAGGGACAACAGTTGTTCCCTTAGCCGTGTGTGGTGCCCCCCTCCATAGTTTACTCCTCCGGTCATAGCGTCGTAGTGCTTAGGTGAAGCCCTGCGCGGATCACATCACCATAACCGTCACCACGCTATCGTGCTGATGAAACTCTTACTGGACCCTCTACTGGATCAAGAGTTCGAGGGACGTCATCAAGCTGAACTTGTGCTGAACTCGGACGTACTTGATTGGTTGGATCGCGAAGATGTTCGAGTACGTCCATTAACCTAACGCTTACTCTTCTAGTCTACGAGGGTACGTGGACACACTCTCCCCTCTCGTTGCTATGTATCTCCTAGATAGATCTTGCATGATCATAGGAAAATTTGTGAAATTACATGCTACATTCCCCAACAGTGGCATCTGAGCCAGGTCTATGCGTAGATGATATGCACGAGTAGAACACAAAGAGTTGTGGGCAATGATAGTCATACTGCTTACCACCAACTTCTTATTTTGATTCGGCGGTATTGTTCGATGAAGCGGCCCGGACCAACCTTACATGACCACGTTCATGAGACCGGTTGCACCGACACACATCAAACTTGTTTTGCATAAAGGTGGCTGGCAGGTGTCTATTTCTCCAACTTTAGTCGAATCAAATTTGACTACGGCCGGTCCTTGTTGAACGTTAAAACAGCAAACTTGATGAAACATCGTTGTGATTTTGATGCGTAGGTAAGAACGGTTCTTACTACAAGCCCGTAGCAGCCACGTAAAACTTGCAACAACAAAGTAGAGGACGTCTAACTTGTTTTTGCAGGGCATGTTGTGATGTGATATGGTTAAGACATGATGTGATATACGTTGTTGTATGATATGATCATGTTTTGTAAAAGTTATCGGCAACTGGTTATGGTTGTCGCTTTATTGTATGAAATACAATTGTGATGTCATTGCTTTACTTTATCACTATGCGTTAGCGATAGTTGTAGAAGCAATAGTTTGCGAGACGACAATGACGCTACGATGGATATCAAGGTGTCAAGCCATTGACGATGGAAATCATGACGGTGCTTTAGAGATGGAGACAAAGGCACAAGATGATGATGGCCATATCATGTCACATATTTTGATTGCATGTGATGTTTATCTTTTATGCATCTTATTTTGCTTAGTACGGTGGTAGCATTATAAGATGATCCCTTACTAAAATTTCAAGGTATAAGTGTTCTCCCTGAGTATGCACCATTGCGACAGTTCATCGTGCCAAGACACCACGTGATGATCGGGTGTGATAAGCTCTACATTCACATACAATGGGTGCAAGATAGTTTTGCACGTGCGGAATACTCGGGTTAAGCTTGACGAGCCTAGCATGTACAGACATGGCCTCGGAACACTGGAGACCGAAAGGTCAAACGTGAATCATATAGTAGATATGATCAACATAGAGATGTTCACCATTGAAGACTACTCCATCTCACATGATGATCCAACATGGTTTAGTTGATATGGATCACGTGATCATTTAGATGACTTGAGGGATGTCTATCTAAGTGGGAGTTCTTAAGTAATATGATTAATTGAACTTAATTTATTATGAACTTAGTCCTGATAGTATTTGCATATGTTATAGATCAATAGCTCGCGTATAGATCCCCTGTTTTATTTTTGATATGTCCCTAGAGAAAACTAAGTTGAAAGATGATAGTAGCAATGATGCAGATTAGATCCATGATCTAGGAATTATCCTCGTTGCTACACAGAAGAACTATGTCCTTGATGCACCGCTAGGTGACAGACCTATTGCAGGAGCAGATGCAGACGTTATGAATGTTTGACAAGCTCGGTATGATGACTACTTGATAGTTTAGTGCACCATGCTTTACGGCTTAGAACCGGGACTTCAAAAACATTTTGAACTCCATGTAGCATATGAGATGTTCCAAGAGTTGAAATTGGTATTCCAGACTCATGCCCATGTCAAGAGGTATGAGACCTCTGACAAGTACTTTGCCTACAAGATGGAGGAGAATAGCTCAATAGTGAGCATGTGCTCAGAATGTCTGGGTACTACAATCATTTGAATCAAGAGGGAGTTAATATTCCAAATAAGATAGTGATTGACAGAGTTCTCTAGTCACTATCACCAAGTTACTAGAACTTCATGATGAACTATAATATGCAAGGGATAACAAAACCGATTCCCGAGCTCTTCGCAATGTTGAAATCGGTGAAGGTAGAAATCAAGAAAGAGCATCAAGTGTTGATGGTTAACAAGACCACTAGTTTCAAGAAAAAGGGCAAAGGGAAAGAAACGGAACTTCAAGAACAATGGCAAGCAATTTTTCACTCCCGGGAAGAAGCCCAAAGCTGGAACAAAGCATGAAACTGAGTGCTTCTACTACAAAGGGACTGGTCACTGGAAACAGAACTGCCCCAAGTATTTGGCGGATAAGAAGGATGGCAAAGTAAACAAAGGTATATTTCATATACATGTTATTAATGTGTACTTTACTAGTGTTCATAGTAAGCCCTAGGTATTTGATACCGGTTCAGTTGCTAAGATTAGTAACTCGAAACAGGAGTTACAAAATGAATAGAGACTAGTTGAGGGCGAGGTAATGATGTGTGTTGGAAGTGATTCCAAGGTTGATAAGATCGCCATCGCATACTCCCTCTACCTTTGGGATTAGTGTTGAACCTAAATAAATGTTATTTGGTGTTTGCGTTGAGCATGAATATGATTGGATCGTGTTTATTGCAATATGGTTATTCATTTAAGTCGGTGAATAATTGTTGTTCAGTTTAGATGAATAAAACCTTCAATGGTCATACACCCAATGTGAATGGTTTGTTGAATCTTGATCGTGGTTATACACATATTCATAATATTGATGCCAAAAGATGCAAAGTTGATAATGATAGCGCAACATATTTGTGGCACTGTCGTTTAGGTCATATTGGTGTAAAGCGCGTGAAGAAACTCCATGCGGATGGACTTTCTGAATCACTTGATTATGAATCATTTGATGCTTGTGAACCATGCCTCATGGGCAAGATGACTAAGACTCCATTCTCCGGAACAATAGAGCGAGCCACTGACTTATTGGAAATAATACATAGCGATGTATGCGGTCCAATGAGTGTTGAGGCTTGCGGTGGGCATCGTTATTTTCTGACCTTCACAGATGATTAAAGCTGATATGGATATATCTACTTAATGAAACACAAGTATGAAACATTTGAAAAGTTCAAAGAATTTCAAAGTGAAGTGGAGAATCATCATAACTAGAAAATAAAGTTTCTGTGATCTAATCACAGAGGCGAAAATTTGAGTTACGAGTTTGGCCTTCATTTAAAATAATGTGGAATTGTTTCACAACTCACGCCACCTGGAACACCACAGCTTAATGGTGTGTCCGAACGTCGTAACCGTACTTTATTAGATATGGTGTGATCTATGATGTCTCTTACCGATTTACCGCTATTGTTTTGGGGTTATGCATTAGAGACAACTACATTCGCGTTAAATAGGGCACCCTCTAAATCCGTTGACACAACACCGTATGAATTGTGGTTTGGCAAGAAACCTAAGTTGTCATTTCTTAAAATTTGCGGTTGCAATGCTTATGTGAAATAGCTTTAGCCTGATAAGCTCGAACCCAAATCAGAGAAGTGTGTCTTCATAGGATACCCAAAAGAAACTGGTGGGTACACCTTCTATCACAGATCCGAAGGCAAGATTTTTGTTGCTAAGAATGGGTCCTTTCTAGAGAAGGAGTTTCTCTCAAAAGAAGTGAGTGGGAGGAAAGTAGAACTTGATGAGGTAATTGTACCTTCTCTCGAATTGGAAAGTAGCTCATCACAGAAATCAGTTCCAGTGATGCCTACACCAAATAGAGAGGAAGCTAATGATAATGATCATGAAACTTCAGATCAAATTACTACCGAACCTCGCTAAGTCAACCAGGGCACGTTCCGCACTAGGGTGGTATGGTAATCATGTTTTGGGAGTCATGTTACTAGACCATGACGAACCTACGAACTATGAGGAAGAGATAATGAGCCCAGATTCCAATAAATGGCTTGAAGCCATGAAATCTGAGATAGGATCCATGTATGAGAACAAAGTGTGGACTTCGGTGGACTTGCCCGATGATCGGAAAGCCATTGAGAATAAATGGATCTTCAAGAGGAAGACAGACGCTGATGGTAGTGTTACTATCTACAAAGCTCAACTTGTCGCAAAAGGTTTTTGACAAGTTCAAAGTGTTGACTATGATGAGATTTTCTCACTCCTAGAGATGCTTAAGTCTGTCCGAATCATGTTAGCAATTGCCACATTTTATGAAATCTAGCAAATGGATGTCAAAACTGCATTCCTTAATGGATTTCTTAAAGCAGAGTTGTATATGATGCAACCAGAAGGTTTTGTCGATCCTAAAGGTGCTAACAAAGTATGCAAACTCCAGCGATCCATCTATGGACTGGTGCAAGCATCTTAGAGTTGGAATGTACGCTTTGATAAGGTGATCAAATATAACGCCCAAGATGCGGCTATATCTCCCACGTGTTGAGGCACGACTTAGAGGCATAACTGCACTTTGGTTTTGTCACAAGAAGGGTCATTTCACACAATCCCATGTAAAAGAACAAGGAAGTAAATAGTTGGCTTACAATCGCCACGTCACACAATGATCAAGTAATTCATACATCGTTTAGAGTACACACAAAATCCGACTACAGACAAATCCAAATGAAAAGGAGATAACCCCAAATGCTAAATCTCGATCATCCCAACTGGGCACTACTACTAATCATCCGAAAACGAAACATAGTAACGACTGAGGTCCTCGTCGAACTCCCACTTGAGTTTGGTTGCATCACCTGCACTGGTATCATCGGCACCTGCAACTATTTTGGTAGTATTTGTGAGTCACGAGGACTCAGCAATCTCAAAACTCACGAGATCAAGACTATTTAAGCTTATGGGTAGGATGCGGTTATGAGGTAGAGTCGCAATAAGCGCTAAGAAAATATGGTGGCTAACATACGAGTACAAGAGTAAGATGAGAAACTACGCAATGGTCGTAAGGCTAGAAGTGATCAAGAAGTGATCCTGAACTACTTACATTCAAACATAACCCAACCGGTGTTCACTTCCTGGACTCCATCGAAAAGAGACCATCACGGCTACACATGCGGTTGATGCATTTTAATTAAGTCAAGTGTCAAGTTCTCTACAACGGGATATTAAGAAATTCCCATCTGCCACATAACCGCGGGCACGGCTCTCGAAAGTTTATACCCTGCAGGGGTGTCCCAACTTAGCCCATCACTAGCTCTCATGATCAACGAAGGATATTTCTTCTCCCAGAAAGACCCGATCAGTCTGGGAATCCCGGTTACAAGACATTTCGGGAATGGTAAAACAAGACCAGCAAGACTGCCTGAATGGGCCGACAAATCCTGATAGGAGCTGCACATATCTCATTCTCAGGGCACATCGGATGAGATATCCTACGAGTAAAACCAACCCTCATGTTTCCCCGAGGTGGCCCCGCAGTCTACTCGGTTCGGACCAACACTCGGAGGAGCACTGGCCCGGGGGGTTGAATAAAGATGATCCTCGGGTTAATTACTCCCTAGGCAAAATTTTAGGTTGTTGTTAGGCAAATGTTAAAACTAAGGTTGGGCCTTGCTGGAGGAGTTTTATTCAAAGCGAACTATCAAGGGGGTCCCATAACCCCAACCGCATAAGGAACACAAAATCAAGGAACATAACACCGGTATGACGGAAACTAGGGCGGCAAGAGTGGGAAAAAACTCCGAGAAAAACGCCAAGCCTTCCACCCTTTGCCAAGTATATAGATGCATTAATTAAATATAAGAGATATTGTGATATCCCAACATATCGATGTTCCAACATGCACTGCACCTGCAACTAGCAACGCTATAAGAGGGGCTGAGCAAAAGCGGTAACATAGCCAAACAATGGTTTGCTAGGAAAGATGGGTTAGAGGCTTGACATGGCAATATGGGAGGCATGATAAACAAGTGGTAGGTAGCGCGACATAGCGATAGAACGAACAACTAGCAAGCAAAGATGGAAGTGATATCGGGGGTAATGGTCATCTTGCCTACAATCCCGCTAGGAAGAAGGCTGAACCCATGAAGTAGACGAGCCAATGTAGTCGAACAGATCCTCACAGATGCAACGTTACCGGAACTATCAAGAAGAAGCAACACCGGAAAGAAGCAAACAACATGGTAAACCAACAAGCATAATCATGGCATGATGCACAACCAAGTATGATGCATGTCCGGTTTAATGAGGCAAGGCATGGAAAATTGCACAAACAACACTACAAGTTAAGTGGAGCTCAGTATGTAACAAGTTGCATATTAACGAAACACCACATTTGATCATTTAGTTCACTCCCGTTTAGGTACTCAACAATATTAAATGTTGGTTAACATGGCAAGAGGTGAGGCATAAGTAAACTAACTATTTAGGCAAGTTTAAATGAGGCCGGAAATAACAAACAACAATTCCAGAAAATCCCCATATGCATATTATGAATTTGGTATTGTTCTGCCCTAAACCATGTTTTATTGTTGTTAAACAGGAAAATAAAGTGCAACATGTTAATCTATGCATTTTTTACCCCACTTACATATATAATTTATTTACAATGGAGCTACGGTTATTTAGTTATGAAATAAATCATTTTAGAATGCCATTTACCAAATTAAATGGAAACGGCATTCTAAACATTTTTAACAAGGATGAAAGTTGCATAATATGAAACTAGATGAAATTCTAAGCATTTTACATATATGAAGTTTTACATATGATGCATAGTTTGTGAGTTATTAAATGTATGAACAACAAGGGTTTTTTTGTAAAACTATAAATCCTGGGATAAGCTAAATCATTGGTACTAGAGAAAAAGGTTATCGGGCCGAATCTTCTGGCCCAACACTGCATGGGGGGTATTGCAGGCGGTGCTCACATTGGGCTAGATTTGGCTGGGCTGGCGGGGCAGATGCGGTGGCCCACACACTACTGGCTGGGATCAAGGCCACGGTTAACGGGCGCGAGGCAGATGAGCTGGCTCGAGGGGGTCGAGCGCCCCTCGAAAGCCTTAATGTAGAGGGTTACGACGCTCCCTAGCGAAGAAGAGGATGGCAGGTGCGTAGGGCGTGCGGGCGCGGCGGTGCTGGAACCAGGCGGACACGAGCAGGTCCGGGTGGCGGCGGATCTTAGTGGTCGGGCGCCAAAGGATGGCGGCAACGCGAGGCTCCATGGTGTTCCTATTACAGAGAGTGGGAGAATGATAGATGGAGAGGAAGTGGAATGACAGTGAGGAAGAGAAGATGGAGGAAGAGTGACAAGAGGCGAGGCGACTTGGCCGTGGCCTTCCCCGGCGGCGGCAGAGTTCAAGATTGGCAGCGGCGAGGTCCTACTGGAGTTCACCGAAGCAGCTGTTGGTGGAGCCCCTAGGGACATGGCGGGGCGATGGGCGGTGGCACTGAAGGAACTCCAGCGAAGAGCGGGCAGAAGACAGCAGAAATGGGGCGGGGTCTTGGTCGCCGGCGTGGTGGCGCACGCGGAGGAGGCTGGGGCGCCGGTGTCCCGTGGCAGCGATGAAGCAGAGGAACGGCGCGGTGGCGGGAAGAGGCTGGGATGGATCCACGCTAGGGCTTGTGATACGTCTCCAACATATCTATAATTTTTTATTGTTCCATGCTATTATATTATCTATTTTGGATATTTAATGGGCTTTATTTTAGACTTTTATATTATTTTTTGGAGTAACCTACTAACCCAAGGCCCAGTGCAAATTGTTGTTTTTTTGCCTATTTCAGTGTTTCGCAGAAAAGGAATATCAAACGGAATAAAACCTTCGGGAGAGTTATTTTTGGAACAAACGTGATCCAGGGGACTTGGAGTAGACATCAAGAAAGAAACGAGACGGCCACGAGGCAGGGAGGCACGCCTGCCCCCCTGGGCGCGCCCCCCACCCTCGTGGGCCCCTTGCAGCTCCACCGACCTACTTCTTCCTCCTATATATATCCATATACCCCGAAAACATCCAAGAGCGCCACGAAAACCTATTCCCACCGCCGCAACCTTCTCTACCCAAGATATCCCATCTTGGGGCCTTTTCCGGAGCTCCGCCAGAGGGGGAATCGATCACGGAGGGCTTCTACGTCAACACCATAGCCTCTCCGATGATGTGTGACTAGTTTACCACAGACCTTCTGGTCCATAGTTATTAGCTAGATGGCTTCTTCTCTCTCTTTGGATCTCAATACAATGTTCTCCTCGATCTTCTTGGAGATTTATTTGATGTAACTCTTTTTGCGGTGTGTTTGTTGAGATCCAATGAATTGTGGGTTTATGATCAAGTTTATCTATGAATAATATTTGATTCTTCTCTGAAATCTTTTATGTATGATTGGTTATCATTGCAAGTCTCTTCGAATTATCAGTTTGGTCTGGCCTACTAGATTGATCTTTCTTGCAATGGGAGAAGTGCTTAGCTTTGGGTTCAATCTTGCGGTGTCCTTCCCCAGTGACAGCAGGGGCAGCAAGGCATGTACCGTATCGTTGCCATCGAGGATAAAAAGATGGGGTTTATATCATATTCCTTGAGTTTATGCTTCTACATCATGTCATCTTGCCTAATGCGTTACTCTGTTCTTATGAACTTAATACTCTAAATGCATGCTGGATAGCGGTTGATGTGTGGAGTAATAGTAGTAGATGCAGAATCGTTTCGGTCTACTTGTCGCGGACGTGATGCCTATATACATGATCATGCCTAGATATTCTCATAATTATGCACTTTTCTATCAATTGCTCGACAGTAATTTTTTCACCCACCGTAATACTTATGCTATCTTGAGAGAAGCCACTAGTGAAACCTATGGCCCCTATCGGCGTTCTAGGAACGGGAGTCCCCAGACTTGCCTGCCTACGGCCCATGGCGTGGCTCTGCGAGCGGGCCCAAACGGCCCATCTTCACCAACAAGCACTCAAGACCCTTGCGAGGCGGACGACACAAGACCTCCTCGGGAGCGCCCTCACCAGGCTGGCTCGCGAGGGGTGGAGAGTTCAAGGCAAGGCAAACCTCGCGAGGTTTCAATGACATAAGCCATGACAATCAAGATCAGGCAGGTGCCAGGTGGGCACCAGCGTGCACAGTGTCCTTGTTTCCACTTTGGTGCTAAGGAAGCAAGCGCAGGCGCGGAGTACTGAGGCGTCAAGCAAAGGTTTCCATATCAGTGCAACGAGACCAAGACCAGCAGGACGGCAAGACGGAGGTCACCATGGAGCCCAAGGCGGCGTCACCACCAGAGCCTTTTGCAAGCGAAGACTGCTTTTGTCAGGATAAGTTGTACTAGCTGTCCCCTTTCAAATTGGCCGTTGTTGGCTCCCTTCCCGCTCAATATTTGGGGAAAGGACCACAGCCTCTATAAATAGGATTAGCCACCACAGTAGGAGGGGAAACTTAGGAGACAGGTCCACAAACGGGTCTGGAACTCATTCAACTCATCCTCACACCCACCAAGCACAAGAACACCTCGCCTCAGGAGGCTGTTCTTCCCCTTGCACTGTTCATCCTTAGCCCAAGAGGCAATCCACCACCACCACACTGGAGTAGGGTATTACACCACAACGGTGGCCCAAACCAGTATAAATCTTGTGTCCTTTGTGTTGTGAGTTCGTCGAGCTAGCCCTTGAGATCTTTGCGAAGCTAGGATGTGGATCGGTAGCGGGAGATCTTCGCGCGCACCCCAGTGTTTGAATCTTGAGGGTTCTGCTGGAACCCGAGATCTGACATATCACGCGCCGGGTAGGGGTGCGCCGAAGCTTCCCTCCAGTCGCTCCGCGTCCCGTTGCTTCATCGTCTCCATGGCGGACGCTCGCCGCGCTCGCACTGAGCGCTAGGCTTCCCTTGCCGCCCGCGTTGCTCGGACGACTCCCATCGGCGGGCCATCCCGTCATTCTCCGTCGCCTGCCGCCAACGCTGCCACCGGCCCGGCAGAGAACGAGCAGGAAGCATCCTCGCTGCACCCCACGGTGTGGCGGGACGGCCGCACCGCCACTCCATTGCTGACCCCGGCCGGTTCGTCATCTCACGCTCGCCGCGCTCCCATGGACGCGCAGGCCGCTCTATGCATGGCGCGCGAGCTCCTGCGCTACCGCCTCGTCGACGACCTCTACGAGGACTGGCTCGACCGCATCACCGAGCTTGTCAGCGCCGCAGGGTGCTCCCCTGCTTCGTCCCTCTCGCTGCCTCGCCTTCCGCCGGCCGCGGGTGGCGTGGCCCATGGAGCTCCTCCACCACCTCTGCCCCAAGACGGAGTCTTGGAGCCCAGGCGCGTGGCCCCATGGCGCGACCTTCCACGTCCGGCGCCCGCGCAAGAAGAAAGAAGCTGCCAAGAAGTCCCTCGACCGCGAGAAAACGCCCCCGCGCTCCCTGCGCCACCACGGCAAGACTGCGTGCCTCCTGTGGCGGCGGTGCGCGGACCCCATCAAGGACAAGTTCTCCACCAGCGCAGAGTCCTAGTGACCATAGCAGGCTGCCGCACCTTCACCTGTGAGCAGCGTAGTGTCGCTTGGTCGGGCATGTTCAAGCCGGATCTGTCTCCTCGCTATGACGGCACCTGATGACCCACAAGTATAGGGGATCTATCGTAGTCCATTCGATAAGTAAGAGTGTCGAACCCAACGAGGAGCAGAAGGAAATGATAAGCGGTCTTCAGCAAGGTATTCTCTACAAGTACTGAAATAAGTGGTAACAGATAGTTTTGTGATAAGATAAATTGTAACAAGCAACAAGTAACAAAAGTAAATAAAGTGCAGCAAGGTGGCCCAATCCTTTTTGTAGAAAAGGACAAGCAGGAACAAACTCTTATAATAGGAAAAGCGCTCCCGAGGACACATGGGAATATCGTCAAGCTAGTTTTCATCACGTTCATATGATTCGCGTTCGATACTTTGATAATTTGATATGTGGGTGGACCGGTGCTTGGGTGCTGTTCTTACTTGAACAAGCGTCCCACTTATGATTAACCTCTATTGCAAGCATCCGCAACTACAACAAAAGTATTAAGGTAAACCTAACCATAGCGTAAAACATGTGGATCCAAATCAGCCCCTTACGAAGCAACACATAAACTAGGGTTTAAGCTTCTGTCACTCTAGCAACCCATCATCTACTTATTACTTCCCAATGCCTTCCCCTAGGCCCAAATAATGGTGAAGTGTTATGTAGTCGACATTCACATAACACCACTAGAGACTAGACAACATACATCTTATCAAAATATCAAACGAATACCAAATTCACATGACTACTAATAGCAAGACTTCTCCCTTGTCCTCAGGAACAAACGTAATTACTCACAAAGCATATTCATGTTCATAATCAGAGGGGTAATAATATGCATATAGGATCTGAACATATGATGTTCCACCAAATAAACCAACTAGCATCAACTACAAGGAGTAATCAACACTACTAGCAACCTACTAGCACCAATCCCGGACTTTGAGACAAGAATTGGATACAAGAGATGAACTAGGGTTTGGAGATGAGATGGTGCTGGTGAAGATGTTGATGGATGTCAGGTACCCGATCCTAATCCACATCGATCTAGCATGTAACACATCATATCACTTTGCGGCCTCACGCACGGTATTCCCACGGGTGCCACCTTACCTGCCCGGGACCGTTTGCGCCTTTTGGCTCACGTATATGATAGTGTCGCTAGCATCCATATGACAGAGAACCCGGGCCGACATGGCTAGTCGTGAACCCAAAGCGGCGCTAACCCATGAGGACAGGCATACATGAATCACATCGAGCATGTCGGTCATCAACGTGTGAATCCGGGCTGTAGCACTGGGCTAACAGGACTCCGGTAACCCGGGCTGTAGCAGGCTAGGCAGGACTCCGGAAGTCACCGCGTGACATTTCCCCAAAGGGACAGACACAGGAACGAAGTGAAACACATGCCGGGCAGTCAAGTCTTCCGAGAAGTAGTGCTGGGCTTCCAGGACTCCGGTGAACCGGGCTGTAGCGGACTACTATCGCTCAGAAAGCACTAGACTACATTTCCCCATATGATAGGCTGCCAAGGATAAACAACTAGATTGTCGGATCCCACTCAAACCAAGCATTTCAATCATACACACAATATGCCCGATATGAGTACATACAACATGGCATCACAACAAGACTCTACGACTCAAGTATTTATTCATTAGGCTCTAAGGAGCGAGATATTACAAACATGGGTCTCACGACCCAACATTCAGAGCATACAAGTCAAAGCACATGCGGAAGCTTAACATGTCTGAGTACAAACATCTACAAATGAAAAAGGCTGAGAAGCCTGACTATCTACAAGACCCTCCCAAGGTACAAGATCGTAGCTGAGGTAAGGAGCTAAACGTCGAAGTCCTAGCGGAACTACTAGCGGGACTGAAGTCTCTCTGCAAAACATAAATTTAGCAAACGTGAGTACAAATGTACCCAGCAAGACTTACATCAGAACTAACTACATATGCATCGGTATCAACAAAGGGGGTGGTGGAGTTTAACTGCAGCAGGCCAGCTTTGACTCGGTGGCTATCCTGAACTACGACTGCAAGTAACTCTTTGAGGTGGCGCACACGAGTCCACAAATTCACCATACTAATACACCACTATGGATCCGCTCCCGTCTCCCTGCGAGAACGCCATCCATAGCACTCACACTTATCTTGCGCATTTTAAAGTATCCACTTTCGCTTGTCTATGAACTATGCAAGGGGTCCAAGTTTCCATATCCGAGGAATCCGGCTATTCGAATAGATAATGATAACCCTGCAGGGGTGTACTTCTTCACACACGCTCTCGCCACTTATCGCCATGTACACGTCATGTACCTCGGCAACCTTCAAGCGGAAGGCGGGCGAGGGAGTCGGCCACGACCTGACTAACCAACAAGTCTCTTGTCCAGGTTTATCGCCTATTCGGGTTCCATCCGCAAGGAGATCCGGCCGGGGTGTCGCTCACGGCCCCAAACGATGTGTGCAGGGTTCCCAAGCCCACCTCGACGGGTGGATCTACGCTTGGTACACCATGCCATGGTGCCTAGTCTGTCCCAAGCCCACCTGTACCGAGTACCACTTGGTAGACTACTAACACAACCTACAAACACCAGAAACTAGTTGCAACTCCTGGACAGAGATCAGGTTGATTAATAAGTCGAGAGGGGCACTTAAGCATTCCAATGCATGGTAGTAGTTGTTCATGGATCACAAACACAGAACTCAGTTCCTGAGGACGGCTGCAATGAGACAACCCACCATGTACTCCTACATGGCCTCTCACCGCTACCTTTACCAAATCGTGTTCACACACTTAGCTCTCAACGGTAGGACATGTTCACCACATTCCAATTCATCCCCGATGAATCAGACCCGACTCAACTCTAAGAAGTAGCAGGCATGACAACAAGCATGAATGAGTAGGCACATCAGGGCTCAAACAACTCCTACTCATGCTAGTGGGTTTCATCTATTTACTATGGCAATGACAGGTCATGCAGAGGAAAGGGGTTCAACTACCGCAGCATGTAACAGTTGAAACGTTGTTGTCCTATTGTAGTAAAAGAGAGCAGGAACGGGAGAGTGGGATTGTATCGGAATGAGCAAGGGGGTTTTGCTTGCCTGGCACTTCTGAAGATATTATAACTCTTCATCGGTGTCATCGAACTCATCGTCGGAAGCACGTCTATCGAGAGGGGACAATCACCGACTAGCAAAGAAGGAACACAATCAATGCAATGCACATTCACATGAATGACATGTCATGTTAAGGTACTGAATTTACCTAAGGCAATATCTAGCCAAGTTAATTGAAGTGGAACTCAAACAAGATCAAATTCCAACTCCAAATGTGATGTCATAAATTGCCCTAATCATCATTTGTCCTATTTAGTGGAGTTAACTTGTTCAAACATGCATGAAAATGCCATATTCAGATTCCTTGGATTTTTTGATAATTTTTCATATATAATTTATCTCATTTGGAGTTATAGATAATTTGCTATGATTTTTTGAAGTTTATACTAATTTCTGGAATTTTTTGAATAAACTTAAATCCAGAAAGTTCTTTACTGCGTCAGCATGACCTCACAGTGATGTCAGCAGGTCAATGGCTCGGTCCAGGTCAAACCTGACCTGTGGGTCCCATACGTCAGTGTCTCAGGCTGGTTTAGGTGGATGACCGATGGGACCAGTCAACGTTGACTTGACCAAAGTCAAAGCTAACACGTGGGGTCCATAGGGTTAGCACTAATCTAAACAGGAAGCTAAACCCGGGGTTAATTAGGTGTGGGGTCCATCCGTCAGTGAGCTAGGGGTTAGTTTAGTGGCGTCATTAGCCACTAATGATGGTGCCACGTCGGCACGGCCGGAGTTAAGCCGGCGGCGACCAAAACCGTGGCGGCAGCTCGCCGGAGTTGGTCGGGTTTCGCGTACAGTTCGCGGTTGGTCTCTACGGGTAGCTGGCGTTGCAGCGCGTCGCCCGGTGGCAGTAGCCGGGCCTGGGGTGGCCGGAGTCGACGGCCACGAGCTCAAAGGCGGCGGCCGGAGTTCGGGCGCGGACGGTGTCGATGCTACGGTGCACAAGAGGGGAAGACGAAGAGTGCTACATGCTCCTGGGAGTGTGCTGAGCGCGCTTATGGACTCGGAGACGAGCTACAGCAGTTGTGGCCGCGGCGGCGCCATAGCCGGCGGCGAGGAGCGCTCGGCAAGGTGGTTAGGGCGGTTAGGGGAGGCAATCGAGCACGGGGTTAGGGGGAAAAGGATCGTGGCCTCACAGCGGTTGCAGGGGCTGTAGAAGTGGGCTCGGGGAAGCTCGGACGGCGGCACATCGATGGTGGAGATCCGCGGTACTCAATGAGGAAGAAGAAGTGATGGCGTCATTTCAGGCGTCCCGTGGGCGCGTGCTTCATCTTGGTGCTTCACGGCGTCGAGGCAGAGATTCTGGACTCGGGTGGAGGGCGAGGAGGTGGCTCTGGGCATGGTGGCAGCGCACGGCGGCGGCGGTTGCTCTCGGGTGAGCTCGGGGAAGGGCTAGAGGCGAGGGGGAGAGCAGAGAGTGAGGGGAGAGGCAGAGGGGGTCGAGGGGGGTCGCGTGGCAGCGTCCAGGGCGAGGGGGAGCAGCTGCGTGGCTAGCAGGAGGTGGCCGCGGCTCGGCTGTGCGCGCACCACGCACAACGCCAGTCGGCGCGAGGAAGACGACACGCGAGGGGCTGGGCTGGGCCTAGCAGGCCGGCTGTCTACTGGGCCGCCAAGTGGCTGCACAGGTAAGGCCAGGTAAGTCTTGTGCCTTTCCATTTGTTTTTGTTTTCTACTTTTGCAATTTGTTTTTGATTTAGTAAAAACCCCAAATCATTTCTATAAATTCTGAAATTAATTATGGGCAATAGCTGAATTTTCTCAGAGGCCCTTAGCTATTTTCAGAATTGTTGGAGCATTTAATAATATGTATAGCAATTAAATGCCCCAATTCAAATACTTTATGAATTAATTCAAATATCCAGAATGTCCTGAAAATATTTGCATCATTTTTGGCAGAGGTTTTCACCTTTAACAAAAATCATGAACATTTTCAAAGGCATTTTGGGTTCTTTGGAAAAGATTTTATTTGAACCTATTTGATTTATTTTAGGTGCTAGGGTTTGATCAATCCCCATTTCAAGTTTATTTAAATTGTAAACATGATGACATGAGAAACAAGCAAAGGCAACAGGGGCTGAGCTAGGGCTGTGACAACTCACCCCCAATAAACAAGAATCTCGGCCCGAGATTCAAGACGTGAGGTAAGAAGACAGAGGGGACACAAAGCCGACACGATCTTCATGATCCAATTGCCCTCATCGAGGATGTTGATTCGTTCCATCATGTTGACCTTGATGTCCTCGCTTTGAGATCTTCATCCACGCGATCACGACGGGAAGAAACTCTATAGAAAATGATCTCCTCGAAGATTGAGCACTCAAGATCAACTCACGAAATGAGATACTGAAACATCTCTCGAGCTGATACACAAGACAAACCTTTGGAATGTGGAAAGGTAGCAGATGACAAAGGTTCAATTTGGTAGGCAACATCTTCACGTTGGAGTAGGATAGTGCATGGTTTCAAAGTAGCGAGGAGATAATTGCCATGATTCCATAACGGGACACCTTGGGGGAGGTGACTCATGGAACTATTACCTTAAGTGGCAAAAAGAATTACTTTTGATTCAAAGATCATTAAAACTCTTCATACCAGCTTAAGGCAAATTACAATTGATCATTTGAAATAGCTCGAAGAAATGGCATACTCGGACTAGAATGGATGATGTGGACTACCTTGTTGAAGACAACGGAAAGGATAATTTGCTTATCATCGGAGGAGGAGGGGACCCATGGTAAGTCCACTTTTGAAGATGATATTGGACAACAACTACTGAGAAGGGCAGCCCATGGAAAAAATGGCACGATGGGGTGCAAGCTGGGAGCAAAATGCAAATGTTGGGAATGTTCCAACCATCATATCTGCCTGAGATTCAGATCTGGTTAGAAACATGATACTTCAGACTCACATGGCTGAAAGAAAAGTTGCAGCACAAATCGACAAGATGACGTTGCGAGATTCTCGGGAAATGAACTACAATGGCAAGCTCCAAAACATGAGTCGGTTCTGCTACATACATGAGAACACACTGTCCCAGACAAGTATGATCACGTAGTAGCCTTATGATAAAACACTGCTGAGTTCAGGTGGGGAACCATCATCGAGGATGTCGGAGTCTTGTGCATGAACTAGTATTCGCACAACAACTCCTTTTCCTTGAACAAATCAATCAGTGGCTTGGGGTGCTAGGGAATACATATGGGATGAAGATGATCAGTCTATCAGACCATAGAATACTTCACACATGCATGACTGACTTGGGATGATTCCAGAGGAAGCAAAGAACAGGCTTTCTCGAATTCACGGCGGCAACTTGCATCGATTGCACGTGAACTTAGAGGAAGTCACTACTTTCATCCAAACATATACTTCATGAACGGGGCATGAAGAAGATGCTTACACAAGTTTCCAACACTAGGTTGATGTTCAACATGAATCATGGGGGAGACAAAATGCTCCTAATGGGCTCAACAGCAACTCATCCGAATTTCCATATCACTGGACTTCCACCATCATGTGAACACGGTGATAGTATTGTTCAGACCAAAAGATGTAATGATGTATGCTCGAGGGATCAACCACGAGTAAGACAACATTACGAACATCGTTGGCTCTGGTTTGACTTGACGATAGCCCATACTCAAGTCAAAGTTTTGTCAAGGCAATAGATCCAACAACTGATCATGAGGACAAATTGACGGACATATCATCTTCCTTCAACACGCACAAAAAAGATATCCCATGACACGAACTAAGTCAGACAAGCTTTTATCCTCCAACTCTCCAAGTTGTTGTTTAGCTTAATCAACTAGCTCAGGGGTATCCAACACAAATTCTTGGAGAATGGGTGGTTTGGAGGAAAACCAGCATGATCACGAACTCAACATAGCGGTCAGGTGTCAACCTGGTAATACTTTCGAGAAGATATTCGGAACATCACAAACCACCGATATGTTACTATGCTCAAGAACAATCTTGCTTTCGAGGCAAGATGATATGATCCAATAAGAAAGGGGTTGAAAATCCTAACTCATTGATCGAAGAGTGCACCAGAAATAAGGACTAGGTAGCACGATCAACCTTAGGGTGATGATTCAATAATCAGCACACTAAGAATGATATTAATGTCCATTAACTACTAAGCAGCGGAGTTGCTAGGAGTATTTATTTCACACATCATAGTTCACTTGCCGGCATTCCGGTTGCGACAACACGGGACCGAGGAATGAAAAATGATGGCAAGAAGTATCACTGCATCAAGAATTCATAAGAGATGGTGCAATACTCATGATATTCTTGACATAAAGTGGGTAATACTTCAGGGTAGAACAGACTCAAAAGCTTGATTGCATTTGATCTGCAGAATACAACTACTTTGACCCAATCTTAGAAATGGATGAGGTACTGGAGTTTGTTTCTCCTAGTCATTCTGGAATAGAATGGCTTGACGGGCCACAAGAGTAAAAGGCACCGATAAACACGAATGCACACATACTCTTGACTATCAACTGATAGGCTAAGGTCGGAATACAACTAAAGGGGGACAACTCAAGGAATATATTAACTTTCTGAGTTGTGGATGCATAGGTTAGTATGTCGAACAAGTTCAACATATTTCTTCCGGATAACCCATGCTAAGAGGTAGGACTGGCAGAGTCACAATTATGAATGGAGAACTCCTCAAGAGTGCTCTAATGGTGATCTTTTGGTTCAGAGAACTTCTGCCTTAATGGTTCATGGTATTTGGAAGAAGGAAATACCATGGACCTCGAGGACTATCGCAAAGGTTACTAATATCCTAAAGGAACTAGCAGCAATATCAACACGAAGTGAACAGAGTGATTCTTGGGTCAAGAACACAGGAGTAGAATACCTACTACTAAATGGCATCACAAGATGCTTTCAAGAATGATGGCCAGAATCATCACACGGGGAACACAAAACATAGCTAGATAACTAGGTGGCACACTAAGACATCTAGGGTCATAATAATAATTCCAACATATATGTCGAGGCAATAGAATACCTCAACTCACAATTAGTGTGATTAACCTGGCCTAGAGGAACATCGAAAACCAGAGGGAAAGGATTTTGCAAATGCATCAGATTGTTTGGAAACCTGGGATGACTCGGACAGCATAACGGCTGTAAATGCTCAAAAATAGTTGAGACATCTTGCAAAATAGTGGCATAACCACTCAACGTCACAATATCAAGGTTCTGAGACCAATTATGAACACACGGAAGTAGTAGAAACTGAACTAAGGCTTGAATCCATCAATCCTATAAGTCTCTATAAAGTAACTCGTCATCCTGATAGATAGATGAGATGGCCTAGTTATTAATCCCCGTAGAAGAGAAGAGGATGACTCAGATCAGAAGGTCATGAGGATAAGAGTAAAAGAGCCTTACGTTCCAATCCACAATCAATTCCCTTATATAATTAAAGCATTTCTAGACTCGACTTCGACCAGTTTGGCTTGGTAATCCTACAGGCAGTCAGGCTCTGATACCAAAGCTGTTAGGACCCCGATCCTAAGCCACATCGATCTAGCATGTAACACATCATATCACTTTGCGGCCTCACGCACGGTATTCCCACGGGTGCCACCTTACCTGGCCCGGGACCGTTTGCGCCTTTTGGCTCACGTATATGATAGTGTCGCTAGCATCCATATGACAGAGAACCCGGGCCGACATGGCTAGTCATGAACCCAAAGCAGCGCTAACCCATGAGGACGGGCATACATGAATCACATCGAGCATGTCGGTCATCAACGTGTGAATCCGGGCTGTAGCACTGGGCTAACAGGACTCCGGTAACCCGGGCTGTAGCAGGCTAGGCAGGACTCCGGAAGTCACCACGTGACATTTCCCCGAAGGGACAGACACAGGAACGAAGTGAAACACATGCCGGGCAGTCAAGTCTTCCGAGCAGTAGTGCTGGGCTAGCAGGACTCCGGTGAATCGGGCTATAGCGGACTACTGTCGCTCA
Source organism: Triticum urartu (assembly GCF_056163025.1). Lineage (NCBI taxonomy): Eukaryota > Viridiplantae > Streptophyta > Magnoliopsida > Poales > Poaceae > Triticum > Triticum urartu. Next base: position 352,928,192 of record NC_141878.1, on the reverse strand, counting down.
GAAAGCACTAGACTACATTTCCCCATATGATAGGCTGCCAAGGATAAACAACTAGATTGTCGGATCCCACTCATACCAAGCATTTCAATCATACACACAATATGCCCGATATGATTACATACAACATGGCATCACAACAAGACTCTACGACTCAAGTATTTATTCATTAGGCTTCGAGGAGCGAGATATTACAAACATGGGTCTCACGACCCAACATTCAGAGCATACAAGTCAAAGCACATGCGGAAGCTTAACATGTCTGAGTACAGACATCTACAAATGAAAAAGGCTGAGAAGCCTGACTATCTACAAGACCCTCCCAAGGTACAAGATCGTAGCTGACGTAAGGAGCTAAACGTGGAAGTCCAAGCGGAACTACTAGCGGGACTGAAGTCTCTCTGCAAAACATAAATTTAGCAAACGTGAGTACAAATGTACCCAGCAAGACTTACATCAGAACTAACTACATATGCATCGGTATCAACAAAGGGGGTGGTGGAGTTTAACTGCAGCAGGCCAGCTTTGACTCGGTGGCTATCCTGAACTACGACTGCAAGTAACTCTTTGAGGTGGCGCACACGAGTCCACAAATTCACCATACCAATACACCACTATGGATCCGCTCCCGTCTCCCTGCGAGAACGCCATCCATAGCACTCACACTTATCTTGCGCATTTTAAAGTATCCACTTTTGCTTGTCTATGAACTATGCAAGGGGTCCAAGTTTCCATATCCGAGGAATCCGGCTATTCGAATAGACAATGATAACCCTGCAGGGGTGTACTTCTTCACACACGCTCTCGCCACTTATCGCCATGTACACGTCATGTACCTCGGCAACCTTCAAGCGGAAGCTGGGCGTGGGAGTCGGCCACGACCTGACTAACCAACAAGTCTCTTGTCCAGGTTTATCGCCTATTCGGGTTCCATCCGCAAGGAGATCAGGCCAGGGTGTCGCTCACGGCCCCAAACGATGTGTGCAGGGTTCCCAAGCCCACCTCGACGGGTGGATCTACGCTTGGTACACCATGCCACGGTGCCTAGTCTGTCCCAAGCCCACCTGTACCGGGTACCACTTGGTAGACTACTAACACAACCTACAAACACCAGAAACTAGTTGCAACTCCTGGACAGAGATCAGGTTGATTAATAAGTCGAGAGGGGCACTTAAGCATTCCAATGCGTGGTAGTAGTTGTTCATGGATCACAAACACAGAACTCAGTTCCTGAGGACGGCTGCAATGAGACAACCCACCATGTACTCCTACATGGCCTCTCACCGCTACCTTTACCAAATCGTGTTCACACACTTAGCTCTCAATGGTAGGACATGTTCACCACATTCCAATTCATCCCCGATGAATCAAACTCGACTCAACTCTAAGCAGTAGCAGGCATGACAACAAGCATGAATGAGTAGGCACATCATGGCTCAAACAACTCCTACTCATGCTAGTGGGTTTCATCTATTTACTATGGCAATGACAGGTCATGCAGAGGAAAGGGGTTCAACTACCGCAGCATGTAACAGTTGAAACGTTGTTGTCCTATTGCAGTAAAAGAGAGCAGGAACGAGAGAGTGGGATTGTATCGGAATGAGCAAGGGGGTTTTGCTTGCCTGGCACTTCTGAAGATATTATAACTCTTCATCGGTGTCATCGAACTCATCGTCGGAAGCACGTCTATCGAGAGGGGACAATCACCGACTAGCAAAGAAGGAACACAAACAATGCAATGCACATTCACATGAATGACATGTCATGTTAAGGTACTGAATTTACCTAATGCAATATCTAGCCAAGTTAATTGAAGTGGAACTCAAACAAGATCAAATTCCAACTCCAAATGTTATTTCATAAATTGCCCTAATCATCATTTGTCCTATTCAGTGAGGTTAACTTGTTCAAACATGCATGAAAATGCCATATTCAGATTCCTTGGATTTTTCTGATAATTTTTCATATATAATTTATCTCATTTGGAGTTATAGATAATTTTCTATGATTTTTTGAAGTTTATACTAATTTCTGGAATTTTCTGAATAAACTTAAATCCAGAAGGTGCTTTACTGCGTCAGCATGACCTCACAGTGACGTCAGCAGGTCAACGGCTCGGTCCAGGTCAAACCTGACCTGTGGGACCCATACGTCAGTGTCTCAGGCTGGTTTAGGTGGATGACCGGTGGGACCAGTCAACGTTGACTTGACCAAAGTCAAAGCTGACACGTGGGGTCCATAGGGTTAGCACTAATCTAAACAGGAAGCTAAACCCGGGGTTAATTAGGTGTGGGGTCCATCCATCAGTGAGCTAGGGGTTAGTTTAGTGGCATCATTAGCCACTAATGATGGTGCCACGTCGGCACGGCCGGAGTTAAGCCGGCGGCGACCAAAACCATGGCGGCAGCTCGCCGGAGTTGCTCGGGTTTCGCGTACAAGCCGCGGTTGGTCTCTACGGGTAGCTGACGTTGCAGCGCGTCGCCCGGTGGCAGTAGCCGGGCCTGGGGTGGCCGGAGTCGACGGCCACGAGCTCAAAGGCGGCGGCCGGAGTTCGGGCACGGATGGTGTCGATGCTACGGTGCACAAGAGGGGAAGACGAAGAGTGCTACGTGCTCCTGGGAGTGTGCTGAGCGCGCTTATGGACTCGGACGCGAGCTACAGCAGCTGTGGCCGCGGCGGCGCCATAGCCGGCGGTGAGGAGCGCTCGGCAAGGTGGTTAGGGCGGTTAGGAGAGGCAATCGAGCATGGGGTCAGGGGGAAAAGGATCATGGCCTCACAACGGTTGCAGGGGCTGTAGAAGTGGGCTCGGGGAAGCTCGGACGGCGGCACATCGACGGTGGAGATCCACGGTACTCAACGAGGAAGAGGAACACGATGGCGTCATTTTAGGCGTCCCGTGGGCGCGTGCTTCATCTTGGTGTTTCACGGCGTCGAGGCAGAGCTTCTGGACTCGGGTGGAGGGCGAGGAGGTGGCTCTGGGCATGGTGGAAGCGAACGGCGGTGGCGGTTGCTCTCGGGTGAGCTCGGGGAAGGGCTAGAGGCAAGGGGAGAGCAGAGAGTGAGGGAAGAGGCAGAGGGGATCGAGGGCGGTCGCGTGGCAGCGTCCAGGGCGAGGGGGAGCAGCTGCGTGGCTAGCAGGAGGTGGCCGCGGCTCAGCTGTGCGCGCGCCACGCACAACGCCAGTAGGCGCGAGGAAGACTACGCGTGAGGGGCTGGGCTGGGCCTAGCAGGCCGGCTGTCTACTAGGCCGCCAAGTGGCTGCACAGGTAAGGCCAGGTAAGTCTTCTGCCTTTCCATTTGTTTCTGTTTTCTACTTTTGCAATTTGTTTTCGATTTAGTAAAAACACCAAATCATTTCTATAAATTCTGAAATTAATTATGGGCAATAGCTGAATTTTCTCAGAGGCCCTTAGCTATTTTCAGAATTGTTGGAGCATTTAATAATATGTATAGCAATTAAATGCCCCAATTCAAATACTTTATGAATTAATTCAAATATCCAGAATGTCCTGAAAATATTTGCATCATTTTTGGCAGAGGTTTTCACCTTTAACAAAAATCATGAACATTTTCAAAGGCATTTTGGGTTCTTTGGAAAAGATTTTATTTGAACATATTTGATTTCTTTTAGGTGCTAGGGTTTGATCAATCCCCATTTCAAGTTTATTTAAATTGTAAACATGATGACATGAGAAACAAGCAAAGGCAACAGGGGCTGAGCTAGGGCTGTGACAAGATTGCCCTCTCCCGACGAGAGGAGCGTTGGTGATGACGATGGTGATGATTTCCCCCTCCCGGAGGGAAGTATCCCCGGCAGAACAGCTCTGCCGGAGCTCTAGATTGGTTCCGCCAAGGTTCCGCCTTGTGGCGGCGGAGTCTCGTCCCGAAAAGTTCCTCTTGGTTTTTTTCTCATTGAAAGACTTCATATAGGAGAAGATGGGCATCGGAGAGCCACCAGGGGGCCCACGAGGTAGGGGGCACGCCTTGAAGGGGGGCGCGCCCCCCACCCTCGTGAGCAGGGTGTGGGCCCCTTGGCCTTCATCTTTGGCGAGGATTTTTCTTTATTTATTTTAATATGTTCCGTGGAGTTTCAAGACTTTTGGAGTTGCGTAGAATAGGTCTCTAATATTTGCTCCTTTTCCAGCCGAGAATTCCAGCTGCTGGCATTCTCCCTCCTTATGTAAACCTTGTAAAATAAGAGAGAATGGCCATAGTATTGTGACATAAAGTGAAATAACAGTCCATAATGCAATACATATCGATATAAAAGCATGATGCAAAATGGACGTATCAACTCCCCCAAGCTTAGACCTCGCTTGTCCTTAAGCGAAAAGCCGATGACAATAAATATGTCCTCATGTTTAGAGGTAGAGGCGTCGATAAAAATAAAATACGGACATGAAGGCATCATGATTATTCTCATAACAGCAACATATATAGATTTCGTCATATGATTACTTATGTTCAAGTGATGATCTATTCACAATGCAAAAGTATAAATCATAAACCTTATTGGGCTCCAACAAACTATAATCTCAGTCATTGAAGCAATTGCAATTTATCATAACATCGGAAAGAGTCTATGTCAGAGCTTAAAAGCAAGTCCACATACTCAACTATCATTTAGTCCTCCATAATTGCTAACACTCGTGCAATACTTGTGGTTACGGAGTTTTAATCGGACACAGAGAAAGATAGGGGCTTATAGTTTTGCCCCACAACCTTTTACCTCAAGGGTAATGTCAACAATAATGGTTCATGCTCCCCTACATCCAATTAGATATATATATATATATATCATGTTCTTTCCAACATGCTGAGCTTGCCAAAGGATAAAATGAAAAAGAAAAGGTGAAGATCACCGTGACTCTTGCATATGGTAGAAGATAATAATAAAATATAGGCCCTTCGCAGAGGGAAGCAGAGGTTGCCATGCACTTTTATAGTTGGATGCACAAAATCTCAATGCGAAAGAATGTCACTTTATATTGCCCCTTGTGATATGAACCTTTATTATGCAGTCCGTCGCTTTTATTACTTCCACATCACAAGATCGTATAAAGCTTATTTCTCCCACACCAATCAATCATACATATTTAGAGCAATTTTTATTGCTTTGCACCAATGACAACTTACTTGAAGGATCTTACTCAATCCATAGGTAGATATGGTGGACTCTCATGGCAAAACTGGTTTAGGGATTTTGGAAGCACAAGTAGTATTTCTACTTGGTGCTGAGAATTTGGCTAGCATGAGGGGGAAAGGCAAGCTCAGCAAGTTAGAGGATCCATGATAACGTACTTTATCTCAGATATAAGAAAGACATAACTCATTACGTAGTCTTCCTTGTCCAACATCAACTCTTTAGCATGTCATATTTTAATGAGTGCTCCCAATCATAAAAGATATCAATGATAATATATCTATATGTGAAAACCTCTCTTTCCTTATTACTTCCTATTAATTGCAACAATGACCAAAGCTATGTCTGCCAACTCCCAACAACTTCTAATCATCATACTCTTTCTATGTGAAGTCATTACTCTCAATAAGATCAATATGAACTTTTTGTTTCTTTTTATGCTTTTTCTCTTTCTTTATTCACCCAAGATCATGGCCAAATAATCAAGCCCTTGACTCAACACCAATCTTTATTATATATAGCTCACGGACTCGATTACAAAGAGAGATCATAAAGCAAAACTCAAAACTAGATCATGCCATAAACATTATTCTACTAGATCAAGATACTACTATTAGGATCGAATTAAGAAAAATGGTAAAGATAGGAGTTGTGATGGTGATACGATACCGGGGCACCTCCCCCAAGCTTGGCAGTTGCCAAGGGGAGTGCCCATATCCATGTGATTATGTCTCCTTTGTCGGTGAAGAAGGTGGTGGTGATGTTGGCTTAGTTGATGGCTTAGGCTTCTCCCTTAATTTGCGCTTGCGGACGGCATTTTGATCCCTCAGATCATCAATCTCCCACTCCAGGGTTAATATCTTTTTGCATAGGTCCTACTTATTTTCCTGCAAGAGACGAAAAGGGATAAACTCGAACTTGGGTTTCTTTACCCTATGAGGGAGACTTGACTTTCTGAACTCCACGTGCATGTCCCCAGGTTGAGGTAATGGTGCTTCATCTTCATCTGAGCTCGTCTCCTCCTTCCCCTTGAGTTCATAGTCCTCTTCTTCCTTCGTGGTCCATCCATCATTTCCACATCTCCATAGACCTTTGGATTTGCTAAGTAATCATCCACATAGCTTTCTCCTTCCGAATCTTGGGAATACATGTTGATTTAATCTGCAACGGGACAGCTCGAAACGAAAACAGAGGATATTTGCATGATATGGGAGTCAAAACCTTCGGGAGGTTATATAATGAATTTTTACCGACCAAAATATGTATCGTGCAAGAAAACGGAGTCTGGAAAGCACACAAGGTGCTCACGACGTAGGGGGCACGCCCAGAGGGGTAGGGCGCGCCCACCACCCTCGTGGGGCCCTCGTGTCCTTCCCGGACTGCTACTTATTTTTCTATTTTTCTAAATATTCCAAAACAGAGAAATATTGCTTTAAAAATTGTTTTGGAGTCGGTTTACTTACCGTACCACATACCTATTCCTTTTCGGAGTCTGAAACGTTCCGGAAAGTGTCCCTTATGTATTCCTCCAGGGTTACGGTTTCAATAATATTGGTTTCAACATTTATGGGATTACCTGAGATATAATGTTTGATTCTTTGACCGTTTACCACCTTCGGATTTGTGCCCTCGAAGTTGTTGATTTTTATGGCACCAGAATGATAGACCTCTTCAATAACATAGGGGCCTTCCCATTTAGAGAGAAGTTTTCCTGCAAAAGATCTTAAACGAGAGTTGTATATCAATAGATAATCACCTACATTAAACTCGCGCTTTTGTATCCTTTTGTCATGCCATCTTTTAACTTTTTCTTTAAACAACTTGGCATTTTCATAAGCTTGGGTTCTCCATTCATCAAGTGAGCTAATATCAAATAACCTCTTCTCACCGGCAAGTTTAAAGTCATAGTTGAGCTCTTTAATTGCCCAATATGCCTTATGTTCTAGTTCGAGAGGTAAGTGACATGCTTTTCCACAAACCATTTTATATGGAGACATACCCATAGGATTTTTATATGCAGTTCTACAAGCCCATAATGCATCATCAAGTTTCTTAGACCAATTCTTTCTAGCCCTATTAACAGTCTTTTGCAAAATTAATTTCATCTCTCTATTGCTCAACTCTACTTGACCACTAGACTGTGGGTGATAAGGAGATGCAATTCTATGATTAACATCATATTTAGCAAGCATTTTATGGAAAGCACCATGGATAAAGTGTGAACCACCATCAGTCATTAAATATCTAGGGACTCCAAACCTCGGAAAAATAACTTCCATAAGCATTTTAATAGAGGTGTTATGATCAGCACTACTAGTTGGAATAGCTTCTACCCACTTAGTAACGTAATCAACAGCAACTAAAATATGTGTGTATCCATTAGAGGCAGGAAAAGGTCCCATATAATCAAAGCCCCAAACATCAAATGGTTCAATAACAAGTGAATAATTCATAGGCATTTCTTCACGTCTACTAATATTACCAATTCTTTGACATTCGTCACAAGACAAGACAAACTTACAGGCATCCTTGAAGAGAGTAGGCCAATAAACACCAGATTGCAATACCTTATGTGCAGTTCTGTCTCCAGCGTGGTGTCCTCCATAAGATTCGGAGTGACAGTTGCATAGGATCTGTTCCTGTTCATGCTCAGGTACACAACATCTAATAACACCATCTACTCCTTCTTTATAAAGATGTGGGTCATCCCAAAAGTAATGTCTCAAGTCATAGAAAAACTTTTTCTTTTGCGGGTATGTGAAGCTAGGTGGTATAAACTTAGCAACAATATAATTAGCATAATCAGCATACCATGGGGTACTACGAGAAGTACTTATAACATTTAATTTTTCATCAGGAAAGCTATCATTAATAGGTAGTGGGTCATCAAGAACATTCTCTAACCTAGACAGGTTGTCTGCAACGGGGTTCTCAGCTCCCTTTCTATCAACAATATGCAAATCAAATTCTTGTAGCAAGAGAACCCATCTAATGAGTCTAGGTTTAGCATCTTTCTTTTCCATAATGTATTTAATAGCAGCATGATCAGTGTGAATAGTTACTTTAGAATCAACAATATAAGGTCTGAACTTATCACAAGCAAATACAACTACTAAAAGCTCAGTAGTAGCATAATTTCTTTGAGCATTGTCTAGAGTCTTACTAGCATAATGAATAACATTAAATTTCTTATCAACTCTTTGCCCTAGAACAGCACCTACAGCATAATCACTAGCATCACACATAATTTCAAAGGGTAAATTCCAATCAGGTGGCTGAACAACAGGTGCAGAGACTAATGCTTTCTTAAGTATTTCAAATGCTTCTACACAATCATCATCAAAGACAAATGGTATATCTTTTTGCAATAAATTAGTCAGAGGCCGAGAAATTTTTGAGAAATCCTTAATGAACCTCCTGTAAAATCCGGCGTGACCAAGGAAACTTCTTATACCTTTGATGTCCTTGGGACATGGCATCTTTTCAATAGCATCGACCTTGGCTTTATCAACTTCAATACCTCTTTCAGAAACTTTATGCCCCAAGACAATACCTTCATTAACCATAAAGTGGCACTTTTCCCAATTCAAGACAAGATTAGTTTCTTCACATCTCTGCAAAACTCGATCAAGATTGCTCAAGCAATCATCAAAAGATGAACCATAGACAGAAAAATCGTCCATGAAAACCTCACAAATCTTTTCACAAAAGTCAAAGAATATAGCCATCATGCTTCTTTGAAAGGTAGCAGGTGCATTACATAAACCAAAAGGCATACGTCTATAAGCAAAAGTACCAAAAGGGCATGTAAAAGTAGTCTTTGATTGATCTCTAGCCGACACAGGTATTTGAGAGAAACCAGAATAACCATCTAGAAAGCAATAGTGTGTATGTTTGCATAATCTTTCTAGCATTTGATCAATAAAAGGTAAGGGGTAATGATCTTTCTTAGTAGCTTTATTTAATTTGCGGAAATCAATTACCATCCTATAACCTGTGATAATTCTTTGTGGAATCAATTCATCTTTATTATTAGGAACAACAGTAATACCTCCCTTCTTAGGGACACAATGGACAGGACTTACCCACTGACTATCAGCCACGGGATAAATTATACATGTCTCTAGAAGCTTGAGTATTTCTTTTCTTACCACTTCTTTCATTTTAGGATTCAAACGTCGTTGAGGATCACGAACTGGTTTGGCATCTGCATCCAAATTTATTTTATGTTGACATAGAGTGGGACTAATGCCCTTAAGATCATCAAGAGTATATCCAATAGCAGCACGATGCTTCTTCAGAGTTTTCAATAATCTTTCTTCTTCATGCTCTGAAAGGTTAGCACTAATAATAACAGGATATATCTTCTTTTCATCATGATAAGCATATTTAAGATTATCAGCCAACGGTTTAAGCTCAAACACGGGATCACCCTTGGGTGGAGGAGGATCCCCTAAAATTTCAACAGGCAAGTTGTGTTGCAGAATAGGTTCCTGTTTAAAGAATACTTCATCTATTTCCCTTCTTTCATTCATGAACATATCATTTTCATGGTCTAGAAAATAGTGTTCTAAAGGATCACTAGGAGGTGCAGCAATAGAAGCAAGACCAATAATCTCATCCTTACTAGGTAATTCTTCCTCGCGATGTTGTTTACTAAATTTAGAGAAATTAAACTCATGAACCATATCATCCAAGCCAATAGTAACAACATTCTTTTCGCAATCTATCCTAGCATTAACAGTGTTCAAGAAGGGTCTACCAAATATAATGGGACAAAAGCTATCTTGCGGAGAAGTAAGAACAAGAAAATCAGCAGGATATTTAGTTTTCCCACACAAGACTTCAACATCTCTAACAATTCCAATTGGTGAAATAGTATCTCTATTGGCAAGTTTAATTGTGACATCAATACCTTCCAACTCAGCAGGTGCAATTTCATTCTTAATTTCTTCATATAAAGTATGTGGTATAACACTAGCACTCGCACCCATATCACATAAGCCATGATAACAATGATCTCCTATTTTAACAGAAATAACAGGCACGCCTACCACAAGTCTATGTTTATCTTTAGCACAAGGTTTAGCAATTCTAGCAGTTTCACCTTCGAACTGAATAACATGCCCATCAATATTATCAGACAGGAGATCTTTAACAATAGCAATATTAGGTTCTACTTTAACTTGCTCAGGAGGTGTATAAGTTCTAATATTTCTTTTACGAACAACAGTTGAAGCTTTAGCATGATTCTTTACTCTAACAGGGAAAGGTGGTTTCTCAACATCAGAAGTAGGAACAATAGGATCATTATAAGTGACAGTCTTTTCTTCAACTTTAATAGGTGCAGCTACTTTTACTTCTATGGGAGGATGATATTTAAACCACTTCTCCTTAGGGAGATCAACATAAGTAGCAAAAGATTCACAGAAAGAAGCTACTATCTCAGAGTCAAGTCCATATTTAGTGCTAAACTTACGGAAAATATCGGTGTCCATAAAAGATTTAACACAATCAAACTTAGGTGTCATACCTGACTCCTTACCTTCATCGAGGTCCCAATCTTCAAAGTTGCATTTAATTCTGTCCAATAAATTCCATCTGAATTCAACAGTCTTCATCATAAAATAGCCAGCACAAGAAGTATCGAGCATGGTTTGATTATTATGAGAAAGCCGAGCATAAAAACTTTGCATAATTATTTCTCTCGAGAGCTCATGATTGGGGCATGAATATAACATTGATTTAAGCCTCCCCCGTGCTTGAGCGATGCTTTCTCCTTCACGAGGCCAGAAATTATATATATAATTGCGATCACGATGAACAAGATGCATAGGGTAATACTTTTGATGAAATTACAATTTCAATCTTTTATAGTTCCATGATCTCATATCATCACATAGCCTATATCATATCAATGCGTCTCCCTTCAAAGATAAAGGGAAGAACTTCTTCTTAGCAACATCATCGGGTATCCCTGCAAGCTTAAATAATCCACAAACTTCATCCACATATATTAAGTGCTCATCAGGATGCTTTGTTCCATCTCCTATAAAAGGATTAGCTAGCAGTTTTTCCATCATACCTGAAGGAAAGTCAAAAGGAGTTTCATTTTCAATAGGTTCAGTAGGTTGAGAAGCAACTCTTTGCTCTACTGGACAGGGTGAAGATACCCCGAACAAGCCCCTCAGAGAATTACTTTCCATAGTAACAAGTGACAGTAAATTTCAGCACACTATAGTAAATTTCAGCACACAAGTATAGGGGATCTATCGTAGTCCATTCGATAAGTAAGAGTGTCGAACCCAACGAGGAGCAGAAGGAAATGATAAGCGGTCTTCAGCAAGGTATTCTCTGCAAGTACTGAAATAAGTGGTAACAGATAGTTTTGTGATAAGATAAATTGTAACGAGCAACAAGTAACAAAAGTAAATAAAGTGCAGCAAGGTGGCCCAATCCTTTTTGTAGCAAAGGACAAGCTGGAACAAACTCTTATAATAGGAAAAGCGCTCCCGAGGACACATGGGAATATCGTCAAGCTAGTTTTCATCACGTTCATATGATTCGCGTTCGATACTTTGATAATTTGATATGTGGGTGGACCGGTGCTTGGGTGCTGTTCTTACTTGAACAAGCGTCCCACTTATGATTAACCTCTATTGCAAGCATCCGCAACTACAACAAAAGTATTAAGGTAAACCTAACCATAGCATGAAACATGTGGATCCAAATCAGCCCCTTATGAAGCAACACATAAACTAGGGTTTAAGCTTCTGTCACTCTAGCAACCCATCATCTACTTATTACTTCCCAATGCCTTCCTCTAGGGCCAAATAATGGTGAAGTGTTATGTAGTCGACGTTCACATAACACCACTAGAGGCTAGACAACATACATCTTATCAAAATATCAAACGAATACCAAATTCACATGACTACTAATAGCAAGACTTCTCCCTTGTCCTCAGGAACAAACTATAATCTCTACTGCCTAGCTTGCCTTCCACGCCAAGTAGAGTCCCATCCGGACACGAGACGAAGTCTTCAATCTTGTATCACTGGTAGAAAAAGGGCATGTTGTCCCGGTTCGTAAGGGCCTTTTGTCCCGGTTCCTGAACCGGGACTAAAGGGTTGATACTAATGCCCCGCCCCTTTAGTCCCGGTTCAATCCAGAACCGGGACTGATGGGCCTCCACGTGGCCTGTGCGCGGAGCCCAGGCAGGAGACCCTTTGGTCCCGGTTGGTGGCACCAACCGGGACCAATAGGCATCCACGCGTCAGCATTTCTGTGGCTGGGGTTTTTGTTTTTTTTTTGAAAGGGGGGGGGGTTGGGGGTTTTGGGGGGTTAATTTAGGTGTTTCATATATTGTGTTAGCTAGCTATAATTAATAGAGAGAAGTGCCCTCTCTTATGTCCGTGCTTGGTCGACGCTACGTACTATACATACGTATAGAGAGGACTAGACACGCTAGCTAGCTAGTAAGCAAACGAAGGAAACAGAAGATCGTCATGAACATATATGCATATAGAGAGAAGTGATATCGACCACCTCTCCTTCTCCGAGAGATTGGTCGAACAACAAGTTCTCGTATATCTATCCGACACTACCGGCTACATATATACAATAATTATCTCTTACAAATATAATCATACGGACTCATGGTCCACATAGTATTGTCCGTCTTCAGCGATCACGTGGTCAAGAAAGAATGCCGCCAATTCCTCTTGAATTGCTCGCATGCAAGCTGGTGCTAGGAGTTCATCCCGCTTCAGAAACATCTAATTTGAAGAAGGGGGTCAATACATATATATATATATGAATGAATGAAACTCAACACAAATGATGCTAATAAAATAAAATTGTGAATGTTGTTATTTACGTACTTCATATTGTTCGTCAGTGTAGCCCCGCTCACAGGTCGTGTGGCGGATGGACTCGCAAACGTAGTATCCACAGAAATCATTCCCTTTTTCCTGCCACAACCACTTTACAAGAAATAGAGGTCAATCAAACTGATAAGCAAGAATGCCAAATCAATAGGAGATGCGCGGAACATGCTACTATAGTACTTACTTTCAGGTGTCTAAATTGCAGCTTCTTCGGGAGTCCTGGAGCTTTTTTGGAGAATTTTTTTCCAAACCCTGCCAGACAAAGAAAACAATTACTTGATATATCAGGAAATGAACAAAGTTGCTGATATGGTGGATAACGATCGATTTAACTTACTTCTCGAGCATTTGAGTCATGTCCGCATAGTCCTGGGGATCTTTTCGTTTTGAGTCTAAGATAGTTACTAGTCCCTGCTCAAGCTTAATCTCTAGGAGAATATAGTGGTAACTGCACACACATGAATAACTCATCAATTACATTACTATAACCTTGACTAATATATATAAGGGAAACCGAATACGCACAAGAGAGTAACACTCACTTGAAGTTGTAAGGAAAGAGTATTATATCTTTGTTTTCATTTATTACCAACGATCGTAGCAAGTTGGCCTCAGTATCTGCAGCATGAAATTTAACCTGAGTTGCATCCATGAGATATGTGTTAATGAACCCAATATCACCGACTTGTCTTTTCTTCAATTCGGCAATCTTCAATCTGCATAATATAGTGAGGATGATTATAAATACATGCAATGAAAGAGCTGAGCTATATAGAGAGACTTAATGACAGAAGTAGTACTACTTACAGACAGTAGCAGGTGACCGTTGTTTTATCGAGGGCCAATTGATTGAAAAACTGAAAGAACTCCTCAAATGGAACAGGCAACAGTTCAATTCCAACGAGGTCATGCTCCTTTTTAACTTTCACATACAAAGTACTCCTCCCCCCAGAGTCTCTGCAGATTTTCAAGTACCAATCATGCAATCTTCGCATCATCGTTGATAGAGATCTTTCATCTTTGACAAGAGGCTTCCCGTACTCATATCTTTGTATCTGCACCTCCATGGGTTCATAATGTACATCGTCGGGCAGGTAATCGGCAAGATTGCTATAACCGGGCACCATCCTCTGATCATTAGCGACGTTGTCGCTAGGCACCTTGACCGGGGGGCACGATTGCTTCGCTTGTTCGCCGAGCTGGGCAATTTGTTTCCCAGCTCGTCGTTCTTTCAGCCTTTGATCACTGACAGTACTTCCCGACTACTCCGCTTCGGCAAATTCCTTTCCAATAATGCGCTCATAGTTTCCTTTCGGCGGAGACTTGGGTGGTTTTGTCAGGGCAGCCAGAGTGCGCTTCGCTTTCACCGGATCTACCTTCTCCTCCGGAGGTGGATGTCTCTTTGCTTTCAACCCTTGAAACCAGTCATCCACTTTGGTTCGCGCGATCTCGGCGTTCTCCTCCAGGGTCCTCTCGTATGGTAATTTCTCTGGAGTCTTCAGAGAAGGACCGAATCTGTATGTCCTCCCGCCTCTGGCTGTACTGCTAGACGCCGGCCGAGAAGACGGAGCGGTTGTCTTCTTTACTTGCTTACGAGGCGGAGGAGAAGGACTACGACGCGCCAGAGCAGCCGGAGCGGCGGCAGGTCTCTTCCGCCCTTGCTGACGAGGCGGAGAAGGAGGAGGCTGGCTGCTCGGGCGCGTCGGCGTAGGCGGAGAAGGAGGCGGAGTGCCGCCACGCGCTAGAGAAGGAGCCGGTCGAGTGCCCTGATCGTCACTCGCTGGAGGAGGAGGCAGTGGAGGAGGCGGAGTGCCCTAACTCGCCAGAGGAGGAGGTGGTGGAGGAGGCGGAGTGCCCTGACTTGTCAGAGGAGGAGGAGGCGGAGGCGTCCAGTTTGGAAGGTTGATGAGCTCCTTCCGCCATAGGCATGGAGTCTTCAGAGCAGACCCCAGCCTAGTCTCCCCTTCACCAGTAGGGTGGTCAAGCTGGAGTTCCTCAAATCCCTCCGTTATTTCATCCACCATCACCCTAGCATATCCTTCTGGAATCGGCCGGCAGTGAAAAGTTGCGCCGGGTTCAGTAGGATAAACAGAGCCAACAGCCGCCTTGACCTTCAAATTCATCCATTGCGTCATAAGGTGGCAATTTTGAGACTCCGTGATAGCATCCACAGGATAGCTGGCAGGAGCCATCAAGGCATGCTCCGGCTGAAGCAGCTCGGTGGAAGCCACGCTGCTTCTCCGCTGAGATGGCGGGGTAGCTTCGGGGGAAGCTTCGGCAGTACATTTGCTGCGATTTGCTTCTCGTTCCTCTATCGCTTGTACCCTTGCTTGCAGCGCCTGCATTTGGGTCTGCTGCACTTTTTTCCTCCTCTCATGGGATTTTTAACCGCCTGCGTCCGGAAACCCAACCTTCCATGGAATGGAGCCTGGCGTGCCTCGTGTCCGTCCAGGGTGCTCAGGATTCCCGAGGGCCATTGTGAGCTCGCCGTTCTCTCTGTTTGGAAAGAACGTCCCTTGCTACGCTGCTTCGATATACTGCTGAAGCGTCCTGACTGGCATGTCCATTTTATCGTTCGTCCAAATGCACTTCCCTATTACAGGGTCCAAGGTTCCGCCAGCCCCGAAGAACCAAGTCCGGCAATGGTCTGGCCAGTTAATTGTCTCTGGTTTGATCCCTTTATCAACCAGATCATTCTCAGTCTTGGCCCACTTAGGCCGGGCTACGAGGTAGCCACCTGACCCCGTGCGATGGTGATGCTTCTTCGCAGCATTTTGCTTGTTTGTCGTCGACATCTTCTTACTCTTTTCCGATGTCTTATGGGCCACAAATGCGGTCCAGTGATCTCTGATCTTCTCATATCTGCCCTTGAATTCTGGTGTCTCATTATTTTCAACAAACTTATTCAGCTCTTTCTTCCACCTCCTGAATAGTTCTGACATCCTCTTAAGAGCAAAAGACTTGATCAATTGCTCTTTAACTGGCTTCTCTGGATTATCCTCTAGCGGTAGGGTGAAATTTGACTTCAGCTCAGTCCAAAGATCATTTTTCTGCATATCATTGACATAAGACACTTCAGGGTCTTCTGTAGCCGGCTTAAACCATTGCTGGATGCTGATCGGGATCTTGTCCCTAACCAAAACCCCGTACTGAGCAACAAATGCGCTCTTTGTCCGGAGGGGTTCAATCGGTTGGCCGTCGGGCGCGATTGCTATGATCCCAAACTTTTCATCCGAGCTCAACTTTTTCTTCGGGCCTCGTCTCTTTACCGAAGTTGTGCTCGATCCGGAGGGCTAGAAAAAAGAACAAACACTTAATTAATATGTGTACATACCAAACCAATGAATGCATCAATTAGCTAGTCAGCAGAAGCTTAACTAATATATATACCTGGCCGGACTTGGTTCGGTCACCGGAGACGTCATCACGGTCTCCTTCTTGCACCGGCATTGGGTCACCGGAGCCGTCCTCACGGTCTCCTTCTTGCACCGGCATTAGGTCACCGGAGCCATCATAATCATAGCCAGCTGCTTCCAGACCATCGGTGTCATTGAGAAACAACGAGCAGACAGCATCACTTCCTCGTGCGATTATGTCCCCCAACAACTCTTCTTGTACTTCGTCTCGGGCGGTGTCCATAGTTTCTACAAATATTGACAACATGGCAATTATTATTCAAACATGACAGATGGATATATTAGTGGCAAACGTAGAACTAATATTAATTAGTGGCCTCGACGCTGCTTCTCTAGGGTTTGGGGTGGCCTCGACAACGCTTCAAGGATAAAAAAAGAAGAGGAAGAAGAAAAAAAGAGGAGAAGAAAGAGGAGAAGAAAGAATAGAGGAGTAAGAACTCCTCTTTTTTTCTTCTTTTTCCTCTTTTATTTTATCGGGAACGAGGGTCGTCGAGGGTCACCGAGCGGTAGAGGAAACCCTAAATAGCAAGTATCGTGGGTGTGAGATACATGTGGCCGTCGGTGTCGGACACTACATCCACGTCCCACAAGTGACGTGGGCATCGAAGCCCGCGCCACTTGTGGGACGTGGATGTAGTGTCTGACACCGACGGCCACATGTATCTCACACCGACGGTACTTTCTATTTAGGGTTTCCTCTACCGCTCGGCGACCCTAACCCTCGACGACCCTCGTTTCCGATAAAATAAAAAGGAAGAAGAAGAAAAAAAGAGAAGAAGAGGAAGAAGAAGAAGAAAAGAGAAGAATAAATCTTTCTTCTCCTCTTTTTTTTTCTTCTTCTCTTATTCTCTTTTTTTCTTCTTCTTCCTCTTTATTTTATCGAAAACGAGGGTCGTCGAGGGTCAGGGTCGCCGAACGGTAGAGGAAACCCTAAATAGCAAGTATCGTGGGTGTGAGATACATGTGGCCGTCGGTGTCGGACACTACATCCACGTCCCACAAGTGACGTGGGCGTCGAAGCCCGCGCCACTTGTGGGACGTGGATGTAGTGTCCGACACCGACGGTACATGTATCTCACACCGACGGTACTTTCTATTTAGGGTTTCTCCTCCACCGCTCGGCGACCCTCTACGACCCTCGTTCCCGATAAAATAAAGAGGAAGAAGAAGAAAAAAAGAGGAGAAGAAAGAAGAGAGGAGATCTTCTCCTCTATTCTTTCTTCTCCTCTTTTTTTCTTATTCCTCTTCTTTTTTTATCCTCTTCTTCCTCTCATGTTCGACGACCCTCGACCCCTCGGCGACCCTAGACCCCTCGAACCCTCGACGACCCTGGAACCCTCGACCCCTAGACGACCCTGGAACCCTCGACCCTCGATTCCTAGACCCTATAGAACCCTCGAACCCTCGACCCTTGACCCCTTAACGACCCTCGACCCTCTACCCTAGTTCCCGAACCTCGACCCCTCGGCGATCCTCAACACCCTCGTTCCCGATAAAAATTAAGAAGAAGAAGAAGAAGAAGAAGAAGAAAGAGGATAAGAAGAAAGGAATAGCTAGAGGAGAAGATCGAAGAAAAAAAAGAAAAAAAAGAGGAGAAGAAGAAAGGAATAGTGGAGAAGAAGAGAAAATGGAATATTCTATTTTCTCTTCCTCTCCACTATTCCTTTCTTCTTCTCCTCTTCTTTTCCTTCTTTCTTCTTCTTCTTATTTATTTCTCCTCTTCTTTTCCTCTCCTCTTCTTCTTTCTTTCCTCTCCTCTTCTTCTTTCTTTCCTCTTCTTATTTTCTTCTTTCCTATCCTTCTTTTTCTAAAATTGTAACTTTTGCATATATAAAACTTTTCTAAAATTGTAACTTTCTATATATGAACAAAAAACTTTCTATGAACAAAAAAAACATTTTTAACATATATATTTAGCAAATTCTAGCCACATACATCACATACACATATACATTATAGCCACATACACATATACATCACATATGAACAAAAAAATAAACTAATAAAAATAAAAAAACATATTGCAACATATGAACAAAAACATATAGCCACATACATACACATACATTATATATATATGAAAAAAATAAACTAATAAAAAAGTGGTGGCGCCGGCGGGGCAGAGGGGCATGGCGGCAGCGGTGGCGCTAGCGAGGCAGGGCAGGGCAGGGACGCGGGAGCGAGGCAAGGCAGGGGCGCGAGGCAGGTGCTCACAGAGGGGTGGCGGAGCACGGCGGGCGGCGTCGGGGCGCGGGGACGACGGTGAGGTGGCGTTCGAGGGCGGCGGCGATGGCAAAGTTTGAGCAGCCTGACGGCGTCGGAGGTGGCGACGACGGTGAGGTGGACCAGCCTGACGGCGTTGGAGGCGGCGGCGACGACGAGGTGGAGCAGCATGACGGCTTGGCGGCGACGGCGACGAGGCAAAGCAGCGGGCGTCGGGCGGAGAAGAAAGGGATGGATTTTTGAGAAACTGCTAAGTGCTGCTTATATAGCAAAGCCTTTAGTCCCGGTTCGTGGCACAAACCGGGACTAATGCCCCCCTTTAGTCCCAGTTGGTGCCACCAATCGGGACCAAAGGCCAATTTTCAGCAGCCCAAAGGGCGGGAAGCGGCGGCCTTTGGTCCCGGTTGGTGGCACCAACCGGGACTAAAGAGGGGCATTGGTCACGGTTCGTGACACCAACCGTGACCAATGCCCCCTTTAGTCCCGGTTGGTGCCACCAACCGGGACCAAAGGCCTTGTGCTGCCCCCCGCGCCCAAATGTTTAGTCCCACCTCGCTAGTTGAGAGGGAGCCGCACCTGTTTATAAGGTGTGGTGCGCCTTCCCTCTCGAGCTCCTCTCTAAAGCAGGCTTTCGGGCCTAACCGTGCAATGTGTGCATGTGGGCCTACTGGGCCTCCCGCGGGCCTGAATCCTGGCCCATGCTAGGGTTTCTAGTTGTATTCAGGCCGTGGGTGCCCAGTAGGTGGCACTTTTTTTGTTTTTTTGTTTTTTTTGTTTCTACTTACAACAAAATACTTACTGTTGCTATATTTATTTTTTTCCAGTTTTTTTGTTTTGTTTTCTGCATTATTTATTTTCTTTTGTTTTTTGCTTTATTTTTTTATTCTTTTTGCTTTTAGTTTTAGAAAAATTATAAACTTTCTGTTAGTGCCATTAGTTTTCAAATTTGAAAACACTTTTTTAGTTTTTTTGTTTTCTTTGTTGCTTTATTTATTTTATTTTGTGATTAACTTTACTATAAAAATAGTTTTTTCCTATTTTTTTGATTTGTTTTTTGCATTATTTATTTTCTTTTGTTTTTTGCTTTAATTTTTAATTCTGTTTGCTTTTAGGTTAGCAAAATTATAAACTTTCTGTTAGTGCCATTAGTTTTAGAAAAATTATAAACTTTCTGTTAGTGCCATTAGTTTTCAAATTTGAATAGTTAAAGTTTGAATTCTTTGAAAATTGTTTGAATCACATGTTTGTGATTAACTTACTAAAAAATGAGAATAGATGCGCTTATAGAGAAAATTCAACCTAAATTCCTAGTAAATTTCTATGAATTTCAGATAAATTCACTATGAATTTAGGTTAAACTTTTCTCTATTAGGGCATCTATTTTCACTTTGAGAGGAGCTCAACAAGGCAGAGAGGGAAGGGCTTATAAACCGGTGTGAGCCCCCTTCGGTTGGCGAGGTGGGACTAAACTCTCCCCGCAACGAGGACCAACCCTTTAGTCCCGGTTTGTGGCACAAACCGGGACTAATGGTCATGGGCCAGGGGCGAGGAGCAAAATTATAAACTTTCTGTTAGTGCCATTAGTTTTAGAAAGTTGAAAGTTGGCATGGGCCAGGGACTATGGTCATGGTATTACGAGGGCCGAACCATAAGACATGAAAGCATTTCAAATGAACTCTGAAAAAGTTGAAAGTTGGCATGGTATCATAATTTCACCCACATAGCATGTGCATGTACAAAACGGACAATGGTAGCATGTTCGTGTGTTACAAAGTTGGCATGGTATCATCATAATAGTTGCGGGGGAAAGTCTTCACTTTTTCTTCGCTTGTGTCATTTGCTTATTGCACCGTAACCATGGATAATCTTCATTGTTTATCAGGATGCTTGGGTCAGCCTTGACATTGAAGGGAGGAATTTCATGAAACTTTTCATAATCTTCAGACATGTCTGTCTTGCCGTCCACTCCCAGGATATCCCTTTTTCCTAAAAGAACTATGTGGCGCTTTGGCTCATTGTATGATGTATTCGCTTCCTTATCTTTTCTTATTCTCGGTTTGGTAGACATGTCCTTCACATAGATAACCTGTGCCACATCATTGGCTAGGACGAATGGTTCATTAGTGTACCCAAGATTTTTCAGATCCACTGTTGTCATTCCATACTGTGGGTCTACCTGTACCCCGCCGCCTAACAAATTGACCCATTTGCACTTAAACAAAGGGACCTTAAAATCAGGTTCGTAGTCAAGTTCCCATATGTCCACTATGTAACCATAATATGTGTCCTTTCCGCTCTCGGTTGCTGCATCAAAGCGGACACCGCTGTTTTGGTTGGTGCTCTTTTGATCTTGGGCGATCGTGTAAAATGTATTCCCATTTATCTAGTATCCTTTGTAAGTCAATACAGTCAAAGATGGTCCCCTGGACAACAAGTACAACTCATCACAAACAGTGTTGTCACCTCTGAGACATGTTTCCAACCAACTGCTAAAAGTCCTGATGTGTTCACATGTAATCCAACCATCGCACTGCTCCGGGTGTTTGGAGCACAGACTGTTCTTGTGTTCATCGACATACGGGGTCACCAAGGTAGAGTTCTATAGAACTGTGTAGTGTGCTTGAGACCAAGAATATCCGTCCCTGCATATTATTGAGTCTCTTCCAAGAGTGCCTTTTCCAGTAAGTCTCCCCTCATACCACGATTTAGGGAGACCTATCTTCTTAAGGCCAGGAATGAAGTCAACACAAAACCCGATAACATCCTCTGTTTGATGGCCCATGGAGATGCTTCCTTCTGGCCTAGCGCGGTTACGGACATATTTCTTTACGACTCCCATGAACCTCTCAAAGGGGAACATATTGTGTAGAAATACGGGCCCCAGGATGACAATCTCGTCGACTGGATGAACTAGGACATGTGTCATGATATTGAAGAAGGATGGTGGGAACAGCAGCTCGAAACTGACAAGACATTGCGCCACATCACTCCTTAGCCTTGGTACGATATCTGGATCGATCACCTTCTGAGAGATTGCATTGAGGAATGCACATAGCTTCACAATGGCTAATCGGACGTTTTCCGGTAGAAGCCCCCTCAATGCAACCGGAAGCAGTTGCGTCATAATCACGTGGCAGTCATGAGACTTTAGGTTCTGAAACTTTTTCTCTGGCATATTTATTATTCCCTTTATATTCGACGAGAAGCCAGTTGTGACCTTCATACTGAGCAGGCATTCAAAGAAGATTTCTTTCTCTTCTTTCGTAAGAGCGTAGCTGGCAGGACCTTTATACTACTTCGGAGGCTTGCCGTCTTTTTCGTGCAAACGTTGCAAGTCCTCCCGTTCCTCAGGTGTATCTTTTGTCTTCCCATACACGCCCAAGAAGCCTAGCAGGTTCACGCAAAGGTTCTTCATCACGTGCATCACGTCGATTGAGGAGCGGACCTCTAGGTCTTTCAAGTAGGGTAAGTCCCAAAATATAGATTTCTTCTTCCACATGGGTGCGTGTCCCTCAGCGTCATTCGGAACAGCTAGTCCACCGAGACCCTTTCCAAAGATTACGTAGTGTAAATCATTGACCATAGCAAGTACGTGATCACCGGTATGCATGGCGGGCTTCTTCCGGTGATCTGCCTCGCCTTTGAAATGCTTGCCTTTCTTTCGACATTGATGGTTGGTCGGAAGAAATCGACGATGGCCCAGGTACACATTCTTCCTGCATTTGTCCAGGTATATACTTTCAGTGTCATCTAAACAGTGCGTGCATGCGTGGTATCCTTTGTTTGTCTGTCCTGAAAGGTTACTGAGAGCGGGCCAATCATTGATGGTCATGAACAGCAACGCCTTAAGGTTAAATTCCTCCTATCTGTGCTCATCCCATGTACGTACACCGTTTCCATTCCACAGCTGTAAAAGTTCTTCAACTAATGGCCTTAGGTACACATCAATTTCGTTGCCGGGTTGCTTAGGGCCTTGGATGAGAACTGGCATCATAATGAACTTCCGCTTCATGCACATCCAAGGAGGAAGGTTATACATACATAGAGTCACGGGCCAGGTGCTGTGATTGCTGCTCTGCTCCCCGAAAGGATTAATGCCATCCACGCTTAAAGCAAACCATACATTCCTTGGGTCCTTTGCAAACTCATCCCAATACTTTCTCTCGATTTTTCTCCACTGCGACCCGTCAGCGGGTGCTCTCAACTTCCCATCTTTCTTTCGGTTCTCACTGTGCCATCGCATCAACTTGGCATGCTCTTCGTTTCTGAACAGACGTTTCAACCATGGTATTATAGGAGCATACCACATCACCTTCGCAGGAACCCTCTTCCTGGGGGGCTCGCCGTCAACATCACCAGGGTCATCTCGTCTGATCTTATACCGCAATGCACCGCATACCGGGCATGCGTTCAGATCCTTGTATGCACCGCGGTAGAGGATGCAGTCATTAGGGCATGCATGTATCTTCTCCACCTCCAATCCTAGAGGGCATACGACCTTCTTTGCTGCGTATGTACTGTTGGGCAATTCGTTATCCTTTGGAAGCTTCTTCTTCAATATTTTCAGTAGCTTCTCAAATCCTTTGTCAGCCACAGCATTCTTTGCCTTCCACTGCAGCAATTCCAGTACGGTACTGAGCTTTGTGTTGCCATCTTCGCAATTGGGGTATAACCCTTTTTTGTGATCCTCTAACATGCGATCGAACTTTAGCTTCTCCTTTTGACTTTCGCATTGCGTCCTTGCATCGACAATGACCCAGCGGAGATCATCATCATCGGGCACATCGTCTGGTTCCTCTTGATCTTCAGCAGCTTCACCCGTTGCAGCATCATTGGGCACATCGTCTGGTTCCTCTTGATCTTCACCAGCTCCCCCCGTTGCAGCATCACCGTATTCAGGGGGCACATAGTTGTCATCGTACTCTTCTTCTTCGCCGTCTTCCATCATAACCCCTATTTCTCCGTGCCTCGTCCAAACATTATAGTGTGGCATGAAACCCTTGTAAAGCAGGTGGGAGTGAAGGATTTTCTGGTTAGAGTAAGACCTCATATTCCCACATTCAGTGCATGGACAACACATAAAACCATTCTGCTTGTTTGCCTCAGCCGCATCGAGAAACTCATGCACGCCCTTAATGTACTCGCAGGTGTGTTTGTCACCGTACATCCATTGCCGGTTCATCTGCGTGCATTATATATAATTAAGTGTCCAAATTAATAGAAGTTCATCATCACATTAAAACCAAAGTTCATACATAGTTCTCATCTAACAACATATAGCTCTCCAGAGCATCTAATTAATTAAACCATACATTGAAACTGTGTAAAACATTTCAATGCGAAAACAAATGCGATCATAATCGCAACCAAGGTAACAATTGATCCAACGGCATAATGATACCAAGCCTCGGTATGAATGGCATATTTTCTAATCTTTCTAATCTTCAAGCGCATTGCATCCATCTTGATCTTGTGATCATCGACGACATCCGCAACATGCAACTCCAATATCATCTTCTCCTCCTCAAATTTTTTTATTTTTCCTTCAACAAATTGTTTTCTTCTTCAACTAAATTTAACCTCTCGACAATAGGGTCGGTTGGCATTTCCGATTCACATACATCCTACATAAATAAAATCTATGTCACGTTGGTCGGCATAATTTTCATAAACAATAAATGAACCAATAGTTATAAAGATAATATATATACCACATCCGAATCATAGACAGGACGAGGGCCGACGGGGGCGGATACCAAAACCATCGCACTATATAAGATGCAATAATAAAAGTAAGAAAATAATACGAGTATCTATGTAAACATATAAGTAAGAATATTTTTCCTTTCAGAAAGAAGATAAGAACAAGAGGCTCACCACGGTGGTGCCGGCGATGAGCTCGGCGCGGTTGATCGACGGCGGTGAAGACGGGGTCGGGGCGTGACGGACCGCTAAACCTAGACAAATATTATGGAAAATAGAGCTTGGAGGTCGAGCTTGGAGAGGAGAAAGCTTAAGTAGTGTGGCTCGGGCATTCCATCGAACACCTTGTGTGCATAGGAGGTGAGCTAGAGCACCACCAAGCCCTCTCCCCCTCGGCCAGAGAAAAACAGAGCACTGGGGTGCTCTGCTCGCGAGCGGGGGGTATATATAGGCACCTCATTGGTCCCGGTTGGTGACATGAGCCGGGACTAAAGGGGAGCCTTTGGTCCCGGTTCAAGCCACCAACCGGGACCAATGGTGGTGGGCCAGGAGCGAGGCCCATTGGTCCCAGTTCATCCCACCAACCGGGACTAAAAGGTCCAGATGAACCGGGACCAATGGCCCACATGGCCCGGCCAGCCCCTTGGGCTCACGAACCGGGACCAATGCCCACATTGGTCCCGGTTCTGGGTTGAACCGAGACTAATGGGTGACCCGGCCTGGACCAAAGCCCTGTTTTCTACTAGTGTATCTTCATAGTCCAACAGTCCAGGCAAAGAATATAGTCCGGCTGTCCGGAGACCCCCTAATCCAGGACTCCCTCAGTAGCCCCTGAACCAGGCTTTCAATGACGATGAGTCCGGCGCGCAGTATTGTCTTCGGCATTGCAAGGCGGGTTCCTCCTCCAAATACATCACGGAAGAATTTGAATACAGGAATAGTGTCCGACCCTGCAAAATAAGTTCCACACACCACCGTAGAGAGAATAATATTTCCACAAATCTAACTTGCTGACTTGTTTTGGCAACACGACATTATGTCATGGCCTGGTGATTATTCAAACCGTTTCCTTTAACTAGTCCCGCACATAACGTGAGGCAGTTTTTTGACACGTCTTGTCAAAGCAGAGATCGTGTCCCCTTATCACGGGATTCTCATCAATACGGGCGTGGGTAACCCAACCACGCCATCGATTATGGCGCTTGGGGATAAGCGAGTTTTACCAGGCTAGTGGGGATGCATAGTTTCGTCCGCCCATGTAAATAAGGATTCACCTCTTCATCCACGCCTTCTTCCTCCCTTGCTCATCCATTTTCGCACACTCGAGCTCCAGCGCCCAAGTCCGCATCTCCCACCTCGACCTTCTCCAACCATGTCCGGAGCGGGAGGCAGGTGGATGGTCTCCTCCGTCATGGAGGGACACATCAAGAAGCCGAGGAGAGCCGAATACCTGCCCGACGACATCACGCATCGGCTCCTAGATGAGGGGCAGCTCATCCCCACCCCCAGGCCCCATGAGAGGGTAGTGTTCCTTACCCATTTCCTCCATGGACTGGGATTCCCTCTCCACCCATTCGTCCAGGGGCTCATGTTCTACTACG
Organism: Triticum urartu; assembly: GCF_056163025.1. Classification (NCBI taxonomy): domain Eukaryota; kingdom Viridiplantae; phylum Streptophyta; class Magnoliopsida; order Poales; family Poaceae; genus Triticum; species Triticum urartu. The sequence goes on along the minus strand of NC_141878.1, from coordinate 352,902,220 downwards.
ACCTGGATTTCCACGATCTGGCCCCAAACTTCATCCTCAACATCTTAGCGTTTATCGTCGTAGGCCTTCCTCCGCATCAAGCCCCACTTCGGCTTATGGCTGAAGACCTTCAATGTCAAGCCGAAGGTAGTGAGCAGCCGCCAGGCGGAGTGCGGAGGCGCCATGGTGGGCAAGATGCCCAACGTCACATGGCTCGAGGGCTCCTTCGTGGAGACCGTAAAGGGGTGGCAATCGGGGTGGTTCTACATCACCGAGTTGTGTGACCCTAAATGGGCAGCGGCCCCCGAGTTCCGATCTAGCATCCCCACGCGGCTCACCTCCTGGAAAGAGAAGGGCCTGTCTTGGGGTAGTTTGGGAGAGCTGACCGGACTCCAAATATGTATTCAAAACATGGTGAGTAAGAAGCTCAAACTCGTCAACGTAGTTCAGGTCATGCTCATCCGCCGGATCCTCCCATGCCAACAACGGGCTTTCAACTTGTGGGAGTTCGACCAGGCCCAGCACCGAACTCTGAACAGGCTCTTGGACACAACTCATGAGGATGCCTGGAAGGTGCTATTCAAGGGTTCCGAGGTTCCCCCCTCCCACTACCGAGGATCGCGGATTCTGCGCGAAGCGCCAAGCCAGCGCGGTAAGCTATTTTACCTCTCACAGGATACTTGTTTTTCATAGTTTGACTCTATGCGGGATCTAAACTCCCGTACCTTTGACAGGACTGGCAGGAGACGGCTGGACAGATCGACTGTCCAGCTCCTTTGCCCGAAGGCCCAGCGGATGCTCTCCTGACGAAGATGCTGACTCCGGCCCCTTACAAGGTGTCGGAGAAGACCAAGAAGGCCAAGGGAACCCGAAAGAGTTCCCGACACCAGGCGTCATCGGACTCATCGTCCGATAACTCTACAACACACTCCTCCCCCGAAGATGAGGAGGAAGAAGAAGATGCTCCCCCTCCAGTTGGGGGAGACAAGAAAAGGAAGGCCACCCCAACTGGGGAGACCGAAGGGTCCAAGAAGGGGAGGACTCTCCTTCCGGACAGTTCCACCACCGCCACCGACGGTGAAGACGAGTGGCTGCTCAGGGCCAAGCCCCTGGCAAAGTCGTAAGTATTCGGATACCAGAGTAACTCATAGCATTCCTTTGTCACACTGCTTCCCCTAACGCCGAATATGATTATGCAGGCCGCCACGAGCCAGTATCGATGTATCGTCGGACGGCTCCCTGGGCTCGTCGGATATGGATAGCGATCCACTTCCGACCGCCACCTCCCCTTGCCCTGCGGACGACGCCGAGGTATTGTCTCAAGAGGCACCGGGTCGAGGGGAGACAGTCCCGGAGGCGCCTCAAGGCGACCTTCCGGACTCCGGGAGCAGAGGGAACAAGGCCCTTGAGGGTTCCGAGTTCGGCCCTCAGCCGAACACCGCATCGGAACCTCAAGTGGTTCCATACTCGAGCAGGCGGCCTCCTTCCAAGAGGGGCAAGACGCCTGTGTCGGTGACCTCTGTCCATCCAAAGGCGCCGGACAATCTGCTGGGAGCACTTCGCAGCGCTTCCATCGACAAGGAGCACTGTACTATTATGAGTGCGGTGGTCCAGAAGGTTCAGTCCGCCAAGAACGGATTGACTGAAGCCTGTGCCAGCCTTCTAACAGGCTTTGAGGTAAGTGTTCAAAATATAGGAAAAATATTACCGCATAGACAGTAGCCCCTGATGCTCTGTTCGGTGTTCAAAAATAAAAGCCGAATAGAGGATCAAATAATACCGCAGGAGTCTAACATAATTATGTCTATATGCGTATGCAGGCTTCGCTGCTGGCCTCAGCCGCACTGATTGCGGAGGTTGCCACACTGAAGCAGGACCTTGAGGGGTCCAAGAAAGAGCTCGGCCTTGCCAAGAGGCGGCTCGAGGAGAACAAGGGTAAGTAATACCCTATCTATGTATATATAAGAGAAGACGCGATTGCAAAATGATAGGATCATCGTATATTTGCCAGGGCCACGACCGAGGTGGCGACCTGAAGCAAGAGCTAACCGAGGCCGAAGACAAAGCGGCCAAGGAGCGGGCCGAGCGGGAAAGGCAAGAAGCACGGGTGGGCGAGGTGCATCAAGAGCTCCAAGCTCTCGTGTCGAAGCATGAGGCGTTGGAGCGTGACTCGAAGACGCGAGAGTCCGAGCTTGCCGCCGCCCGTGAATGTGCAAAGAGTGCCAAGGCCGAAGCACAGAAGGTCCTCCAGGAGATTGATGCGATGAGGAAGATAGCGGCGGGTAAGGCATTCTATATGCAAACCAAGCATGTGAAAGTAAATTACCTGTTACTTACCCGAATCCGGAGCTCTCCAGGAGCATTCACAGTTTTGCCTCGCAGCGTGTCGGATGCCGTAACTTTTTACCAGGCCAAGGAGGGAAGCTCAACGGAGAAGTTGTTCTGGGCCCAATATACTGGGACCGAACACCCGGTGCCTATGAGCGACCAGCTAAAGCAGCTGGTTGAGCTGCACAAGGCGGCCGAACAGGCCATGAAGGGCTTTATAGTCCGGTTGTGGCCTGGCGACGCCCTTTCAAACAGCTACTTCGGCCTGGTGAGGCGGCTTGTGGACGCCTGCCCACGGCGGGAGGTCGTCAAGCGGTCTGTCTGCATCGAAGGTGCACGCCGAGCTTTCGCTCGCGTGAAGGTGCAATGGGCCAAGCTAGACGCCGTGAAGCTGATCAAGGAGGGACCGCCGCAGGGCAAGGAGCATCGCACCCCCGAAATTTATTATGAGGGTGTCCTGAAGGGTGCCCATCTTCTAGCGGACGAATGTTCCAAGGATGTAATATTTGAGTAAACTTGCTCGTGTGATCCTGTATGATGAAAACTTCTTTCATATGCGCTATGCAACGCTTGTTTGAATTTAAAATATTACCTTATGTTTGGTTGTTTATCCAATATGAGAGATGGCTAGTCCTCGGCTTCTGCCCCCATGCCGCGAGTGCTGGGGTGTTCGGGATAAACCTGAGCACTCTTGTTCCCATGTTTGGGTCCTTCGAGGGAGGTGCTCAGCACAGCGAACAAGGCAACCGGACTAATAATGCTTTATCACTCCCACTTAGCCATAGAATTCTACAATTTTAAATTTCGGCGAAGCCCCAAGTATTCGGAAGGCCAAATTCGGGGCACAATACACGCCTTTAAGCCGGTTAGGACTGGCTCCTCGCTCTAAGCGGCATAAGTCTTTAGGGACTCGAAACCTCGCCGAACAGCGACCAGTCTCTCGCCTTATCATGACAGTCAGTTTTAGCTTTCTCTACTGAGGTGCTTAGCCCAGCAGAACTAGGGCACAATCGCAGTAGTTCTCCTAGCGCTACCTTAGCCGATAGAGCGAAATGTAAGGTACCAAAACATAGGAGCCGGGCAAACCCAACATTTGACCAAAGACATGATTCGGAGCTGATGCACATAATGCTATAAGTTCGGGGTGCCGCACTTGTGAAAGTGTTCGGACTTCTCACACCATATTGTGGGGTACTTAAGCCCCTAGTGTGTTGGCCGTCCCAAAGTGTACGGTTGCAAGGTGTCATTAATGAACACACACATATATATATAACAAGAATGCAATAACAGTTGTAATGTTATGTGTTGTTTATTCAAAGAGGTGCGTTAAAGCATAATGATACAGATAGTGTGATAAGCAAAAAGTAGGACTGAGGGAGTCCTGGATTAGGGGGTGTTCGGGTAGCCGGACTATACCTTCAGCCGGACTCCTGGACTATGAAGATACAAGATTGAAGACTTCGTCCCGTGTCCGGATGGGACTTTCCTTGGCGTGGAAGGCAATCTTGGCGATGCGGATATTCAAGATCTCCTACCATTGTAACCGACTTTATGTAACCCTAACCCTATCCGGTGTCTATATAAACCGGAGGGTTGTAGTCCGTAGGCAATCAACTCCATACACAACAATCATACCATAGGCTAGCTTCTAGGGTTTAGCCTCCTTGATCTCGTGGTAGATCTACTCTTGTACTACCCATATCATCAATATTAATCAAGCAGGAGTAGGGTATTACCTCCATCGAGAGGGCCCGAACCTGGATAAAACAAAGTGTTCCCTGCCTCCTATTACCATCCGGCCTAGACGCACAGTTCGGGACCCCCTATCCGAGATCCGCCGGTTTTGACACCGACATTGGTGCTTTCATTGAGAGTTCCTCTGTGTCGTTGCCTTTAGGCCCGATGGCTCCTTTGATCATCAACAACGATGCAGTCCAGGGTGAGACTTTGCTCCCCGGACAGATCTTCGTCTTCGGTGGCTTCGCTCTGCGGGCCAATTCACTCGGCCATCTGGAGCAGATCGAAAGCTACGCCCCTGACCATCAGGTCAGGTTTGGAAGCTTAAACTATATGGCCGACATCCACGGGGACTTGATCTTCGACGGATTCGAGCCACAGCCAAGCGCGCCGCACTGTCTCGATGGGCATGATATAGCTCTGCCTCCGAACAGCGCCTTGGAGGCCGCATACGCATCGGTTTCGACCATTGATTCGGAGCCTACTGCGCCGATCGAGGATCAGCGGTTGGACGCTGCCTCAGGGGCTGCGATCTCAGAGGCGATCGAGCCGAACGCTAGCCCCGCACTCTGCACTACCCGTGACTCCGAGGATCCGGACTCCTCCCCGGACTCTGAACCCCCCGCGCCCCTGCCAATCGAATCCGATTGGGCACCGATAATGGAGTTCACCGCCGCAGACATCTTTCAGCATTCGCCTTTTGGCGACATCCTGAATTCTCTTAAGTCTCTCTCTTTATTAGGAGAGCCCTAGCCGGACTACGGTCAGCAAGGTTCGGATACGGACGATGAAGAAATTCAAAACCCACCCACCACCCACTTCGTAGCCACTGTCGACGACTTAACCGACATGCTTGACTTCGACTCCGAAGACATCGACGGCATGGACGACGATGCAGGAGATGAACAAGAACCAGCACCTGTAGGGCGCTGGAAGGCCACCTCGTCATATGACATATATATGGTGGATACTCCAAAAGATGGAGATGGCGATGGAACAGTGGGGGACGACGCCCCCAAGAAACAGCCAAAGCGTCGGCGTCAGCGGCGCCGCTCTAAATCCCGCCAAAGCAAAAAAGGTGATTCCGGCACGGGAGATAATACTACCCCGGATAACGCCGAAGAACACCCACCTCAGCAAGATTTGGCACAGGAAGATGGAGAAGCCAGCCCTCATGAGAGAGCGGCAGACCAAGAGGTCGAGGATGATAACTATACGCCTCCCTCCAAAGACGAGGCAAGCCTCGATGATGACGAATTCGTCATACCATCAGACCCCGCCAAACAGGAGTGTTTTAAACGCAGGCTTTTAGCCACGGCAAGCAGCCTCAAGAAAAAGCAGCAACAGCTTAGAGCTGCCCAAGATTTGCTAGCTGACAGATGGACTGAAGTCCTTGCGGCCGAAGAGTATGAACTCGAACGCCCCTCCAAGAGTTACCCGAAGCGCAGGCCGCTACCCCGATCAGAGGAGGAAGCACCTACATCACCAGCGCATGACATGGCAGACCGGCCACCTCGCGGCCGCGACGGAGAGGCCTCTCAGCCCTCCACCCAAGCCATGCCCCAATGCCGCTCAACTAAGGCACGGGAAAATGCGCCCGACCTGCGAGACATACTGGAGGATAAGGCAAGACAAACAAGATCGATCTACGGATCGCGCAGGCGCCCTACGGCATGTGACAATGATCTTCACGCCGGATACAACAAATCCGGCCGGGCCGGACACAACAGACATAGCTCTTCCGAGCTGCGTCGTGATATAGCCCAATACAAAGGCGCCGCACACCCGCTATGCTTCACGAATGAAGTAATGAATCATAAAATCCCAGAGGGTTTCAAACCCGTAAACATCGAATCATACGATGGCACAACAGATCCGGCGGTATGGATCGAGGATTATCTCCTTCACATCCACATGGCACGCGGCGATGATCTACACGCCATCAAATACCTCCCGCTCAAACTTAAAGGACCGACCCGGCATTGGCTTAACAGCTTGCCAGCAGACTCAATCGGTTCTTGGGAGGACCTGGAAGCCGCATTCCTCGACAACTTCTAGGGCACTTACGTGCGACCGCCGGATGCCGACGACTTAAGCCACATAATTCAGCAGCTAGAAGAATCGGCCAGACAATTCTAGACATGGTTCCTAACAAAGAAAAACCAGATAGTCGACTATTCGGACGCAGAGGCCCTAGCAGCCTTCAAGCATAACATCCGCGACGAGTGGCTTGCCCGGCACCTGGGACAGGAAAAGCCGAAATCCATGGCAGCCCTCACGACACTCATGACCCGCTTTTGCGCGGGAGAAGACAGCTGGCTAGCTCGCAGTAACAACTTATCAAAGAACCCTGGTAATTCGGATACCAAGGACAAAAGTGGCAGGACACGTCGGAATAAGCAAAAACGCCGCGTTAACAGCGACAGCAATGAAGACACGGCAGTCAATGCCGGATTCAAAGGCTATAAATCCGGTCAGCGGAAAAAGCCATTCAAAAAGAATACTCAGGGCCCGTCCAGTTTGGACCGAATAATCGATCGCTTGTGCCAGATACATGGCACCCCCGAAAGGCCAGCCAATCACACTAACAGGGATTGTTGGGTGTTCAAGCAGGCAGGCAAGTTAAGGGCCGAAAACAGAGACAAGGGGCTGCACAGCGACGACGAGGAGCCCAAGCCGCCGAACAACAATGGACAGAAGGGCTTGCCCCCACAAGTGCAGACGGTGAACATGATATACGCAACCCACATTCCCAAGCGGGAGCGGAAGCGTGCGCTACGGGACGTATACGCGATGGAGCCAGTCGCCCCAAAGTTCAACCCATGGTCCTCCTGCCCGATCACTTTTGATCGAAGGGACCATCCCACTAGCATCCGTCATGGCGGCTTCGCCGCATTGGTTCTCGACCCAATCATCGACGGATTTCATCTCACAAGAGTCCTCATGGACGGCGGCAGTAGCCTGAACCTGCTTTATCAGGATACAGTGCGGAAAATGGGCATAGATCCCTCAAGGATTAAGCCCACAAGAACGACCTTTAAAGGCGTTATACCAGGTGTAGAAGCCAACTGTATAGGCTCAGTAACACTTGACGTGGTCTTCAGATCCCTGGACAATTTCCGAAGCGAAGAGTTAATCTTTGATATAGTCCCGTTTCACAGTGGCTATCACGCCCTGCTCGGACGAACTGCATTCGCAAAGTTCAATGCGGTGCCGCACTACGCATATCTCAAGCTCAAGATGCCAGGCCCTCGAGGAGTAATTACGGTCAACGGAAACACTGAACGCTCCCTCCGTACGGAGGAGCATACAGCGGCTCTCGCAGCGGAGGTACAAAGTAGCCTTCTCAGTTAATTCTTCAGTCCGGCCATTAAAAAGCCAGACACTGCCAAGCGCGCCCGGAGTAACCCACAGCAGGGCCGCCTGGCACACTCTGAGCAAGCGTAGCAATGCGGCCCCAACCCCAGCTTTCGCGACATAGCGAAACCAGTACCTCGCGTACATAACTACGCCCTTGAAATACCATGGGCACAGGGGAAGGGGCACAATAACGGCACGCCCAGAATACGGCTTAAAACGTACTAGGGGCTGCCGGATTCTGTTTTTAATTTTTTCTTACTTTCAGGACTCCATACTTCGGACGACCTGTTCGGCAATTCGACTGCCGCACAAATGATGCAAGATCCAGGGAGGCAGACAAGCCATGCCGCACTATGGAACTCCCAGGTGGTCTCTGTTACGAGCGGTATACCTATTTTAAATACAATTCCGCGGCCTGCCCCTGGCCAGGACATACTAAATAGTCCAATATCTTTTGCTTACCGCACTATTTGTATCGTTCGGCTTTGATAAATAGCCTCTCTACAAACAATGCATAGCTTTTGTCTATTTTCTGCATTACTCTCTTTTATATATGTTCAGTAATGACATGTTGCACCCGTACACTGTGGTACGGCAAGTACGCCAGGGGCTTCAGTACCCTTTAATATGGCGTGAGAAGTCCATACACTTTCACAAGTGCGGCACCCCGAACTTATAGCACTATATGCATCGGCTCCGAATCATGATTTGGGTCAATAGTTGGGTTTGCCCGGCTCCTACGTTTTGGTGCCTTACGTTCCGCTATATCGGCTAAGGTAGCACTAGGAGAACCACTGCGATTGTGCCCCAGTTGAGCTGGGTTAAGCACCTCAATGGAGAAAGCTAAAACTGACTGTCATGATGAGGCAAGAGACCGGTCGCTGTTCGAGAGGTTTTTCGAGTCCCTAAAGACTTATGCCGCTTCGAGCGAGGAGCCGGATTTGTCCGGCCAAGGCGTGGATAGCGCCCCGAACTCGGTCTTCCGAACTAGGGGCTTTGCTGAAATTTAAAATTATAAAGTTCTATGGCTAAGTGAGAGTGTTCAAGAATTATAGTCCAATTGCCTGGTTCGTTGTGCTGAGCGCCTCCCTCGAAGGACCCAACTATGGGAAAAAGAGCGCTCAGGTTTATCCCGAACACCCCAGCACTAGTGGCATGGGGGCAGAAGCTGACGACTGGCCATCTCTCAATTTTTTGATAAACGGCCGCACAGAAAATAATATTTTAAATTCAACAAGCATTGCTTAAGCGCCTATGAACAAGTTTTCAGCGCACAGGATAAAAACGAGTGAGTTTATTCAAAAATTACATCCTTGGTACATTCATCCGCCACAAGGCGGGCACCCGCAAGAACATCCTTGTAATAGTTCTCGGGCTTGCAATGCTCCTTCCCCGGCGGCGGCCCGTCCTTCACAAGCTTCTCACCGTCCAGCTTACCCCAGTGCACCTTTGCACGGGCAAGGGCCCGACGGGCACCTTCGATGCAGACGGAGCGCTTGATGACCTCGAGCCTTGGACAGGCCTCCACCAGCCGCCGCACCAGCCCGAAATAGCTCCCAGGCAGGGCCTCTCCGGGCCACAGCCGAACTATGAAGCCCTTCATGGCCTGTTCAGCCGCCTTGTGGAGCTCGACCAGCTGTTTCAGCTGGTCGCTCAAGGGCACGGGGTGTCCGGCCTCAGCATACTGAGACCAGAACACCTTCTTCGTCGAGCTGCCCTCTTCAGCTCGGTAGAATACGGCGGCGTCGGATACGCTGCGGGGAAGATCTGCGAATGCCCCTGGAGAACTCCGGATTCGGGTAAGTAACAAGTAGTTTACTTTTATATTTCTGCTTTGCATAAAGAATGCCTTACCCGCTGCTATCTTCTTAATCTCCTCCAACTCTTGGAGGGCCTTTTGGGCTTCGGCCTTGGCAGACTTGGCAGTCTCAAGGGCCGCCGCGAGCTCGGACGCTTGGGTCTTTGACTCAAGCTCCAAACTCTCATGTTTTTTCATGAGAGCCTGAAGCTCTTGCTGCACCTCGCCGACCTGAGCCCCAAGTTTCTCTCGCTCGGTGCGCTCCACGGCCGTTTTCTTTTCAGCCTCGGATAGCGCCTGCTTGAGGGTCGCCACCTCAGTCATGGCCCCTGTAATAAGCAGTGCAATCCTGTTATTTTTTGCAATCACGCCTCTCTATAGGCACTTTTTCTGTAAGGTATTTCCTACCTTCTTTTTCCTCGAGCTGCCACTTGGAAAGGCCGAGCTCTTGCTCGGTCCGCTCGAGTTCCTGTTTCAGGACACCCACCTCCGCAGTCAGTGCGGCGGTGGATAGCAGCGAAGCCTGCATACGTATATTGACTCCTTTTTAGTTAGACTCCTGCGAAATTTACTAGATCCTCTATTCGGCTTTTCTTTCCGAACGCCAAACAGAGCATCAGGGGCTATTGTCTATGCGGTTATATTTTTATATATTTTTACTTACCTCGAAGCCTGTTAGAAGGCTAGCGCAAGCTTCAGTCAGTCCGCTCTTGGTGGACTGAACCTTCTGGATCACCGTACTCATAATAGTACGGTGCTCCTCGTCAATGGAGGCGCCGTCAAGCACCTCGAGCAGATTGTCCGGCACCTCCGGTTGGACGGAGGCCGCCGGCTCAGAAGGCTTGCTCCTCTTGGAAGGAGTTCGCCTACCGCGGTCCAGAACTGTTGAAGATTCCGGCGCGGTGTCCGGCATAAAGCCGGACATGGAGCCCTGGGGGTCTTGTCCCCTTTACTCCTAGGGTCTGGGAGGTCGCCTTGCGGCTCCTCCAGGACCACCTCCTCCTGCCCCGGAGCTCGTTGCGACGCCACTTCGGTGTCGTCCGCAGTGCGGGGGGAGGCAGCGGGCGGAACTGAGTTCACGTCCGATGAATCCAGGGAGCCGCTCGACGACTCGTTGAGTTCGGCCCGAGGCGGGCTGCATAATTATGTTCGACATTAGGGAAAGCTGTGCAACAAAGGAACATCATGAGTTATTCTGATATCCGAACTTACGATTTCGCCGGACGCTTGGCCCTGTTTGGCCACTCCTCTTTGCCCTCTTCGGCGTTGGGGGCGTAGTCCGGCGGAGGGGTCTTCCTTTTCCTAGACCCCTCGGCCTCCCCCGGTGGGGCGGCCTTCCTCTTCTCTCCTCCCTCCGCTGGGGGGAGAGTTTTCTTCTTCCTCCTCCTCGTTTTCGTGGGAGGAGGGCGTCTCGGACTCGTCAGATGACGAGTCCGACACCACCACATTACGGGCACTCTTTCGAGTCCCCGTGGCCTTCTTCTTCTTGGCCTTCTTCTTCGGCACCACATAAGGCGCTGGAACCAGCAGCTTCGCTAGTAGAGCGGGGGCTGGGTCTTCGGGCAAGGGAGCCGGACAGTTAATCGATCCGGACTTCGCCCGCCAAGCCTGTCAAAGGTAAGGGAGTTTAGATCCCACATAGAGTCAAACTATGAAAAAACTTAACATCCTGTAAAAGGTGAAGATAGCTTACCTCGCTAGCGTGACGCTGCGAGCTGTATCCGCGGTCCTCGGAAGCGGATGCGGGAGCCTCGGCGCCCTTGAATAGCACCTTCCAGGCATCTTCGTACGTCGTGCCGAAGAGCCTGCTAAGGGTTTTGTGCTGTGCCGGGTCGAACTCCCACAGATTAAAATCCCGTTGTTGGCACGGGAGGATCCGGCGGACGAGCATAACCTGGATTACATTAACAAGCCGGATTGGCTTGTTCACCAGGGACTGGATGCATGTTTGCAATCCGGTCACCTCTTTTTCGTCGCCCCACGACAGGCCCGTCTCTTTCCAGGACATAAGCCGCGTGGGGGGTCCGGATCAGAACTCGGGGGTTGTGATCCATTTCGGATCACGCGGCTCGGTGATGTAAAACCACCATGATTGCCACCCCTTCAGGGTCTCCACGAAGGAGCCCTCGAGCCATAGGACGTTGGCCATCTTGCCCGCCATGGCGCCTCTGCATTCTGCCTGGCTGCCGCGCACCACCTTGGGCTTGACATTGAAGGTCTTGAGCCAGAGGCCGAAATGGGGGCGGATGCGGAGGAAAGCCTCGCACACGACGATAAACGCCGAGATGTTGAGGACGAAGTTCGGGGCCAGATCGTGGAAATCCAGGCCATAGTAAAACATGAGCCCCCGGACAAATGGGTGGAGTGGAAAACCCAGTCCGCGGAGGAAGTGGGGAAGGAATACTACCCTCTCATGGGGCCTTGGGGTGGGGAGAAGCTGCCCCTCCTCGGGAAGCTGGTGCGCGATGTCTTTGGACAAGTATCCGGCCTTCCTTAGCTTTTTGACATGGCCCTCCGTGACGGAGGAGACCATCCACTTGCCTCCCGCTCCGGACATTGCTGGAGAAGGTTGAGGTGGGAAGTGCGGGCTTGGGCGCTGGAGCTCGAGTGCGCAGGAGATGGATTGGCAAAGGAGGAAGAAGGCGTAGGTAAAAAGGTGGATCCTTATCCCCTTATATGGGCGGATGCGGTTGTGCGTCCCCACCAGCCTAGTAAACCTCGCTTGCCTCCCAAGCGCCGTGATAAATGGCGCGGTTGGGTTACCCACGTCCGTATTGATGAGAATCCCGTAAAGGGGGTACAAGATCTCTGCTTTGACAAGACGTGCCAAGGAAACCGCCTCGCAAAACATGCTGAGGTGGAAAAGTAAAAACGATTCAAGTGAGGGACTTGGCCGTAGTGTGATGACGCACTGCGGAATACGTCAGCAGATTTGATTTGTGTTAATATTATTCTCTCTATGGCAATATGTGGAAGCTTATTTTGCAGAGCCGGACACTACTCTTGGTGTTTACAATCTTCTATGAAGGACTTGGAGGAGGAACCCGCCTTGCAATGCCGAAGACAATTTGCGCGCCGGACTCGTCGTCATTGAAGCCTGGTTCAGGGGCTACTGAGGGAGTCCTGGATTAGGGGGTGTTCGGGTAGCCGTACTATACCTTCAGCCGGACTCCTGGACTATGAAGATACAAGATTGAAGACTTCGTCCCGTGTCCGGATGGGACTTTCCTTGGCGTGGAAGGCAAGCTTGGCGATGCGGATATTCAAGATCTCCTACCATTGTAACCGACTTTATGTAACCCTAACCCTATCTGGTGTCTATATAAACCGGAGGGTTGTAGTCCGTAGGCAATCAACTCCATACACAACAATCATACCATAGGCTAGCTTCTAGGGTTTAGCCTCCTTGATCTCGTGGTAGATCTACTCTTGTACTACCCATATCATCAATATTAATCAAGCAGGAGTAGGGTATTACCTCCATCGAGAGGGCCCGAACCTAGGTAAAACAAAGTGTTCCCTGCCTCCTGTTACCATCCGGCCTAGACGCACAGTTCGGGACCCCCTACCCGAGATCCGCCGGTTTTGACACCGACAAGGACTATGTCCCTTCCAAGGGCAAGCTGAGGAATAGTATTAAAGCAAATATTTCACTCGTTATCGCAATCCACCTGGGAGTTCCGTGGTGTGACGTAGCTTTCTGCCTCTCCTGGTTGCTGCATCATGTGTTCGGCAATCATGCTTCCGGACAAGGTTTCCAGAGATTAAAGTCCTGAAAGAGAAAATTAACAAAGCGGGAAGCCCCTAGTGCGGTTTAGGCCGCCTCTTGGAGCATGCCGTAGTTGTGCCCCCCTCCCCACCTGTGCCCATGGTATTTTTAATGCGTAAATATGTACGTGTGGCACGGATTTTGCCACTTGGCTGGGACTGGGGTGGGGGCCGCATTGCTACGCGAGCTCAGATCGTGCCAGGCGGTCTAGTTGTCGATTACTCCGAGCGCGCTTGAAGGTGTCCGGGTCTTGAGACGCCGAACTGGTGGATTGCCTTGAGAGGCTGCTTTGCGCTTCTGCTGCGAGGGCCACAGTGCGCTCCTTCGTTCGGAGAGAGCACTCTGTGTTTCCATTAACTGTAATAACCCCACGAGGTCCTGGCATCTTGAGCTTGAGGTATGCATAATGCGGTACCACATTGAATCTCGCAAATGCGGTTTGCCCGAGCAGTGCATGATAATCACTGCGGAACAGGACTATATCGAAGATTAATTCTTTGCTTCGGAAGTTATCCGGGGATCCGAAGACCACTTCCAGTGTAATTGAGCCTGTGCAATGGGCCTCTACACCTGGAATGACGCCTTTAAAGGTCGTTTTTGTGGGTTTGATCCTTGAGGGGTCTATACCGATTTTGCACACTGTGTCCTGATAAAGCGGGTTCAAGCTGCTGCCGCCATCCATAAGGACTCGAGTGAGGTGAAATCCGTCAATGATTGGTTCTAGGACCAGTGCGGCGAATCCGCCATGACGGATACTAGTGGGGTGGTCCCTGCGATCGAAGGTTATCGGACAGGAGGACCATGGGTTGAACTTTGGGGTGACTGGCTCCAACGCATATACGTCCCTGAGCGCACGCTTCCGCTCCCTCTTGGGGATGTGGGTTGCGTATATCATGTTCACCGTCCGCACTTGTGGGGGGAACCTCTTCTGTCCTCCGGTGTTCGGCTGCCGGGGCTCTTCCTCGTCATCACTATGTGGCCCCTTATCTTTGTCTTCGGCAATTAACTTGCTGGCCTGCTTGAACACCCAACAATCCCTGTTGGTGTGGTTGGATGGCTTGTCGGGGGTGCCGTGTATTTGACACGAGCGATCGAGTATACGGTCCAAACTGGACGGGCCTGGAGTGCTTCTTTTGAATGGCTTTTTCCACTAACCGGGTTTAGAGCCTTTGAATCCGGCATTGACTGTCGTATCTTCAGTATTATCGCTGTTAATGCGGCGCTTATGTTTGTTGCGACTTGACCTGCTATTGTCGTCCTTGGTATCCGAAGTACCATGGTTCTTTGACATATTATTACTGCGAGCCAGCCAGCTGTCTTCTCCCGCACAAAAGCGGGTCATGAGTGTCATGAGGGCTGCCATAGATTTCGGCTTTTCCTGACCAAGGTGTCGGGCTAGCCACTCATCGTGAATGTTGTGTTTGAAAGCTACTAAGGCCTCTGCATCCGGACAGTCGATGATTTGATTTTTCTTTGTTAGGAACCGAGTCCAGAATTGCCTGGCCGATTCTTCTGGCTGCTGAATTATGTGGCTCAAGTCATCGGCATCTGGTGGTCGCACATAAGTGCCCTGAAAGTTGTCGAGGAATGCGGCTTCCAGATCTTCCCAACAGCTAATGGACTCTGCTGGCAGGCTGTTAAGCCAATGTCGCGCTGGTCCTTTGAGCTTTAGTGGGAGGTATTTGATGGCGTGTAAGTCATCACCGCGGGCCATGTGGATGTGGAGGAGGTAATCCTCGATCCATACCATAGGATCTGTTGTGCCGTCGTATGATTCAATATTTACAGGTTTGAAACCTTCTGGGATTTGATGATCCATTACTTCGTCTATGAAGCATAAGGGGTGTGCGGCGCCTCTGTATTGGGCTATATCGCGATGCAGCTCGAATGGGTCTTGCCCGCTGTGTTCGGCCCGGACGGATTTACTTTTACTGTATCCGCCATGACGTTCATCATCTCGCATAGTGGCGCGCCCTCGTGATCCATAGATCGATCTTGCATGTTTTGCTTTGTCATCCAATACGTCTCGCAGGTCTGGTGTGTTTCCCCATGCTTTTTTATTGGAATGGCGTCAGGGTGCCGGCTGAGCTTTTGGCTGGAATGCCTCTCTATCACGGCCACGAGGTCGCCGATCAGCCGTGGCATACGCTTCTTCCTCCAGTCGAGGTAGCAACCTGCATTTTGGGTAACTCTTGGAGGGGCACTTGAGTTTATATTCCTCGGCCGCGAGGACTTCAGTCCATCTGTCAGCTAGCAGATCTTGATCAGCTTGAAGCTGCTGCTGCTTTTTCTTAAGGCTATTTGTCGTGGCCATAAGCTGGCTCTTGAAGCGCTCTTGTTCGACGGGATCCTCTAGCACGGCGAATTCATCATCGCCGAGGCTTGCCTCGTCTTCAGAGGGGGGGCATGTAATTATCATCCTCCACTTCTCCATCTGTCGCTCTCTCAGGAGGGCTGGCTCTTCCATCCTCCTGCTCTAACTCTTGCTGGAGGGGGTTATTGTTGTCTTTGACACTATCCGGAGTGTTATTACCTCATGTGCCGGTATCACCACTTTTTCTTTGGCGGGACTTAGAGCGGCGCCGCTAACGTCGGCATTTGGGTTGCTTCTTGGAGGGGTCATCCTCTGCTGTCTCGTCGCCATTGCCTTCTTTGGGTGTATCCACCATGTATATATCATATGATGAGGTGGCTGTCCAGTGCCCTATGGGCAGTGGTTCTCTTCATCTCCCGCATCGTCATCCATACCGTCAATGTCTTCGGAGTCGAAGTCGAGCATGTCGGTTAAGTCATCGACAGTGGCTACTAAGTGGGTGGTGGGTGGGCCGCGAATTTCTTCATCGTCCGCATCCCAGTCCTGCCGGACATTGTTCGGCCAGGATCCTCCTGATAAGGAGAGAGACCTTAATGAGTTCAGTATGTCGCCAAAGGGCGAGTGCTGAAAGATATTTGCGGAGGTAAACTCCATGATCGGCGCCCAATCGGATTCGATAGGAATGGGCGCAGGCGGTTCGGAGTCCATGGTCGGAGAAAGATCCGGCAGTTCAACAATACGGCTCTCGTGCAAGGTAAGGTCGATGTTCGGCTCGATCGCTGCTGAGGGTAAGGCCTCTGTGGCGGGGTCCATACACCCGTCCATGGACGGCACAACTGGCTCCGAATTGAGGGTCGGAGCGGCTGCTGGTGCGATCTCCTTAACACTGTCTGATGGTAGAGCTAAATCGTACTCATCGTGACCGCATGATGCACAAGGCAGAGGCTCGAATCCATCGAAGATCAAGTCTCCGCGGACATCGGCCGTGTAGTTTAAGCTTCCAAACCTGACCTGGTGGCCAGGGGCGTAGCTTTCAATCTGCTCCAGATGGCCAAGAGAATTGGCCCGCAGTGCAAAGCCGCCGAACACAAAGATCTGTCTGGGGAGGAAAGTCTCACCCTGGACTACATCGCTATCGATGATATTAGGACCCATCAAGCCTAACAGTGACAACACAGAGGAACTCTCAATGAAAGCACCAATGTCGGTGTCAAAACCGGCGGATCTCGGGTAGGGGGTCCCGAACTGTGCGTCTAAGGCGGATGGTAACAGGAGGCGGGGAACACGATGTTTTACCCAGGTTCGGGCCCTCTTGATGGAGGTAAAACCCTACGTCCTGCTTGATTAATATTGATGATATGGGTAGTACAAGAGTAGATCTACCACGAGATCAAAGAGGCTAAACCCTAGAAGCTAGCCTATGGTATGATTGTATGTTATTGTTCTGTCCTACGGACTAAAACCCTCTGGTTTATATAGACACCGGAGAGGGTTAGGGTTACACAAGGTCGGTTACAAAGGAGGATATATCCATATCCGTACTGCCTAGCTTGCCTTCCACGCCAAGTAGAGTCCCATACGGACACGAGACGAAGTCTTCAATCTTGTATCTTCATAGTCCAACAGTCCGGGCAAAGGATATAGTCCGGCTGTCTAGAGACCCCCTAATCCAGGACTCCCTCAATCCCCAAGGTGACGGATGAGGCCATCATCTCCGTGTTCTCCGATGGCGTCTGCGACGTCAAGATGAAGGAGGAGCTCACCATCCACGAGGAGTTGTGCACATCTCTGGAGCTATTCAACCTGGCGACCAAGTGCGCAAGAGTTGAGGAGGGGTGCCTCTCCCTCCTCGAGCTCCCGGCTGCGGACCCGGAGGAGAAGAAAGCCAAGGCCAAAGACGTGAAGCGCAAGGGAGCAGCCGTGCTCGCGGCGGAGCCGGACACAAAGCATGGCAGGGACCTGCCCGAGTCATCCAAGAGCAGCCGACCGTTCTGCGCCTTCCATAACCTGCATAGCCACAACACCAGCGACTGTCAAGAGCTCAGAGCCATTCAAGAAGGACACTTCGGTCAATGCCCCAAGCGCAACGACCGGGGCTACGACCGAGGAGGAGGATGTGGTGGCGGACGCTGGGATGACCATGGCCCGCGCCAGGAGTGGCGCGACCGGCCTCGTGAGGACCGCTGGCAGGATCAGTCACGCGAGGGCGCCTGGAGGGATCAGCCTCGTGAGGATCGTCCTCAGGGCAACGCCGGTCTCCCTCCACTACCGCCACCACCAAGAAGGAATGACGACCACCATCAGGACGAGGGGGCAGGGGGCTTCCAGGAGCCGCGTGCCATCGCCTGCATCTTGGGCGGAGCTCAAGCCCCAGCCTCACAGTGTATCTTCAAACAGTTCGCTCGTGAAGTGAATGCAGTCCTCCCCAAGCTCGAGGCCACGCGCTCGCTTAGATGGTCCAAGTGCGCCATCACGTTCAGCTCGGCAAATCAGCTCAAGTGCACGGCTACAATCAGCGCCCTCCCGATGCTCTGTTCACCAGTAATTAGCAACGTGCAAGTTACCAAGACTCTCATCGATGGCGGCACAGGGCTCAACGTCCTGTTCGTCGACACGTTCGACAACCTCCAAGTGTCGTATGATCAACTTTAGCCCACCCAGCCTTTCTCAGGAGTGACTGACGGCTCCACCACCCTGATCGAGCAGGTCCACCTCCCCGTCACCTTCGGACAGCGTGACAACTACCGCACTGAGCTCATCGACTTCGACGTTGCCCACATCCGTCTTCCATACAATGCCATCCTCGGGTATCCGGCCCTGGCCAAGTTCATGGTTGTGACGCACCACGGCTACAATGTCCTCAAGGTGCCAGGAAGCGGTGGGATCATCACAGTCCCCTCCGAAGAAAGAGATGCGGTGTGCTCCCTTGAGCGCGCCTTCCAAGCAGCCTCAATCGAAGACCCCGACAACAATGCAGCTCGGTACCCTCCTGAGGTCGTCCCCAAGAAGAAGAAGTAGCTACTCCGTGTCGGACCTTAGGAGGGCAGTGCCGCAAGTGGCACCTCGTCAGGATCAGTGCCCGCACCTGGGGCGCCTCCCTCTATCGCATAGGAAAGCGCACCCGGCGCCTTTCTCGGGCAGGGCTCGGGGGCTCTTTTCTGGAGGACCTCGCCAACATCACGAGGGAGGCACTCGGGCACCATCTGGAGGCGTGCTTTCTGGCACGTCACCCTCATGAGGACACAAGACGAGGAGCGCCCAGCGCTCAGGAGTTCATTACCAGGACCACCCAGGAGCTGCAAGATGCGAGGGCCATGCGCGGAGATCGCAGTTCACCTGGCGCAGCCTCCCATCCAGGCGAGGATGCCGGGCTGCGCGTCTGCATCGACGTCCCAGGGCTCAACAGAGTCGCGTCTCAGGAGCCCTTCTGGCCTTCGCATGTGGGATGCTGCAAGGGCCCACCGCACAGCTACGTTCACATGCCTTTTGGCCTGCCGAGCGTGGCGTCTGCCTATCAGCACAACCTGTGGCATGCCCTAGTGACTCAGGAGGCCAGGCACCACGCCATCCTGACAGAGATGGAGACGGTCCTCAAGGAACCGCCTGGACCCCTAGAGCCTCCCAAGGCTCAGGGCCCCGGTGGCTCGTGAGGAGCGACCCCTTCGTCGCGTACCTTCAGCCGCCCCAACTCTCCTTCAACAACAGAATCACGTGACATTTTCCGAGTTTATTTAGCTGGGAGCGCCCTCAGGGCTGCATCATTCTCAGGCCATGTGGGTCCGTCCCTGTGGCATGTATCCCTTTTTATGTCTTTAGCTTACTCGCTGGGGGCGCCCCTCCGGCTGCATCATCCCCAAGCCACTCGGGCCTGACCCAGTGGCCTGTATCTTCCCTGCATTTACCTAAGCCAGTTTTCTTTCCATGATTAATCTACATATGACCATCACCTGCTTGATTCTCACTCGCCATGGGGGATACTCACGCTGGCACGACGCTTGTGCATGGGTTCGTCCCTGCAACGTCGACAAACCTGAGCGGTCGAGCTCTGGCTCGCGGCATGCCCCGCGCACGTCACCTCACCATGCCCTCAGTGCCTTCATCTCCTCGCGGAGCGATCAGCGGCGGACCGTCAACCGTAATGGCAAACTGTGTCTCTCCTTGTGCTGGCTTGCAGGAATCTCCTGAAGGCAACGGCAGGCGGGACCGCAAGCTCCCTCTTCTCCCATGCAATCCGCTTGCGTGTTAAAAAGGGGGCTCCTGAGCATTGCGACTTAGGAGATCTTACTGGCTCTCCAGCCCTCACCCCCTGGCCTTGACCATGGCACGCGACCTGGCATACCAGCGGCGGCTGAGCTCACTCGAGGGCCAGGACCTGAGGACGCAGAGCACGAAGGAGAGTGTGGAGAAGGGGGAGGCTCGCATGGGCCTGGCTTAGCTATGCTTCGGACGCCTATGCACGAATCTGGTGCATCATGAGGAATCAACTCCGGACCGTCAAGATAAGTCCCGAGCCCAGGTTGGCTAAACCGCTAAGGACTAAGAACCATACTAACTGCAGCCCTGCTGCAGCAACATCGCCCACCTTTCTTACCTCTCGACGGCTGCTTGAGCGCTAAAGGGGACCTCCTGAGCATCGCACCTCAGGAACTCTTACTGGACCACGGGCCGCTCACCTCCTAGCCTTGACCACCGCAGGCGACCTGGCATACCAGCGACGGCTGCAGCCTGCCTCGGGACCAGAACCTGTCAGCGTAGAGCGCCAAGTCATCGCGAGGTCAGAAAGGGAGACCGAGCTGAAGTAGGACTCGCGCTCGTGCAAGTTCATAATAAGGACAATATTGACAAGAGGCATTACAAAACCTTTACACACACCCACGGGGCATTTCTTGATTCCTCGCAGGAAACAAAAGGCAAGAACTTAGGGAATCCTAACTACACGTGCCCCTGTGGATGACGCCATCATCAACAGTGGGCCACCAAAGGCCGGTGCCAACCTCATCCAGATTGGCAGCGGCGGCGTCCTGACACTGCAGCCCTGCTCCGAGCTCGGCGGGAGCTTGGGGGCACGTAGCTATCGTCACTCATCTCCGGGGTCTCGTAGTGTTGAGGAACACGGTAATTTCAAAAAAAATCCTACGCACACGCAAGATCATGGTGATGCATAGCAACGAGAGGGGAGAGTATTGCCTACGTACCGTCGTAACCCGTAAGCGGAAGAGTTATGACAACGCGGTTGATGTAGTCGTACGTCTTCACGATCGACCGATCCTCAGTACCGAACGTACGGCCCCTCCGCGTTCAGCACACGTTCAGCTCGGTGACGTCCCGCAAACTCACGATCTAGTAGAGCTCGAGGGAGAGGTTCGTCAGCACGACGGCATGGTGACAATGTTGATGAAGCTACCGTTGCAGGGCTTCGCCTAAGCACTGCTACAGTATGACCGGGGTGGATTATGGTGGAGGGGGGCACCGCACACGGCTGGGAGAGATCAATGATCAACTTGTGTGTTCTAGGGTGCCCCCTGCCCCGTATATAAAGGAGCAAGGGGGAGGCCGGCCGGCCCTTGCTAGGCGCGCCAGGAGGAGGAGTCCTCCTCCTAGTAGGAGTAGGACTCCCCTTTCCTACTCCTACTAGGAGGGGGAAAGCAAGGGGAAAGGGGAGAAGGAAGGAGAGGGAGGAAAGGAGGAAAGGAGGGGCAGCCCCCTAGTCCAATTCAGTTTGGGCTAGGGGGCTACGCGCCCTGCCTCCTCTCTTCCATCACTTGGCCCATGAGGCCCAATACTTCTTCCCCGTATTCCCGTAACTCCCCGATACTCCGAAAAATACCCGAATCACTCGAAACATTTCCGATGTCCGAATATAGTCGTCCAATATATCGATCTTTACGTCTCGACCATTTCGAGACTCCTCGTCATGTCCCCGACCACATCCGGGACTCCGAACTACCTTCGATACATCAAATCACATAAACTCATAATACCGACCGTCACCGAACGTTAAGCGTGCGGACCCTACGGGTTCGAAAACTATGTAGACATGACCAAGACATGTCTCCAGTCAATAACCAATAGTGGAACCTGGATGTTCATATTGGCTCCTACATATTCTACGAAGATCTTTATCGGTCAAACCGCATAACAACATGCATTGTTCCCTTTGTCATCGGTATGTTACTTGCCCGAGATTTGATCGTCGGTATCCTCATACCTAGTTCAATATCGTTACCGGCAAGTCTCTTTACTCGTTCTGTAATGCATCATCCCACAACTAACTCATTAGTCATAATGCTTGCAAGGCTTATAATGATGTGCATTACCGAGAGGGCCCAAAGATACCTCTCCGACAATTGGAGTGACAAATCCTAATCTCGATCTATGCCAACTCAACAAGCACCATCGGAGACACCTGTAGAGCACCTTTATAATCACCCAGTTACGGTGTGACGTTTGGTAGCACACAAAGTGTTCCTCTGATACTCGGGAGTTGCATAATCTCGTAGTCATAGGAACATGTATAAGTCATGAAGAAAGCAATAGCAACAAACTCAAAGATCATCATGCTAAGCTAACGGATGGGTCAAGTCAATCACATCATTCTCTAATGATGTGATCCCGTTAATCAAATGACAACTCATGTCTATGGTTAGGAAACATAACCATCATTGATCCAAGGAGCTAGTCAAGTAGAGGCATACTAGTGACACTCTGTTTCTCTATGTATCGACACATGTACTAAGTTTCCGGTTAATACAATTCTAGCATGAATAATAAACATTTATCATGATATAAGGAAATAAATAATAACTTTATTATTGCCTCTAGGGCATATTTCCTTCAGTCCCCCACTTGCACTAGAGTCAATAATCTAGTTCACATCTTTATGTGATTAGTTCACATCTCCATGTGACTAATACCCAAAGGGTTTACTAGAGTCAATAATCTAGTTCACATCGCTATGTGATTAACACCCAAAGAGTGATCATCTTTTTCTTGTGAGAGAAGTTTAGTCTACGGGTCTGCAACATTCAGATCCGTATGTATTTTGCAAATTTCTATGTCTACAATATTCTGCATGGAGCTACTCTAGCTAATTGCTCCCACTTTCAATATGTATCTATATTGAGACTTAGAGTCATCCAGATCGGTGTCAAAGCTTGCATCGACGTAACTCTTTACGACGAACTCTTTGTCACCTCCATAACCGAGAAACATTTTCTTATTCCACTAAGGGTATTTTTGACCGTTGTCCAGTGATCCACTCCTGGATCACTATTGTACCCTCTTGCCAAACTTATGGTGAGGTACACAATAGGTCTAGTACACAGCATGGCATACTTTATAGAACCTATGACTGAGGCATAGGGAATGACTTTTCATTCTCTTTCTATTTTCTGCTGTGGTCGGGTTTTGAGTCTTTACTCAACTTCACACCTTGCAACACAGGCAAGAACTCCTTCTTTGACTGTTCCATTTTGAACTACTTCAACATCTTGTCAAGGTACGTACTCATTGAAAAAACTTATCAAGCATCTTGATCTATCTCTATAGATCTTGATACTCAGCGTGTAAGAAACTTCATCGAGGTCTTTCTTTGAAAAAACTCTTTTCAAACACTCCTTTATGCTTTCCAGAAAATTCTACATTATTTTCGATCAACAATATGTCATTCACATATACTTATGAGAAATGATGTAGTGCACCCACTCACTTTCTTGTAAATATAGGCTTCACCGCAAGTCTGTATAAAACCATATGCTTTGATCACTTTATCAAAGCATATATTCCAACTCCAAGATGCTTGCACCAGTCCATAGATGGATCGCTGGAGCTTGCTCACTTTGTTAGCACCTTTAGGATCGACAAAACCTTCTGGTTGCATCATATACAACTCTTCTTTTAAGAAATCCATGAAGGAATACAATTTTGACATTCATTTGCCAGATTTCATAAAATGCGGCAACTGCTAACATGATTCGGATAGACTTTTAAGCATCGATACGAGTGATAAAATATCATCATAGTCAACACCTTGAACTTGTCGAAAACATTTTGCGATAATTCGAGCTTTGTATATAGTAACACTACTATCAACGTCCGTCCTCCTCTTGAAGATCCATTTATTCTTAATGACCCACCGATCATCGGGCAAGTCAATCAAAGCCCATACTTTGTTCTCATACATGGATCCCATCTCAGATTTCATGGCCTCAAGTCATTTTGTGGAATCTAGGCTCATCATCGCTTCCTCATAGTTCGTAGGTTCGTCATGGTCAAGTAACATGACATCCAGAACAGGATTACCGTACCACTCTGGTGCGGATCTTACTCTAGTTGACCTACGAGGTTCGGTAGTAGCTTGATCTGAAGTTACATGATCATCGTCATTAGCTTCCTCACTAATTGGTGTAGGAGTCACAGGAACAGATTTCTGTGATGAACTACTTTCCAATAAGGGAGCAGGTACAGTTACCTCATCAAGTTCTACTTTCCTCCCACTCACTTCTTTCGAGAGAAACTCCTTCTCTAGAAAGGATCCATTCTTAGCAACGAATGTATTGCCTTCGGATGTATGATAGAAGGTGTACCCAACTGTCTCCTTTGGGTATCCTATGAAGACACATTTCTCCTGATTTGGGTTTGAGCTTATTAGGATGAAAAAATTTCACATAAGCATCGCAACCCCAAACTTTAAGAAACAACAACTTTGGTTTCTTGCCAAACCACAGTTCATATGGCGTCGTCTCAACGGATTTAGATGGTGCCCTATTTAACGTGAATGCAGTTGTCTCTAATGCATAACCCCAAAACGAGAGTGGTAAATCAGTAAGAGACATCATAGATTGCACCATATCTAATAAAGTACAGTTACGATGTTTGGACACACCATTACGTTGTGGTGTTCCAGGTGGCGTGAGTTGCGAAACTATTCTGCATTGTTTCAAATGAAGACCAAACTCGTAACTCAAATATTCTCCTCCATGATCATATCATAGAAACTTTATTTTCTTGTTACTATGATTTTCCACTTCACTCTGAAATTCTTTGAACTTTTCAAATGTTTTAGACTTATGTTTCATCAAGTAGATAAACCCATATCTGCTCAAATCATCTGTGAAGGTGAGAAAATAATGATACCCACCGCGAGTCTCAACACTCATCAGACCGCATACATCAGTATGTATTATTTCCAATAAGTCAGTTGCTCGCTCCATTGTTCCGGAGAACGGAGTCTTAGTCATCTTGCCTATGAGGCATGGTTCGCAAACATCAACTGATTCATAATCAAGTGATTCCAAAAGCCCATCAGCATAGATTTTCTTCATGCGCTTTACACCAATATGACCTAAACGGCAGTGCAACAAATAAGTTGCACTATCATTATTAACTTTGCATCTTTTGGCTTCAATATTATGAATATGTGTATCACTACGATCGAGACTCAATAAACCATTTATATTGAGTGTATGACCATAGAAGGTTTTATTCATGTAAATAGAATAACAATTATTCTTTGACTTAAATGAATAATTGTATTGCAATAAACATGATCAAATCATATTCATACTCAATGCAAACACAAAATAACATTTATTTAGGTTTAACACTAATCCTGAAAGTATAGGGAGTGTGCGATGATGATCATATCAATCTTGGAACCACTTCTAACACACATCCTCACTTCACCCTTGACTAGTCTATGTTCATGCTGCAACTCCCGTTTCAAGTTACTACTCTTTAGTGACTGAACCAGTATCAAAAATACCGAGGGGTTGCTATGAACACTCGTAAAGTACACATCAATAACATGTATATCAAATATACCTTTGTTCACTTTGCCATCCTTCTTATCCGCCAAGTATCTAGGGTAGTTCCACTTCCAGTGACCATTTCCTTTGCAGTAGAAGCACTCATTTTCAGGCTTGGGTCTAGCTTTAGGCTTCTTCATGGGAGTGGAAACTTGCTTGCCATTCTTCTTAAAGCTCCCTTTCTTTCCCTTGCCCTTTTACTTGAAACTACTGGTCTTGTCAACCATCAACACTTGATGTTTTTCTTGATTTCTACCTTCGTCGATTTTAGCATCACGAAGAGCTTGGGAATTGTTTCCGTTATCCCTTGCATATTATAGTTCATCATGAAGTTCTAGTAACTTGGTGATAGTGACTAGAGAACTCTATCAATCACTATCTTATCTGGAAGATTAACTCCCACTTGATTCAAGTGATTGTAGTACTCAGACATTCTAAGCATATGCTGACTAGCTGAGCTATTCTCCTCCATCTTGTAAGCAAAGTACTTGTCAGAGGTCTCATACCTCTTGACTCGGGCATGAGTCTGAAATACCAATTTCATCTCTTGGAACATCTTATATGCTCTATGGCATTCAAAACATTTTTAAAGTCCCGGTTCTAAGCCGTAAAGCATGGTGCACTAAACTATCAAGTAGTCATCATATCGAGCTCGCCAAATGTTCATAACGTCTGCATCTGCTCCTGCAATCGGCTGTCACCCAGCGGTGCATCAAGGACATAATTCTTCTGTGCAGCAATGAGGATAATCCTGAGATCACGGATCTAATCCGCATCATTGCTACTAACATCTTTCAACTTAGTTTTCTCTAGGAACATATCAAAATAAACAGGGAGCTACATCGCAAGCTATTGATCTACAACATAGTTATGCAAATACTATCAGGACTAAGTTCATGATAAATTAAAGTTCAATTAATCATATTACTTAAGAAGTCCCACTTAGATAGACATCCCTCTAATCATCTAAGTGATCATGTGATCCATATCAACTAAACCATAACGATCGTCACGTGAGATGGAGTAGTTTTCAATGGTGAACATCTCTATGTTGATCATATCTACTATATGATTCATGCTCGACCTTTCGGTCATAGTGTTCCAAGGTCATATCTGCATATGCTAGGCTCATCAAGTTTAACCCGAGTATTCTGCATGTGCAAAACTGTCTTACACCCGTTGTAGATGAACGTTGAGATTATCACACCCAATCATCACGTGGTCTCTCGGCACGACGAACTTTGGCGACGGTGCATACTCAAGGAGAACACTTTTACCTTGAAATTTAGTGAGAGATCATCTTATAATGCTACCGTCAAACAAAGCAAAATAAGATGCATAAAGGATAAACATCACATGCAATCAATATAAGTGATATGATATGGCCATCATCATCTTGTGCCTGTGATCTCCATCTCCAAAGCACTGTCATGATCACCATCGTCACCGGCTTGACACCTTGATCTCCATCGAAGCATCATTGTCGTCACGCCAACTTTTACCTCCACGACTATCGCTAGCACTTAGTGATAAAGTAAAGCAATTACATGGCGATTGCATTTCATACAATAAAGCGACAACCATATGGCTCCTGCTAGTTACCAATAACCGTGTTACAAAACATGATCATCTCATACAATAAAATTTAGCATCATATCTTGACCATATCACATCACAACATGCCCTGCAAAAACAAGTTAGACGTCCTCTACTTTGTTGTTGCAAGTTTTACATGGCTGCTACAGGCTGAGCAAGAACCGTTCTTACCTACGCATCAAAAAACCACAACGCAATATAGTGATTGATTTTTGATATTCAGAAAGAACCCTGTTCATTGAATCCGATTCAAATAAAGCTGGAGAAACTGACACCCACTAGCCACATGTATGCGAAGCACGTCGGTAGAACCAGTCTCGCGTAAGCGTACGTGTAATGTCAGTCTGGGCCGCTTCATCCAACAATGCCGTTGAATCAAGAATCAACTAGTGACGGCAAGCAATATGTATATACCCACGTCCACAACTCCTTTGTGTTCTACTCGTGCATATGACATCTACACATAAACCTGGCTCAGATGCCACTGTTGAGGAACGCAGTAATTTCAAAAAAATTCCTACGCACACGCAAGATCATGGTGATGCATAGCAATGAGAGGGGAGAGTATTGTCTACGTACCCTCGTAGACCATAAGCGGAAGAG
Source organism: Triticum urartu (assembly GCF_056163025.1). Lineage (NCBI taxonomy): Eukaryota > Viridiplantae > Streptophyta > Magnoliopsida > Poales > Poaceae > Triticum > Triticum urartu. Next base: position 352,874,930 of record NC_141878.1, on the reverse strand, counting down.
TTATGACAACGCGGTTGATGTAGTCGTATGTCTTCACGATCGATCGATCCTCAGTACCAAACGTACGGCACCTCCGCGTTCAGCACATGTTCAGCTCAGTGACGTCCCGCAAACTCACGATCCAGTAGAGCTCGAGGGAGAGTTTCATCAGCACGCCGGCATGGTGACGATGTTGGTGAAGCTACCGTTGCAGGGCTTCGCCTAAGCACCGCTACAGTATGACCGAGGTGGATTATGGTGGAGGGGGGCACCGCACACGGCTGGGAGAGATCAATGATCAACTTGTGTATTCTAGGGTGCCCCCCTGCCCCCGTATATAAAGGAGAAAGGGGGAGGCCGGCCGACCCTTGCTAGGCGCGCCAAGAGGAGGAGTCCTCCTCCTGGTAGGAGTAGGAGTCCCCTTTCCTACTCCTACTAGGAGGGGGAAAGGAAGGGGAAAGGGGAGAAGGAAGGACAGGGAGGAAAGGGGGAAAGGGGGGCTGGCCCCGTAGTCCAATTCGGTTTGAGCTAGGGGGGTCGCGCGTCCTGCCTCCTCTCTTCCACCACTTGGCCCATGAGGCCCAAAACTTCTTCCCCGTATTCCCGTAACTCCCCGGTACTCCGAAAAATACCCGAATCACTCGGAACCTTTCCGATGTCCTAATATTGTCGTCCAATATATCGATCTTTATGTCTCGACCATTTTGAGACTCCTCGTCATATCCCCGATCTCATCCGGGACTCCAAACTACCTTCGTTACATCAAAACACATAAACTCATAATATCGATCGTCACCGAACGTTAAGCGTGCAGACCCTACGGTTTCGAGAACTATGTAGACATGACCGAGACACGTCTCCGGTCAATAACGAATAGCGGAACCTGGATGTTCATATTGGCTCCTACATATTCTACGAAGATCTTTATCGGTCAAACCGCATAACAACATACATTGTTCCCTTTGTCATCGGTATGTTACTTGCCCGAGATTCGATCATCGGTATCCTCATACCTAGTTCAATCTCGTTACTGGAAAGTCTCTTTACTCGTTCCGTAATGCATCATCCGGCAACTAACTCATTAGTCACAATGCTTGCAAGGCTTATAGTGATGTGCATTACCGAGAGGGCCCAGAGATACCTCTCCGACAATTGGAGTGACAAATCCTAATCTCGATCTATGCCAACTCAACAAGCACCATCAGAGACACCTGTAGAGCACCTTTATAATCACCCAGTTACGTTGTGACGTTTGGTAGCACATAAAGTGTTCCTCCGATACTCGGGAGTTGCATAATCTCATAGTCATAGGAACATGTATAAGTCATGAAGAAAGCAATAGCAACAAACTGAACGATCATTGTGCTAAGCTAACGGATGGGTCAAGTCAATCACATCATTCTCTAATGATGTGATCCCGTTAATCAAATGACAACTCTTGTCTATGGTTAGGAAACATAACCATCATTGATCCAACGAGCTAGTCAAGTAGAGGCATACTAGTGACACTCTGTTTGTCTATGTATTCACACATGTACTAAGTTTCCGGTTAATACAATTCTAGCATGAATAATAAACTTCTATCATGATATAAGGACATAAATAATAACTTTATTATTGCCTCTAGGGCATATTTCCTTCACGTAGAGCTTGGGAGAATCGCTGGACTCCCAAGTGTCGCCGCTGGCGACGCGGGCAGCAGACCCTGCCCCAGCTATGGCACCAGCCTGATGATGCCACCTGGGGCAACACTCCGAACGGCGGCCTTTTGCGTCGAAGACCTTGAAGAACAGCGTGGACGCACCGTCGTACACGAAGTGGATCGCGAGGGCGCCCTCTGAACGACACACACGGGCGACCTCACCCCAGCCTCGGGTCATGAAGATCTTCCCCGAGGAGACGGCCTCAACCTCTGCTCCAGTCGCCGGCGTGTCGCAGTTGGCGTGTTGTAGCCAAAGCTCAAGGGGCCCCCTCGGTGGCATCTTGGCTGAGAAGAAGGAAGGGAAGCGGATCCAAGTGCTCGAGGGCATTGCCGCCCGCAGCACGAGCTCGCGCGAGGAGTCTGTGGCGTGGACTCAAGGGGCAGCGATGCGCACCACCGCGGCACGGCGACCATGGCCACGGTGCGCGCGCCGACGCTCGTCGCCTCTCCCTCCTGAGCCCCCGGCTTGGGTGTACAGGGGTAACGGTTACCCGGGACGAGGCTGCTCGCACCAAGGCCTCATCACCACCTGCATCGTCGCCTCATCGCGGTGGTGGGCCGGCCTCTTCTTCAGCGTGAGCGGTACCAGCCCGTCGAGGGGAGTCTTTCCTTTCTCCGCCGCGGAAAACCTTCGGATGGGCGCCATTGGTGTCGGCAATGGTGCGAGGGGGAGAAGCAAGCGAAATGGGAAGAGATGGGCGACGGGGGCTCCGCCCCCTCCCATTTATAGCAGGAGAAGGCCAACCAGCGCCCCCCACGATCACAGGTAATGATCGTTTTTCCTTGCATCTCGCAGGGACTTGTCTAGTCGGGCAGTTGTCGAGGCAGCGTGGGGAAGCGGAGACGCCCACATCCAATCAACCGCCACACGTCGACCAAGGCCACAGGCTATTGGGGCCCGCGGCGCTCCGCACTTGACCTTTGGCTTCGCCTCGAAGCCAAGCCCGAGCGAGCCTTGGGCCCGGGGACTACTGTCAGTGTTCTGGGAACGGGGGTCCCCAGACTTGCCTACCTGCGGCCCATGGCGTGGCTCTGCGAGCGGGCCCAAATGGCCCATCTTCACCAACAAGCACTCAAGACCCTCGCGAGGGGCCAAGCCTCGCGAGGCCGACGACACAAGACCTCCTCAGGAGCGCCCTCACCAGGCTGGCTCGCGAGGGGCGGAGAGTTCAAGGCATGGCAAACCTCGCGAGGTTTCAATGACGTAAGCCATGACGATCAAGATCAGGCAGGCGCTAGGCGAGCGCCAGCGCGCACAGTGTCCTTGTTTCCTCTTTGGTGCTAAGGAAGCAAGCGCAGGCGTGGAGTACCGAGGCTTCAAGCAAAGGTTTCCATATCAGTGCAACGAGACCAAGACCAGCAGGACGGCAAGACGGAGGTCACCATGGAGCCCAAGGCGGCGTCACCACCAGAGCCTTTTGCAGGCGAAGACTGCTTTTGTCAGGATAAGCTGTACTAGTTGTCTCCTTTCAAATTGGCCGTTGTTGGCTCTGTCAGTGTTCTGGGAACGGGGGTCCCCAGACTTGCCTGCCTGCGGCCTGCGGCGTGGCTCAAGCGGGGGCCCAGCGCAGCCCATCTTCATCAGCTCAAGCTCAAGACCCTCGCGAGGGGCCAAGCCTTGCGGGGCGGACGACAGGAAGCTTCCTCAGAGGCAGCCTCATCAGGCAGGCTCGCGAGGAGGCGGAGAGATCAAGGCAGGGGTACCTCGCGAGGAACCCGTGATGCAAGCCATGACGATCGAGACCAGGCGGGCGCCGGCCTGCGCAGTGTCCTTGTTTCCCCTTTGGTGCAAAGGGGGAAAGCACAGGCCAAGGCATCAGGCAAAGGTTGCCATTCCGGTGCAACGAGACCAAGACCAGCAGAGCGGCAGGACGGAGGTCACCGTGGAGCCCAAGACGGCGTCATCACCAGTACTTTTGGAAGCCGAAGACCACCTTTGGTCAGGATAACTTGCACTACATGTTCCCCTTCAAAATGGCCAATTGTTGGCGCCCTTCCCGCTCATTATTTGGGGAGAGGCCCAGGGCCTCTATAAATAGAGCTAGCCACCACAGAGTAGGGGGGCGACCAGAAATCTGGTAGAACCCTAGCAGAGAGAAAGAGAGGCGACTGAACTCACCCTAGCAGTTCATCGCCCCAGCTCAAGAACACCTCTCGCGAGGCTGTTCTTCCTTTGTACTGATCCTCATCAGCCCCTGAGGCAATCCACCACACCACACACTTGAGTAGGGTATTACACCACAACGGTGGCCTGAACCAGTATAAACCTTGTGTCCCTTGTGTTGTTCGCTGTTTCCAGCTCAAATCACGCGAGGAGATTGGGCTTAGATCGGTAGGAGAGAGATCTCCGCGCGCACCCCAGTGTTCGAACCTCAAGGGTCTGCCGGAACCCGAAATCCGACATTTGGCGCGCTAGGTAGAGGTGCGCCGGAATCATTCTTCCGCCGTTCGCGTGTGATCTTCCGTCGTGTCCATGGCTGACGCTTGTCGGGCTCACGCCGAGTGCCGGGCTGCTCTCGCCACCCGCGTCGCCCAGACGGCGCCCGTCGGCGGACGTCCTTGTTGTTCCTCGTCGCCTGCCACCAACGCCGCCACCGGCCCGGCGGGGAACGAGCAGCAGGCCTCCTCCCAGCATCCTTCGGTGCGGCGGGAGGGCCGCACCGCCACACCGTCGCTAACTCCAGCCGCTTCATCGTCCCACGCTCGTTGCTAACTCCAGCCGCTTCGTCGTCCCACGCCCGTCGCGCCCCCATGGATGCGCACGCCGCGCTGCTCCTGGCAAGAGAAGTCTTGCACTACCGCCCCGTCGACGACCTCTACGAAGACTGGCTCGCCCGCATCACCGAGCTCGTCAGCACCGCAGGGGGCTCCCCCTTGTCGTCCCTCTCGCCGCCTCGCCGTCCATTCCGCGCAGGAGGCAAGGATCAGGAGGTGCCTCCACCACCTCCTCCCCAAGGAGGCACCCTGGCTCCAAGGCGCGCAGCCCCGGGGCGAGACCCTCCGCGTCCGGCGCCTGCGCAGCAAGAAAGGAGCTGCCAAGAGATTCCTCGTCCCCAAGAAGGTGCCCGCGCGCTCCCAGCGCCGGTGGGCCAAGATCGCATCCCTGCACCTCCACGCCAAGACCCTACGCTGCTCCAAGCGGCGGCGCGCGATAATCCCCATGAGCAAGCCCAGTACCAGCAAAAGGCACCGGTGGCCATAGCAGGATGTCGTGCTCTCACCCCCGATCTACGCGGCGTCGCATGGCCAGGCAAGTTCAAGCCTGACCTGCCCCTCGCTACGATGGCACGGCGAAGACCGTGGCCCTCGCCAAGGGTGGCGAGACCAACCTCGCGAGGATCACTGGCAGGACCAGCCTCGTGAGGGAGGCTGGAGAGATCAGCCTCGTGAGGATCGCCCGCGCGGCAACGCAGGCCTTCCTCCTCTGCCGCCACCGCCAAGGAGGAACGAAGACCAACATCAGGACGAGGGGGCTGGGGGCTTCCAGGAGCCGCGTGCAATCACTTGCATCTTGGGTGGCACGCAGGCCCCATCCTGACAACGCATCTTCAAGCAGTTTGCTCGCGAGGTGAATGTAGTCCTCCCCAAGCTTGAGGCCACACGCCCTCTCAGGTGGTCCGCGTGCACTATCATGTTCAGCTCAGCGGATCAGCTCAAGTGCATGGCAACGGCCAGAGTCCTCCCTATGCTTTGCTCCCCAGTCATCAGCAACGTGCAGGTCACCAGGACCCTCATTGACGGCGGAGCAGGACTCAACGTCCTGTCCATCGAGACGTTCGACAATATCCAAGTGCCGTACGATCAGCTTCAGCCAACCAAGCCCTTCTCAGGAGTCACTGATGGTTCCACTGTTCCGATAGGGCAGGTTCGCCTTCCAGTCACCTTCGGGCAGCGCAACAACTACCGCACCGAGCTCATCGACTTCGACTTCGCCCACATCCATCTGCCATACAACGCCATCCTTGGGTACACAGCCCTGGCCAAGTTCATGGCAGTGACTCACCATGGATACAATGTCCTCAAGATGCCAGGAAGCGGTGGAGTCATCACCGTACCCTGTGAAGAAAGAGACGCGGTGTGTTCTCTTGAGCGCGCGTTCCAAGCCGCAGCAATCGAAGACCCAGTCCGCGGAAACGGAAGACTTCCCGAGGCGACCCCCAAGAAGAAGAAGGCTTCGCTTGGCCCAAGCCATAAGGAGGCAGGCGCCTCCGGAGGTGTTGGGTCAAGATCTGCACCCAATCAGGGAGTGCCACCCTCTCTCGCATAGGAAGGCGCTCCCGGCGCCCTCCTCGGGCAAAGCTCGGGGGCTCTTTCTTGGAGAGCCATCGACTTTGCCAAGGTCGCGAGGGAGGCGCTCAGGCACCACTTGGAGGGGTGCTTCCAGGCACGTTTCCCTTAGGAAGATACAAGGCAAGGAAGACCAAACCCTCAGGAGTTCATCGCAAGCAACACTCAGGAGATATAGGAGTCGAGAGTCATGCGCGGCAGCCGTCGCTTGCCGCCGAGGCCCCACATCCAGGCGAGGATGGTGGGCTGCGCGTCTGCATCGACGTGCCAGGGCTCAACCGAGCCGCATCTCAGGATCGCCTCTAGCCTTCGCGCGTGGGGCGCTACGAGGGTCCACCTCACAGCTACGTCTGCATGCCTTTCGGCCTGCCGAACGCGGTCGCCGCTCATCAGCGCTTGCTGAGGAGCATTCTGGAGGCTCAGGAGGTCAGGCATCGTGCGGTCCTGGCGGAGATGGAGATGGAGATGGTTCTCGGAGCCCTACCTATGCCCCCGGAGCCTCCTGAGGCTCCTGGGACTGGGGGCTCGTGAGGGTCGACGTCTTCATCGCGCATCGCCTGCTTCTTCAACATCACTCCATCTTCAATGGCACCAGGTGCCATCTTTCTAAGTTCCGCTTTTAGCTGGGAGCGCCCACAGGGCTGCATCATTCCCAGGTCGCGTGGGTCCGTCCCTGTGGCATGTATCCGTTTTGCGTATGCTCTTTACTTACCTTGTCGGGGGCGCCCCTCGGGCTGCATCATCCCCGAGCTGCTCGGGCTTGGCCCTGCAGCGTTTGCTTTTCCTGCGTCTACTTAAAATGAATTTCCTCCTACATGCTTAACATACCCAACCTAATCGCCTGCTCGATTGACGCCTACCTATGGAGCCACTTGCTCTGGCACGGCATCTGCGCATGGGTTCGTCCCTGCAACGCCGAAAAATCTAAGTGGTCGAGCTCTGGCCACGGCAGCCCCGCAAGGTGCCACCTCACCAGGCCCTCAGTGCCCCAATCACTCCCCCGGAGCGACCAAAGGTTGGCTGGCAACCATAACAACAGGTCTTGTTTCTCTTTATGACTGGTGTGCAGGACCTACTCCAGGAGCAACGCTAGGGACATCGCGAGCTGTCTCTCCCTCTCTCCGGCACGGACCGCTTGCACGTTAAAAGGGGGGCGCCTGAGCATCGCGACTCACGGGCTCCTATGTAACGCCCTCGATGCGGCTATATCTCCTACGTGTCGAAGCACGACTTAGAAGCATAACCGCATTGAAAGCAATGTCGCAAGTAAGGCAATCTTCACAACATCCCATGTAAATAGATAATAAAAGGGGAAAGTACATAGTTGGCTTACACTCGCCACATCAAACAAAGTACATAAAAAGCATTACATCATCCAATCACTCATGGCCCGACTATGGTACCAAAATAAAAGATCAACCCAACATGCGACACGGTCCCGATCGCCCCAACTGGGCACCACTACTGATCATCAGGGAAAGACACATAGTAACGGCGTGAGTCCTCGTCGAACTCCCACTTGAGCTCAAGCGCATCATCTGGAACGGAGTCATCAAGCCCTGCATCTGGTTTGGAAGTAATCTGTGAGGCACAGGGACTCAACAATCTCGCACCCTCGCGATCAAGACTATTTAAGCTTATAGGAAAAGGCAAGGTAATATGTGGAGCTGCAGCAAGCGACTAGCATATATGGTGGCTAACCTGTTCGCAAAAAGAGAGCGAGAAGAGAAGGCAAAGCGCGAACGAAGAACTAAAGAGCAAACTACGACAAGCATTACTCCAACACCGTGTTCACTTCCCAGACTCCGCCGAGAAGAGACCATCACGGTAACACACACGGTTGATTCATTTTAATTAAGTTAAGGTTCAAGTTATCTACAACCGGACATTAACAAATTCCCATCTGCCCATAACCGTGGGCACGGCTTTCGAAAGTTCAAATCCCTACAAGGGAGTCCCAACTTAGCCCATGACAAGCTCTCACGGTCAATGAAGGATATACCTTCTCCCCGAGACATTCCGATCAGACTCGGTATCCCGGTTCTACAAGACACTTCGACAAGTTAAAACAAATCCAACAACACCGCCCAAATGTGCCGACAAATCCCGATAGGAGCTGCACATATCTCGTTCTCAGGGCACACTCAGATGAGCTCTCCATACAACTAAAACCAAACCTCGAGTTTCCCCGAGGGGGCGCTGCAGAGGACTCTAGTTTGGACCAACACTCAGAGGAGCACTGGCCCGGGGGGGTTTAAATAAGATGACCCTTGGGCTCCGGAAACCCAAGGGAAAAAGAGGCTAGGTGGCAAATGGTAAAACCAAGGTTGGGCATTGCTGGAAGAGCTTTATTCAAGGCGAACTGCCAAGGGGTTCCCATTATCACCCAACCGCGTAAGGAACGCAAAAATCCGGGAACATAACACCAATATGACGGAAACTAGGGCGGCAAGAGTGGTACAAAACACTAGGCAAAAGGCCGAGCCTTCCACCCTTTACCAAGTATATAGATGCATTAAGATAACAAGGTAATATAATGATATCCCAACAAGAAAATAATGTTCCAACAAGGAACGAGCTCCAATCTTCACCTGCAACTAGCAACGCTATAAGAGGGGCTGAGCAAAGTGGTAACATAGCCAATCAACGGTTTGCTAGGACATGGTGGGTTAGAGGTTTTACATGGCAATTTGGGAGGCATGATAAGCAAGTGGTAGGCATTGTAGCATAGGCATAGGAAAAGAGCGAGCTTCTAGCAAAGCAAAGATAGAAGTGATTTCGAGGGTATGATCATCTTGCCTGCAAAGTTGTCAGAGTTGACTGGATCCTCGAAAGCAAACTCAACGGGATCCTCGTTAGCGAACTCGTCTCTCGGCTCTACCCAAACAAGACAAACAAGCAAAAGGAACACAATCAACCACGTGCAAATGCTCGAACAACATGATGCAAACATGGTATGCTATGCGTGATGCGATATGTGATGCATATGCAAGATTTGACAAGGAATGAATGAACCTGGCCTCAACTTGGAAATCCAAGAGTGCCACTGGAAAGATGAGGTGATTTCGGTTGAAATCGATATAAAGAACACCGGAATCGGATGCACGGTTTGGAAATGGCAAGCAAAACAAATATGGCACCGGTCTGCGATATACAGCAAGTAATCATCTAAATGCAGCAAGATAAATATGCTACAGCACTAAAACATGGCAACAAAATACATGGCAGGGATCCAATAATAATGCTTAACAAAATATGAACACTGAGCTACGGCCAATTCATCCATTAACAGGTTCAAACAAGCATGTCAAAAGTGCAATTGGTAAACAGGTTTCAGACTTAGTGAAATTAACACAAGCCTGGAATTTCAGATCAGGTAGCACACTTTGGAGCATGAAAACTAGATGCTACAGGAACTTAACATGGCAAAGGAAGACATGTCATGGAGCTACTCAAAGAGCTTAACAAAAGTCCCTTAGTGACCTTGAGCCAAAAGGGATCAGAAAATACAATTGCAAGCATGTGAATATGGCAAAAACATAATCAGATCACAGACTTAGTGAAAAACTGGAGCATGCAAATCAGATATCAAGTAGGCATGTTTACGAGCTCGATGCACTCACTACAGAGTAAGTCATGACAATCTAAGCATACACCCATCAATAATACACATTATACAAGCTATACATGGCAAGAACAACAACATAGCATGCACGGATCAACTACAACACCCTCAGCAAAATCGCTAACAAGTAGACAATCTGCCCAGATTCACGAAATAGCAAAAGTAGAGCTCGATTGACTCAAGCTAGGGTGCTCCATAATTGCAAACAAAGACATGGATGGATAGGGCACTACAATATTAACAAATCATCCTTACTGATCATCCTCAAAAGAGGCACGGATCACTAGGAAACAACATGAACATATGGCATATTGATAAAAACAGATCAAGGACTTAGTGGAATTGCATTAACGAATGCACCTCTTTGCAAGCTTGTGCTAGTCACCACACACATCAAAAAAATACATGGATAGCACCTCTGTAAAGATGGCAAAGCATATAACAAAACTCATGTAGAGCTCAGGGGCATATCATGCACACATTAATCATGGCAAAAATAACAAATAGCTATTTGGTGCAGCAGATCTGACAATTAACTCAATTAGTACTCTTCCAACAGCATTTCGGGCATCAAGATGACCTCAAATGAAAATGACGCAATGAGATGAAATGATGTTCTCTCTGGGACGAACATTTTGATATGCTACACGTCCAAACGGATCTACGGATGCAAAGTTACGGCACATTGAAATATGCAAAAAATTAGGGTTTCGGGAGGAAAAACAACCGTCTCAGATCTAGATCCGGATCTGGGTACTGTTCATGCGCGGAAACCGAGGTTCGCCGGTGTCGGAGCTCGAGGTCGCCGGAGTGGTGGCCAGACGACGAGGGAGTCGGAGAGGTGGCCGGACCGGCGAGGCGGCGGCCGGAGCGAGGAGGCGCGGTGCTCGGCGGGGTCGGCAAGGAGGGAGTCGGCGGCCGGGGCGGCGCTGGTGGCGGGACCTCGCGCGGCCTCCGGCGATGGCATGCGGCGGGGCTGGCCAGCTCGGTCGCCGGAGCAGAGGATGGCGGCGGCGGGGCGAAGGCGCGGTGTGCGGCAGGAGGCAGCGTGGGGAGCGGGCCGCGGGGGCCTGCCTTGGGCCCGGCGGGCCTTGGCGGCGCGCGGGTCGGCGGCGGTGACGTGGCGCGTCACGAGTGGTCAGCGGCGGGGGAGGACATGTCCGTCCGACGCGGTTTCGTCCGGCGGCGGCGGGGTAGGTGGATCTAGGGTTTCGGGGGAAGAAGAACCCGTGGATTTCAGAGGAGGACCTATTTATAGGCATAGAGGGAGCTAGGAGTGTCCAAATGAGGTGCGGTTTTCGACCACGTGATCGTGATCGAACGCTCTAGATGATGGAGAGGGTTTTGGTGGGTTTTGGGCCAAATTGGAGGGGTGTTGGGCTGCAACACACACGAGGCCTTTTCGGTCCCTCGGTTAACCGTTGGAGCATCAAACGAAGTCCAAATGGTACGAAACTTGACAGGCGGTCTACCGGTAGTAAACCAAGGCCGCTTGGCAAGTCTCAGTCCAATCCAGAAATGTTTCACCCCCACACATGAAAGGAAGGTAGAAATGACCACCAGAGGAGATAGGAGCGCCGGAATGCAAAACGGACAACGGGGAAAAAGCTCGGATGCATGAGACGAACACGTATGCAAATGCAATGCACATGATGACATGATATGAGATGCATGACAACAACAACACACGGAGACAAAAACCCGAACCCAAGAAAATAAAATAACTTAGTGCCGGAAACGGTAAGAGTTGGAGTACATATTAGGTAAGTTACATCCGGGTGTTACATCCTACTAGCTCTCTAGCCCTCACCCCCTGGCCTTGACCCACGGCATCGCGACCTGTCATACCAGCGGCGGCTGAGCTCACTCGAGGGCCGGGACCTGAGGACGTAGAGCATTAAGGAAAGTGCGGTGGAGTGGGAAGAAACTCGCGAGGACCTAACCCAGCAGTGCCTCAGCTGCCACCGCCCGGGCCAGGAGCTTCATCGAGGAACTACGCCTAACTCAAGAGATAAGTCACGCCCTTACAAGAGTTGGACCAACGCAGTGCAAAACCCTTGCCCAGTGTGGCTCTGTCACGGCGACGCTACCTTCCTTTCTCGCCCAGCGAGGGCTGCTTGAGCGCTAAAGGGGACCTCCCGAGCATCGCGACTCGGGGGCTCTTACCGGACCTCGGGCCGCTCACCTCCTGGCCTTGACCACGGCATCGCGACCTGGCATACCAGCGACGGCTGAAGCCTGCCTGGGGACTGGTACCTGTCAGCGTAGAGTGCCAAGTCCTCGTGAGGATAGAAAGGGGGAGCCGAGCTGAGACAGGACAAGCACCTCGCATTGATTCATATTAAGGATATAATATTCATAAAAGACATGGCAAACGCCTTACATACCCCCACGGGGTGTTGCTTCGATTCCTCGCAGGGAACAAGAGTTCTAATCCTAAGGAACGCTAGTCGCCCGCACCGCCGCGAGGGACGCCATCATCAACAGTGGGCTGCCCAACGTTGACGCCAACCCCATCGAGATCAGTGGCGTCGGCGGCTGGACGCAGCTGCACCGCTCCGAGCACCGCGCGAGCTCGGGGGCTCATAGCTGTCGTCGCTCGTCTCCGAAGTCGCGAGGAGCTCGGGGGAGCCGCTGAATACCCCGGCTCCTCCGCTGCTGCCTGAGGAGCTGTTGGAGGGCCAATGGGCGTCATCGCCGGTTCGTCGCCCCTGCCGCTCTCCCTGGGGCAGCACTCCAGCCGGTGTCCTTCAGCATCGAAGACCTTGAAGAACATAAGGGAGGCGCCGTCGTATTCAAGATGAATTACGAGGGCACCTACCGTCCGGCAGACCCGGGCGATCTCGCCCCAGCCCCGAGTCATGAAGACCTTGCCCGGAGCGACGACCGCGACCTCCGCTCCGGTCGCAAGGGTGCTGCAGTCTGCATGCTGCAGCCAGAGCTCCAGAGCCCCGCTCGGCGGCATCTCGAAGGCGAAGGAAGGAGGGAGGCGAATCCAAGAGCTTGGAGGCATGGCGGCGTGGAGCACGAGCTTGCGAGAGGAGCGTTCGGCATGGACTCCAGGAGGAACGACGCGCACCACCGTGACTCATCGGCGTCGACGGCAGCATCGTCGGTGTTGCTCGACACCTTCTCCCGCAGGACCTACGATGCGGGCATGCAAGGGTAGCGGATACCCAGGCAGCGGCCGCTCGTACCAGCGCCTCGGTGCCTCCTGCTGAGCGCCCTCATCTCGGCGGCAGAGGACCAGCCGTTTCTTCGACGGAAGTGGGTCCGGACCCTCTCGGGGGGCCTTTCCCTTCTCTTCTGCAGAGAACCGGCGAATTGGTGCCATTGGCGTAAGGAGAAGCAAGAGCGAGGAAGAAGAAGGAAAGGAGCAGCAGCAAAGGATGGACCGAAGGGGCTCGCACAGCCCCATACTTATAGCCAGAGGAGGCCAACCGCCGTGCACCACGATCGCAGGTAATCATGACCGGTTTCTCTGCATGCAGGGACTTATCAAGTTGTGCGGTCGTCGAGGCGTCGTGGGGAAGCGCAGTCGCCCATGTCCAATCAATCGCCATGCGGCGCCCAAGGCCGCGGGCTGTTAGGGCCCGCGGCGCTTCGCGCTTGCCCCTTCGCTTTCCTGCTAGGCCAAGCCCGGGCGCGCCTTGGGCCCAGGGGCTACTGTCGGCGTTCTAGGAACGGGGGTCCCCAGACTTGCCTGCCTACGGCCTGCGGTGTGGCTCAAGCGGGGGCCCAGCGCGGCCCATCTTCCTCAGCTCAAGCTCAAGACCCTTGCGAGGGGCCAAGCCTCGCAGGGCGGACGACAAGAAGCTTCCTCAGAGGCATCCCCATCAGGCAGGCTCGCGAGGAGGCGGAGAGATCAAGGCAGCGGTACCTCGCGAGGAATCCGTGATGCAAGCCATGACAATCCAGACCAGGCGGGCGCCGGCCTGCGGAATGTCCTTGTTTCCCCTTTGGTGCAAAGGGGGAAAGCACAGGCCAAGGCATCAGGCAAAGGTTGCCATTCCGGTGCAACGAGACCAAGACCAGCAGAGCGGCAGGATGGAGGTCACCATGGAGCCCAAGACGGCATCATCACCAGTACTTTTGGCAGCCGAAGACCACCTTTGGTCAGGATAACTTGTACTACATGTTCCCCTTCAAAATGGCCAATTGTTGGCGCCCTTCCCGCTCATTGTTTGGGGAGAGGCCCAGGGCCTCTATAAATAGAGCTAGCCACCACAGAGTAGGGGGGCGGCTGGAAATCTGGTAGAACACTAGCAGAGAGAAAGAGAGGCGACTGAACTCACCCTAGCAGTTCATCGCCCCAGCTCAAGAACACCTCTCGCGAGGCTGTTCTTCCATCGTACTGATCCTCATCAGCCCCTGAGGCAATCCACCACACCACACACTGGAGTAGGGTATTACACCACAACGGTGGCTCGAACCAGTATAAACCTTGTGTCCCTTGTGTTGTTCGTTGTTTCCAGCTCAAATCACGCGAGGAGATTGGGCGTAGATCGGTAGGGGAGAGATCTCCGCGTGCACCCCAGTGTTCGAACCTCAAGGGTCTGCCGGAACCCGAAATCCGACAGGCTCCCTTCCCACTCAATATTTGGGGAGAGGACCAGGGCCTCTATAAATAGGATTAGCCACCATAGTAGGAGGGGAAATTCAGGAGACAGGTCCTCGAACGGGTTTGGAACTCATTCGGCTCATCCTCACACCCACCAAGCACAAGAACACCTCGCCACAGGAGGCTGTTCTTCCCCTTGTACTGTTCATCCTTAGCCCAAGAGGCAATCCACCACCACCACACTGGAGTAGGGTATTACACCACAATGGTGGCCCGAACCAGTATAAATCTTGTGTCCTTTGTGTTGCGAGTTCGTCAAGCTAGCCCTTGAGATCTTAGCGAAGCTAGGACGTAGATCGATAGGGGGAGATCTTCGCGCGCACCCCAGTGTTAGAACCTTGAGGGTTCTGCCGGAACCCGAGATCCGACAGCCCCCGGGTCTATCTTTTATCATATAAGTTTCCAATCTATTTTACTTTGCAATCTTTATTTTCCTATCTATATCATAAAAATACCAAAAATATTTATCTTATTATCTCTATCAGATCTCACTCTCGTAAGTGACCGTGAAGGGATTGACAACCCCTTTATTGCATTGATTGCGAGGTTCTTATTTGTTTGTGAAGGTACGAGGGACTTGCGTGTAGTCTCCTACTATATTGATACCTTAGTTCTCAAAAACTAAGGGAAATACTTACGCTACTTTGATGCATCACCCTTTCCTCTTCAAGGGAAAACCAATGCAGTGCTCAAGAGGCAGCAGCTTGCGGCTCGGCGCTCCTCTCGATCCAGATCGAGGACCAAGGCAGGGAGGAGCTGCGCTCTGGATTGGGTGGGCATGAAAGCCAAGTGGAGTTTGGTGCGGTGGCGGCGCTTCGATGGGATGGATGGGACATCGTCCGGAATTCTAGGGTTGTCTGCTATTAAATAGGTAGGGACTAGGGTTTATCTACTTAATTAGGTAGGTTGGTTAGAAAGGGCAAGTTTTTGACCCTTTGATCGAAATCAGACGGTTCGAGAAAAATAGGCTAGAGGAGTCCAACAAAGAACCGAAGATATTTTAGGGATGTTTGAGGTTGATCCGGACCCAACGATGATGACTGCTTGGGTCGGGTTCGGGGGAGTTTCGGACGTGCATGCAAGGGGGACACGGGCTGACGAGAGAGGTTAGGTGGTTAGCCAAGAGGGAATCCAAAAACACAGTTGGTCTTGGAACGGTCAACGAAGGCAAGGGGGGCACGGCAACTACGAACGGATGCAAACTTTGAAAACATGATGGAAACAGAGCGTCGATGCAATGCGGATGATGCCATGATGAAATGCAACAAATAAATAAATAACAGAGCTGACGCGCAAAACATGGAAGGCATCTGGAGTGCCGGTCTTGGGGCGTCACGTCGAAGCATATGGTTTTATACAGACTTATGATGAAGCATGTATTTACAAGAAAGTGAGTGGAACTCTGTAGCATTTCTGATATTATATGTGGATGACATATTGTTGATTGGAAATGATATAGAATTTCTAGATAGCATAAAAGGATACTTGAATA
This sequence comes from Triticum urartu, assembly GCF_056163025.1. Taxonomy (NCBI): domain Eukaryota; kingdom Viridiplantae; phylum Streptophyta; class Magnoliopsida; order Poales; family Poaceae; genus Triticum; species Triticum urartu. The sequence goes on along the minus strand of NC_141878.1, from coordinate 352,859,224 downwards.
AGAATTTTTCAATGAAAGACCTCAGTGGATCTACTTATATATTAGGCATCAAGATCAATAGGGATAGATCGAGACGCTTAATAAGACTTTCAGAAAGCACATACCTTGACAAGATTTTGAAGAAGTCAAAATGGATCAGTCAAAGAAAGGGTTCTTGCCTGTGTTGCAAGGTGTGAAGTTGAGTAGGACTCAAAGCCTGACCACGGCAGAAGATAGAGAGATAATGAAAGTCATTCCCTATGCCTCAGTCGTAGGTTCTATAAAGTATGCCATATTGTGTACCAGACCTATTGTATACCTTGCCATGAGTTTGGCAAGGGAGTACAATAGTGATCTAGGAGTAGATCACTGGATAGCGGTCAAAAATATCCTTAGAGGACTAAGGAAATATTTCTCAGTTATGGAGGTGATAAAGAATTCGTCATAAAGAGTTACGTCGATACACGCTTTGACACCAATCTGGATGACTATGAGTCTCGATCTGGATACATATTGAAAGTGGGAGCATTTTGCTAGAGTATCTCCGTGTAGAGCATTGTTGACATAGAAATATGCAAAATACATACGGATCTGATTGTGGCAGACCCGTTGACTAAACCTCTCTCACAAGCAAAACATGATCACACCTTAGTACTCTTTGGGTGTTAATCACATGGCGATGTGAACTAGATTACTGACTCTAGTAAACCCTTTGGGTGTTGGTCACATGGCGATGTGAACTATGGGTGTTAACCACAGGGTGATGTGAACTATTAGTGTTAAATCACATGGCGATGTGAACTAGATTATTGACTCTAGTGCAAGTGGGAGACTTAAGGAAATATGCCCTAGAGGCAATAATAAAGTTGTTATTTTATATTTCCTTATATCATGGTAAATGTTTATTATCCATGCTAGAATTGTATTAACCGGAAACTTGATACATGTGTGGATACATAGACAAAACACCGTGTCCCTGGTAAGCCTCTACTAGACTAGCTCGTTAATCAAAGATGGTTAAGTTTCCTAACCATAGACATGTGTTGTCATTTGATGAACGGGGTCACATCATTAGGAGAATGATGTGATGGATAAGGTTCATCTGTTAGCTTAGCATAATGATCGTTAAGTTTTATTGCTATTGCTTTCTTCATGACTTATACATATTCCTTTGACTATGAGGTTATGCAACTCCCCGATACCGTAGGAATACCTTGTGTGCTATCAAACGTAACAACGTAACTGGGTGATTATAAAGATGCTCTAAATGTATCTCCGAAGGTGTTTGTTGGGTTGGCATAGATCAAGATTAGGATTTGTCACTCCGAGTATCAGAGGGGTATCTCTGGGCTCTCTCGGTAATGCACATCATAATAATCCTTGCAAGCAATGTGACTAATGAGTTAGTTATGGGATGATGCATTACGGAATGAGTAAAGAGACTTGCCGGTAACGAGATTGAACTAGGTATGGAGATACCGACGATCGAATCTCGGGCAAGTAACATACCGATGACAAGGGGAATAACGTATGTTGTTATTGTGGTTTGACCGATAAAGATCTTTGTAGAATATGTAGGAACCAATATGAGCATCCAGGTTCCGCTGTTGGTTATTGATCGGAGATGTGTCTCGGTCATGTCTACATAGTTCTTGAACCCGTAGGGTCCACACGCTTAACGTTTGATGACGATTTGTATTATGAGTTATGTGTTTTGGTGACCGAAGTTTGTTCGGAGTCCTGGATGAGATCGCGGACATGACGAGGAGTCTCGAAATGGTCAAGAGGTAAAAATTGATATATTGGACAATAGTATTCGGACACCGGAATGGTTTCAGAATTGTTCGTGTATTTTTCGGAGTACCGGACCCCCCCCCCCGGGGGGGAAGTATTGGCCCTACATGGGCCATAGGGGAGAGGGGAGGCAGCCCACAAGGGGTGGCCGCGCACCCCTCCCATAGGGAGTCTGAATTGGACTAGGGAGGGGGCGCGCCCCCCTTTCCTTCTCCTCTTCCCTCTCCCTTCCCTCTTTCCCCATCCATGAGAAGGAAAGGGGGGCGAATCCTACTAGGAGTGGAGTCCTAGTAGGACTCCCCTCCCCTGGCGCGCCCCTTGGTGGCCGGCTCCTCCTTCCCTCCTTTATATATGGGGCAGGGGGGCACCCCAAGGGACAACAGTTGTTCTCTTAGCCATGTGCGGTGCCCCCCTCCACAGTTTACTCCTCCGGTCATAGCGTCGTAGTGCTTAGGCGAAGCACTGCATGGATCACATCACCATCACCGTCACCACACTGTCGTGCTGACGAAACTCTCCCTCTACCCTTTGCTGGATCAAGAGTTCGAGGGACGTCATCGAGTTGAATGTGTGCTGAACTCGGAGGTGTCGTACATTCGGTACTTGATCGGTTGGATCGCGAAGACGTTTGACTACATCAACCGCGTTAACCTAACGCTTCCACTTTCGGTCTATGAGGGTATGTGGACACAGTTTCTCCTCTCATTGCTGATAGATCTTGCGTGATCATAGGAATTTTTTTGAAATTACATGCTACATTCCCCAACAGGATTTAGTCACGGTGGTGCTCATGGACCACAGCATGGACGGTAGCTCATCTAGCCAGCCCTTGCCGCAAGCCTCAAGCTTCCTCTTGAAGCTCCTAATATCGAGGCCCTTGAGGACCTCAGCATTGGCGCGCTCGGCCTGACCGTTGCTTTGCGGGTGCACCGTAGAAGCATATCATATCTGCGTTCTAGGGTTGGCACAGTATGACCTGAAGAGGCCACTCGTAAAGTGGGAGCCGTTGTCGGTGGTGATACGGTTGGAGATGCCAGATCAGCTCACGAGGCCCTTGATGATCTTGATGGCCGAGCCCGCCGGGATGGTGCGCACGGGCTCCACCTCCGCCCACTTGGTTAGCTTGTCGATGGCGACGTAGAGGTAGCGATAATCACCAACCACATGGGGGAAAGGGCCCAGTATGTCCAGCCCCCATACCACGAAGGGCCACGAGAGTGGAATTGTCTGAAGTCCTTGCACGGGCTGATGGATTTTCTGAGCATGGAACTGGCAGGTTTCGCAGGACTGGACCAGCTCGGCGGCGGCGGAGAGCACCATGGGCCAGTAGAACCCGCTGCGGAACACCTTACCTGCGAGGGTGAGCAATGAGGAGTGGTGCCCGCAGTCTCCCCCATGGATGTCAGCTAGTAACTCGCGCCCTTGATCTTCTGAAATGCACTGCAGCAAGACGCCATTGGGGCGCTTGCGGTACAGCTCGTCGTCTTGTAAGCAGTAAGCGGTGGCTTGTTGGGACACGCGCTATGCTTCTGCATCTTCTTCCGGAAGGGTGCCATGGAGCAGGTAAGCCTTGAACTCCGTGACCCAGCAATCCTCCTGAGGCTCCAGCGCCAACACAGGCAGGTCCCAGAGGTCGGGCCACAGTCGGGCGCGCCTGTGGATGGTGAGGGCGGAAGCTCCTCAAGGAGCAGCGTTGTGCTAACAACGGGGGCGCCGCTGATGGCCTGAAGAGCCTTTCTTCGAAGACACCAGGGCTCTGGGGCTCGCGGCGGGATGCTCTCTTGGCGATGTTGTCGGCTTCCTTGTTGACGCCGTGCGCAGTTAATGGGCTAAATGTTGCATCGGACCATATATGGCCCATGCCCACCACGTACCATTACTAGGCTGAAAGACACATCGGACTGAAAAATGGGCCCATGTCTACATTGAGCCTCTAACAGGCAGAAAACTCATTGGGCCGTAATGGGCCTAAAGACTGAGCGAACAATTAACGGGCTAAATCTGGTGGTGGGCCATAAATGGGCCATGTTTAAGCAGCCTTTAGTGGGCCAGCCCACTAGTACCTGAGTAAATGCTACGATCTTTTGACTGGGCCAGCCTTTTTCACCTAAATGGGCCTCTCTTGGGCCGTGCCACATGTCGACGTATCATAGGCATGTCTCATCCATTGGCTGGATGACATCTGCCCAAACATGGAGCCGACAAGTGGTTCCTTTGGCCAATGATAAATTTACACGTGAAAAATCCCCATTGGTCGTGGTTGTTAATGGGTTATCGGATCCAAAACCAGAACCGATAGTATAACGACGACCCGTTGTGGTGGATTCCACGTGTCGCTTACCCTTGATGAAAACACTTTATGACACGCCCTTTATCGTCATGGAAGTGGAAACTTCTGTGACGATAATTTGCGTATTGTCATGGAACACTTCTACGACAGCACATGTACGACTATCTTCATTCTGACATAAAATCGTCATGGGTGAACATGCATGACAAAAAACGTGACCTACTGTGACAAACACATATCATCACAGAAATGTTTTTTTGTAGTGAACACTAGACATGCAACTACAAGAATTGTAACCCGACTACAACTGCATAAGCACAAAGCGGTTGCAACCGGGAGAGGGGTTTCTCGTGCCAGTTACATGTCCAACACTATACTTCCAACCGCAAGTGTCATAACGCGACTGCAGCTCCCCCAAATGCGACTGCAACTAGTGCGGGTAGGGTTTTATGTTGACGTGTCCATCACGAGAGCTTGCAACTATAAGTGTTGCAACCCAATTGCAACTACACTCGCCAGCAACCCAACGACTATTGCAACCCTGATTGCAATTGTAGTGGTCCCAAATGCGATTGCAACTGGCAGTGATTTTTATTTTCCTTTTATTGTAGAAAAATAGTTAACTTTTTTTAAAAGGCAAACATTTTTAAAAACTTGTGGCAGAGTTAGGGGTTATGGGCCAGTTGCATGTCCACCACTAGACTTGCAACTACAAGCGCTGTAACCCGCTGCAACTACATGGCCCTCAACACGACTACAACTGGGTTGTACGAGGTCGTCAGCGAATTGTACTTGTCCACCACTAGGCTTGCAACAACAAGTGTTGTTTCCCATTTGCAACAGCATGGCCCCCGACACGACTCCAACTTGTGGCAAAAGGGGGAGGTGTGTTATCTTCCAGTTGCATGTCCGTAACTAGACTTGCAGCTACAAGCATTGTAACCCACTGCAATTGCATGATCCTAAACCCAACTACAACCGGCCCGGTAGGGGGGAGGGGGTTGTACATGTGGTGAAAAGGATAGGACGGCCATCAGCCAATTGCATGTCCATAATTGTTACTTTAGAAATGCTAATAATTTATTTGTTTGCTTTTTTTGTTTTTGTTTTATTAAAAAAATCATGAAATTTTCGTAAAATCAAGATGTTTTTAAATTCATGATTTTCCCAAAAATTTTATTTAAAAATTCATGTTTTTTATAATTTGCATCTTTTTAAAATTCATGGACGCTTGAATACTATGATTTTTTTTCATTTTATCATACCACAACAACTGTAGCCGCTTTCTGTCTTTTTGAAAAGAAAATTTGTGATGCCCCGAGACCGACGCGCCAGGTGTCTCCCAGTTGTTCGCTGTTGTTGCCTTGTCTTTTGCTTGCGTGTCTAATCTTGCCATGTCATCATCCACATTGCATCTTCATGTTTTCAAAACTTGCATCCGTCCGGGTTCCCCAGTTTCGTCCGTTGTCCGTTCTGAGCCCAGAAACACTTGCACGCGCCCGCGGCACCTCCAAAATATTATTTTATAAGTGGCCGAAAAATGTTCTCGAAATGGGATGAAAGTTGGCGTGTGGTGTTGTTATGTTGTCAGTAGACCACCTGTCAAATTTCATCGCGTTCGGAGTCCGTTTGATGCCCCAACGAATAACTATAGCGGCACCGCTGCCGGTCTAACGTCGGACGTTTTCGGTCTCCGAAAATTGCTGCCGGGCCCTCTCTCTCTCTTCTCTCCTCTCAGCCTCGCCACAGCCCACCTAGTCCATCCACCTACCCCTCTTCGCGTCCGGAGCCGTCCGATGCGACCGCATGGTCCGAAAACCCCTCTTTGCACAGTGCATCGACCCCTCGTGCATGTCCGAAGTTGTCCCAGACCCGACCCGGGCAGTCGTCACTGTTGGGTCCGAATCATCCCCAAACATCTATAAACTATCTCCGTTTTGTTAATTGGGCTCCCTAACTATTTATTTGCGACCATCCGATTTTGATTAGAGGGACCAAATCGCCAGCATCTAGTTCCCCTACCTATTTATAACCAGACCAAACCCTAGAATCTAGGATTATGTCCCATCCATCGCATCCCTACGCCGCCGCCACTCCTCTTGTTTTCAGCGGCGAACCAACCAACCAACCTCCATCTTGCCCGATCCAAACCCAACCACCATCGATCCAAAAATCCTCTCGGCCTCCATCCAGCGCCTCATACCCCCCTCCTGTGCCTCGATCGAGGATGGATCAAGAGCAGCGCCGTCCGGCCTCGAGCAACACCGCGCCATGGCCCCCGCCGTCAAGCCGCCCCGACCCGCAAGGCCTCCTCCTTGTTTTCTCACTGTTCTTCTCCTACTGCTGCTACTAATCGCGTGGTCACCGTGTTTTCTCCTGCAAGGACTGCGCCACCAATTCAAGAACGTCGTCGGCCTCGTCAACTTTTCTTGTTGCTCGATCTGACCGCATCCAGCATCAAGAACCTGTGTTCCCAGTCTCATCTTCGGCCTCCATCGCTTTTCCCGCGTCACCAGAGATTGCGCCAAGTATAGCGCCACCACGTCCCTGTGTTGCAGCGAGCCGCCACCTGCGTTGACCCGTTGTTCGCTCTCAAGGTCGCCTGCATGGGTCTCGCCAAGCTGACGCTCGAGGCCTCCTACCCCGAGCTCCCTGCCTCCTCCTCGTCGTCCTCCATCGCCTGGAGCCGTCGGAATCGCGTCAAGTCCCATCACCGTGCCCCTATTTCGTCTGCTGCTTCTAGTCCCGCGCTAGTCTCTGCATCAGAGAAGGACCACGCCGCCTCGATCCCCTTCGGCAGCAGTCGTCGCCGCCGGCCTGCTACCTCGCCGCCCGGATCCGCTTCCTTCGGCCACCTCCAGCGCCACCAGTGCATCTCCAGCCGGCGTCCTCTGCCTCGCCATGCCTTGCCGTGGCCTCTGCTTCCTCTATGAGGAGCAGGACGCTCATCCCGCGCCCACTCGCATTGACCACGTCAGCGCCAGGCCCAGCCTGCTTCTTTGCCAAGGCGCTGATTTAGCCCACCAGATCCGCCGGCCCATGAGGCCTGGTGAGCAGCCCCCTGTCCCTGTGCACTTTTGGGCTGGCCAGATTCGGCCCGGGACATGTTTTTTTTCGTAGAACGTTTTTTTCTATTAATCCTGAGACTACAGATTTGCAGAAAAGTCCCTAGAGTTCATGCATATAATAACTCACAAACCGGGCATCGGATTAAAACAAACTTTATATGTAAAATGCTTAGTTTTTCGTCTAGTTTCATAATATGCCACTTTCATCCATGTTTAAAATGTTTAAAATGCTGTTTGGTTAAATTTGCTCCTATGCCATGTTAAAATGCTTTAATTCATAACTTAATAACCGTAGCTCCAAACCTAACAAACTTTATATGTAAAAGGGGTAGAAAAATGCCTAGTTTAACATGGTGGCATTACTTTGCATGTTTAACAACTCTAAAATATGGTTTAGGGCAGAACAGTACCAAAACTAATATATGCTCATGAGGAGTTTCCGGACTTGTTGTTTGTTGTTCCGGCCTCATTTAAACTTGCCTAGATAGGTAGTGTTCATATTCTTCACCCTTGCCATGTTAAACAACATTTAATATTGTTGGGTACATAAACGAGATCAAACTAAATAACTTGAATGTGGTGTTCCGTCAATATGCAACTCGTTGCATACTGAGCTCCACTTAATTTGTAGGATTGTTTTGTGCATTTTGCCATGCCATGTTTCATTAAACCGGACATGCATCATACTTGGTTGTGCATCATGCCATATTTATGTGATGGTTGTTTACTATGTTGTTTGCTTCTTTCCGGGTTACTTCTCGCGTTAGCTTCGGTTTCATTCCGGAGTTGTGAGGATTCGTTCATCTACGTCCGTTTGTCTTCTTCATGGACTCGTTCTTCTTCCTTGCGGGATCTCAGGCAAGATGACCATAACCTCGAAATCACTTCTATCTTTGCTTGCTAGTTGCTCGCTCTTTCTGCTATGCCGCGATACCTACCACTTGCTTTATCATGCCTCCCATATTGCCATGTCAAGCCTCTAACCCACCTTTCCTAGCAAACCGTTGTTTGGCTATGTTGCCGCTTTGCTCAGCCCCTCTTATAGTGTTGCTAGTTGCAGGTGAAGATGAAGTTTGTTCCATGTTGGAACATGGATATGTTGGGATATCACAGTATCTCTCATTTAATTAATGTATCTATATACTTGGTAAAGGGAGGAAGGCTCGACCTTATGCCTGGTGTTTTGTTCCACTCTTGCCGCCCTAGTTTCCGTCATACCGGTGTTATGTTCCTTGATTTTGCGTTCCTTACACGGTTGGGTGTTATGGGGACCCCTTGACAGTTTGCTTTGAATAAAACTGCTCCAGCAAGGCCCAACCTTGGTTTTACCATTTGCCTCACCACCACCTACTTTTCCCTTGGGAGTCGTGCTCCCGAGGGTCATCTTTATTTTAGCCCCCCCGGGCCAGTGCTTGTCTAAGTGTTGGTCCGAACCGAGTAGACTGCGGGGCCACCTCGGGGAAACTTGAGGGTTGGTTTTACTCGTAGGATGTCTTATCCGGTGTTGCCCTGAGAACGAGATATGTGCAGCTCCTATCGGGATGTCGGCGCATCAGGCGGTCTTGCTGGTCTTGTTTTACCATTGTCGAAATGTCTTGTAACCGGGATTCCGAGTCTGATCGGGTCTTCCTGGGAGAAGGAATATCCTTCGTTGACCATGAGAGCTTGTGATGGGCTAAGTTGGGACACCCCTGCAGGGTTTGAACTTTCGAAAGCCGTTCTCGCGGTTATGGGCAGATGGGAATTTGTTAATGTCCGGTTGTAGAGAACTTGACACTTAACTTAATTAAAATGCATCAACTGCGTGTGTAGCCGTGATGGTCTCTTTCCGGCGGAGTCCGGAAAGTGAGCACGACTTTGGTGTTATGTTTGGACGTAAGTAGTTTCAGGATCACTTCTTGATCACTTCTAGTTTCACGACCGTTGCTTTGCTTCTCTTCTCGCTCTCATTTGCGTATGTTAGCCACCATATATGCTAGTGCTTGCTGCAGCTCCACCTCATTACCCCTCTCCTACCCATAAGTTTAAATAGTCTTGATCTCGCGGGTGTGAGATTGCTGAGTCCCCGTGACTCACAGATACTTCCAAAACAATTGCAGGTGCCGATGATACCAGTGCTGGTGACACAACCCAGCTCAAGTGGGAGCTCGATGAAGTTCGTGTTCGTTGTGTTGTTTCGTTTCTAGTTGATCAGTAGTGGAGCCCAGTCGGGACGATCGGGGATCTATGCATTAGGAGTTGTCTTTCTTTATTTGGTTCCGTAGTCAGACCTTGATTGTATTCTGGATGATGTAATGCTATATTCATGTATTGTGTGAAGTGGCGATTGTAAGCCAACTCTTTATCCCATTTTTATTCAGTACATGGGATGTGTAAAGATTACCCCTCTTGCGACATGCCTACTATGCGGTTATGCCTCTAAGTTATGCTCCGACACGTGGGAGATATAACCGCATCGTGGGTGTTACATAATTTTAGAAACAATTTTTAGTTTTTTTAATTTGTATCATACAATACACTGAATTTAACTTCTTTCAACCAATGGAGTGATCTGCTTACTTTTGTTTTTTAGCATATATTTTTCAGGGTTAATATTGCCGCTTTATTTAAACTTAAAACCTCAGAATGTTGGCCGAAATTACATCAAGAACAAAGTTTGGAGGACCCCCAACCAAACCTTACATAGTTCCTCACTGACCCCTACCTTCGCTAACTTATGCGCGGCAACATTAGCAAAACGACGCACCCAAGAAATCTTAAAATTATCAAAAGATGTAAGTACAACTTTTAGCTCATGCACCCACGGACCGGCAGCAGCAAGACATCTCGTCGGCTGCTTCAACATCTACACCACATTCCTGTGAGTCAAGCTCCACATGAACCCTTCCAACATTGATCTCTCTTGCCACCTCTAGTCCACGCCTGCATGCTAAAATCTCTGTAGCTTTGGATCGACGTTAGAAGGATAATGGTGACATACTACTGCTAGAAATGCTCCACTGCGGTCCCTCAGTACAGCCCCACTGCCACCCTTGTCGCCATGCTTCGACACCGTCCTATCAGAGTTCAGTTTTATCCAACCCTCCTCAGGTGGTTCCCAGCGTTGTAGCTCCCTTGGCGTCGTCGTCTGAGGTCTGGCTGCATGAACAACACACCATTCGCTCATATGGGCAGAAACGGTTTATTATTATTTCATGTGGTGGCGCAATCTGTTTCCCATCCCTCATCTTGTTTCTGGCCAACCAAAGTTCATAAGTTGCATGTACCATTGCATCCTTCCCTTCGTCAGATGCACCCATGAACTAGTCGAGGAGGCAGCGAGCAAGAGCACTCTGGGAGTCGATAAAACACAGTGGGATCGCCACCGAAACTCCTTTCTCCAAGTGAAGAAGCTGCCAACACCTTACTGAATGTTGACATGCCCAAAAGCGGTGATAGATGGTCTCTTCCCTCCTGCATACAACACAAAAAACGCCCGGTCTTTTTAGTATATATGAAGGCTTTTTTTAGTGGTTTTATTTTAGGAACATACTACCTAGATGCGTTATGTTTGCTAGTGCTTGGTGTTACGGCTTACTAGCACACGTTCATGATAAGCTCAAAGAAAAACACATGTTCATGATCTTTTAATTGAGTTGGCCATCACAGCTCAAAAAGAAGAAGAAAAACTGGCATTAATTTCAGTAGTGCTTCATCCGGTGATGCGTTGAAACAAGCCGATGAATAAAACCACCTTGACGTCAGCTAACAACCACTTAACTTGCCCAAGCTAATTTTTTGACGGAAAGTCCGTCGGCAAACTAGAAAACAACAAACAATGACGAAAAATTAGCCTAGGGGACAAGAAGCAACTCCGGGCCTAACCTGCACAATGAAAACGGATTGAAACAACAACGATGATGTCAGATGAACGAGACCAAATTGTAGCTCATTTGTACTCCCTATGAATAAAATCCTTGTGGCCTGAAGAAGAGAAAATCCTTGTATATCTAAAAATTGAGACCAACCCAAGCGCTAACCCTCGTTGGCTTTTCTTTATAGGAGAAACTCCGTGAGCACCGCGCGTCCGTGCCGGGACTCGAACTCGGGTGGGTTGACAGCAACCTCAGCTGCCCAGCCAACGGGTCGACGCCCCATCCTTAATCCTTCTATATCTATATCTATAATCTATACCCCTACTATTATACTATTAAAGGGAGGTGATATTTTTGGTTTCGTCTCGCTTCGTTTGGTCCCGCTTCAATTAACTTTGTGTACGCTATTTGGTTTCGTTACTTGCCACCCATTTTGACCCAACGAAGAAAGCCCACATGGCGGCGCACCGAGGCCCAGGTCCGGAGAGCTGCCAATTTTTTTTGCAGATATGGGGATATGAGAGGATTATTTTTCTCCCGTTGCAACGCACGGACTTTTTGCTAGTGTCTCCCTTCATTCTACAATGCAGTGCTTCCTTTATCCCCGTGCTTCAACTTTGACCGTAAATTTAACTACCAAGACCGATTGCGGCGGAAGCAAAAGTTATATAAGTGAATTTGTATTCGAAAGAAGTTTTTAATTATGTAACTTTTTCTTCCGCCGCAGTCGGTCTCGTTCATTAAATTTATAGTCAAAATTCGACCTTGGAAAACGCAAGCGCATTATATTTTGAAATGGAGGGAGTACTAATAAATGAGTTAAATCCTCTCATAAATACGGACGGGCGCGGTGGTCCCATTTTATTATAATGATCAAAATAGCCATTAGTCTATATTATTATAGTGCAGGGAATCTCCCACCGTCCACCCCCCCCGCCCCCGCCCCCGCCGCTTGCTCCTCCCCTTCCGCGCCCTCGCCCCGGATCCGAAGCCATTAAACCGAGCGCCAGTGGATCTCTCCTCGGGCATCGGCATCGGAGCGGAGAGAGAGAGAGAGCCACCCAGCCATGAGATGGTATGCATCGGTAGGCTGAGGGCGCTGGTGCTTCGTGCGGCGGCGGGCGCGGGCGCGGGCAGGCGCCGGTGGGCCAGGGTCCTGTGCGGTCGGGCGGTCGATGTGTGCGTGACACCCCGTCCGCGCGGGCACGGTTGGCGTGGATTCCGGGCGGTGGCTGGCGCCAGGACGAAGATGATGCTCGATTCATCCGACTCTGACTCCGGCGCTCCGGCGGGGCAGCTGCAGCTGCAGCGCCGCGCGGCTGCTGCTGGGACCCAGCCGCAGGATGGAGGGTACGCCAGTGCGGGGTGGCAGAGGTAATGCATGCCCCCTGCTCATCTTTTGGTTATAGGCGTTTCCTGTGTTTGCATCATCTTGAAATATCGTTGGTTGAATTTGCATTTAGGCGGGCCTCACGTTGTACATTTGCTTGCCTTGCCTTGAAATATCAAGAGTGCAGTAGAGATGCTCCAGAATTTGCAATCGGACCATGTGCTTTGATTGACATGAGTGCACTATATAGCTGTTTGGCCCGTGGTTTATCATTTCTTAGGACGGTTTGGTATACATGAGACTAGTTGACATACTTAACACGGTTCTTTATCGAAAAAGAACGAGGTTCTTTCTGATCATAAGTAATGTTTGTCACCAACTCACCATGGTATGCATGCAGCCATTAGTATACGCCAAATGGAGCTGCTATGTGTACTGACATATTGGGCCCGATTTAGATATGACATTTTGTGACAACCATTGATTATTTGCCTGGTGCTGGCCCAACGAACATCAGATTGCAGCATCAAACCATTGTACCAGGATTGGACTAAAAATGTTGTACACGAGGCAATTCCATGTCCTGCAGTGCTACTAGTGTCATGCTCCTAATGCTTCATTGCATTCTTACAGGAGTACCAGCGATGCTTAGCTGTGAGGCTGTTACTAGTAGGACTTTATGGTCATCTAGACTAGTTACAAAGCAGTACAACTGCAACACTAGTGTATTTTGATGTGAACCACCAGCAGTTGGCAGATGCAGTCATGGAAATGTATGCCTCTTGATCTGAAATTTATCATGTGCTTGTTTATTTTGTGATCGTTGTAATGTATAAGATAGTTTATCTACACTTCTGATATTTCAGGTCTATATCTTCGTACAATAACCATTTCTTATCTTCTAACATCTGTTATTAAAATGCCCTCTCTGAGACTCTTTAGAATATGTAATGCTGCCTGGGTTGACATTGTGTCCAAATATCATGACAGGGAAGATGGTAAACTTAAATGTGGGTATTCAAGTTTTAGAGGGAAAAGGGCTACAATGGAGGATTTCTATGATGTAAAACTAACTGAAATTGATGGACACGCTGTTAGCCTATTTGGTGTATTCGATGGTATGGTTTCCAATCTTGCCTTCTTACTTCTGCAATTGCATGCCTATCGTGTTCTTACTTTGCAAAGCTTTAGGTCATGGGGGGTCACGTGCTGCTGAGTATTTGAAGGAGCATTTGTTCGAGAACCTTATGAAACACCCCAAGTTCTTGACTGATACAAAGCTCGCTATAAGTAATGTTTCTCTTGGCATTTACCTGTACGTTTATCTGTTCGCATTCTTCCCAATGCTTCCAATCATTGTTTTCTGAGCTTTAAATTTTTTTTTTGATAAAAAAACAGGTGAAACATATCAGAAGACAGATGCTGATTTCTTAGAATCAGAATCAAGTGCTTTTAGGGATGATGGTTCCACAGCTTCGACTGCGGTTTTAGTGGGTGGCCATCTATATGTAGCAAATGTTGGTGACTCCCGTGCTGTTATTTCAAAAGCCGGGAAAGGTATATTCTGTTAGAACCCTATTGTAGTCACTATATGATTGAATCACCCAAACATGTTCTGGCCCTTGTAAATACTTATTGTATGTATCTGCAGAGTGTTTCTAAATTTGCCCTCCAGCGATGATATATTTGGCAAAGAACTATGGTACATTGTGTTTCTTTTAATGCACTTTTTTACAAAATATTTTCCCACCAACATATTGCAGTTATACGATTATACCATAGCTATCTGCTCATTTCCTTCATGTGATGATTATTGTTCTACCATTATTTAAGGAAAATGGCAAGGCTTGCTTATTTCTTACCACCATCATGATGGAATCTATATAATGACATCATATCCACTTCAGTTTACCGGCGTGGTTCGGTTACTAGCTTAGGAGCTTCGTTTACTCCATTCTAACTCTACTGACCTCATATGTTTGTTTTTGTAGCTAGGGCACTCTCAGTAGATCACAAACCTAACAGGTCCGATGAACGCAAGAGAATTGAAAATGCTGGAGGTGTTGTCATCTGGGCTGGTAAGTCTTATTTTATTTCACTCATGCATTTGCCATTGTCAGTCAGCACAATTGTAAGTGGACAAGGACGGTAGCAAAAGACTTGCTTATTCATTTTGAGCCTTCTGATATCTCCTGTATGTTTGGACATGTTGGTTTATCATGCTTGGGTTGTTTGTTTCGTGATCTTGCGTGCAGCCTAAGTGCTTCTAGGCGTGCCATGTTTCTATACAAGATATTTTGTTTTTTGATTGATCTAGGCTTTACAATTTGACTATCGGAAACTGTTCCATCTTCTTGATGTGGTATTTGCCCAGGTACTTGGAGGGTAGGTGGCGTACTGGCAATGTCCCGTGCGTTTGGTAATCGTCTACTGAAGCCATTTGTGGTGGCAGAACCTGAAATTCAGGTAGCTTATTGTAGTTGAGTTATGCCAAGATTTCGTTACCTTTTTTTTATATATAGTTGGAAATCAGTGCTTTTTACTTGTTTCAACCTAGTGCAGCAGCAAGTGGTCGTTAGCAACTCCAGTTTAATACCTTTCTTTAGATTAGTCATTAGTTGCCTGTTTCTAATTTTGATTACTTGTGATCAAATCTTATCTAACAAATCGTAGGAAGAATTGATTAATGGAGAATTGGAGAGCCTGGTTCTTGCCAGTGATGGGCTTTGGGATGCCGTAGAAAATGAGGTAAACTCTATTGCCAACTGTCATAATTCTCACCCTGAATGCACCCAGAATTTCTGAAGCAAAACACTGTTGCTTATGAGGCTGTAGAAAGCATTTTCTACATCTGATCCGTGCTTACATTCTAAGTGCAACAATGCGTAACTTTATACTACTTCTGTAACTTAATATAAGACGTTTAAGACACTGTCATAGTGTCTAAAAACGTCTTATGTTAAGTTACTGAGGGAGTAGCTCTTTAACTGATATTCTGGCAATGATTTTCTCAAACAGGAAGCTGTGTCCCTTGCAAAAACAGAAGATGTGCCAGAGTCTGCGGCCAGGAAACTGACGGAGATTGCCTACTCTCGTGGCAGCGCTGACAATATTACATGCATCGTGGTGCAATTCCACCATGATAAAATTGCAGGATGAGATGGACTACAGCTGATTTAAGGTTTCTCTGCTTCAGGCCTCTTTTTATCCTGCAAGCGGAGTGGGGTTTCTCCCACATCTATTTTTGCCTCTGTGGCAACTGCTCAGGACTTCCTTCATTGATTCTTTCCTTTGTGTGGGAGACCTTTTCTCTTTTGAGAATTGTAATGGGAATTTTTGGGTTTGATGTATCCATGTCTATGTCTGTACTAATACTTGTTATATTTAATATAAAAAGAGTGAGTTACGGAGATCCAACAAATCTCACATGTTTAACTGCATCTATCCAACAGTTTATGTCGCTTTCATATTTAGCATTTAATATCATACCTAATATGAATGCCAATGCTAACCATGTAATTATTTCCTAACAAATATCAATGTGCAATTTATATCTTTGCCTACTATTAATGTTCAATATAGTTAATATCTTGCTTCACATTAACATGCGTTGCACATACACTATTCCTATACAATAAATTTACAAAAATACTAACGCACACTATTCCTATACAATAAATTTACAAAAATACTAACGCCCACACGTGTAGTAGTTTTGCAACACGCCCACATGCGTGGATCATTGTCCAGTCGAGTTTGCACGAATCTTAACACATTGAGGCGGATTTTGCATGCCACGTGGGATGGGGCTGGTGTGTGGGCGTTGAAGAGTTCGCCCACACGCCCCGCAACACGTGGTTTGCCAGTTGCGCTGTGTGGGCGAACTAGTTTCTGCCCACACAACCACCACTTAGATCCATGCGCGTGTGAGCAAACTGCTTTCCGCCCACATGACACTTGTATGTTGTTGGATGGCAACTGCAGTTATGCGTACGTGGCAACTAGGTAAACACACATGGAAACTATGATTCGTTGCTAGACGGCAACTGCAGTTGCCCGTACGTGACAACCAAATAAACACACACAACAACTATGATTAACCATACATGGAAACTATGGTTGGACCACACGTGACAACTAGATAAACACACATGGCAACTACTGTTTGACCATATGTGAGGAGTAGTTAATCACACACGAGAACTACCATAAATTAGACATGACAACTATAGTTAACCAAAACAGATATAGTTGCCATGCCTTTACAACTACATTTGCCATCCCGAATAACTACATCTGCCATCTCGGATGTCAACTAAATCGTCATCATGCGAGGTACCTAACGTAGTTGCGGCAGGACGTGTGGGCATTTTTGCTTCGTGCCACACGTGCGGGGTGTAAATGAGTAGTATTTGTTGGGCGTGTGGCACGAAGTAGATGCACCTACATCTGTGGGTAATTCTAATGTTCGCCCACACACAACCCTTATGGGCTGCCTCCTGCTCACACCACACACGATGTGTGGGTGGATGTCTAATATGCCACACGTGTGGGCGTTATCGGCGTCCTAAATTTACCAGTTACATAGGCTATACAATCTTTCAAAACACTACTGGTTCCCACCAAAAATAAATAAATAATGCAAGTCCATGAGTGAATTATGCCCAGGGCGAGCTAAAAGTCACGCAACCTACACCAATTGAAAAGCTGGTTCGGACAACAATGTTCTGTGGAAGTGTGCTAAGGTTGTCAAACAAGCTAAAAGTCATGTAACCCGCACCAATTGAAAAGCTGGTTTTATCATACTCCTAGAAAAGTCATGTAACTTTGGCCCTGTTTGGATTCATGGGTTAGAGTTAGTTTGGGTTAGTTTGGACAAAACTAACCCAAAAATATTCAAACAGGAGGGTTAGTTTGGGTTAGATGCACCTAACCCATTCAAAAAATCTAACCCACCCAAGACGTGCTTATTTGGGTTAGTTCTTCTCGGGATCACTAAAAACACATTTTCTCTCGCTCTCCCCGCAACAGATCCCTCCCCACTTCCTTGAAACTTCTCGTCCTCTCCCTTCCTCCCTCTTGCACCGCCCGCGAAGACGCCTCGCCGTATCCACGCTCCATCTAACCCTGTGATCCAAACACCTCTTTGGTTAGAGTTAGTTCAGGGTTAGGATCTAACTCTAACCTCTAACTGAAGGAAATATGCACTAGAGGCAATAATAAAGTTGTTATTTATATTTCCTTATATCATGATAAATGTTTATTATTCATGCTAGAATTGTATTAACCGGAAACTTAGTACATGTGTGAATACATAGACAAAACAGAGTGTCCCTAGTATGCCTCTACTTGACTAGCTCGTTAATCAAAGATGGTTAAGTTTCCTGACCATAGACATGTGTTGTCATTTGATGAACAGGATCACATCATTAGAGAATGATGTGATGGACAAGACCCATCCGTTAGCTTAGCATAAATGATCGTTTAGTTTTATTGCTATTGCTTTCATCATGACTTATACATGTTCCTCTGACTATGAGATAATGCAACTCCCGAATACCGGAGGAGCACCTTGTGTGCTATCAAACGTCACAACGTAACTGGGTGATTATAAAGATGCTCTACAGGTGTCTCCGATGGTGTTTGTTGAGTTGACATAGATCGAGATTGGGATTTGTCACTCCGATTGACGGAGAGGTATCTCTGGGCCCTCTCGGTAATGCACATCACTATAAGCCTTGCAAGCAATGTGACTAATGAATTAGTTGCGGGATGTTGCATTACAAAACGAGTAAAGAGACTTGCCGGTGACGAGACTGAACTAGGTACGATGATACCAACGATCGAATCTCGGGCAAGTAACATATCGATGACAAAGGGAACAACGTATGTTGTTATGCGGTTTGTCCGATAAAGATCTTCGTAGAATATGTAGGAACTGATGCGGAGCATCCTACGGTCATCCCCATGGACCTACCATCGTCCCACGAAGTGCCAAGAGGACCTATGACTCGAGCTAGAGCTAGAGCCCTCGAGACCGAGGTGACTTCTCTCTTTAGTGATATTGCATATGATCCCCTCGAGACATGGCTACTACCTAAATCCGAGATATTGTGCATGATCAGGTACCAAGAGGACCCTCCCGAAGATGCACGTGAAGATGAACAAGTCTCCAAGTTCACGGATGAAGAGAACCAACGGAAGGAGTCAAGAACACCTCCCAGGCCCTGGACATCCGGCCACGACCCCGGACATCTGGCCCCTGGAGCGTCGTCCACCACAGCTGCACAGTTGCCAAGCATCGGCAGGCTCCGTACATCCGGCCCCGTCATCCCAGACATCCGGCCCTTCCCGAGCTCCTGGAAATCTGCCCCCCAGTCCGGATATCAGGACACCACCGAACCCGAGAGCAACAAGGCCAGCTTCTCCAGCCCGGACATCCGGCAACTCCAGCCCGGACATCCGGCCCCGCGTGAAAGCCCGGACATCCGGCCTCCCATGTCTGTGCACAGTGTAAGGGCCCGAGGCCCGTGTACCCCTTCGCCCACCTAGACTATATATACTCTTCTCCTACCTATGTTTTAGGGTTAGCGTTGTGATAGCTCATTTGAGAGATAAAGCCTCGCTCATCCATATCGGATCTACTCCTTGAGAGAGACCGCGGCCCCTCTACGGAGAAGATCCACCTTGGATTCAAGACCCCCTTTTGGTCGGCCCCATCAAGACCTCCTTTTGAGAAGAACCGGTTACCGTGTATCGTCCTTTGTTGATCGTGGATCTTGTATCTCCTCTTGTGTTTCGAGGATCTAGCATATGTGTGACCTAATCTCGTTGGTTTGAGTGATTCCCTTGTGTTTTCCCTCGTGTTCTTCGTGTTCCTCGTTGGGATCCGCTCCTTTTGTGAAAGATCGGCCACCTAGGGTTCCACCCTACATCATCTTGGTATCTAGAGCTACGTTGATCACGATTTTGGAGCCTCCCCATTGTGTTTCTAGCCTTGTTTTGTTGATTTTGTCCCTAATTCGAAAATTCCCCACAAAAATAGCCCCCAATTTTTTTGTGATTTGTTGGTGTGATGAAGTTTTGTTGGATTCGGATTTCATGTGTTGCAGGTAGATCTAGCTTTCCATCATCTTTTCTCCAATTTCCATCGACAAATTCCTCCGAATTTGCCCCGATTTGCCACCTTCCATGCGGAGTTCATCCACGGATCCAGAGCCCGGACATCCGGCCATCAAGCCCGGACATCCGGCCATCAAGCCCGGACATCCGGCCCCTGGCAGCATCACTCCCATCCACCGCCCGTTTTCCGTCCATATTTCGCCAAATTTTGTTCCGGTGCCCACATACACTTCCGCATACCACCACCACTTCCGCATACCACCACCATATACCACATACACCACCATCAATTACCACTAGCAACTCCGACAATTTTGTCACGTTTTGCTTTGAGAATTTGAGTTGCGGTTCCATGTCCTATTGTGTTTCGGCTATTTAGGTACGGTTCGACATCAACATCACTGCCGCTCATCTTCGCCATGGACGCGTCATCGACAACAACCACTCCACCATTTTGACACCATACCGTAAGCAAGAAGCGGTAAACTCATCTTGGTATAGTGATACATCATTCTTGTCATTACATTGATAGCCATCGTAGCCTTACTCTCTTGCGTCGCTTACCCATCGAGACTAGCCTTTGAGTATTGCCGGCAACGTGACTTGTGCACATTAGTGATCATATTTCCCATAGCATACATACATATCATTGGTGCATATCTTGGTATCATCTCGTGTGTCACAAAGTTGTCATCGCATACACAATTGTTATCTTGGTTTGTGAAGCATTGCATGAGACAAGAGCTCAAAAACAAAGAGCCAAACAAGCTTTTAAGAAAAAGGGAAAGATAAGCAAAGAGCTTTTAAGCAAGAACCATAGCATCATACAACATTAAGATTATCATACTAGATCATCTTGGATCATATCATCGAAACACCATACATAGAGCATGCTTGGGATAGAAGTCGTTGCATTTTTGCTTAGTCGGTTGTGCACAAGTCTTCGTATCTGCCTATTGTGCAATCGTGCTAGCGTCTCTCTAGTGTTGCGCAACAAGAGCATTTTCGTGGATTCCACATTTTGGCTCATCCTTGGTTGCACGACCCCGTTCCATCTCTTTGCGTGTGTGTTTCCGTGCACCATATTTTGCTTTGTCTACTTGTTGCATTGCAAAGTTGTGAATCTTTTTCAACATTATTGAAGCTCACTAACAATTGCATCAAATTTTGTGCCACCATCCTAACCGAGCTCCACCATAAGATTTTACTTGTGTAGGTGTGAGAAACCGACAAGAATTGGTACCAATTGTGCTATTTCCTTGTTCAACATTGGAGTGATCTTTGATCCACCTTTGTAACATCCCAAATTTCAATTTGGAATGTTATACATTAGATCATCAATGCATATCATATTTTATTTTGCATTTTGGTTGATCCTAGAAATTCTACGCAACTCAAGGACCCACGGAGAGAGTTGGGGATTTCGTTATTTTCATATTTGAGTTTTCTCAAATATTGAGAATAGGATCATTTGATTTTATTTATTTTATCATCAATTATTTCCATTACAAAAATATGGGAGAGGGAATAAAATGAATTTCCCAAAATAAAGAAATATTGAGGATCTAATAATAAAATCAAATAAGATTTTATTTCGGAGTTTTTTGGTGTTTTATTTGAATTTAGGAAAAATGTGCGTTTTTCCAAATTGCATTTAGGTCTCAAATAAATGTTCACCTTGTGCGGCTTGATTTTAGAAGCCCGTGAAAATTTATTTCGGAATTTTTGGAGTCCGTTTAGTATTTCTTTTTATTTTTCTTCCAAGCGGAATAATTAAAAAAAACGAACCGACCTACGGGCCGTGTCCGACTAGGACTCCGGCCCGAGGGGGGGCCTTTATAAGCCGGGGCAGCCCACCCCGGGGGAAACCCTAGCCGCCGCCGCCGCAGCCGCCCCGCGCCGCCGCCGCTGGACGCCGCCGCCGCCTCGACTTCCGTGACCACGTTTTAAAAAAAATCGGTTTTCGTCGGTTTTTTTAGCTTCGGTTTTTTTAAATAGATCGGTTTTTACGGTTTATTTAAATAGCGACCGTTCGTCCGTTCGTTCGTTCTAGCGAGCGTTCGTCGTTTTTCTTTTTCTCGGATTAAATCCATGATTTTTCTGATCGCGATTCCTGATCCGATTTTCGTTTTAGTTTAACTTTTCGCTCGTTTATCGGAATCAGGCGATTCAAGCGCCTAGAGTTTCGTCTCGAAACCCTCTATCCGTTTAACCAACTTAAACAAGATTTTGCTACTGTAAAATTTTCCCTAGATCCAGATTAGTAGAACGAAGTTGTTTTCTTTCGCCGTTTGACTTTCGTTGCTTCGTTCGATTTGATTCTTTTTGCCAACCGGAGTTCTTAAGTTGAACCTTCTGGTTAGATCTCTTATTTGCGTTTTAGCTATGCATTAGAAGAGTACTTATTGTATGCTTGTTTGTTTGTTTGCGATAGAGTACCCGGAGTGCGCCGCTTGTTACTTCGAATCGCTTGGTTTCGCGGATCATCAACAAGGCAAGTAACACTTTGATCATACCTTTTCTACTACCCAGTTTTATTGCATTAGATCAATCCTCACACATTGCATGATTAGGATCTAATTAAATTGTGGGATGGGAAGTAGTTGAGGTAGTACCTATTACCTGTTATCATCAAACCTTTGGGAGTTACTTCTGCGTTTGCTTATTATGCCATGCTATGCTAGTAGACGTGGATTGGGTGAGTGATATCCATGACAAATGTGAGATTGTTAATTAGTGGTTTATCTAAGGTGGCAACTTAAACACACATCTGGGTGGATTGAGGCACCTGGGTATTCCAGGACTTGCCTGTTTTCTTTTGGACCGCCACCCAGGCTCAAAGGGATCATGAGACTATTCATACTAGAAACTTCCGTGTGCAGCCACAAGCTATTATGGGCTCTAGCATAGTTGACTAAGTCATGTGAACTCTTACAGTGGTAGATTAGCAGATGTAGGGGATGTAGGTGGTACGGTCTACCCGATCGTAAGGTGCTAGCGCTTCTGAAAGACTATGTCTCGGTCATCCGTCTTCTCAAACACCCTGTAGTGCGAGAAACCAAACGGAGGCGATCGAGTCTTGTGGGGAAAAGTGCGCAAACCTCTGCAGAGTGTAATAAACTAATCATGGTTAGCCGTGTCCCCGGTTATGGACATCTTGAGTATCTAGTACTTGGATTTTCATGTGAATCTCAACATGTTACTTTAAATTAAATTTTGTTGGGTTATGTTTAATGATGATGCTTAATTGGGATTGAGAATGCTGTCAACCATTCTCAATGTTTAACAACCACCATGATAGTTAAATAAATTTATTCCTTTGTAGTAGGGAAAAATTGGCTTTACGCAAAACTGTAACCATAGAGCTTTCCACCAGCCAAATATGCATGTAGCATAGCTGTTTCATTCCATTGCTCTCTATGTGTTACCTTGCCAGCATATTCCATGTGCTGACCCGTTTCGGGCTGCAACGTTAATGTTGCAGACTTTTCAGACGACGATTAAGGAGTTTTTAGGTCGTGGTTCTATACTCAGTGATGCCGTTGGAGTTGATGGACTCACTTATCTTCCAAGCCTTCCGCTGTTATCTTTATTAGATGGCCTAAAGCCATATTTATTGTAATAAGCTCTCTTTTGAGACACTCGATGTAATAAGTGTGTGATTGCTACTCTGCTATAAATCCTCCGAGTACTGTGTGGTGTCAGCATTACTGATCCAGGGATGACACCGGAGCACAGAGATCAGACCGTTTGAGGTCTGGTCGCTACAACCTTCAACATCGGTCAAGGTACATTTGGTATAAGTTCTTCTCTTTCTACCACTCACATATTTCCCTTGGAATGATGGATAGGCCAAGTACTTCTACCAAGCCACTCTCATCGGGCAAGATGATGACATGAACTCCTAAGTCACCAAGAGCCACCTCTTTGGTGCACAACGTGCTTTGCATCAAGAGCAACAAACAATGAGCGAACGCATCGACAACCTCGCCACCGACTTGCGACTCTCCGAGCAACGTATAAGAGACTACTTCGACCACAAGCTCGACGACCACAAGCAAGAGAATGATGCAAGAATGGACGAGATTCGTGCTTTGTTGCTCAATCGCGCTTCTTCCACTTCGTCCTCATCAAGACGGAGCCGCTCAAGCCGACACTCCGACTACACCATCTCCGGCTCAAGTACACCGACATCCAATACTCTTCGTCGTGCCGCGTGCCAAGGTCGTCAAGCCAACCGCAACCCTCTACACGACAACAACTCTCAAGAACAACGACATCGTCAAAACCAAGCTACCTTTGCGCAAGCACGAGAACGGCAACGACACTGCCAACACGAAGAGGAAGAGCGAGTGCGTATACACCAAGAAACACAAGATGTCGAGGCACAATGTCAAGAGCAACAATTGCGAGAAGCTCAAGCAATTGAGGCGTAAAAAGCCCTCCGAGAATCAAGTCAAGCCATAGCCAACCGAGTCCGACAAGCTCGTGAACATCAAGAAGCACTTCGCGAAGAAGTGCAAGAACGAATATACCAAGCTCTCGTGCATCGTCAAGCTCGACAAGTTCCTCCACAAGCTCGTCAAGAACATCAAGTTCAACAAGAGCAATAAGACAATGGAAATCCTCCATGGCAAGATAAAGTTGTGAGAGACGATCCTCCTCGTCAAGGACGTCATCATCCCTGACCCGAACGCAATGAAGAGAAACGCTACGACAAGCTAAAGTTCACCATGCCGAAGTTCAATGGAAGCAATGATCCCGAAGAGTACCTTTCATGGGCATTGAAGGTCGACAAAATCTTCCTCTTGTACAACTATGAAGAAGAGAAGAAGATCGCGATGGCATCCCTTGAGTTCCAAGACTATGTCCTCATATGGTGGGAACAAGTCATTGAGCGCCGAGAGGCAAAAGGTGAACCACCCATCACTACTTGGGCGCAAATGAAGGATGTCATGAGAGCACGCTTCGTGCCAACCTACTACAACCGCGATCTCTTCAAGAAACTCCAACTACTCAAGCAGGGAACCAAGAGCGTTGAAGATTACTACAAGGAAATGGAGATTGCAATGATACGAGCCAATGTCACGGAAGATGATGAGCAAACTATGGCACATTTCTTGAATGGACTCAATCACCCCATCAAGAAGATCGCCGACTTCCAACCATACCCGAACCTCATCGAGCTAGTGCATCAAGCTACCAAAGCAGAACATCAAGTGCAAGATGACATCAAGTATGCCAAGTTCTCATCCAAGTCATACGGCTTCTCCAACACCCAAGCTTCAGTGACTCTAACACCTTCTACATCGACCAAGCCTTCTACAAGAAATGTCGACAAGTCAAGTTACAAGAAAGCTTCGACAACCTCAAGTCATCCTCCTACTACGAGCAACTTCAAGCCGAGAGCTTCATCATCATCTACCCCAACCGATGAGACCGTCAAGACAAGTTCTTTCAAATGCTTCACATGTGGAGGCCGAGGCCACAAGTCCTTTGAGTGTACCAACAAGCGAACCATGATCCTCAACGATGATGGTACATACGACTCCATGAGTGAAGGAGAAATGGAAGCCCTTGAGCAAGTGACAATGCACTGGCAAATGAATGACAATGAAGAAGAACAAGTCTTTTGTGATGAAGATTCAAGTCCCGCTCTTGTTGTCTCCAAGGTCTTGACCCTTCAACATCACCAAGAAGAAGACCAAAGATGCCACATCTTTCATACCAAGGCCAGCATCAATGGAAGGTTCATCAATGTCATCATCTATGGAGGGAGTTGCCGTAACTTAGCAAGTGAAGAACTTTGCTCCAAGCTCCAATTGCCCAAGACGAAGCACCCACATACCTACAAAGTTCAATGGCTAAGCGACTCCGGCACTATTCAAGTCGAGCATAGAGTGTAAGTCTCCTTCAAAATAGGAGCTTACGAAGACACTTTGGAGTGTGATGTCGTTCCAATGACCGTTTGCCACCTTCTTCTTGGTCGACCATGGCAATTTGATAGAGGTGTCATCCACAACGGCCGAACGAACCACGACATCTTCAAGATGAAAGTAAAGGAGTACGTACTTCGCCCTATGTCTCCAAGCCAAGTGATTGCTGACAAGCAAGCCACCCATCATGGAGGGAATAGTGAGAGAGCGAACCACCAAAAAGAGAGTGAGGGCCACAAGCTCAAATTGAGTGCCTCCACGATGAGTGAAAAGAAGAACCCAGTTCTATTTGCCACCAAACGTGAGATAAGAGAAGTGTGTGAGAACCCATCTAGTGTGATACACTACATCCTTTTGTGTAAGGACGACGCACCAAAAGCTAACACCTGTCACACTCTACCTTTAGTGTCGTCTTCTCTTTTGCAGGAATTCCAAGATGTTTTCCCCGATGAGCTACCTCCGGGACTACCTCCACTGTGAGGCATCGAGCACTGCATCGACCTCATCCCCGGAGCACCACTTATGAACAAAGCTCCCTACCGCGTCAACCTCGAAGAAACCAAAGAAATACAAAGGCAAGTATAACATCTCATAGACCATGGACATGTGCGTGAAAGTTTGAGTCCTTGTGCCATTCCGGTCATTCTTGTTCCAAAAAGAGACGGTAGCTTTTGCATGTGCTCTGATTGTAGACCCATCAATGCTATCACCGTTCGATATAGGTACCCCATTCCACGCCTTGATGATATGCTTGATGAACTTAGTGGTGCCACTATTTTTTTTTCCAAAATTGATCTTAAAAGTGGTTACTATCAAATCCGCATACAAGAGGGTGATGAATGGAAAACCGCTTTCAAAACAAAGTTTGGTTTGTATGAGTGGTTAGTCATGCCTATGGGTTTATCGGAAGCACCGGGTACTTTTATGTGCCTTATGAATTATGTGTTTTGCCCTTACATTGGTGAGTTTGTTGTGGTCTACTTCGACGATATTCTTGTTTATAGCAACTCTCTCAAAGATCATGTCACACATGTTCGATCCGTTTTGCAAACTCTTCGAAAAGAGCGTCTCTATGCTAACATGGAAAAAATGCCTTTTTGGCGTTGATAAGCTCGTTTTTTGGGGTTTTGTTGTTTCCTCTAAGGGTGTTCATGGTGATGACTCTAAGATCAATGCTATCAAAACTTGGCCACAATCAACCAACTTGCATCAAGTGCGTAGCTTCCTTGGTTTAGCCAGTTTCTACCGTAGATTTGTGAAGGACTTCAGCACCATTGCTTCACCTTTGCATGCTTTGAGTAAGAAAAATGTGCCTTTTATTTGGGGACCATCCCAAGACACCGCAATCAATGAGCTTAAGAATTTTCTTACTCATGCTCCCGTGCTTGCATTACCCAACTTTGACAAACCCTTTGAGATTCATTGCGATGCTAGTGGTAATGGCATAGGAGGTGTGTTAACGCAAGAGAAGCGCCCCATAGCCTACTTGTAACGCCCTCGATGCGGCTATATCTCCCACGTGTCGAAGCACGACTTAGAGGCATAACCGCATTGAAAGCAATGTCGCAAGTGAGGTAATCTTCGCAAACAACCCATGTAATACAATAAGGGAAAAGATACATAGTTGGCTTACACTCGCCACTTCACACAATTACATGAATTAAAGCATTACATCAATCAGATACAATCAAGGTCCGACTACGGAACCAAAATAAAAGAAGACTACCCCAAATGCTACACAGATCCCCGATTGACCCCAACTGGGCTCCACTACTGATCAACTAGAACGAAACAACACAAAGGACAAGATCTTCATCGAGCTCCTCCTGAGCTTGGTTGCGTCATCTGCGCGGACTCATCGGCACCTGCAAGCTGGTTTTGGAAGTATCTGTGAGTCACGGGGACTCAGCAATCTCACACCCTCGCAATCAAGACTATTTAAGCTTATGGGTAAGGTAAAGGTATGAGGTGGAGCTGCAGCAAGCGACTAGCATATATGGTGGCTAACCTATTCGCAAAAGAGAGCGAGAAGAGAAGGCAAAAGCATGGTCGATAAAAGTATGATCAAGAAGTGATCCTAGAACAACCTACGTCAAGCATAACTCCAACACCGTGTTCACTTCCCGGACTCCGCCGAGAAGAGACCATCACGGTTACACACGCGGTTGATGTATTTTAATTAAGGTTAACTTCAGGTTTTCTACAACCGGACATTAACAAATTCCCATCTGCCCATAACCGCGGGCACGGCTTTCAAAAGTTCAAATCCCTGCAGGGGAGTGTCACAGCCCTAGAATTTGCTTGTAGCTATTTACCTGAGTGAGCATCATGCATCATGTCTAAATTCTGAAAGTTGAATTGAGATTAGTTGAAACCCTCATAAATCACTTCAAAAATAATCAACATTAAAATCTTTTCAAAGAAGTCCAAGAAAATGTTCCTCTTAGTCTCTGAAAATATTGGCAAGAGGTAAAACTTAAAACAATATTTTTGGAATCTTAGAGATATTTATTTTGGGCCTTTGAATTAATTCAATAACTATTTGCATTGGATATATATTCTTTATATAATTAATATATGTCCAATAATTCTGGAACATTTTATGTGGCTTGGGATATTTTAGTTCTAGTCACATATTTATTTTCAGGATTTTATAAAATGATTTAGTATTTTTATTAAATCAAAACAAATGTCAGAAAATAGAAAAGAGAAATAAAATAGGAAATAGGGAAGAGAAACTTACCTGGCCCTACCAACCGGCCCAGCACTGTAGCTGGACGGCCCAGCCCACCAGGGCTCCTCCCTGTCGTCTTCCCCCTCGCCAGGAGGATGAGCGCGTGGCCGGCGCGCGCGAGCACGCATCCGGCCACCTCCCGCTTGCTTCCGCCGCTTCTGGAGCCAGCCCCGAGTGCCACGCACTCCCCCTCGCCCCCTGCACCTCTCCTCTCTCCCCCTGGACCCCATCCCCTCCTCTGCTCCCCCCTCTCGCGCGCACCACCGAGCGGAGCTCGTCGTCATCGTCACCGTACTCGTGGCCACCGGCCACCCCTCGCCCTGCCGCTGCGCCCAAAAGCTTCGCCTCGACCCCCTCCTTCTTCCACCCCGAGCCACGCCACCGCGGGAGCCCCACATCGCCGCTACGAGTCGTCTTCCCCGAGCACGGCCGCCGGACTTCATCGACGAATTCGTCGCCTTCCGGTCGTCCCCAAGCCAGCCGAGCTCCGCTTCGACCTCGTCGTGAGCTCCTCTACCAAACCCCTCTCTCCCCGCCGTCTATTTCCTCCTCTAGCCTCACTAACCACCGCGGCCGAAGCTCGCCGCCGCCGTACCTCATCGCCGCCACGGCCACAGCTGCCGCCACCCACGCCCGAGCTTTGCCCCGTGCTCAGCACTCTCCCAGGAGCCGGGCGCGCCCACCCGTTCGACCTGCTGTGCCCCCTAGTGCCAACCCCGACCTCGCCCGAACTCCGGCCGCCGCCGAGGTCGACGCCGTGCTCAACTCCGGCCACCTCGCGGCCTCCCGTCCGTTCCTTTGGATGCGGATGAGCAAGAGCTCCTCCCTAGTGCCCCCAGCGCGCCAAACCACCGCCCGTAGCGCAATCCCGAGCCGCGCCACCGTCGTTTTGCTAGCCGCCGGCGAAACTCCGACGACTGCCAACGTGTTTGTCGTTAGGATTAACCCCCCCACCTAATTACCACCTCACTGCCACTGACATGTGGGCCATGCCCCACTGACACTTTTAGTTAGGATTTAATTAGCACTAACAGTCTCTGTTAATTAGCCTAGTCACTGACCAGTGGGTCCCAGCCGTCAGGTTTAACCTGGACCAAGCCGTTGACCTGCTGACGTCACTATTAGGTCATGCTGATGCAGTAAATCACTTTCTGGATTTAATTTTATTCAGAAAATTCCAGAAAATGCCCAAAACTTCTAAATATCATAGAAATTCAACCGTAACTCCAAATGAAATAAATTGTATATGAAAAATTGTCAGAAAAATTCAAGGAATCCATCTATACCATTTTCATGCATGTTAGAACAACTTAAGGCCACTGTTTAGGACAAATCAAATGAATGTTATTTAAATAACCACATGTGGAGTTTGAATTTGAACCTAGTGTTCAAACCAACTCCATTTAACCTGTTGTTAGTTGCATTAGCTCAATCAACAGCATATTGCCATGTCATGATCATGCATCATATTGTTGCATCACATTGATTGTGTTCTTCCTTGTTTGCCGGTATGTGTCCCCTCTCGATAGACGTGGTACCGACGCTGTGATCGTTGACACCGATGAAGAGCTATACTATCTTCAGAAGTGCCAGGCAAACACAACCCCCTTGTTCATTTCGATACAAGCCCACTCTCTCGCTCCTGCTCTCTTTTACTGCATTAGGACAACAACGATACATCTGTTACTTGTTGCGGTAGTTGAACCCCTTATCCTCTGCATGACCTGTCATTGCCACAGTAAATAGATGAAACCCACTAGCATGAGTAGGAGTTGTTTGAGCCCTGATGTGCCTACTCATTCATGCTTGTTTGTCATGCCTGCTACTGCTTAGAGTTGAGTCAGGTCTGATTCATCGGGGATGGATCGGAGGTGTGTAAACATGTCCTACTGTGTGTGAGTTAAGTGTGTGAACACGATTTGGTAAAGGTAGCGGTGAGAGGCCATGTAGGAGTACATGGTGGGTTGTCTCATTGAAACCGTTCTTAGGAACTGAGTTCTGTGTTTGTGATCCATGAAACAGTTACTACCACACATTGGGCCCGAAACCAATGGACCCTCTCGGCTTCTTGATCACCCTTGTCCTCTGTCCAGGAGTTGCAACTAGTTTCTGGTGTTTATAGGATATGTGTTGGCGGCCGTGCGTAGCGCTGACCCTAGGGGTGGGCTATGTTGCGGTAGATACACCGTGGCCGGGCATGCCGGGCGCCCGTTTGGTGTCTCGGAACCCTGTTCACATCGTTCGGGGCCGTATGTGGAAACCTCGGCCGGACTCCCTGCGGATGGAACCTGGATAGGCGATAAACCTGGACTAGAGACTTGAGTGTTTAGGTAGGCCGTGGCCGACACCCTCGTTGGGCTTCCGCTTGAAGGTTGCCGAGTACATGTCGTGTAAACGGCGGTAAGTGGTGAGAGCGTGTGTGAAGAAGTACACCCATGCAGGGTTAACATCATCTATCCGAATAGCCGTGTCCGCGGTAATGGACTTCTGGGTTGCCTATAACAGTTCATAGACAAGTGAAAGTGGATACTGTAAAACTCGCAAGATAAGTGTGAGTGCTATGGATGGCCTTCTCGTAGGGAGACGGGAGCGGATCCATAGTGGTGTATTGAATGGTGAATATGTGGACTCGTGTGCGCCCCCTCAAAAGAGTTGCTTGCAGTCATAGTTCAGGTTAGCCACTGAGTCAAAGCTGGCTTGCTACAGTTAAACTCCACCACCCCCCCTTGTTGATACCGATGCATATGTAGCTAGTTCTGATGTAAGTCTTGCTGAGTACCTTTGTACTCACGTTTGCTTAAATTATGTTTTGCAGAGAGACTTTAGTCTCGCTAGTAGTTCCGCGTGGACTTCGACGTTTAGCTTGATACCTCAGCTACGATCTTGTGCCCTTGGCAGGATCTGGTAGATAGTCAGGCTTCTCAGCCTTCTTCATTTGTAGTTGTCTGTACTCAGACAAGTTAAGCTTCCGCATGTGCTTGTTGCTTGTATGCTCTGTGTGTTGGGTCATAAGACCCATGTTTGTAATATCTCGCTCCTCGGAGCCTAATGAATAAATACTTGAGTTGTAGAGTTATGTTGTGATGCCATGTTGTATTTACACATATCGAGCATATTGTGTGTATGATTGAAATGCTTGGTATGTGTGGGATCCGACAATCTAGTTGTTTAGCCTTGGCAGCCTCTCTTATGGGGAAATGTAGTCTAAGTGCTTCCATGAGCCATAGTAGTCCGCTACAGCCCAGTTCACCGGAGTCCTGTTAGCCCAGCACTACTGCTCAGGACACTTGACTGGCCGGCATGTGTTTCACTTCGTTCCTGTGTCTGTTCCTTCGGGGAAATGTCACGCGGTGACATCCGGAGTCCTGCCTAGCCTGCTACAGCCCGGGTTCCTGGAGTCCTGTTAGCCCAGTGCTACAGCCCGGATTCACACGCTGCTGACCGACACGCTCGATGTGAATCATGTATGCCTGTCCCCGTAGGTTAGTGCCGCTTTGGGTTCACGACTAGCCATGTCGGCCCGGGTTCTCTATCATATGGATGCTAGCGACACTATCATATACGTGAGCCAAAAGGTGCAAACGGTCCCGGGCCATGGTAAGGCGACACCCGTGGGATACCATGCGTGAGGCCGCAAAGTGATATGAGGTGTTACCGACTAGATTGATGTGACTTGGAATTGGGGTCCTGACAGCGTTGGTATCAGAGCCTGACTGCCTGTAGGATTACCAAGCCAAACTGGTCGAAGTCGAGTCTAGAAATGCTTTAGTTATGTAAGGGAATTGATTGTGGAAGGGAACGTAAGGCTCTTTTTACTCCTTATATCTCATGCCCTCTGATCTGAGTCACCCTGTTCTTTCTACGGGGATTAAGAATTAGGCTTTCTCATCTATCTATCAGGATGACGTGCTACTAATCCATAGACTTATAGAATTGATAGTTTCAAGCCTCAGTTCCGTTCCTACTACTTCCTTATGTTGACAGTTGATCTCATAACCTTGACATTTTGTTGTTGAGTGGTTATGCCACCATTTTTGCAAGATGTCTCAAATCTTTTCGAGCATTTACAGCCGTTATGTTGTCCAAGTCATCCCAGGTCTCTACATAGTCTGATGCATTTGCAAACCCTTTCTTTCCGTTCTTGATGTCCTTTTGGGCCAGTTTAATCACACTAATCGGTGAGTTGAGGTACTCTGTTGCCTCGACATATATGTTGGAGCTATTACTATGGCCCTAGGTGTTTTAGGGAGTCACCTAGTGATCTAGCCATGTTTTGTATTCCCAGTGTGTGATTCTGGCCATTATTCTCAAAAGCATCCCGTGATGCCATGTAGTGGTAGGTATTCTATTCATGGGTTCTTGAACCCGAGATTCACTCTACTTTACCTCTTGTTGATAGTGTTGCTAGTTCCTTTAGGACATTAGTAACCTTTGCATTAGTCCTCGAGGTCCGTGGTATTTCCTTCTTCCAAATACTATGAACCACTTATGGCAGAAGTTTGTTGGATCAAAAGATCACAACAAGAGTGCTCTCGATGAGTTCCCCATTCTCCATTGTGAATCTGCCAGTCCTACCTTTCTGCATGGGTTATTCGAAAGAAATAACATGCTAATCCATGCATCCATAACTCAGAAAAATTATATGTTCCTTTGAGTTGTTCCTCTCTAGTTGTATTCTGACCCCCGTCTATCAATTGATAGTCAGGAGTAGTTGTGCATTGATGTTACCGATGCCTATTATTCATGTGATCCGTCAAGCCATTCTATTTCAGAATGACTAGGAGAAACAAACTCCAGTACCTCATCCATATCCAGGATTGGGTCAAAGCAGTTGTATTCCGCAGATCAGAATGCCAATCCAGCTTCCGTTCTGTTCTACCTTGGAGTGTTACCATCTTTATGTCAGGAGTGTCATGAGAATTGCACCACCTCTTATGAATTCTTGACGCAGTAATACTTCTTGCCATAATTGTTCATTCCTCGGTTCCGTGTTATTGTAACCGGAGTGCCGACAAGTGTGCTGTGATGTGCGAAATCAATACTCCTAGCAACTCCGTTGCTTGGTAGTTAATGGGCAATACTCTCATTCTTAGCGTGCTGGTTATTGAATCATCACCCTAAGGTTTATCGTGCTACCTAGACCTTATTTCTGGTGCACACTTCGATCAATGAGTTAGGATCATGTCAATCCCTCACTCTCTTGATCACATCGTCTTGCCCTGAAAAGCAAGATTGTTCTCGAGCTTAGTAACATATCGGTGGTTCGTGACTTTTCGATTATCTTCTCGGAAGTGTTACCAGGTTGTCGCCTGACCGTTATGTTGAGCTCGTGATCAAGCTGGTTTCTTGTAAACCACCCCTTCTCCAAGAATCTGTGTTGGATACCCCTGAGCTAGTTGGTTAAGCTGAACAACAACTTGGAGAGTTGGAAGATAAAAGCTTGTCTGACTTAGTTCATGTTAAGGGATATCTTTGTGTTTGTGCGTGTGTTGAAGAAAGATGATATCCTCACCAATTGGTCCTCGTGATCAGTTGTTGGATCTATTGTCTTGTCAAAACTTTGACTTGAGTATGGGCTATCGTCAAGTCAACTCAGAACCAACGATGTTCGTAATGTTGTCTTACTCGTGTTTGATCCCTCGAGCATACACCATTACATCTTTGGTCTGACCAATGCTACCACCGTGTTTACATGGTGGTGGAAGTCCAGTGATATGGAAATTTCGATGAATTGCTGTTGAGCCCATCAGCAGCATGCTGTCTTCCCCATGATTCATGTTGAACATCTAAGTTAGTATTGGAAAATTTGTAAGCAATGCTTTCGTGTTCCGTTCATGAAGTATATGTTTGGTGAAAGAAGTGACTTTCTCTAAGTTCACGTGCACTAGGTGTAAGTTGCCGCCATGAACTTGAGAAAGGTTTGTTTTGTTTCCCTTGGAATCATCCCAAATCAGCCATGCATATGTGCGAAGTATTCTATGGTTTGGTAGATTGATTACCTCCACTCCATATGTATTCCCTAGCACACCAAGCCACTAATTGATTTGTTCAAGGAGAAGAAGTTCCTTCCTAAGAGCAAGACTTATGTAAGGACTTCAATATCCTTGATGATGGTTCCCCACCGAACTCGGTAGTGTTTTACTATAAGACTACTACGTGGTCATGCTTGTCTTAGACAATGGGTTCACAGGTTTGTAGCAGAACCAGCTCATGTTTTGGAGCTTACTATCGTAGTTCATTCCCCGAGAATCTCGCAACGTCGTCTCGTCGATTTGTGTTGCAAACCTTCATTTTCCTTTCTAGACTCGATGAGTCTGGAATATCCTGACACCAACCAGATCTGAATCTCAGGCAGATATGATGTTTGGAGCATTTTCCAAGAACTATAATATTGGTCTCGATAACCGGTAAAGTGGAAGTCGTGGCCAACACACCTAGCCGGAAGGCCTATTATTGTAGTATCTTGATTGAGAAAGTTGGTCACCTCCCCATGAGGATTTCGTAGGATTTACCTCCGCAGTTAATCCTTATGGATTCTTGTGCTTCCGAAGTCCGACCTCTTACTTGATGTCCTAGATACCAAACCATATCAATAAATGGGTTATCCTAGCACATCAAGGAGAACATTAGAAGCGGAGCGCTAAATGTCTCTCGGTCAATCATCCAGATTTTGTTTCCTTGGCCTCGCTAAGGTGAAATCTGAGAAAGTGTTATCCTCCTTTGCATCTGCATCATCCATCACCATTCATCATGGTGGTATGTTGTGTTGCCAGGATCCTTGACACGGATATTGGTAAAACCTTGATGAATATGGAAATGCTCAAGTTCTTGAGAGCACGCTCAGGCACTAGGTTCTGATGTTGTCGTTAACTGGAATGTGCCCCCGTTCTCTCAGTTTTTCGATAGCCATCCAATTGGTGGAATCACCTTTGCCGGTGAACCTTCTCCCCAGTTACTAGAATCATTCCCAACATTTGCATTTTGCTCCCAGCTTGCACCTCAGTAGTTGTTGTTCATGATCATCTTCAAAAGTGGAATTACCATCGGTCCCATCCATTTCTGATGATAAGCAAAAATCATCCATTGCGCTGTCTTCAACAAGGTAGTCCACAACATCCATTCTGGTATGAGTATGCCATTTCTTCAAAATCCTTCACGCGATCATTTGTGATTGCCTCAGGCTGGTGAGAAGAGTTTCAATGATCTTTGAATCAAAAGTAATTCTTTTTGCCACTTAGGGGAATAGCTCTACGAGTCACTTTCACTAAGGTGCCTCGTTATCAATTGGATACTAAGGCACACTCTGTTGCCTAAGTCTGGAGATCACAAGATGATCAGAGGCCATGCTATCAACTTGCTACATGTGTTTGATGTGCCTCAGAAATTCAAGGTCATGAGTCTCATAGTTGAAACGATCAAAAGGACAGCTGCAGATCAAAAGAGGAGCTGTGGATATGCCCCTCAGATTCAGGAGCTCATCAACTCCAAGATGGGCACGGGCATATATTTGTTGGATAAGGAACACCTGCCCATCCGTCCAGAATTTGAGAACAATGAAGTTGTGATGACAGAGAATGAGCCATCGTCTGCACAAGAATTTGCAAAGAAGGAGAAGGCGAAGAAGGAAAAAGCTGCCAGGATGCCTACTCAAGAGGAGGCATCTGAGTACTTCTTGAAGACCAAACAAGAGCAGCTCAGTTACTTGATTGCATCCTCGCTGAGAATTGAGCAAAGTCTGGCCAATCTTACTAAGAATCAGTAGAGCCTAGAGAGGATCATGGAACAGAAGTTCTATGACTTGGATGTCAAGGTAACAGAAGTTCAGTCTGTAGTGGAGCAGCTTCAGGAGGACATGAATGAGAGGAGAGGCAGGACCACAACTCATGCTTTTTCTAGAGTGCCACGAGGCCCGAGGTCGTCTGCACTGCCAGTCGCTGACACCAGAGCCACCACCTCAGCACCAGCTACAGCCTCAGCTCCAGCGTCTACCTCAGCTCCAACTCCAGCGACTACTTCAGCATCTACAGAAGCCTTCGTCCTTGGAGTGATTCAGACTCCACCACCACCTGAAGATCAAGCCTGAGCGACGACTTAGCACTATGCATTTTCTAGGAACTTTTTGGTAACTTGTTGCCAAAGGGGGAGAAGATGTATAGATCATAGGCTTCGAGAGAGAGAGTGTTGCTTCTCTCTCTTGTTTTATTTGGTGGTTTCTTCGAACTTTGTTTGCCTTTGAGTGCTTGATACTACGTCCTTATGTTTGTGAGACATCGATGATCATGTGTTTGATCATAAGCTACACTTAATGTTTGCTTAATGCTTGCTTAAATATTATCATTCTATCTATCATTTGTGATCATTCACTATTCTTGGTGATGAGTGCATGTATTTCAATCTTATCATTTTGAGCGCTCCACCAAGATGTATGTGACATGGAAGAGTAACCCATGACTCTAACACATTGTGCATTTGCAGTCCAAAGCAAATCTTAAATATGCACAAATTTAGGGGGAGCTCTTACTTATCACATACTTCTCAAAGTGACGATATATTTCATGCTTATTATCATTTGTCGAAGCTTTGATCTATATGTTGTCATCAATTACCAAAAAGGGGGAGATTGAAAGTGCAACTATCCCTAGGTGGTTTTGGTAATTCATAACAACATATAGCTCATTGAGCTAATGCTATTCCAAGATGATTATTTCAGGAAAGCTCAATGATTGGCATGGCATGGATATGAAAGTGGAACCCTCAAAATGCTAAGGACAATGGATTGGCTCAAGCTCAAAAGCTCAAGACTCTTCATTTCATATTTTAGTGATCCAAGATCACATTGAGTCCATAGGAAAAGCCAATACTATTAAGTTGGGATGAGGTGTTGCTTAATGAGCCTCTTGCTCCATGTGCTTAGTGATATGCTCCAAAACCCTCAACCACTTTCCCATATCCACATATGACCTAAACTCTAAGCCAAACTCGGTCCTACCGATTCTTCCTATCCGGTGCTACCGAGTTTCACTTGTCATTAGCCACTGCCAAACCCTAGCAATTCGGTCCTACCGATAAGGATCTCGGTCCCACCGAGATGGGGTTGCAAACTCTTTGTTTCCCTTTCGTAACTTTTCGGTCCCACCGAAAAAGCGAATCGGTCCCACCGAGATTGCAATGTAAACTCAGTGTTTCCCCTTTGTAACTTTTCGGTCTCACCGAGTTTCACTCGGTCCCACCGAAAGAGCAAATCGGTCCCACCGAGTTTGCCTGACCAACTCTCTGGTTAGCTAATTACCAAACTCGGTCCCACCGAGTTTGTGTAATCGGTCTCACCGAGATTACGTTATGCCCAAACCCTAACCGAATCGGTCCCACCGAGTTGCATGTCAGTCCCACCGAAATTCCTAACGGTCACTAGGTTTACATTTTCGGTCCGACCGAGTTTTATGATTCGGTCCCACCGAGATTGGAAAACTGTGTAACGGTTGGATTTTGTGTGGAGGCTATATATACCCCTCCACCTCTTTCTCATTCCATGAGAGAGCCATCAGAACACACACATCATTCCAACTCATTTGTTCTGAGAAAGAACCACCTACTCATGTGTTGAGATCAAGACATTCCATTCCTACCATATGAATCTTGATCTCTAGCCTTCCCAAGTTGCTTTCCACTCAAATCTTCTTTCCACCAAATCCAAATCCTATGAGAGAGAGTTGAGTGTTGGGGAGACTATCATTTGAAGCACAAGAGCAAGGAGTTCATTACCTACACACCATTTGTTACTTCTTGGAGAGTGGTGTCTCCTAGATTGGCTAGGTGTCACTTGGGAGCCTCCGACAAGATTGTGGAGTTGAACCAAGGAGTTTGTAAGGGCAAGGAAATCGCCTACTTCGTGAAGATCTACCGCTAATGAGGCAAGTCCTTCGTGGGCGACGGCCATGGTGGGATAGACAAGGTTGCTACTTCGTGGACCCTTTGTGGGTGGTTGCTTCTTCGTGGACCCTTCGTGGGTGGAGCCCTTCGTGAACTCGCGCAACCGTTGCCCTTGGGTGGAGCCCTGTGTGGACTCGCGCAACCGTTACCCTTCGTGGGTTGAAGTCTCCATCAACGTGGATGTAGGATAGCACCACCTATCCGAACCACGGGAAAAACATCCGTGTCTCCAATAGCGTTTGAATTCTCCAAACCCTTCCCTTTATATTCTTGCAAGTTGCATGCTTTACTTTCCGCTGCCAATATACTCTTTGCATGCTTGCTTGAATTGTGTGATGGTTGCTTGACTTGTCCTAAAATAGCTAAAATCTGCCAAGAACTAAAATTGGGAAAAGGTTAAGTTTTTATTTGGTCAAGTAGTCTAATCACCCCCCTCTAGACATACTTTCGATCCCACAAGTGGTATCAGAGCTTTGGTCTCCATTTGCTTGATCTCCATAGCTTTTGGTGGTCATAGCCTTGGTTTCACAACCTAGGAGAGTATGGCGTCTAGCGAGGGAAATTATCACCGTAGAGGTCCTTACTTTGATGGTACTAATTTTGCTAGTTGGAAGCATAAAATGAAAATGCATATTCTTGGACATAACCCCGCCGTTTGGGCTATTGTGTGTGTTGGTTTGCAAGGTGACTTCTTTGATGGGAGAGAACCAAACCGTGAAGCTACCGCGGAAGAGTTGAAGATGTTGCAATACAATGCTCAAGCTTGTGATATTCTCTTCAACGGATTGTGCCCCGAAGAATTCAACAAAATCAGCCGCCTTGAGAATGCAAAGGAAATTTGGGACACTTTGATTGATATGCATGAAGGTACCGACTCCGTCAAGGAATCCAAGTTGGATGTGCTTCAAAGCCAACTTGACAAGTTCAAGATGAAGGATGGTGAAGGTGTCGCTGAAATGTACTCTAGGCTTGCTCTCATCACAAATGAGATTGCCGGCTTAGGAAGTGAAGAGATGACCGATAAATTCATCATCAAGAAGATCCTAAGAGCCTTGGATGGAAAATATGATACCGTGTGCACATTGATCCAAATGATGCCCAATTACAAAGATCTCAAGCCAACGGAAGTGATTGGAAGAATTGTTGCTCATGAGATGTCACTTAAGGATAAAGAGGAACTTCACAACAAATCAAGTGGTGCCTACAAAGCCTCATGTGAAGCCCCTACATCATCTAGTGAGAAACAAGACTTCAATGAAGAATTGAGCTTAATGGTGGAGAACTTCAACAAGTTCTACAAGAATAGAAGCAAAGATAGAAGATCCAAATCAAGGTCCTACAATGACAAAAGATCTTCTAGTCGAGAGCGAAACTGTTACAATTGTGGAAGACCCGGACACTATTCCAACGAGTGTACGGCTCCCTACAAGAGAAGGGAAGAGTCTCCAAGAAGAAGAAGCAAAGGATCACCACAAAGAGAGAGAAGGAGTAGAGATGATCGTTATGAACAAAGATACTCACGGAGAAGCAAGGATTCGGAAAGGAAGGAAAAATCATCAAGGAGCTACACAAGACGAAGACATCAAGCTCATGTTGGTGAATGGGTATCCGGCTCCGACTCCGACAGCCACTCCGAGAGAAGTTATCACTCCGACTCCGAAGATACTCAAGATGAAGGTGTTGCCGGTCTAGCACTTGTGTCAACCAACTCCTACGACATATTTGACTCACCAAATGAAGGAATTGGAAGATGCTTCATGGCCAAAGGTCCTAAGGTAACACACGCCGAGTATGTTGATTTCAATAGTGATGAAGATGACTTGTTAGGAGATGATTTGATTGGTGACAACTCTAGTGATGAATACTATTATGAAAGACCAATTAATCATGCTAATCAAGATAAAACGAGTGACAATGATAAGGAGAAGATTGAGGCCCTAACTAAAGAACTAAAAACTCTTAAGTTAGCTCATGACACTATCTTCGAAGATCATCGAGAACTTTTAAGAGCTCATGATAAGCTACGCTTTGAAAAGCTCAATCTTGAGCAAGAGCATGAGTTCTTAAAGGCAATCAATGATGATCTCCGCAAGAAAAGTTCTTCTTACATTGCCAAGCGTTTACTCTTATCCACTTACATGCCTCAAGTCAAGTCTAACAAGAAAGATTCTTCCTCTAGTAGTAACAATAATCATGCTAAACCCAATAATGTTGCTTCTAGTAGTTCTCTTGATTCCACTAATGATTCTCTTAGCCAAGTTACACTTGAGCAAGAAAATAGCTTATTGAAGGGAATTATAGAGAAAGGAGTGTACAAAAGCCTTGCCAGGAGTAAGCAATTCGAGGAAATTGTGCACAAGCAAGGAATGCACCGGAAGAATCAAGGTGTTGGTTTTGAACGAAAGTTCAATGCCAATGGAGTTGAGTGGGAAGAAGATCAATACCCCAAGACGAAGTTTGTCCCTCAACAAGAGAAGTTTTTCAAAGGGACACAAGCTCAAGATGATCTTCCACCACAAGACTACGAGCAAAAAGGCAAGGACAAGCTTCAAGAGGAAATTGATGCATTTGAAGAAGCTCCTAAGACCTTAGTCAAGTGGATTCCCAAGACTACTTCAAGTTCCACTTCATCAAGTATGACTACAACTCCAAGGATTACCATCAAGATGATGTGGATCCAAAAGAAGAAGAACTAGAGAGTTCTTGAGGGTGACTCCGCCAACATACTTCACTCTTATCATTTTGGCAAGAACAAGTGCAATCAACTTCCACATCTTGCACTAGTTCAAGGAGTCACAAACCCTCTTATTGGTAAGACAAGGGACAAGGTAACCTAAAGTTTTCATGGACATCATCTTTTGTGTGCATCACTCTATGTCTATGGATATCCTTGTTTGTTCCTTGTGGGACTAACCCATGTAGGTATTGAAAGTGCAATTCACTCAAAAGGATAGCTCCAAGAGATCTACATCAACATTGAGCATCCACATCTTCAATATCTACATGAAGTCATCATCGACAAAACCCAAGGTTAGTTCATCCCTCTTAGGGGGGATATCACATCTAGGGGGAGCTTTACTCTAAGACTTGAGCTAAAGCAACTCTAAAGATGTGAACAAAACAATGCTTTATGTAAAAGTGGTAACCCCACTTG
Source organism: Triticum urartu (assembly GCF_056163025.1). NCBI lineage: Eukaryota > Viridiplantae > Streptophyta > Magnoliopsida > Poales > Poaceae > Triticum > Triticum urartu. The sequence continues at coordinate 352,818,033 of NC_141878.1, read as the reverse complement.
AGCTTAAACGATGAGTATGACCTATGATCAAGTGTTCTCACTTGACTCCTAAGTCAATATACTCATATATAGATGACCTAGTCATCGCAAATTGCTTGATAGATGTTAGAATTGGTTGTGCATGCTTTGCCACATATTTCATTTGCCATCTTATTGTGTGAGCATGCTGATTGCATATTTTACTCATTCGAGGACATCCACTTGTTGCTTTGATTGTTTGGCTTTATCTTCTTTTGCCAAGTGGATGGACAAGAATGCCTAAGAACCTTCTCTAGCTATCTATGCTTTTCTCGTCTCAAACTCTATTCATGCTGCATCACAAAATTGATCAAGTCAGATTCGAACCACTCTGTGTGAGGAGCGCTCAGAGTCCCCGATTCGTCATAGACTTAAACTTCCAAAACCTCTTTATGAATCTTGGTCTGACCGATACTCCACTTTCGGTCCTACCGAGTTCATTAAGTTGATCTAGGTTTTCGATCTCGGTGCAACCGATTTGAACTTTTCGGTCACACCAAGTTGCAAAAACTGCACACAGTTTTGCATCTCGGTGCCACCGAGTCGTTCCACTCGGTCACACCGACAGGGTCGGGCTATATATAGTGACGGGCAGAATTTTGGAAATTTCTCCGAAACCTCCTCGCCCGCGCGATAGCCTGCTCTGCCCCCGAGGTCTCCGGATCGTCTCCTCGCCGCCAGCAGCCTCCAGTCGCTGGTCTTCGCCGCCATCAACGGATTTCTGCCCCGCCGTTGCCGCCGTAATAAGTCCACGCCGAACTAGGGTATGGACTTGATCATTGTGCTATTCCTCAATCTGATTCCTAGCACATTGTGATCATCATGAATCTTGCCACGATTGATAAACTTCTATCCAGTCAAAACGCTCGTAGATTAGGTTTAATTCGAAAATTTTAGGGTTAGGTTTCCGCCGAAACCATCTCGGACCCACCGAGTTGAAAAACTCGGTCCCACCGATCTGGCTTTTGCCATTGCACAAGTTAAACTCGGTCTGACCGAGAATAACTTATCAGTGCGACCGATTTTGGAATTCTGTGGAACCCTAGCAGTCTCGGTGCCACCGAACTGTGACTCGGTCTGACCGAGTTCACCAGTTCTGGTGCCAAAACTGCTTTGGTGTCACCGAGTTTGAAAATCGGTAGATCCGAGATGCTTTCTGTGGAAAACTAAAACTAAGTTTTTGAATTATTCTTTTGCAAAAATCTCTGCTTTTTGTGATGCTCATCCACTCTATCTCTTCTATAATCTATTCACAGGGTCAGCAGTCAGTTTGCAACATGTCTGATCAAAGTGACAGCAAAAACCTCTCAGAGCAGCAAGTTGTGATGAGTGAGGGCACTAGCCCCTCAAGTTCTTCTGATGATGGCAGCAGGAGCACCCCCAGCAATCTGCCTAAGGCTGCCACACGTCAAAGAAAGAAGAGAACGTCTGATTCTGAGGATGAAGACTATGTGGCAGAGGAAGAGGCCACTTCCAAAAGGGTTGAGCCATCTCAAGGCTCAAAGCCAGGCCTAAAAGTCAAGAGGCCAGCAGGGAGGCAGCCAATGTCAAAGGCTAGAGCCTCAACTGAGAAGCCTGCACCTGCTTCCATTGAGCCCATTGCTGCTGAGGGCAAAAAGAGGAAGGAAAGAGTGAAGAAGACAGTAGCCAAAGTGCTTGGGAGAGCCTCCATCATGGTAGAGGAGGAGGAGGAAGAAGAGGCAGTTGCACTAGCGCCCAAGGCACCCAAACTCATGGGAGATGCTATAAGGTCAGGAACAGCTGCATCCAAGCCCAAGGAAGCACCCAAGGCTGCATCTAAGCCTAAGAGTGCACCCAATAGAAACACAAGGAGTATACCTGCTGCAGAAAAGAACAAGGCCCCAGTGCCTGAAGCTATTGAAGAAGAGGAAGAGAGTGTCCTTCGGAAGCTCAAGCCCAAGATCCCAGACCACAACGATGCTCATCCTGTGGCTGAGGACATGAAGCTCAGGAGAGACTTAGGGCTGAGAAAATGGAGAGAAGCAGACCCGTGTGCTTCTAGGAGAAGGACTGCCGTGGACTATAGATTTCACACCAAGGAGCAACAAGATTTTATGAGACTGTTTTGCTTGACAAGAAGCCAATCGTTTGTGACATGAGATGGGTCGACTGGACCTACATCAAAGAGAATGAGGAGTACTTCCCAGGAGTTCAGGACAGCTTCAGAGCGTGTGGAGTAGAGGACTTTGTTGGGCAGAAGCTCACAAAGTGGAACGAGGAACTCATCATGCAGTTCTACTCCACAGCTCACTTTTATCCGGATGGAAGGATTACATGGATGTCAGAGGGTACAAGGTACCAGTCTACAGTGGCTGAGTGGGCACAGATCATCAATGCCCCAGAAGAGCAAGATGAGGACTTGGACATCTATGCCAAGAAGAAGATGGATCATAACTCCATGTCCAACATGTACAAGGAAATTCCCAATGAAGCTCTTGACACATTCAAGTTTGGCTCAGTGCACTATCTGCTATCAGGTTTTCCCACTATCAATTGGATACTAAGGCACACTCTGTTGCCTAAGTCTGGAGATCACAAGATGATCAGAGGCCATGCTATCAACTTGCTACATGTGTTTGATGTGCCTCAGAAATTCAAGGTCATGAGTCTCATAGTTGAAACGATCAAAAGGACAGCTGCAGATCAAAAGAGGAGCTGTGGATATGCCCCTCAGATTCAGGAGCTCATCAACTCCAAGATGGGCACGGGCATATATTTGTTGGATAAGGAACACCTGCCCATCCGTCCAGAATTTGAGAACAATGAAGTTGTGATGACAGAGAATGAGCCATCGTCTGCACAAGAATTTGCAAAGAAGGAGAAGGCGGAGAAGGAAAAAGCTGCCAGGATGCCTACTCAAGAGGAGGCATCTGAGTACTTCTTGAAGACCAAACAAGAGCAGCTCAGTTACTTGATTGCATCCTCGCTGAGAATTGAGCAAAGTCTGGCCAATCTTACTAAGAATCAGTAGAGCCTAGAGAGGATCATGGAACAGAAGTTCTATGACTTGGATGTCAAGGTAACAGAAGTTCAGTCTGTAGTGGAGCAGCTTCAGGAGGACATGAATGAGAGGAGAGGCAGGACCACAACTCATGCTTTTTCTAGAGTGCCACGAGGCCCGAGGTCGTCTGCACTGCCAGTCGCTGACACCAGAGCCACCACCTCAGCACCAGCTACAGCCTCAGCTCCAGCGTCTACCTCAGCTCCAACTCCAGCGACTACTTCAGCATCTACAGAAGCCTTCGTCCTTGGAGTGATTCGGACTCCACCACCACCTGAAGATCAAGCCTGAGCGACGACTTAGCACTATGCATTTTCTAGGAACTTTTTGGTAACTTGTTGCCAAAGGGGGAGAAGATGTATAGATCATAGGCTTCGAGAGAGAGAGTGTTGCTTCTCTCTCTTGTTTTATTTGGTGGTTTCTTCGAACTTTGTTTGCCTTTGAGTGCTTGATACTACGTCCTTATGTTTGTGAGACATCGATGATCATGTGTTTGATCATAAGCTACACTTAATGTTTGCTTAATGCTTGCTTAAATATTATCATTCTATCTATCATTTGTGATCATTCACTATTCTTGGTGATGAGTGCATGTATTTCAATCTTATCATTTTGAGCGCTCCACCAAGATGTATGTGACATGGAAGAGTAACCCATGACTCTAACACATTGTGCATTTGCAGTCCAAAGCAAATCTTAAATATGCACAAATTTAGGGGGAGCTCTTACTTATCACATACTTCTCAAAGTGACGATATATTTCATGCTTATTATCATTTGTCGAAGCTTTGATCTATATGTTGTCATCAATTACCAAAAAGGGGGAGATTGAAAGTGCAACTATCCCTAGGTGGTTTTGGTAATTCATAACAACATATAGCTCATTGAGCTAATGCTATTCCAAGATGATTATTTCAGGAAAGCTCAATGATTGGCATGGCATGGATATGAAAGTGGAACCCTCAAAATGCTAAGGACAATGGATTGGCTCAAGCTCAAAAGCTCAAGACTCTTCATTTCATATTTTAGTGATCCAAGATCACATTGAGTCCATAGGAAAAGCCAATACTATTAAGTTGGGATGAGGTGTTGCTTAATGAGCCTCTTGCTCCATGTGCTTAGTGATATGCTCCAAAACCCTCAACCACTTTCCCATATCCACATATGACCTAAACTCTAAGCCAAACTCGGTCCTACCGATTCTTCCTATCCGGTGCTACCGAGTTTCACTTGTCATTAGCCACTGCCAAACCCTAGCAATTCGGTCCTACCGATAAGGATCTCGGTCCCACCGAGATGGGGTTGCAAACTCTTTGTTTCCCTTTCGTAACTTTTCGGTCCCACCGAAAAAGCGAATCGGTCCCACCGAGATTGCAATGTAAACTCAGTGTTTCCCCTTTGTAACTTTTCGGTCTCACCGAGTTTCACTCGGTCCCACCGAAAGAGCAAATCGGTCCCACCGAGTTTGCCTGACCAACTCTCTGGTTAGCTAATTACCAAACTCGGTCCCACCGAGTTTGTGTAATCGGTCTCACCGAGATTACGTTATGCCCAAACCCTAACCGAATCGGTCCCACCGAGTTGCATGTCAGTCCCACCGAAATTCCTAACGGTCACTAGGTTTACATTTTCGGTCCGACCGAGTTTTATGATTCGGTCCCACCGAGATTGGAAAACTGTGTAACGGTTGGATTTTGTGTGGAGGCTATATATACCCCTCCACCTCTTTCTCATTCCATGAGAGAGCCATCAGAACACACACATCATTCCAACTCATTTGTTCTGAGAAAGAACCACCTACTCATGTGTTGAGATCAAGACATTCCATTCCTACCATATGAATCTTGATCTCTAGCCTTCCCAAGTTGCTTTCCACTCAAATCTTCTTTCCACCAAATCCAAATCCTATGAGAGAGAGTTGAGTGTTGGGGAGACTATCATTTGAAGCACAAGAGCAAGGAGTTCATTACCTACACACCATTTGTTACTTCTTGGAGAGTGGTGTCTCCTAGATTGGCTAGGTGTCACTTGGGAGCCTCCGACAAGATTGTGGAGTTGAACCAAGGAGTTTGTAAGGGCAAGGAAATCGCCTACTTCGTGAAGATCTACCGCTAATGAGGCAAGTCCTTCGTGGGCGACGGCCATGGTGGGATAGACAAGGTTGCTACTTCGTGGACCCTTTGTGGGTGGTTGCTTCTTCGTGGACCCTTCGTGGGTGGAGCCCTTCGTGAACTCGCGCAACCGTTGCCCTTGGGTGGAGCCCTGTGTGGACTCGCGCAACCGTTACCCTTCGTGGGTTGAAGTCTCCATCAACGTGGATGTAGGATAGCACCACCTATCCGAACCACGGGAAAAACATCCGTGTCTCCAATAGCGTTTGAATTCTCCAAACCCTTCCCTTTATATTCTTGCAAGTTGCATGCTTTACTTTCCGCTGCCAATATACTCTTTGCATGCTTGCTTGAATTGTGTGATGGTTGCTTGACTTGTCCTAAAATAGCTAAAATCTGCCAAGAACTAAAATTGGGAAAAGGTTAAGTTTTTATTTGGTCAAGTAGTCTAATCACCCCCCTCTAGACATACTTTCGATCCCACAAGTGGTATCAGAGCTTTGGTCTCCATTTGCTTGATCTCCATAGCTTTTGGTGGTCATAGCCTTGGTTTCACAACCTAGGAGAGTATGGCGTCTAGCGAGGGAAATTATCACCGTAGAGGTCCTTACTTTGATGGTACTAATTTTGCTAGTTGGAAGCATAAAATGAAAATGCATATTCTTGGACATAACCCCGCCGTTTGGGCTATTGTGTGTGTTGGTTTGCAAGGTGACTTCTTTGATGGGAGAGAACCAAACCGTGAAGCTACCGCGGAAGAGTTGAAGATGTTGCAATACAATGCTCAAGCTTGTGATATTCTCTTCAACGGATTGTGCCCCGAAGAATTCAACAAAATCAGCCGCCTTGAGAATGCAAAGGAAATTTGGGACACTTTGATTGATATGCATGAAGGTACCGACTCCGTCAAGGAATCCAAGTTGGATGTGCTTCAAAGCCAACTTGACAAGTTCAAGATGAAGGATGGTGAAGGTGTCGCTGAAATGTACTCTAGGCTTGCTCTCATCACAAATGAGATTGCCGGCTTAGGAAGTGAAGAGATGACCGATAAATTCATCATCAAGAAGATCCTAAGAGCCTTGGATGGAAAATATGATACCGTGTGCACATTGATCCAAATGATGCCCAATTACAAAGATCTCAAGCCAACGGAAGTGATTGGAAGAATTGTTGCTCATGAGATGTCACTTAAGGATAAAGAGGAACTTCACAACAAATCAAGTGGTGCCTACAAAGCCTCATGTGAAGCCCCTACATCATCTAGTGAGAAACAAGACTTCAATGAAGAATTGAGCTTAATGGTGGAGAACTTCAACAAGTTCTACAAGAATAGAAGCAAAGATAGAAGATCCAAATCAAGGTCCTACAATGACAAAAGATCTTCTAGTCGAGAGCGAAACTGTTACAATTGTGGAAGACCCGGACACTATTCCAACGAGTGTACGGCTCCCTACAAGAGAAGGGAAGAGTCTCCAAGAAGAAGAAGCAAAGGATCACCACAAAGAGAGAGAAGGAGTAGAGATGATCGTTATGAACAAAGATACTCACGGAGAAGCAAGGATTCGGAAAGGAAGGAAAAATCATCAAGGAGCTACACAAGACGAAGACATCAAGCTCATGTTGGTGAATGGGTATCCGGCTCCGACTCCGACAGCCACTCCGAGAGAAGTTATCACTCCGACTCCGAAGATACTCAAGATGAAGGTGTTGCCGGTCTAGCACTTGTGTCAACCAACTCCTACGACATATTTGACTCACCAAATGAAGGAATTGGAAGATGCTTCATGGCCAAAGGTCCTAAGGTAACACACGCCGAGTATGTTGATTTCAATAGTGATGAAGATGACTTGTTAGGAGATGATTTGATTGGTGACAACTCTAGTGATGAATACTATTATGAAAGACCAATTAATCATGCTAATCAAGATAAAACGAGTGACAATGATAAGGAGAAGATTGAGGCCCTAACTAAAGAACTAAAAACTCTTAAGTTAGCTCATGACACTATCTTCGAAGATCATCGAGAACTTTTAAGAGCTCATGATAAGCTACGCTTTGAAAAGCTCAATCTTGAGCAAGAGCATGAGTTCTTAAAGGCAATCAATGATGATCTCCGCAAGAAAAGTTCTTCTTACATTGCCAAGCGTTTACTCTTATCCACTTACATGCCTCAAGTCAAGTCTAACAAGAAAGATTCTTCCTCTAGTAGTAACAATAATCATGCTAAACCCAATAATGTTGCTTCTAGTAGTTCTCTTGATTCCACTAATGATTCTCTTAGCCAAGTTACACTTGAGCAAGAAAATAGCTTATTGAAGGGAATTATAGAGAAAGGAGTGTACAAAAGCCTTGCCGGGAGTAAGCAATTCGAGGAAATTGTGCACAAGCAAGGAATGCACCGGAAGAATCAAGGTGTTGGTTTTGAACGAAAGTTCAATGCCAATGGAGTTGAGTGGGAAGAAGATCAATACCCCAAGACGAAGTTTGTCCCTCAACAAGAGAAGTTTTTCAAAGGGACACAAGCTCAAGATGATCTTCCACCACAAGACTACGAGCAAAAAGGCAAGGACAAGCTTCAAGAGGAAATTGATGCATTTGAAGAAGCTCCTAAGACCTTAGTCAAGTGGATTCCCAAGACTACTTCAAGTTCCACTTCATCAAGTACGACTACAACTCCAAGGATTACCATCAAGATGATGTGGATCCAAAAGAAGAAGAACTAGAGAGTTCTTGAGGGTGACTCCGCCAACATACTTCACTCTTATCATTTTGGCAAGAACAAGTGCAATCAACTTCCACATCTTGCACTAGTTCAAGGAGTCACAAACCCTCTTATTGGTAAGACAAGGGACAAGGTAACCTAAAGTTTTCATGGACATCATCTTTTGTGTGCATCACTCTATGTCTATGGATATCCTTGTTTGTTCCTTGTGGGACTAACCCATGTAGGTATTGAAAGTGCAATTCACTCAAAAGGATAGCTCCAAGAGATCTACATCAACATTGAGCATCCACATCTTCAATATCTACATGAAGTCATCATCGACAAAACCCAAGGTTAGTTCATCCCTCTTAGGGGGGATATCACATCTAGGGGGAGCTTTACTCTAAGACTTGAGCTAAAGCAACTCTAAAGATGTGAACAAAACAATGCTTTATGTAAAAGTGGTAACCCCACTTGAGCTTAAACGATGAGTATGACCTATGATCAAGTGTTCTCACTTGACTCCTAAGTCAATATACTCATATATAGATGACCTAGTCATCGCAAATTGCTTGATAGATGTTAGAATTGGTTGTGCATGCTTTGCCACATATTTCATTTGCCATCTTATTGTGTGAGCATGCTGATTGCATATTTTACTCATTCGAGGACATCCACTTGTTGCTTTGATTGTTTGGCTTTATCTTCTTTTGCCAAGTGGATGGACAAGAATGCCTAAGAACCTTCTCTAGCTATCTATGCTTTTCTCGTCTCAAACTCTATTCATGCTGCATCACAAAATTGATCAAGTCAGATTCGAACCACTCTGTGTGAGGAGCGCTCAGAGTCCCCGATTCGTCATAGACTTAAACTTCCAAAACCTCTTTATGAATCTTGGTCTGACCGATACTCCACTTTCGGTCCTACCGAGTTCATTAAGTTGATCTAGGTTTTCGATCTCGGTGCAACCGATTTGAACTTTTCGGTCACACCAAGTTGCAAAAACTGCACACAGTTTTGCATCTCGGTGCCACCGAGTCGTTCCACTCGGTCACACCGACAGGGTCGGGCTATATATAGTGACGGGCAGAATTTTGGAAATTTCTCCGAAACCTCCTCGCCCGCGCGATAGCCTGCTCTGCCCCCGAGGTCTCCGGATCGTCTCCTCGCCGCCAGCAGCCTCCAGTCGCTGGTCTTCGCCGCCGTCAACGGATTTCTGCCCCGCCGTTGCCGCCGTAATAAGTCCACGCCGAACTAGGGTATGGACTTGATCATTGTGCTATTCCTCAATCTGATTCCTAGCACATTGTGATCATCATGAATCTTGCCACGATTGATAAACTTCTATCCAGTCAAAACGCTCGTAGATTAGGTTTAATTCGAAAATTTTAGGGTTAGGTTTCCGCCGAAACCATCTTGGACCCACCGAGTTGAAAAACTCGGTCCCACCGATCTGGCTTTTGCCATTGCACAAGTTAAACTCGGTCTGACCGAGAATAACTTATCAGTGCGACCGATTTTGGAATTCTGTGAAACCCTAGCAGTCTCGGTGCCACCGAACTGTGACTCGGTCTGACCGAGTTCACCAGTTCTGGTGCCAAAACTGCTTTGGTGTCACCGAGTTTGAAAATCGGTAGATCCGAGATGCTTTCTGTGGAAAACTAAAACTAAGTTTTTGAATTATTCTTTTGCAAAAATCTCTGCTTTTTGTGATGCTCATCCACTCTATCTCTTCTATAATCTATTCACAGGGTCAGCAGTCAGTTTGCAACATGTCTGATCAAAGTGACAGCAAAAACCTCTCAGAGCAGCAAGTTGTGATGAGTGAGGGCACTAGCCCCTCAAGTTCTTCTGATGATGGCAGCAGGAGCACCCCCAGCAATCTGCCTAAGGCTGCCACACGTCAAAGAAAGAAGAGAACGTCTGATTCTGAGGATGAAGACTATGTGGCAGAGGAAGAGGCCACTTCCAAAAGGGTTGAGCCATCTCAAGGCTCAAAGCCAGGCCTAAAAGTCAAGAGGCCAGCAGGGAGGCAGCCAATGTCAAAGGCTAGAGCCTCAACCGAGAAGCCTGCACCTGCTTCCATTGAGCCCATTGCTGCTGAGGGCAAAAAGAGGAAGGAAAGAGTGAAGAAGACAGTAGCCAAAGTGCTTGGGAGAGCCTCCATCATGGTAGAGGAGGAGGAGGAAGAAGAGGCAGCTGCACCAGCGCCCAAGGCACCCAAACTCATGGGAGATGCTATAAGGTCAGGAACAGCTGCATCCAAGCCCAAGGAAGCACCCAAGGCTGCATCTAAGCCTAAGAGTGCACCCAATAGAAACACAAGGAGTATACCTGCTGCAGAAAAGAACAAGGCCCCAGTGCCTGAAGCTATTGAAGAAGAGGAAGAGAGTGTCCTTCGGAAGCTCAAGCCCAAGATCCCAGACCACAACGATGCTCATCCTGTGGCTGAGGACATGAAGCTCAGGAGAGACTTAGGGCTGAGAAAATGGAGAGAAGCAGACCCGTGTGCTTCTAGGAGAAGGACTACCGTGGACTATAGATTTCACACCAAGGAGCAACAAGATTTTATGAGACTGTTTTGCTTGACAAGAAGCCAATCGTTTGTGACATGAGATGGGTCGACTGGACCTACATCAAAGAGAATGAGGAGTACTTCCCAGGAGTTCAGGACAGCTTCAGAGCGTGTGGAGTAGAGGACTTTGTTGGGCAGAAGCTCACAAAGTGGAACGAGGAACTCATCATGCAGTTCTACTCCACAGCTCACTTTTATCCGGATGGAAGGATTACATGGATGTCAGAGGGTACAAGGTACCAGTCTACAGTGGCTGAGTGGGCACAGATCATCAATGCCCCAGAAGAGCAAGATGAGGACTTGGACATCTATGCCAAGAAGAAGATGGATCATAACTCCATGTCCAACATGTACAAGGAAATTCCCAATGAAGCTCTTGACACATTCAAGTTTGGCTCAGTGCACTATCTGCTATCAGGTTTTCCCACTATCAATTGGATACTAAGGCACACTCTGTTGCCTAAGTCTGGAGATCACAAGATGATCAGAGGCCATGCTATCAACTTGCTACATGTGTTTGATGTGCCTCAGAAATTCAAGGTCATGAGTCTCATAGTTGAAACGATCAAAAGGACAGCTGCAGATCAAAAGAGGAGCTGTGGATATGCCCCTCAGATTTAGGAGCTCATCAACTCCAAGATGGGCACGGGCATATATTTGTTCGATAAGGAACACCTGCCCATCCGTCCAGAATTTGAGAACAATGAAGTTGTGATGACAGAGAATGAGCCATCGTCTGCACAAGCATTTGCAAAGAAGGAGAAGGCGGAGAAGGAAAAAGCTGCCAGGATGCCTACTCAAGAGGAGGCATCTGAGTACTTCTTGAAGACCAAACAAGAGCAGCTCAGTTACTTGATTGCATCCTCGCTGAGAATTGAGCAAAGTCTGGCCAATCTTACTAAGAATCAGCAGAGCCTAGAGAGGATCATGGAACAGAAGTTCTATGACTTGGATGTCAAGGTAACAGAAGTTCAGTCTGTAGTGGAGCAGCTTCAGGAGGACATGAATGAGAGGAGAGGCAGTACCACAACTCATGCTTTTTCTAGAGTGCCACGAGGCCCGAGGTCGTCTGCACTGCCAGTCGCTGACACCAGAGCCACCACCTCAGCACCAGCTACAGCCTCAGCTCCAGCGTCTACCTCAGCTCCAACTCCAGCGACTACTTCAGCATCTACAGAAGCCTTCGTCCTTGGAGTGATTCGGACTCCACCACCACCTGAAGATCAAGCCTGAGCGACGACTTAGCACTATGCATTTTCTAGGAACTTTTTGGTAACTTGTTGCCAAAGGGGGAGAAGATGTATAGATCATAGGCTTCGAGAGAGAGAGTGTTGCTTTTCTCTCTTGTTTTATTTGGTGGTTTCTTCGAACTTTGTTTGCCTTTGAGTGCTTGATACTACGTCCTTATGTTTGTGGGACATCGATGATCATGTGTTTGATCATAAGCTACACTTAATGTTTGCTTAATGCTTGCTTAAATATTATCATTCTATCTATCATTTGTGATCATTCACTATTCTTGGTGATGAGTGCATGTATTTCAATCTTATCATTTTGAGCGCTCCACCAAGATGTATGTGACATGGAAGAGTAACCCATGACTCTAACTCATTGTGCATTTGCAGTCCAAAGCAATTCTTAAATATGCACAAATTTAGGGGGAGCTCCTACTTATCACATACTTCTCAAAGTGACGATATATTTCATGCTTATTATCATTTGTCTAAGCTTTGATCTATATGTTGTCATCAATTACCAAAAAGGGGGAGATTGAAAGTGCAACTATCCCTAGGTGGTTTTGGTAATTCATAACAACATATAGCTCATTGAGCTAATGCTATTCCAAGATGATTATTTCAGGAAAGCTCAATGATTGGCATGGCATGGATATGAAAGTGGAACCCTCAAAATGCTAAGGACAATCGATTGGCTCAAGCTCAAAAGCTCAAGACTCTTCATTTCATATTTTAGTGATCCAAGATCACATTGAGTCCATAGGAAAAGCCAATACTATTAAGGAGGGATGAGGTGTTGCTTAATGAGCCTCTTGCTCCATGTGCTTAGTGATATGCTCCAAAACCCTCAACCACTTTCCCATATCCACATATGACCTAAACTCTAAGCCAAACTCGGTCCTTCCGATTCTTCCTATCCGGCGCCACCGAGTTTCACTTGTCATTAGCCACTGCCAAACCCTAGCAATTCGGTCCTACCGATAAGGATCTCGGTCCCATCGAGATGGGGTTGCAAACTCTCTGTTTCCCTCTCGTAACTTTTCGGTCCCACCGAAAGAGCGAATCGGTCCCACCGAGATTGCAATGTAAACTCAGTGTTTCCCCTTTGTAACTTTTCGGTCTCACCGAGTTTCACTCGGTCCCACCGAAAGAGCAAATCGGTCCCACCGAGTTTGCCTGACCAACTCTCTGGTTAGCTAATTACCAAACTCGGTCCCACCGAGTTTGTGTAATCGGTCTCACCGAGATTACGTTATGCCCAAACCCTAACCGAATCGGTCCCACCGAGTTGCATGTCAGTCCCACCGAAATTCCTAACGGTCACTAGGTTTACATTTTCGGTCCGACCGAGTTTTATGATTCGGTCCCACTGAGATTGGAAAACTGTGTAACGGTTGGATTTTGTGTGGAGGCTATATATACCCCTCCACCTCTTTCTCATTCCATGAGAGAGCCATCAGAACACACACATCATTCCAACTCATTTGTTCTGAGAAAGAACCACCTACTCATGTGTTGAGATCAAGACATTCCATTCCTACCATATGAATCTTGATCTCTAGCCTTCCCAAGTTGCTTTCCACTCAAATCTTCTTTCCACCAAATCCAAATCCTATGAGAGAGAGTTGAGTGTTGGGGAGACTATCATTTGAAGCACAAGAGCAAGGAGTTCATTACCTACACACCATTTGTTACTTCTTGGAGAGTGGTGTCTCCTAGATTGGCTAGGTGTCACTTGGGAGCCTCCGACAAGATTGTGGAGTTGAACCAAGGAGTTTGTAAGGGCAAGGAGATCGCCTACTTCGTGAAGATCTACCGCTAGTGAGGCAAGTCCTTCGTGGGCGACGGCCATGGTGGGATAGACAAGGTTGCTACTTCGTGGACCCTTTGTGGGTGGTTGCTTCTTCGTGGACCCTTCGTGGGTGGAGCCCTTCATGGACTCGCGCAACTGTTGCCCTTGGGTGGAGCCCTGTGTGGACTCGCGCAACCGTTACCCTTCGTGGGTTGAAGTCTCCATCAACGTGGATGTAGGATAGCACCACCTATCCGAACCACGGCAAAAACATCCGTGTCTCCAATAGCGTTTGAATTCTCCAAACCCTTCCCTTTATATTCTTGCAAGTTGCATGCTTTACTTTCCGCTGACAATATACTCTTTGCATGCTTGCTTGAATTGTGTGATGGTTGCTTGACTTGTCCTAAAATAGCTAAAATCTGCCAAGAACTAAAATTGGGAAAAGGTTAAGTTTTTATTTGGTCAAGTAGTCTAATCACCCCCCTCTAGACATACTTTCGATCCTACAAGGATATACCTTCTCCCGAGACATTCCGATCAGATTCGGTATCCCGGTTCTACAAGACAACTTCGACAAGTTAAAACAAATCCAGCAATACCGCCCGAATGTGCCGACAAATCCCGATAGGAGCTGCACATATCTCGTTCTCAGGGCACACTCAGATGAGCGCTCCATACAACTAAAACCAAACTTCGAGTTTCCCCGAGGGGGCGCTGCACAGGACTCTAGTTTGGACCAACACTCAGAGGAGCACTGGCCGGGGGGCGGGGGTTAAAATAATGATGACCCTCAGGAGCGCGACTCCCAAGGGAAAAGAAAAGGCTAGATGGCGAATGGTAAAACCAAAGTTGGGCATTGCTGGAAGAGTCTTATTCAAGGCGAACTGTCAAGGGGTTCCCATTATTACCCAACCGCGTAAGGAACGCAAAATCTGGGAACATAACACCGATATGATGGAAACTAGGGCGGCAAGAGTGGAACAAAACACCAGGCATAAGGCCGAGCCTTCCACCCTTTACCAAGTATATAGATGCATTAATTAAGTAAGATATATTGTGATATCCCAACAAGTAAACATGTTCCAAACAAGGAACAACATCTCCATGTTCCAACAAGGAACAAACTTCAATCTTCACCTGCAACTAGCAACGCTATAAGAGGGGCTGAGCAAAGCGGTAACATAGCCAAACAACGGTTTGCTAGGACAAGGTGGGCTAGAGGCTTGGTTCAACAATATGGGAGGCATGATAAGCAAGTGGTAGGTATCGTAGCATAGGCATAGCAAAAGAGCGAGCAACTAGCAAGCAAAGATAGAAGTGATTTCGAGGGTATGGTCATCTTGCCTGAAATCCCGCAAGGAAGAAGAACGAGTCCATGAAGAAGACAAACAGACGTAGTCGAACGGGTCCTCACAATGCAACGTTAACGGAACCAACCCGAAGAAGCAACACCGGAAAAGAAGCACACAACATAGTAAATAAACAACACATGGACATGGCAAGATGCACAAACAAGTATGATGCATGTCCGGTTTAATGATACATGGCATGGCATGGCAAAATGCAACAAACAACACTACAACTTAAGTGGAGCTCAATATGCAACTCCGTTGTATATTGATGAAACACCACATAAATTATTTAGTTCTCTCTCGTTTAGGTACCCAACAAGATTAAATGTTGTTTAGCATGGCAAGGGGTGAAGCAAAACAAAACTACCTATCTAGGCAAGTTTAAATGAGGCCGGAAACAACGAACAACAATTCCGGTAAATCCCCATATGCATATTTTAGATTTGGTGCTGTTCAGCCCTAAACACAATTTTAGAGTTGTTAAACATGCAAAGTAAGGCCACCATGTTAAACTAGGCATTTTTCTACCCCATTTACATATAAAGTTTATTAAATTTGGAGCTATGGTTATTAAGTTATGAAATAAAGTATTTTAGCATGGCATTAAGGAAAATACACACAAAAATCATTTTAAACATTCTAAACATAGATTAAAGTGATATATTATGAAACTAGACAAAATTCTAAGCAACTTTCATATTAAGTTAGTTTAATTCCGATGCATGGTTAATTAGTCATTAAATGCAATAATGCTGAGGGTTTTTCCTATAAAAACTGTTGACTCTGGAAAATAGCTAAAATGCAGCAGCAGGAAAAAAGCACAAATGGGCTGGAACTGGTTGGCCCAATCAGCGGAAAAAATATCAGAGGGCGCTGGGGGTCTGCTCACCCTGGGCCGAGGCCCACGCGGTCGAGAGGCTAGCCGGTAGGGGGAGATGGGCCGGCTCCAAAACGAGGCGAGGCAGTGAATCGAGTGGGCGAGGTCAACGCAGACTCAAGCGCGCTGACCTCCACCATCGATGCGGACCGAGGGACTTGAAGCATAAGATGCGACAGAGCGGGAGGAGCTCGCCGGCAACTAGGGCGGCAGGGACGGCGCGAAGGAAGCCGGCGGCTTGGCGCGGAACTCTGGGACGGCACGAAGGGAGCCGGCGACGCCTGACGCTCGATTTGGAGCAGGGAAGCAGAGGGACTTGCGGGCGCAGTGGTGGTGCGGGCGGTGATGGGACTTGCTCCGGCGGGGCGTACAGGAACCGGCTGGATCCGAGGCGGGGGAGGCAGATGCCAGGGATGGCTGGATCCGACGTTCCCCCAGTGACGGCGACGTAACCTCGAGGCCGAGCTCAGGCAATTGCGCCCCCTTTGGTTCACTGTCCAGAACAAGACAGGGAGAGAGTTTGAGAGTAGGGAATAAAAATAAGGCAGAGAGAGGAAGGGGAGAACGAGGTGAGGGGGAGGAGAGCCGGTGGTTCAACAGCAGAGCTCATCGGCGCAACTGCTGGAGGCAAACAGCAGCGAGGTGGGATGCGGTCTCCTCAGTTGGGAGCTCGGGCTCCTGTGTGCACGGGCGGATCGGGAAGGTGGAGGTTGGCTGCGGGTTGGATCGATGGCGACAAGTGGCTTGCGCTGGTTGATCCGGGAGGGATCCCGAGGAACTAGGTGAAGTGGCGGCGCGATGGGAAAGGATGGATGGGACAAGGCCCCTAGAATTTAGGGTTGCTGGTTTATATAGTGAGTGGGTCTATATGCAGACTAAGGGAAGCCCTTCGATCTAAATCGGACGGCTGAGAAAATATAGGTTAGGAAGTCCAATTAACAAAATGGAGACGTTTTGTAGATGTTTGGGGATGATCCGGACACGACGGTGACGACTGCTCGGGTCGGGTCCGGGACAATTTCGGACGCGCACGTGAGGGGTTCGATGCACTGTGCAGAGAGGGTTTCAGACCGTGCGGTCGCATCGGACAACTCCGGAAGCAAAGAGGGGAAGGAGGATGGACTAGGTGGGCTGTGGCGAGACAACAAGGGGGAGAAGAGAGAGAGAGGGCCCGGCATCTGTCTCCGGAGACCGAAAACGTCCGATGTTAGACCGGCTATAATGCCGCTATAGTTAAACGTTGGGCGTCAAACGAACTCCGAATGCGATGAAACTTGACAGGCGGTCTATCTACACTATAATAAGACCACACGTCAACTCTCATCCCATTCCGAGAACATTTTCCGGCCACTTATAAAATACTATTTCGGACATGCCTCGGGCGCGTGCAAGTGTGTCTGGGCTCAGAACGGACAACGAAAGGAACAAGGAGACCGGGACGGATGCAAGTTTTGAAAACATGATGATGCAATGCACATGATGACATGATATGAAATGCATGACACGCAAGCAAAGACAAGGCAACAACAATGAATAACTGGAGGACACCTGGCACAACGGTCTCGGGGCGTTACAACACTCCACCACTACAAGAGGATCTCGTCCCGAGATCTAGGATGGCACCGGAGAGAAAATGGAAGAGGAAGAGAAGAGGTAAAACTAAGCTGCTTCTTTGACCAATGAGTGAAACCAAAGAACCTTGAAAAGGTTAAGCCAACTCGAGAAAAGAATACGACGGAGATAAATGAAGTTGAAAACACTCCATTAGAAAAGATGAACAAGGAAGAACAACTTCGGGCAAAACTCCGATTGAAAACGAAAGGGATTGAATAAGAACTTCATAAGATGAGGGAACTTGAGTAGAGGGCACAACACTCCGGTAAAAGGATAAGCACGAAAAGAACACGATCCAAGATGATGAGAGAAAAGAGCAACATCACAATGGCTCCGGAACAAATGTAAGAATAGAATGGAATGAACGAAGGGAAACAAAATCTTGAGAGAGCACACTTACAACAAAAGCTAGGACGGAGTTGTTGGAAAACCAACAACAAAAAGAGTAAGCTTGATGTGGACTTATGAAAGACATCCCCAAAACTATGAGGAGAAATTCCACCACTAACGAAACTAAAAGATTTGGGTTGATATGAACACGGAGACGAGAAACTATTTCACCGGGAGGATAGATGAAGAACTTGGGTCATTTATAAGCACCATAAAGCAACAAACCTTAGGGAAGGCTTTAGGTGAAACATGACACAAGATAACTCCAACAAAGAGGTTGATGGATTTAAAATACCTCATTCTTAACAACATGTGTATAATGAAACATGAACTCAAATTATCAAAAATGACATAATACCACCTCCAATAATATGGTAGAAAGAATTGCACTCCGGATTGCACGAAGAAGAATACTTGAGCTCCTTAGAAAAGAATGTTGATGAACACTTCGAGAAGGAAATTAAATCATTGATGAAACCATCATGAAGAACTCCGGTAACAAAAGGATAATGAGAAGAAAGAGAAGTTGAAAACACAAGGTGAATCCTTGCAATGATTACATGGATCTTCGCGATGAAATAAATTGAGAGAGCTTGGAACTCCGGAAAAGAAAAGATGAAACAATTGAAACCAAGAATTTTGATGAGGCTCCGAAATAAGGAATTAATCACTTGGATGAAACAAGAATAAGAATTACATTATGCTTATCCTTCACCAATTAAATTGATGACAATCAACGGATTTGACATATTACTTATTCTCGTAGAAAAGATTAAGAGAGATATAACATAAACTTGGGAAGGTCTTCGACGAACCATCGGTAGGATTTGGAAAACAACGAATGAGTTGATATGATAACCATGGAATAGAATCTTGAGAAAACCACCATAAGAATTGAAAATGAACGAAGAGAAGATAAAGAAACACCGGGAAGAATTAGCAAATGAATGAAGATGCTTGAGAGAATTTAGATACAAGAGAACGAAGGGACCACGAACTGATTAGAGATTACTTGAACGAAGCACCGGTAAGATAGGAGAATGATAACTGACAGCTGAGAATGAATAAACCTGAATTGATGGTCTCCGGATAACAAACTGAGAAGACTCTTGAATTGCTCCGGATAGGTGAAAAGAATTTTTCACGATCAAAACAATTATGAGAGGATGGCAACAAGCTAGAATCATGAATCTTGAAGAGAATGGAGCAAGATTAAAGAGAAACTCTTCTTCGGTCTTCAAAATCCGAGAATGACGACGAGAAACACCACCATGAATTATTTAGACACTCCGGAATGAAGAATGGAAAGGTTGAGCCAACGATGAAAAGAATTTAACCAATCTTGGAGAAAGACATTTGACTAATGACAATTCATTCTTACGTCAAACTTCGAAAAGAAATTTGAGGATAGCTCCGGGAAAATAAGAAGAGTCAGGTAAGATCCTGGGAAAAGACCTGTGGGTTAGGGCCCACTCAAAAGAAACACTGTTGAATGATTTGAAAGAGAGGTTGCACCGTTTGAATTAAATGACTTGAATGAGATAACAACCTCGAAAGATATTGAATGAATGCAGAGTGGAAAACACGAATCTTCGAGATATCTTGAGAACTCCGGAACAATTGAATACCGAGAAGTGGATGAATATGAGGAGCACCGGCAAGAGAAAGTATTTGAAACAAGGAAAGAATATGATCAACAAAGTTTGAATTAGATCCACCGGAGAAGAAAAAAGAATGAATAATGATGAGCTAGTAGAACATCTTCATGGAAACCACCGGGTAAGAACATTGACGGAAAAATGAATGAAGAGGCCTCGCATCAATAAGATGGATACTTGATTAAGATATCTGAGTCCTTGAAGAAAAGGGTGGGTGGGCGGGAAAAACAAAGGCAACTAGGAGACGGATGAAACAGACACCGTTGAGAAAACTTATAATTGATCTTGCGGATGTTGAAATGGACGGATCCACTTGAAGAGAAATACGCCGGTTGAAAAGGATTGTCATGATAATCTCGATTATCAAGAAGGATTAGTATTCACATAGAAATATGAGAACACCATTTAGGGAAGGTATGGAATCAACATTTGACTTTGAAGCAACTCGAATACCACAACTCAGATAACAAAGGATTGGCTTGCCGAGTAAGCCGGAACAAACATATGATAGAGATTTCGTGCGAAGTTTTCGTGGTGGGGCCTACACGGGCTCGATCGTACAGCACCATCATGTACAAGGCAGTGCACATGACATACGAAGCGTCCCCGAGTCGGCATAGCCAAGGACTCTTTAAGACACAACGAGACCACTGTAAAACCAACCGTGAATTGGCGGACCACTAGACATCGAACCCCAATTTCATATCATACATCTGTCGGAAAGATATCCTAAGAGCTACTTGAATCCCCACTTATAAACTCCTGAAATTTTCCGGTTATGCAATCAGGTGTTGGGGATACAGGGGAAGCATAATATCTCACCCAAAACTAGCAAATCCTACATCCAGCTGTATCCATCCTTCAACACATAACCAAGAAACCTTCGGAAATCATCTACCTCAACCTTCGAAAAGCATCCGTTATACGAGTTATGGCAATACTCCCGAACTCCCGCCCCAGTACTGGGTGGCGTCGAGGTTATCTCACCAACAACTGCATAAAAGAGATTTTCGATGTCGGTGAAACTAAACTCAGGTATTCCAGAACTGTAACGATAAAATTGTGACGACAACACCTCATAGCTCAACTCCCCGGGACACTGCCACAACCCCTAAATGACAGGAGGCACCAAGAACAATGTTCTCATCACAAATCGATCGGAACGATTCCAAGATACCTGTGTGATCCTAATTTTTTTTGTGAAATTTGAGAAGAGAAGAGTCAAAACTCTACATCAGGATGCCTTACCAGAGCGATGAAGGGACTGGGGAGTAAAAAGAATTCCTAAACTCTCCGATATATAATTCCTAAATGACTCAAACCATTTTTCTAGACTCAACAACGGCTGCTAAATACAATCAAGCAGTGGGGGCTCCTAAGGTCGGGGAAGGCTCTGATTACCAACTTGTAACGCCCTCGATGTGGCTATATCTCCCACGTGTTGAAGCACGACTTAGAGGCATAACCGCATTGAAAGCAATGTCGCAAGTGAGGTAATCTTCGCAAACAACCCATGTAATACAATAAGGGAAAAGATACATAGTTGGCTTACACTCGCCACTTCACACAATTACATGAATTAAAGCATTACATCAATCAGATACAATCAAGGTCCGACTACGGAACCAAAATAAAAGAAGACTACCCCAAATGCTACATAGATCCCCGATCGACCCCAACTGGGCTCCACTACTGATCAACTAGAATGAAACAACACAAAGGACAAGATCTTCATTGAGCTCCTCCTGAGCTTGGTTGCGTCATCTGCACGGACTCATCGGCACCTGCAAGCTGGTTTTGGAAGTATCTGTGAGTCACGGGGACTCAGCAATCTCACACCCTCGCGATCAAGACTATTTAAGCTTATGGGTAAGGTAAAGGTATGAGGTGGAGCTGCAGCAAGCGACTAGCATATATGGTGGCTAACCTATTCGCAAAAGAGAGCGAGAAGAGAAGGCAAAAGCACGGTCGATAAAAGTATGATCAAGAAGTGATCCTAGAACAACCTACGTCAAGCATAACTCCAACACCGTGTTCACTTCCCGGACTCCGCCGAGAAGAGACCATCACGGTTACACACGCGGTTGATGTATTTTAATTAAGTTTAACTTCAAGTTTTCTACAACCGGACATTAACAAATTCCCATCTGCCCATAACCACGGGCATGGCTTTCGAAAGTTCAAATCCCTGCAGGGGAGTCCCAACTTGCCCATGACAAGCTCTCACGGTCAACGAAGGATATACCTTCTCCCGAGACATTCCGATCAGACTCGGTATCTCGGTTCTACAAGAAAACTTCGACAAGTTAAAACAAATCCAGCAACACCGCCCGAATGTGCCGACAAATCCTGATAGGAGCTGCACATATCTTGTTCTCAGGGCACACTCAGATGAGCGCTCCATACAACTAAAACCAAACCTCGAGTTTCCCCGAGGGGGCGCTACACAGGACTCTAGTTTGGACCAACACTCAGAGGAGCACTAGCCCCGGGGGGGGGGGGTTAAAATAATGATGACCCTCAGGAGCGTGACTCCCAAGGGAAAAGAAAAGGCTAGGTGGCGAATGGTAAAACCAAAGTTGGGCATTGCTGGAAGAGTCTTATTCAAAGCGAACTGTCAAGGGGTTCCATTATTACCCAACCGCGTAAGGAACGCAAAATCCGGGAACATAACACCGATATGACGGAAACTAGGGCGGCAAGAGTGGAACAAAACACCAGGCATAAGGCCGAGCCTTCCACCCTTTACCAAGTATATAGATGCATTAATTAAATAAGATATATTGTGATATCCCAATAAGTAAACATGTTCCAAACAAGGAACAACATCTCCATGTTCCAACAAGGAACAAACTTCAATCTTCACCTACAACTAGCAACGCTATAAGAGGGGCTGAGCAAAGCGGTAACATAGCCAAACAACGGTTTGCTAGGACAAGGTGGGTTAGAGGCTTGGTTCAACAATATGGGAGGCATGATAAGCAAGTGGTAGGTATCGTAGCATAGGCATAGCAAAAGAGCGAGCAACTAGCAAGCAAAGATAGAAGTGATTTCGAGGGTATGGTCATCTTGCCTGAAATCCTGCAAGGAAGAAGAACGAGTCCATGAAGAAGACAAACGGACGTAGTCCAACGGGTCCTCACAATGCAACGTTAACGGAACCAACCCGAAGAAGCAACACCGGAAAAGAAGCACACAACATAGTAAATAAACAACACATGTACATGGCAAGATGCACAAACAAGTATGATGCATGTCCGGTTTAATGATACATGGCATGGCATGGCAAAATGCAACAAACAACACTACAACTTATGTGGAGCTCAATATGCAACTCCGTTGCATATTGACGAAACACCACATCAATTATTTAGTTCTCTCTCGTTTAGGTACCCAACAAGATTAAATGTTGTTTAGCATGGCAAGGGGTGAAGCAAAACAAAACTACCTATCTAGGCAAGTTTAAATGAGGCCGGAAACAACGAACAACAATTCTGGTAAATCCCCATATGCATATTTTAGATTTGGTGCTGTTCAGCCCTAAACACAATTTTAGAGTTGTTAAACATGCAAAGTAAGGCCACCATGTTAAACTAGGCATTGTTCTACCCCATTTACATATAAAGTTTATTAAATTTGGAGCTAGGGTTATTAAGTTATGAAATAAAGTATTTTAGCATGGCATTAAGGAAAATACACACAAAAATCATTTTAAACATTCTAAACATAGATTAAAGTGATATATTATGAAACTAGACAAAATTCTAAGCAACTTTCATATTAAGTTTGTTTAATTCCGATGCACAGTTAATTAGTTATTAAATGCAACAATGCTGAGGGTTTTTCTGTAAAAACTGTTGACTCTGGAAAATAGCTAAAATGCAGCAGCAGGAAAAAAACACAAATGGGCTGAAACTGGTTGGCCCAATCAGCGGAAAAAAATATCAGAGGGCGCTGGGGGTCTGCTCACCCTGGGCCGAGGCCCATGCGGTCGAGAGGCTGGCCGGCAGGGGGAGATGGGCCGGCTCCAAAACGAGGCGAGGCAGTGAATCGAGCGGGCGAGGTCAACGCAGACTCAAGCGCGCTGACCTCCACCATCGATGCAGACCGAGGGACTTGAAGCAGAAGATGCGACAAAGCGGGAGGAGCTCGCCAGCAACTCGGGCGGTAGGGACGGCGCGAAGGAAGCCGGCGGCTTGGCGCGGAACTCCGGGACGGCACGAAGGGAGCCGGCGACGCCTGACGCTCGATTTGGAGCAGGGAAGCAGAGGGACTTGCGGGCGCAGCGGTGGTGCGGGCGGTGATGGGACTTACTCCAGCGGGGCGTACAGGAACCGGCTGGATCCGAGGCGGGGGAGGCAGATGCCAGGGATGGCTGGATCCGACGTTCCCCCGGTGACGGCGACGTAACCTCGAGGCCGAGCTCAGGCAATTGTGCCCCCTTTGGTTCACTGTCCAGAACAAGACAGGGAGAGAGTTTGAGAGTAGGGAATAAAAATAAGGCAGAGAGAGGAAGGGGAGAACGAGGTGAGGGGGAGGAGAGCCGGTGGTTCAGCAGCAGAGCTCGTCGGCGCTACTGCTGGAGGCAAACAGCAGCGAGGTGGGATGCGGTCTCCTCAGTTGGGAGCTCGGGCTCCTGTGTGCACGGGCGGATCGGGAAGGTGGAGGTTGGCTGCGGGTTGGATCGATGGCGAGAAGTGGCTTGCGCTGGTTGATCCGGGAGGGATCCCGAGGAACTAGGTGAAGTGGCGGCGCGATGGGAAAGGATGGATGGGACAAGGCCCCTAGAATTTAGGGTTGCTAGTTTATATAGTGATTGGGTCTATATGCAGACTAAGGGAAGCCCTTCGATCTAAATCGGACGGCTGAGAAAATATAGGTTAGGAAGTCCAATTAACAAAATGGAGACATTTTGTAGATGTTTGGGGATGATCCGGACACGACGGTGACGACTGCTCGGGTCAGGTCCGGGACAATTTCAGACGCGCACGTGAGGGGTTCGATGCACTGTGCAGAGAGGGTTTCAGACCATGCGGTCGCATCGGACAACTCCGGAAGTGAAGAGGGGAAGGAGGATGGACTAGGTGGGCTGTGGCGAGACAGCGAGGGGGAGAAGAGAGAGAGAGGACCCAGCATGTCTCCGGAGACCGAAAACGTCCGACGTTAGACCGGCTATAATGCCGCTATAGTTAAACGTTGGGCGTCAAACGAACTCCGAATGCGATGAAACTTGACAAGCGGTCTATCTACACTATAATAAGACCACACGTCAACTCTAATCCTATTCCGAGAACATTTTCCGGCCACTTATAAAATACTATTTCGGACATGCCTCGGGCGCGTGCAAGTGTGTCTGGGCTCAGAACGGACAACAGAAGGAACGAGGAGACCGGGACGGATGCAAGTTTTGAAAACATGATGATGCAATGCACATGATGACATGATATGAAATGCATGACACGCAAGCAAAGACAAGGCAACAACAACGAATAACTGGAGGACACCTGGCACAATGGTCTCGGGGCGTTACACTACTTTAGTGAGAAACTTTCCGGAGCGCAACTCAATTACCCCATCTATGACAAAGAGTTATATGCTTTAGTGCGAGTTTTGCATGAATGGGAACACTATCTTCTCCCTGATGAATTTATCATTCATACCGATCATGAAACGCTTAAATACCTTAAGGGTCAAACTAAGTTGAACAAGGGTCATGCTAAATGGAGTGAATTCATTGAGTCTTTTCCTTATGTCATCGAGTACATTAAAGGTAAGGAAAATGTTGTGGCAGACGCTCTTTCCCGCATATGCATGCTTGTTACTCAACTTGAATTGGATGTCATTGGCTTTGAGCACATAAAAGACTTGTATGCGCATGATCCCACTTTTGCTATTCCTTATGCCATGTGTTCTACACATAACTCTTGGGATCGTTATTACATCAAAGATGGAATCTTATGAGAGCTAACAGACTTTGCATCCCCGAGTCTTCTCTTCGTTTGTTGATTTTACAGGAATCTCATGGAGGAGGACTAATGGGACATTTTGGACATGACAAAACATTCACTACGTTCTCCAAGAACTATTATTGGCCCAAGATGTTTCGCGACGTCAACCGCTTCACCAACCGATGCTCTACATGTCATAAAGCTAAGTCTAAAGCTCAATCCCATGGCCTTTATATGCCTCTCCAAATTCCATATCAACCATGGGAAGATATCAGCATGGATTTTGTACTTGGATTGCCTAGAACTAGAAATGGAAAGGATTCGGTATTTGACGTTGTGGACTGATTCTCTAAGATGGCACATTTTATTCCTTGCAACAAGATCGACGATGCTTCACATGTTGCCAATCTCTTTTGTATGGAAATCTTACGACTACATGGAGTGCCAAAGACGATTGTCTCGGACCGCGACGTCAAGTTCTTGAGTTACTTTTGGAAGACCCTATGTGACAAGCTCGGAATCAAGCTACTCTTCTGCACAGCTTACCATCCTCAAACCGATGGCCAAACGGAGGTGTCCAAAGCACACTCTCTGCTCTACTTCGCGTGCTAATCAACAAGAACATCAAGGAGTGGGAGGAGTGTCTACCTATCGCCGAGTACGCCTACAACCGAGCAAGACACTCGACTACCGGCAAGTCCCCCTTCGAGGTCGTCTACAGTTTCAACCCATTGTCGCCATTGGACATTCTCCCTCTACCACTACAAGAGTGCACGAATATGGACGCAAGTGCCCGAGTCGACTATCTCAAGAAGATGCATGAAGATACAAGGCACACCATCGAGCGGCAAGTACAACGACTCCCCACCAAACTCAACATCAACAAGCACCCCATGGTATTCAACATTGGAGATCTTGTGTGGCTACACCTTTGCAAGGACCGCTTCCCCCACGAATGCAAGTCCAAACTTCGACCACGAGCGGATGAACCCTTCAAGGTGCTTGAACGCTACAACAACAACGCCTACAAGATCGACATCCCACGCGACAAGTACTCCGTGAGCGACATATTCAACGTCAAAGATCTCTCGCCCTACCATGGTGATGAGGATTTCGATCCGAGGTCGGATCTTCACCAAGGGAGGGGAGATGATGCGGAGCATCCTACGGTCATCCCCATGGACCTACCATCGTCTCACGAAGTGCCAAGAGGACCTATGAGAGCTAGAGCTAGAGCTCTCGAGACCGAGGTGACTTCTCTCCTTAGTGATATTGCATATGATCCCCTCGAGACATGGCTACTACCTAAATCCGAGATATTGTGCATGATCAGGTACCAAGAGGACCCTCCCGAAGATGCACGTGAAGATGAACAAGTCCGCAAGTTCACGGATGAAGAGAACCAATGGAAGGAGTCAAGAACACCTCCCAGGCCCCGGACATCCGGCCACGACCCGAACATCCGGCCCCTGGAGCGTCCTCCACCACAGCTGCACAGCCGCCAAGCATCGGCACGCCCCGGACATCCGGCCCTTCCCGAGCTCCCGAAAATCGGACCCCCAGCCCGGATATCCAGACACCACCGAACCCGAGAGCAACAAGGCCAGCTTCTCCAGCCCGGACATCCGGCCCCACGTGAAAGCCCGGACATCCGGTCCGATGCCTGGACGTCCGGCCTCCCCTGTCTATGCACAGTGTAAGGGCCCGAGGCCCGTGTACCCCTTCGCCCACCTAGACTATAAATATACTCTTCTCCTACCTACGTTTCAGGGTTAGTGTTGTGATAGCTCATTTGAGAGATAGATCCTCGCTCATCCATATCGGATCTACTGCTTGAGAGAGACTGAGGCCCCTCTATGGAGAAGATCCGCCTTGGATTCAAGACCCCCTTTTGGGCGGTGATACGTCTCCAACGTATCTGTAATTTTTGATTGTTCCATGCTATTATATTATCCATCTAGGATGTTTTATATGCATTTATATGCTATTTTATATTATTTTGGGACTAACCTATTAACCTAGAGCCTAGTGCCAGTTTTTGTTTTTTCGTTGTTTTTGAGTATCACAGAAAAGGAAAATCAAATGGAGTCCAATTGACCTGAAACTTCACGGAACTTATTTTTGGACCAGAAGAAGGCCATGGAGTAAAAGAGTTGGGCCAGAAGAGTCCCGGGTTGCCCACGAGGGTGGGGGGCGCGCCTCCCTGCCTTGTGGACAGCCCGGAGACCCCCCTGCCTTGTTCCTGACTCCAACACCTCTTATATAACCCAAAACTTCCAGAAAGAAACCTAGATCAGGAGTTCTGCCCCCAGAAGCCCCCGTAGCCACCGAAAACCAATCTACACCCGTTCCGGCACCCTGCCGGAGGGGGAAATCCCTCTCCGGTGGCCATCTTCATCATCCTGGCACTCTCCATGACGAGGATGGAGTAGTTCACCCTCGGGACTGAGGGTATGTACCAGTAGCTATGTGTTTGATCTCTCTCTCTCTCCCTCTCTCTCTTGTGTTCTTGAGGTGGTATGATCTTGATGTATTGCGAGCTTTGCTATTATAGTTGGATCTTATGATGTTTCTCCCCCTCTACTCTCTTGTGATGAATTAAGTTTTCCCTTTTAAGTTATCTTATCAGATTGAGTCTTTAAGGATTTGAGAACACTTGATGTATGTCTTGCATGTGCTTATGTGTGGTGACAATGGGATATCACGTGATCCACTTGATGTATGTTTTGGTGATCAACTTGCGAGTTCTGTGACCTCGTGAACTTATGCATAGGGGTTGGCACACATTTTCGTCTTGACTCTCCGGTAGAAACTTTGGGGCACTATTTGAAGTTCTTTGTGTTGGTTGAATAGATGAATCTGAGATTGTGTGATGCATATCGTATAATCATATCCATGGATACTTGAGGTGACATTGGAGTATCTAGGTGACATTAGGGTTTTGGTTGATTTGCATCTTAAGGTGTTATTTTACTACGAACTCCAGGGCTGTTTGTGACACTTAATTATAGGAATAGCCCAACAGATTGATCGGAAAGAATAACTTTGAGGTGGTTTCGTACCCTACAATAATCTCTTCGTTTGTTCTCCGCTATTAGTGACTTTGGAGTGACTCTTTGTTGCATGTTGAGGGATAGTTATATGATCCAATTATGTTATTATTGTTGAGAGAACTTGCACTAGTGAAAGTATGAACCCTAGGCCTTGTTTCTTAGCATTGCAATACGTTTACGATCACTTTTATCATTAGTTACCTTGCTGTTTTTATATTTTCATATTACAAAAACCTATATCTACCATCCATATTGCACTTGTATCACCATCTCTTCGCCGAACTAGTGCACCTATACAATTTAACATTGTATTGGGTGTGTTGGGGACACAAGAGACTCTTTGTTATTTCATTGCAGGGTTGTTTGAGAGAGACCATCTTCATCCTACGCCTCCCACGGATTGATAAACCTTAGGTCATCCACTTGAGGGAAATTTGCTACTATCCTACAAACCTCTGCACTTGGAGGCCCAGCAACATCTACAATAAGAAGGTTGTGTAGTAGACATCAAGCTCTTTTCTGGCGCTGTTGCCAGGGCGGTTAGCGCTTGAAGGTATATATTTAGATCTTGCAACCGAATATTTTTGTTTCTTGTTTTATCACTAGTTTAGTTTATAAAAGAAAACTACAAAAAAATTGGAATTGAGGGTACCTCATATGCTTCATCTTTTTAATATCTTTCATGAAAATAAGGATTCCGATAATTGTGCCAAAGTGTTAGAAGAAGAATGCATTAGAACGTTTGGCATTAAATCTTTGAATGATGAGAATGATTGCAATGTTATTAGTATGAACTCTTTGAATATCCATAGTACTAATGATGATTGCACTAGTCATGATGAAAATGTCTCTTATAAGCATGTCAACTTTTGTGGAATACATAGAGCTTGCAAGCACACACGAAAAAGGGAAGATAGATTTTGCAAGAGGCATACGTATTTGGAAACTAAATGGTTGCTAGAAAGGCTAGATGATTGTGCTAAAAGATTCAATATTTACCGCCATCCTTGTGAACTTTGCAATGAACATGGTCATTTAAAGCTCCAATGCTATTTGTTTCATGATCAAATCGTGTCCAAAAATTGTGATAACCTGATTATCCTTGAGCATCATAAAGAGCTTAGTCTTCTTTTGGGGTATGAAGAAATGAAATGTATAACTGAGGGTATTCCAAAATTTAATCTTGATAGATTTCTTGATTTTGATCTAGAAGAATTTTTTATGTATTGTGCGGTGAATTGCATTGAAAATCCTTATATTGCCAATTACATAAAGACAAGAAAACAAATAGAAGATGAAGAGAATACTAATGAAAGGAAAGAGACTTCCAAATATTCTCCTATTATTTCTTATGATGAATCAGGTAACGAGGAGGAGCCTCCTATTCAACCAATCTCATTAATAAGGAGCTCCGAAAAGAGGATTAAACCCACACATGATGTGAAGAAGAAAAAGAAAAAGACGGAGGAGCAAAGGTGAAAAGGTACCCCTCCCAAATGATGTTTCTCCTATCACTCATTGTGATGATGATAATTGTTATATTGTTGGTGCTATCCATACTATTAATGATGAGAGTGATTATGCTTATGATATGAAAAGGCCCAATCTTGGGGATGCTCTGTTTGATGAGAATGACATGTTTGAGAATTTATTTGCTGCAATTAATGTTTGTCTCAAGCTTGGGGATGCTATGTTTAATGAAGATGATATGTTTAACCTCCCAAGTTTTGATATGCAAATTTATTATGATGATAGCATGCCTCCTATTTATGATGCTTATATTGATGAAAGTGGATTTGGAGATGTCATGACTTTATTTAGTAATGATTCCACTATCTTGGAAGAGGTTTCAATTGATTATGATGAGAACAAAGTTGCTACTTATGATGATCATTATGATGACACTTATGCTATAAAAAATAGTGATGATTATATTTATAGAACTTTTCATGATTATGATTACCCTTTTTCTGAACATTACTCTTTTAATGTGTAAACAATTTATAGTATTCGAGTTTCTTACGATACTCCCACTATTTCGAATGAGAAGAATCTTGCTTATGTGGAGAGTAGTAAATTTTGTACGCTTGTAGATTAGGGAAAGAATGGTTTATGTGATGGTTATATTGTTGAATTTATTCATGATGCTACTGAAAATTATTATGAGGGAGGAATATATGCTTGTAGGAGTTGCAATAATATCGAGTTTCCTCTCTATGTGTTGAATTTTTTGAAGTTTTGCTTGCTTTACCTTCCTATGCAAGTTGATTCTTATTCCCATAAATTGTTTGCTCAAAAAATCCCTATGCATATGAAGTGGGTTAGACTTAAATGTGCTAGTCATATTCTTCGTGATGCTCTCTTCATGTTTCAATTATTATCCTTTATGTGAGCATTATTGAAATCATCATGCCTAGCTAGGGGCGTTAAACGATAGCGCTTGTTGGGAAGCAGCCCAATTTTATTTTTGTTCCTTGCTTTTTGCTCCTGTTTAGTAATAAATAATTCATCTAGACTCTGTTTAGATGTGGTTTTATGTTTTAATTAGTGTTTGTACCAAGTAGAACCTTTGGGAAGACTTGGGGAAAGTCTTTGCGATCTTGCTGTAAAAAACAGAAACTTTAGTGCTCACGAGATTTGCTGCTATGTTTTACTGGAGAGTGCTATTTAGTTGATTGTTATTGCAGATGATTAATAGATAAATTACTCACGTCCAGAAATTTATTTTAGAATTTTTGGGGTACCAGAAGTATACGTTTGATCCATATTACTACAGGCTGTTCTGTTTTTGACAGATTCTATTTTCTATGTGCCGTTCGCTTATTTTGATGAATCTATGAGTAGTATTGGAGGGTATGAACCATAGATAAGTTGGAAAACAGTATATATTTAACCAATATGAATTTAGAATGAGTTCACAACAGTACCTAAGTGGTGATTTATTTTCTTATACTAACGGAGCTTATGAGTTTTCTGTGAAGTTTTGTGTTGTGAAGTTTTCAAGTTTTGGGTAAAGACTCGATGGTCTATGGAATAAGGAGTGGCAAGATCCTAAGCTTGGGGATGCCCAAGGCACCCCAAGGTAATATTCAAGGAAAACCAAGAGCCTAAGCTTGGGGATGCCCAAGGCACCCCAAGGTAATATTCAAAGACAACCAAGAGCCTAAGCTTGGGGATGCCCCGGAAGGCATCCCCTCTTTCGTCTTCGTTCATCGGTAACTTTACTTGGAGCTATATTTTTATTCACCACATGATATGTGTTTTGCTTGGAGCGTCATTTTATTTTATTTAGTTTTGCTTGATGTTTGAATAATATCCCAAGATCTGAAATTCTTAAATGTTAGAGAGTCTTCACATAGTTGCATAATTATTCGGCTACTCATTGATCTTCACTTATATATTTCAGAGTAGTTTATCATTTGCTCTCATGCTTCACTTATATTATTTTGAGAGTCCTTTAGAAGAGCATGGTAATTTGATTTGGCTATAAAATTAGACCTAATATGATAGGCATTCAAGATGAGTATAATAAAAAATTCATATAAAGTGAATTGAATACTATGAGAAGTTTGATACTTGATAATTGTTTTGAGATATAAATGTGGTAATATTAGAGTTGTGCTAGTTGAGTAATTGTGAAATTGAGAAATACTTGTGTTGTGGTTAGCAAGTCCCGTAGCATGCACATATGGTAAACGTTGTGTGACAAATTTGAAGCATGGGGTGTTCTTTGATTGTTTTCCTTACGAGTGGCAGTCGGAGACGAGCGATGGTCTTTTCCTACCAATCTATCCCCCTAGGGGCATGCATAGTAGTACTTTGCTTCGCGAGCTAATAAACTTCTGCAATAAGTATATGAGTTCTTTATGACTAATGTGAGTCCATGGATATTACGCACTCTCACCCTTCCATCATTGCTAGCCTCTTCGGTACCGTGCATTGCCCTCTCTCGTCTTGAGAGTTGGCGCAAACTTCGCCGGTGCATCCAAACCCCGTGATACGATACGCTCTATCACACATAAACCTCCTTATATCTTCCTCAAAACAGCCACCATACCTACCTATTATGGCATTTCCATAGCCATTCCGAGATATATTGCCATGCAACTTTCCACCGTTCTGTTTATTATGACACACATCATCATTGTCATATTGCCTTGCATGATCATGTAGTTTACATCATATTTGTGGCAAAGCCACCATGCTAATTTTTCATACATGTCACTCTTGATTCATTGCATATCCCGATACACCGCCGGAGGTATTCACACAGGGTCATATTTTGTTCTAAGTATCGAGTTGTAATTCTTGAGTTGTAAGTAAATAAAAGTGTGATGATCATCATTATTAGAGCATTGTCCCATGTGAGGAAAAGATGATGGAGACTATGATCCCCCCACAAGTCAGGATGAGACTCCGGACGAAAGAAAAAAAAAGAGAAGAAAAAGAGGCCAAAAGAAAAAAAGAAAAAAGAGAGAAGGCCCAAATAAAAAAATGAGAGAAAAAGAGAGAAGGGACAATGTTACAATCCTTTTTACACACTTGTGCTTCAAAGTAGCACCATGATCTTCATGATAGAGAGTCTCTTATGTTGTCACTTTCATATACTAGTGGGAATTTTTCATTATAGAACTTGGCTTGTATATTCCAATGATGGGCTTCCTCAAAATGCCCTAGGTCTTTGTGAGCAAGCAAGTTGGATGCACACACACTTAGTTTCTTTTGATGAGCTTTCATACATTTATAGCTCTAGTGCATCCATTGCATGGCAATCCCTACTCCTCACATT
This sequence comes from Triticum urartu, assembly GCF_056163025.1. Lineage (NCBI taxonomy): Eukaryota > Viridiplantae > Streptophyta > Magnoliopsida > Poales > Poaceae > Triticum > Triticum urartu. The sequence continues at coordinate 352,784,892 of NC_141878.1, read as the reverse complement.
GACATCAATTGATGGGCATCTCCATAGCCCATTGATTAGACGCGTCAATGTGAGACTTTCTTCCTTTTTGTCTTCTCACATAACCCATATCATCATACTCTATTCCACCCATAGTGCTATGTCCATGGCTTGTGCTCATGTATTGCGTGAGGGTTGAAAAGGCTGAAGCGCGTTAAAAAGTATGAACCAATTGCTCGGCTTGTCATCGGGGTTGTGCATGATGGGAGCATTTTGTGTGACAAAAATGAAGCATGGCCAAACTATATGATTTTGTAGGGATAAGCTTTCTTTGTCTATGTTATTTTGATAAGACATATTTGCTTGGTTAGTATGCTTGAAGTATTATTATTTTGATGTCAATGTTAAACTTTTTTCTTGAATCTTATGCATCTGAATATTCTTGCCACAATAAAGATAATTATGTTAGGTAGCATTCCACATCAAAAATTCTGTTTTTATCATTTACCTACTCGAGGACGAACAGGAATTAAGCGTGGGGATGCTTGATACGTCTCCAATGTATCTATAATTTTTGATTGTTCCATGCTATTATATTATCCATCTAGGATGTTTTATATGCATTTATATGCTATTTTATATGATTTTTGGGACTAACCTATTAACCTAGAGCCCAGTGCCAGTTTCTGTTTTCTTTGTTGTTTTTGAGTATCGCAGAAAAGGAAAATCAAAGAGAGCCGAATTGACCTGAAACTTCACGGAACTTATTTTTGGAATAGAAGAAGGCCATGGGGTAAAAGAGTTGGGCCAGAAGAGTCCCGGGCTGCCCACGAGGGTGGGGGCGCGCCCACCCCGTAGGCGCGCCTCCCTGCCTCGTGGATAGCCCGTAGACCCCGTGCCTTGTTCCCGACTCCAACACCTCTTATATAACCTAAAACTTCCAGAAAGAAACCTAGATCGGGAGTTCCGCCGCCAGAAGCCTCCGTAGCCACTGAAAACCAATCTAGACCCATTCCGGTACCCTGCTGGAGGGGGGAATCCCTCTCCAGTTGCCATCTTCATCACCCCGGCGTTCTCCATGACGAGGAGGGAGTAGTTCACCCTTGGGGCCGAGGGTATGTAACAGTAGCTATGTGTTTGATCTCTCTCTCTCTCGTGTTCTTGAGGTGGTACGATCTTGATGTATCGCGAGCTTTGCTATTATAGTTGGATCTTATGATGTTTCTCCCCCTCTACTCTCTTGTGATGAATTGAGTTTTCCCTTTGAAGTTATCTTATCGGATTAAGTCTTTAAGGATTTGAGAACACTTGATGTATGTCTTGCATGTGCTTATCTGTGGTGACAATGGGATATCACGTGATCCACTTGATGTATGTTTTGGTGATCGGCTTGCGAGTTCTGTGACCTCGTGAACTTATGCATAGGGGTTGGCACACGTTTTCGTCTTGACTCTCCGGTAGAAACTTTGGGGCTCTCTTTGAAGTTCTTTGTGTTGGTTGAATAGATGAATCTGAGATTGTGTGATGCATATCGTATAATCAAACCCACGGATACTTGAGGTGACATTGGAGTATCTAGGTGACATTAGGGTTTTGGTTGATTTGCATCTTAAGGTGTTATTTTACTAAGAACTCTAGGGCTGTTTGTGACACTTATAGGAATAGCCCAACGGATTGATAAGAAAGAATAACTTTGAGGTGGTTTCGTACCCTACAATAATCTCTTCATTTGTTCTCCGCTATTAGTGTCTTTGGAGTGACTCCTTGTTGCATGTTGAGGGATAGTTATATAATCCAATTATGTTATTATTGTTGAGAGAACTTGCACTAGTGAAAGTATGAACCCTAGTCCTTGTTTCTTAGCATTGCAATACCGTTTACGATCACTTTTATCATTAGTTACCTTGCTGTTTTTATATTTTCAGATTACAAAAACCTATATCTACCATCCATATTGCACTTGTATCACCAGCTCTTCGCCGAACTAGTGCACCTATACAATTTACCATTGTATTGGGTGTGTTGGGGACACAAGAGACTCTTTGTTATTTGGTTGCAGGGTTGTTTGAGAGAGACCATCTTCATCCTACGCCTCCTATGGATTGATAAACCTTAGGTGATCCACTTGAGGGAAATTTCTATTGTCCTACAAACCTCTACACTTGGAGGCCCAACAACGTCTACAAGAAGAAGGTTGTGTAGTAGACATCAGGCGGCCCCATCAAGACCTCCTTTGGAGAAGAACCGGTTATCGTGTATTGTCCTTTGTTCATCGTGGATCTTGTATCTCCTCTTCTGTTTTGAGGATCTAGCATATGTGTGACCTAATCTCGTTGGTTTGAGTGATTCTCTTGTGTTTTCCCTCATGTTTCCCCTCGTGTTCTTTGTGTTCCTCATTGGGATCCGCTCCTTTTGTGAAAGATCAGCCATTGAGGGTTCCACCCTACATCAGGAACCAATATGAGCATCCAGGTTCCGCTATTGGTTATTGACCGAAGATGAGTCTCGGTCATGTCTACATAGTTCTCGAACCCGTAGGGTCCGCACGCTTATCGTTCGGTGACGATCGGTATTATGAGTTTATGTGTTTTGATGTACCGAAGGTTGTTCGGAGTCCCGAATGTGATCACGGGCATGACGAGGAGTCTCGAAATGGTCGAGACATAATGATCGATATATTGGAGTCCTATGTTTGGACATCGGAATGGTTCTGGGTGAGTTCGGGCATTTACCGGAGTACCCGGGGGGGGGGGGGGTTACCGGAACCCCCCGGGGAGTATATGGGCCTTATTGGGCCTTAGTGGAATAGAGGAGAGGAAGGCTAAGGTGGAGGGCATGCCCCCCTAGCCCAATCTAAATTGGGTGGGGGGCCGGACCCCCTTCCTTCTCTCCTACTCCAACTAGGGAAAGGGGGAATCCTACTCCCGGTGGGAGTAGGACTCCCCCTAGGGCGCGCCATAGAGAGGGCCGGCCATCCCCTGCTCCACTCCTTTATATACGGGGGAGGGGGCACCCCATAGACACACAAGTTGATCTCTTAGCCGTGTGCGGTGCCCCCCTCCATAGGTTTCCACCTCAGTCATATCGTTGTAGTGCTTAGGCGAAGCCCTGTGTCAGTAACTTCATCATCACCGTCATCACGCCGTCGTGCTGACGAAGCTCTCCCTCGACACTTAGCTGGATCTAGAGTTCGTGGGACGTCACCGAGCTGAACGTGTGCAGATCAGGAGGTGCAGTACCTTCGGTGCTGGGATCGGTCAGATCGTGAAGACATACGACTACATCAACCACGTTGTCATAACACTTCCGCTGACGGTCTACGAGGGTACGTGGACAACACTCTCCCCTCTTGTTGTTGTGCATCACCTAGATGGATCTTGCGTGTGCGTAGGAAAATTTTGAAATTACCGCGTTCCCCAACAGTGGCATCCGAGCCAGGTCTATGCGTAGATGTTAGATGCACGAGTAGAACACAAAGGAGTTGTGGGCGTGGGTATATACATATTGCTTGCCGTCACTAGTTGATTCTTGATTCAGCGGTATTGTTGGATGAAGCGGCTCAGACCGACATTACGCGTACGCTTACGCGAGACTGGTTCTACCGACATGCTTCACACATAGGTGGCTAGTGGGTGTCAGTTTCTCCAACTTTAGTTGAATCGGATTCAATGAACAGGGTTCTTTCTGAAGATCAAAATGCAATCACTATACCGCATTGTGGTTTTTGATGCGTAGGTAAGAATGGTTCTTGCTCAGCCTGTAGCAGCCACGTAAAACTTGCAACAACAAAGTAGAGGACGTCTAACTTGTTTTCGCAGGGCATGTTGTGATGTGATATGGTCAAGACATGATGCTAAATTTTATTGTATGAGATGATCATGTTTTGTAACAGAGTTATCGGCAACTGGCAGGAGCCATATGGTTGTCGCTTTATTGTATGAAATGCAATCGCCATGTAATTGCTTTACTTTATCACTAAGCGGTAGCGATAGTCGTAGAAACAATAGTTGGCGAGACGATAATGATGCTTCGATGGAGATCAAGGTGTCAAGCCGATGATGATGGTAATCATGGCGGTGCTTCGGAGATGGAGATCAAAGGCACAAGATGATGATGGCCATATCATATCACTTATATTGATTGCATGTGATGTTTATCCTTTATGCATCTTATTTTGCTTAGTTTGGCGGTAGCATTATAAGATGATCTCTCACTAAATTTCAAGGTATAAGTGTTCTCCCTGAGTATGCACCGTTGCTATAGTTTGTCGTGCCGAGACACCACGTGATGATCGAGTGTGATAAGCTCTACGTTCACATACAACGGGTGCAAGCCAGTTTTGCACACGTAGAATACTCGAGTTAAACTTGACGAGCCTAGCATGTGCAGATATGGCCTCGGAACACTGAGACCGAAAGGTCGAGCGTGAATCATATAGTAGATATGATCAACATGGTGATGTTCACCATTGAAAACTACTCCATCTCACGTGATGATCGGACATGGTTTAGTTGATATGGATCACATGATCACTTAGATGATTAGAGGGATGTCTATCTAAGTGGGAGTTCTTAAGTAATATGATTAATTGAACTTTAATTTATCATGAACTTAGAACTTGATAGTATTTTGCATGTCTATGTTGTTGTAGATAGATGGCCCGTGCTGTTGTTCCATTGAATTTTAATACGTTCCTAGAGAAAGCTAAGTTGAAAGATGATGGTAGCAATTACACGGACTAGGTCCGTAACTTGAGGATTATCCTTATTGTTGCACAGAAGAACTATGTCCTCGAAGCACCGTTAGGTGACAAACCCGCTGCAGGAGCAACTCCAGATGTTATGAACGTCTGGCAGAGAAAAGCTGATGACTACTCAATAGTTCAGTGTGCCATGCTTTACGGCTTAGAACCGGGACTTCAACGACGTTTTGAACGTCATGGAGCATATGAGATGTTCCAGGAGTTGAAGTTAATATTTCAAGCAAATGCCTGGATTGAGAGATATGAAGTCTCCAATAAGTTCTATAGCTGCAAAATGGAGGAGAATAATTCTGTCAGTGAACATATACTCAGAATGTCTGGGTACCACAACCACTTGACTCAACTAGGAGTTAATCTTCCTAATGATATTGTCATTGACAGAGTTCTTAAATCACTGTCACCAAGCTACAAGAGCTTCGCGATGAACTATAATATGCAAGGGATGGATAAGACGATTCTTGAGCTCTTCGCAATGCTAAAGGCTGCGGAGGTAGAAATCAAGAAGGAGCCTCATGTGTTGATGGTCAACAAGATCACCAGTTTCAAAAAAAAGGGAAGAAGGGAAACTTCAAGAAGAACGACAAGCAAGTTGCTACTCAAGTGAAGAAACCCAAGTCTAGACCTAAGCCTGCGACTGAGTGTTTCTACTGCAAAGGGACTGGTCACTGGAAGCGGAACTGCCCCAAGTATTTGGCGGAGAAGAAGGATGGCAAAGTGAAAGGTATATTTGATATACATGTTATTGATGTGTACCTTACTAATGCTCGCAGTAGCGCCTGGATATTTGATACCGGTTCTGTTGCTAATATTTGCAACTTGAAACAGGGGCTACGGATTAAGCGAAGATTGGGTAAGGACGAGGTGACGATGCACGTGGGGAATGGTTCCAAAGTCGATGTGATCGCCGTCGGCACGCTACCTCTACATCTACCTTCGGGATTAGTTTTAGACCTAAATAATTGTTATTTGGTGCCAGCATTGAGCATGAACATTATATCTGGATCTTGTTTGATGCGAAATGGCTATTCATTTAAATTAGAGAATAATGGTTGTTCTATTTATATGAATAATATCTTTTATGGTCATGCACCCTTGATGAGTGGTCTATTTTTACTAAATCTTGATAGTAGTGATACACATGTTCATAGTATTGAAGCCAAAAGATATAAGTTTAATAATGATAGTGCAACTTATTTGTGGCACTGCCATTTAGGGCATATTGGTGTAAAGCACATGAAGAAACTCCATGCTGATGGATTTTTGGAATCACTTGATGCTTGCGAACCATGCCTCATGGGAAAGATGACTAAGACTCCATTCTCCGAAACAATGGAGCGAGCAACAGACTTGTTGGAAATAATACATACTGATGTATGCGGTCCGATGAGGGTTGATGCTCACAGTGGGTATCATTATTTTCTTACCTTCACAGATGATTTGAGTATATATGGGTATATCTACTTGATGAAAAATATGTCTGAAACATTTGAAAAGTTCAAAGAATTTCAGAGTGAAGTGGAAAATCATCATAACAAGAAAATTATTCTATGATCTGATCGTGGAGGTGAATATTTGAGTTATGAGTTTGGTCTTCATTTGAAACAATGCGAAATAGTTTCGCAACTCACGCCACCTGGAACACCACAATGTAATGGTGTGTCCGAACATCATAACCGCACTTTATTAGATATGGTGCAATCTATGATGTCTCTTACCGAATTACCACTATCGTTTTGGGGTTATGCATTAGAGACAGCTGCATTCATGTTAAATAGGGCACCGTCTAAAATCCATTGAGACGGCACCGTATGAACTGTGGTTTAGCAAGAAACCTAAGCTGTCATTTCTTAAAGTTTGGGGTTGCGATGCTTATGTGAAAAAGTTTCAACCTGATAAGCTCAAACCCGAATCGGAGAAGTGTGTCTTCATAGGATACCCAAAAGAAACTGGTGGGTACACCTTCTATCACAGATCTGAAGGCAAGATCTTTGTTGCTAAGAGTGGATCCTTTCTAGAGAAGGAGTTTTTCTTGAAAGAAGTGAGTGGGAGGAAAGTAGAACTAGATGAGGTAACTGTATCTTCTCTCGAATTGGAAAGTAGTTCATCAAAGAAATATGTTCCTGTGATGCCTACACCAACTAGAGAGGAAGTTAATGATGATGATCATGAAACTTCGGATCAAGTTACTACAGAACTTCGTAGGTCAACCAGAGCACGATCCGCACCAGAGTGGTACGGTAATCCTGTACTGGAAGTCATGTTACTAGACCATGATGAACTTACGAACTATGAGGAAGCCATGATGAGCCCAGATTCCGCAAAATGGCTTGAGGCCATGAAATTTGAGATGGGATGCATGTATGAGAACAAAGTATGGACTTTGGTGGACTTTCCCAATGATCCACAAGCCATAGAGAATAAATGGATCTTCAAGAGGAAGAAGGACGCTGATAGTAGTGTTACTATCTACAAACCTCGGATTGTCAAAAACAGTTTTTGACAAGTTCAAGGTGTTGACTACGATCAGATTTTCTCATTCGTAGCGATGCTTAAGTCTGTCTGAATCATGTTAGAAAATTGCCACATTTTATGAAATCTGGCAAATGGATATCAAAACTACATTACTTAATGGATTTCTTAAAGAAGAGTTGTATATGATGCAACCAGAAGGTTTTGTCAATCCTAAAAGTGCTAACAAAATGTGCAAGCTCCAGCGATCCATCTATGGACTGGTGCAAGCATCTCGGAGTTGGAATATTGCTACCTCTTGAGCATGCATTGGTTTTCCCTTGAAGAGGAAAGGGTGATGCAGCAAAATAGCGTAAGTATTTCCCTTAGTTTTTGAGAACCAAGGTATCAATCCAGTAGGAGATTACATGCAAGTCCCTCGTACCTGCACAAACAAATAAGAACCTCGCAACCAACGTGATAAAGGGGTTGTCAATCCCTTCACGGTCACTTACGAAAGTGAGATCTGATAGAGATAATAAGATAAATATTTTTGGTATTTTTGTTGTATAGATTGGAAAATAAAGATTGCAAAATAAACAACAATAGAAATAGCAAGCTGATAGGAAAATAATATGATGGAAGATAGACCCGGGGGCCATATGTTTCACTAGTGGCTTCTTTCAAGATAGCAAATTCTATGGTGGGTGAACAAATTACTGTCGAGCAATTGATAGAAAAGCGCATAGTTATGAGAATATCTAGGCATGATCATGTATATAGGCATCACGTCTGCGACAAGTAGACCGAAATGATTCTGCATCAACTACTATTACTCCACACATCGACCACTATCCAGCATGCATCTAGAGTATTAAGTTCATAAGAACAGAGTAATGCATTAGGCAAGATGACATGATGTAGAGGGATAAACTCAAGCAATATGACATAAACCCCAACTTTTTATCCTCGATGGCAACAATACAATACATACCTTGCTGCCCCTGCTGTCATTGGGAAAGGACACTTCAAGATTGAACCCAAAGCTAAGCACTTCTCCCATGGCAAGAAAGATCAATCTAGTAGGCCAATCCAAACTGATAATTCGAAGAGACATGCAAAGATATTAAATCATGCATAAAAGATTTCAGAGAAGAATCAAATATTGTTCATAGATAATCTTGATCATAAACCCACAATTCATCAGATCTCGACAAACACACCGCAAAAAGAATTACATCGAATAGATCTCCAAGAGAATCAAGGAGAACTTTGTATTGAGATCCAAAGAGAGAGAAGAAGCCATCTAGCTAATAACTATGGACCTGAAGGTCTGTGGTAAACTACTCACACATCATTGGAGAGGCTATGGTGTTGATGCAGAAGCCCTCCGTGATTGATTCCCCCTCCGCCGGAGCGCCGAAAAAGGCCCCAAGATGGGATCTCATGGGTACAGAAGGTTGCGGCAGTGGAAATAGGGTTTCATGGTGCTCCTGGATGTTTTCAGGGTATATGAGTATATATAGGAGGAAGAAGTAGGTCGGTGGAGCTGCGAGGGGCCCACGAGGGTGGGGGCGCGCCTTCCTGCCTCGTGGCCTCCTCGCTTCTTTCTTAACGTCCACTCCGTGTCTCCTGTATCACATTTGTTCCAAAAATAACTCTCCCAAAGTTTTCATTCTGTTTGATATTCCTTTTCTGCGAAACACTTAAATAGGCAAAAAACTGCAATTTGCACTGGGCCTTTGGTTAGTAGGTTAGTCCCAAAAATAATATAAAAATGCATAACAAATCCCATTAAACATCCAAAACAGATAACATAATAGCATGGAAGAATACAAAATTAGAGATACGTTGGAGACGTATCAAGCATCCCCAAGCTTAATTCTTGCTTGTCCTCGAGTAGGTAAATGATAAAAACAAAATTTTTGATGTGGAATGCTACCTAGGCATGAATGTTCAGATCCGAAAGATTCAAGACAAAAGTTTAATGTTGACATAAAAATAATAATACTTCAAGCATACTAACAAAGCAATCATGTCTTCTCAAAATAACATGGCCAAAGAAAGTTATCCCTACAAAATCATGTAGTCTGGCTATGCTCTATCTTCATCACACAAAGTATTTAATCATGCACAACCCCGATGACAAGCCAAGCAATTGTTTCATACTTTTGATGTTCTCAAACTTTTTCAATCTTCACGCAATATATGAGCGTGAGCCATGGACATAACACTATATGTGGAATAGAGTGGTGGTTGTGGAGAAGACAAAAAGGAGAAGATAGTCTCACATCAACTAGGCGTATCAACGGGCTATGGAGATGCCCATCAATAGACATCAATGTGAGTGAGTAGGGATTGCCATGCAACGGATGCACTAGAGCTATAAGTGTATGAAAGCTCAACAAAAGAAACTAAGTGGGTGTTCATCCAATTCGCTTGCTCATGAAGACCTAGGGTATTTTGAGGAAGCCCATCATTGGAATATACAAGCCATGTTCTATAATGTAAAATTCCCACTACTATATGAAAGTGACAACATAGGAGACTCTCTATCATGAAGATCATGGTGCTATTTTGAAGCACAAGTGTGGTAAAAGGATAGTAACATTGTCCCTTCTCTCTTTTTCTCTCATTTTTTTATTTGGGCCTTTTCCTCTTTTTATGGCCTCTTTCTTTTATTTTTTCCCTCTTTTTTTTTCTTTTCGTCCGGAGTCTCATCCCGGCTTGTGGGGGAATCATAGTCTCCATCATCCTTTCCTCACTTGGGACAATGCTCTAATAATGATGATCATCACACTTTTATTTACTTACAACTCAAAAATTACAACTCGATACTAGAACAAAATATGACTATGTGAATGCCTCCGGCGGTGTACCGGGATGTGCAATGAATCAAGAGTGACATGTATGAAAGAATTATAAAGGTGGCTTTGCCACAAATACGATGTGAACTACATGATCATGCAAAGCAATATGACAATGATGTAACGTGTCATAACAAACAGAACGATGGTAAGTTGCATGGCAATATATCTCAGAATGGCTATGGAAATGCCATAATAGGTAGGTATGATGGCTGTTTTGAGGAATATATATCGTGGGTGTATGGTACCGGCGAAAGTTGCACGGTACTAGAGAGGCTAGCAATGGTGGAAGGGTGAGAGTATGTATAATCCATGGACTCAACATTAGTCATAAAGAACTCACATACTTATTGCAAAAATCTATTAGTTATTGAAACAAAGTACTACGCGCATGCTCCTAGGGGGTAGATTGGTAGGAAAAGACCATCGCTCGTCCCCAACCGCCACTCATAAGGAAGACAATCAATAAATAAATCATGATCTAACTTCATCACATAACGGTTCACCATACGTGCATGCTACGGGAATCACAAAATTTAGAACAAGTATTTCTAAAATTCACAACTACTCAACTAGCATGACTCTAATATCACCATCTTCATATCTCAAAACAATTATCAAGTATCAAACTTCTCATAGTATTCAATGCACTTTTTATGAAAGTTTTTTATTATACCCATCTTGGATGCCTATCATATTAGGACTAATTTTATAGCCAAAGCAAATTACCATGCTGTTCTAAAAGACTTTCAAAATGATATAAGTGAAGCATGAGAGATCAATAATTTCTATAAAATAAAACCACCATCGTGCTCTTAAAGATATAAGTGAAGCACTAAAGCAAAATTTTCTAGCTCAAAAGATATAAGTGAAGCAGATAGAGTATTCTAATAAATTTTGATTCATGTGTGTCTTTCCAAAAGGTGTGTACAGCAAGGATGATTGTGGTAAAATAAAAAGCAAAGACTCAAATCATACAAGATGCTCCAAGCAAAACACATACCGTGTGGTGAATAAAAATATAGCCTCAAGTAAAGTTACCAATGGACGAAGACGAAAGAGGGGATGCCTTCTGGGGCATACCCAAGCTTAGGCTTTTGGTTGTCCTTGAATTTTACCTTGGGGTGCCTTGGGAATCCCCAAGCTTAGGCTCTTGCCACTCCTTATTCCAAAATCCATCAAATCTTTACCCAAAACTTGAAAACTTCACAAGACAAAACTCAACAGAAAATCTCATGAGCTTCGTTAGTATAAGAAAACAAACCACCAGTTTAAGGTACTATAATGAACTCATTATTTATTTATATTGGTGTTAGACCTACTATATTACAACTTCTGTATGGTTCATACCCCCCGATACTAGCCATAGATTCATAAAAATAAGCAAACAATACATGAAAAACAGAATCTGTCAAAAAAACAGAACATTCTATAGTAATCCTTAGGTTTTGAATACTTCTGTAACCCCAAAAATTCTGAAATAAATTGTTGGACGTGAGGAATTTGTCTATTAGTCATCTGCAAAAAGAAGCAACCAAATCGCACTCTCTAGTAAAAAATGGCAGCAAATCTCGTGAGCGCTAAAGAACTCACATAGTTATTGCAAAAATCTATTAGTTATTGAAACAAAGTACTACGCGCATGCTCCTAGGGGGGTATATTGGTAGGAAAATACCATCGCTCATTCCCAACCGCCACTCATAAGGAAGACAATCAATAAATAAATCATGCTCCGACTTCATCACATAACTGTTCACCATACGTGCATGCTACGGGAATCACAAACTTTAACACAAGTATTTCTCAAATTCACAGCTACTCAACTAGCATGACTCTAATGTCACCATCTTCATATCTCAAAACTATCATCAAGTATCAACCTTTTCATAGTATTCAATGCACTTTTTATGATAGTTTTTATTATACCCATCCTGGATGCCTATCATATTAGGACTAGTTTTATAACCAAAGCAAATTACCATGCTGTTCTAAAGGACTCCCAAAATAATATAAGTGAAGCATGAGAGATCAATAATTTGTATAAAATAAAACCACCACCGTGCTCAAAAAGATATATGTGAAGTACTAGAGCAAAATTATCTAGCTCAAAATATATAAGTGAAGCACACAGAGTATTCTAATAAATTCCGATTCATGTGTGTCTCTCCCAAAAGGTGTGTACATCAAGGATGATTGTGGTAAACTAAAAACCAAAGACTCAAATCATACAAGACGCTCCAAGTAAAACGCATATCATGTGGTGAATAAAAATATAGCCTCAAGTAAAGTTACCGATGGACGAAGACGAAAGAGGGGATGCTTTTGTTTGTCCTTGAATTTTACCTTGGGGTTCCTTGGGCATCACCAAGCTTAGGCTCTTTCTACTCCTTGTTCCAAAATCCATCAAATCATTACCCAAAACTTGAAAACTTCACAACACAAAACTTCAACAGAAAATCTCATGAGCTCCGTTAGTATAAGAAAACAAACCACCACTTAAAGGTACTGTAATGAAATCAATATTTATTTATATTGGTGTTAAACCTACTGTATTCGAACTTCTCTATGGTTCATACCCCCCGATACTAGCCATAGATTCATCAAAATAAGCAAAACACACGCAAAACAGAATCTATCAAAAACAGAACAGTCTGTAGTAATCTGTAGGTTTCGAATATTCCGTAAACCCAAAAATTCTGAAATAAATTGGTGAACGTGAGCAATTTTTCTATTAATAATCTTACAAAAGAATCAACCTAATACCTCTCTTCAGTAAAAAATGGAAGCAAATCTCGTGAGCGCTAAAGTTTCTGTTTTTACAGCAAGATGACATAAACTTCTCCCAAGTCATCCCAAAGGTTCTACTTGGCACAAACACTAATTAAAAGCATAAAACCACATCTAAACAGAAGCTAGATGAATTATTTATTACTAAAAAGAAACAAAAAAACAAGAAACGAAATAAAAATTGGGTTGCCTCCCAACAAGTGCTATCGTTTAACGCCCCTAGCTAGGCATAAAAACAAGAATAGATCTAGGTATTGTCATCTTTGGCATGCAATCCATAAGTGGCTCTCATAATAGATTCATAAGGTAATTTGATTTTCTTTCTAGGAAAGTGTTCCATGCCTTTCCTTAACGGAAATTGTAATCTAATATTTTCTTCTTTCATATCAATAATTGCACCAATCGTTCTAAGGAAAGGTCTACCAAGAATAATATGACATGTAGGATTGCAATCTATATCAAGAACAATGAAATCTACATGCACATAATTCCTATTTGCAACAATAAGAACATCATTAATCCTTCCCATAGGTTTCTTAATGGTGGAATCTGCAAGATGCAAATTTAAAAAACAATCATCAAATTCATGGAAACATAACACATCACACAAAGTTTTTGGAATCATGGAAACGCTAGCACCCAAATCACATAAAGCATAGCATTCATGATCTTCAATTTTAATTTTAATAGTAGGTTCCCACTCATCATAAAGTTTTCTATGGATAGAAACTTCTAATTCAAGCTTTTCTTCATAAGATTGCATTAAAGCATCAACTATATGTTTGGTAAAAGCTATATTTTGACTATAAGCATGAGGAGAATTTAGCACGGATTGCAACAAGGAAATACAATCTATCAAAGAGCAATTATAATAATTAAATTCCTTGAAATCCAAAATAGTGGGTTCATTGCTGTGTAAAGTTTTGACCTCTTCAATCCCACTTTTACCAAATTTTGCATCAAGATCTAAAAACTCCGAATCATCGGGACGCCTTTTAGCTAAAGTTGACTCATCTCCAGTCCCATCATTATCAAGATTCATATTGCAAAACAAATATTTAATATGAGACACATCAATCACTTTTAGATCTTCATCCTTATTATCGTGAAAACTAGAAGAACACGCTTCTATAAAGCAATCTTTTTAGCACGCATCCTAGCGGTTCTTTATTTGCACTCGTCAATGGAAATTCTCATAGATTTGAGAGACTCATTGATATCATGCTTAGGTGGAATAGATCTAAGTTTCAAAGAATCAACATCAAGAGAAATTCTATCCACGTTCCTAGCCAACTCATCAATCTTAGGCAATTTTTCTTCAAGCAAAGCATTGAAATTCTTTTGCGAAATCATAAATTATTTAAAACTAGTCTCAAAATCAGAGGGCATCTTATTAAAATTCCATAAGTGTTGTTGTAGGAATTACCATAATTATTAGAGGAATTACTAGGAAACGACCTAGGATTAAAGTTTCCTCTATACGCGTTGTCACCAAAATTGTTCCTACCAACAAAATTCACATCCATAGATTCATTATTATTCTAAATCAAAGTAGACAAAGGCATATCATTAGGATATGAATAAGAACTCTTATTAGAAAACAATTTCATAAGTTCATCCATCTTTCCACTCAAAACATTAATTTCTTCTATAGCATGAACCTTTTTACTGTAGATCTTTCAGTGTGCCATTGAGAATAATTAACCATAATATTATCTAGGAGTTAACTAGCTTCTCCTAAAGTGATTTCCATAAAAGTGCCTCCCGTGGCCGAATCTAAAAGATTTCTAGAAGCAAAATTCAATCCAACATAAAATTTTTGTATGATCATCCATAAGTTTAATCCATGAGTAGGGCAATTATGTATCATTAATTTCATCCTCTCCCAAGCTTGTGCAACATGCTCATGATCAAGTTGCTTAAAATTCATAATATCGTTTCTAAGAGAGATGATCTTAGCGGGAGGAAAATACTTAGAGATAAAAGCATCTTTGCACATATTCCATGAATCAATACTATTTTTAGGCAAAGACGAAAACCAAGTTTTAGCACGATCTCTAAGCAAAAATGGAAATAGCTTCAATATAACAATATCATTATCCACATCTTTCTTCTTTTGCATATCACACAAATCAACAAGGCTGTTTATATGGGTAGCGGCATATTCACTAGGAAGGCCAGAAAACAGATCTTTCATGACAAGGTTCAGCAAAGCA
The DNA here is from genome assembly GCF_056163025.1 of Triticum urartu. Classification (NCBI taxonomy): domain Eukaryota; kingdom Viridiplantae; phylum Streptophyta; class Magnoliopsida; order Poales; family Poaceae; genus Triticum; species Triticum urartu. Next base: position 352,769,854 of record NC_141878.1, on the reverse strand, counting down.
GTATTAATTTCACAAGATTCACATTGGTAAGAGGAGCAATCGGAGTGCTGAGAAAATCATTTTTATTGTTATTGGAAAAATCACACAATTTAGTATTGTCTTGAGCCATCGTGACAAACAATCCAACACACAAGCACACAAGAAGCAAGCAAAAAGAGGTGAATGGAAAAGAGGGCGAATAAAACGGCAAGGGTGAAGTGGGGGAGTGGAAAATGAGAGGCAAATGGAAAATAATGTAATGCGAGGGATAAGAGTTTGTGATGGGTACTTGGTATGTCTTGACTTGTGCGTAGATCTCCCCGGCAACGGCGCCAGAAATCCTTCTTGCTACCTCTTGAGCATGTGTTGGTTTTCCCTTGAAGAGGAAAGGGTGATGCAGCAAAGTAGCGTAAGTATTTCCCTTAGTTTTTGAGAACCAAGGTATCAATCCAGTAGGAGATTACATGCAAGTCCCTCGTACCTGCACAAACAAATAAGAACCTCGCAACCAACGTGATAAAGGGGTTGTCAATCCCTTCACGGTCACTTACGAAAGTGAGATCTGATAGAGATAATAAGATAAATATTTTTGGTATTTTTGTTGTATAGATTGGAAAATAAAGATTGCAAAATAAACAACAATAGAAATAGCAAGCTGATAGGAAAATAATATGATGGAAGATAGACCCGGGGGCCATATGTTTCACTAGTGGCTTCTTTCAAGATAGCAAATTCTACGGTGGGTGAACAAATTATTGTCGAGCAATTGATAGAAAAGCGCATAGTTATGAGAATATCTAGGCATGATCATGTATATAGGCATCACGTCCGTGACAAGTAGACCGAAACGATTCTGCATCAACTACTATTACTCCACACATCGACCACTATCCAGCATGCATCTAGAGTATTAAGTTCATAAGAACAGAGTAACGCATTAGGCAAGATGACATGATGTAGAGGGATAAACTCAAGCAATATGACATAAACCCCATATTTTTATCCTCGATGGAAACAATACAATACGTGCCTTGCTGCCCCTGCTATCACTGGGAAAGGACACCGCAAGATTGAACCCAAAGCTAAGCACTTCTCCCATGGCAAGAAAGATCAATCTAGTAGGCCAAACCAAACTGATAATTTGAAGAGACTTGTAAAGATATTAAATCATGCATAAAAGATTTCAGAGAAGAATCAAATATTGTTCATAGATAATCTTCATCATAAACCCACAATTCATCGGATCTCGACAAGCACACCGCAAAAAAAATTACATCGAATAGATCTCCAAGAGAATCGAGGAGAACTTTGTATTGAGATCCAAGAGAGGGAAGAAGCCATCTAGCTAATAACTATGGACCCGAAGGTCTGTGGTAAACTACTCACACATCATCGGAGAGGCTATGGTGTTGATGTAGAAGCCCTCCGTGATCGTTTCCCCCTCCGGCGGAGCACCAGAAAAGTCCCCAAGATGGGATCTCACGGGTACAGAAGGTTGCGGTGGTGGAAATAGGGTTTCGTGGTGCTCTTGGATATTTTCGCGGTATATGAGTATATATAGGAGGAAGAAGTAGGTCTGTGGAGCTGCGAGGGGCCCACGAGGGTGGGGGCGCGCCTGGCCCTCCTAGGCGCGCCCTCCTGCCTCGTGGCCTCCTTGCTTCTTTCTTGAAGTCCACTCCAAGTCTCCTGGGTCACGTTTGTTCCAAAAATAACTCTCCCAAAGGTTTCATTCTATTTGGATTCCATTTGATATTCTTTTTCCGCGAAATACTGAAATAGGCAAAAAAACAGCAATTTGCATTGGGCCTTTGGTTAGTAGGTTAGTCCCAAGAATAATATAAAAGTTCATAACAAAGCCCATTAAACATCCAAAACAGATAATATAATAGCATGGAACAATAAAAAATTATAGATACGTTGGAGACGTATCAAATATACGCTTTGATAAGTTGATCAAAGCATATAGTTTTATACAGACTTGCGGTGAAGTCTGCATTTACAAGAAAGTGAGTGGGAGCACTAGAGCCTTTCTAATAAGTATATGTGAATGACATATTGTTGATCGGAAATGATGTAGAATTTTTTGGAAAGCATAAAGGAGTGTTTGAAAGGAGTTTTTCAAAGAAAAACCTCGGTGAAGCTGCTTACATATTGGGCATCAAGATCTATAGAGATAGATCAAGACGCTTGATAAAGATTTTCGATGATTACATACCTTGACAAGATTTTTGAAGTAGTTCAAAATGGAACAGTCAAAGAAGGAGTTCTTGCCTATATTGCAAAGTGTGTAAGGTTGAGTAAGACTCAAAACACGACCACGACAGAAAATAAAAAGGGAATGAAAGTCATTCCCTATGCCTCAGCCATAGGTTCTATAAAGTATGATATGCTATGTACCAAACCTATTGTGTACTTTGCCATGAGTTTGGCAAGGGGGTACGATATTGATCCAGGAGTGGATCACTTGACATCGGTCAAAATTATCCTTAGAAGACAAAGGAGACATTTCTTGGTTATGGAGGTGATAATGAGTTACGCCGATGCAAGCTTTTACACCGATCTAGGTGACTCCAAGTCTCGATCTAGATACATATTGAAAGTGGGAGCGATTAGCTAGAGTAGCTTCATGCAGAGCATTGTAGACATAGAAAATTTGCAAAATACATACGGCTCTGAATGTGGCAGACCCGTTGACTAAACTTCTCTCACAAGCAAAACATGATCACTCTTTGGGTGTTAATCACATAGCAATGTGAACTAGATTATTGACTCTAGTAAACCCTTTGGGTATTTGTCACATGGAGATGTGAACTAGTCACATAAAGATGTGAACTATTGGTGTTAAATCACATGACGATGTGAACTAGATTATTGACTCTAGTACAAGTGGGAGACTAAAGGAAATATGCCCTAGAGGCAATAATAAAGTTGTTATTTATATTTCATTATATCATGATAAATGTTTATTATTCATGCTAGAATTGTATTAACCGGAAACTTGATTCATGTGTGGATACATAGACAAAACATCGTGTCCCTAGTAAGCCTCTACTAGACTAGCTCGTTAATCAAAGATGGTTAAGTTTCCTAACCATAGACATGTGTTGTCATTTGATGAACGGGACCACATAATTAGGAGAATGATGTGATGGATAAGATCCATCTATTAGCTTAGCATAATGATCGTCTACAATACTAGGTATGCCCTCCGTTTCTTTTTACTCCGCATATAAGATTTGGTCAAAGTCAAACTACACAAAGTTTGACCAAATTTATATAAAAATATGAACATCTACAATACTAAAATTATATAATATGAAAATACATTTCATGGTGCATCTGATAATATTTATTTCATATTGTGAATGTTTATATTTTTTAATATAAAGTTAGTCAAACTCTACAAAGCTTGACTTTGACCAAACCTTATATGCGGACTAAAAAGAAATGGATGGAGTATGTTGTTATGCGGTTTGACCGATAAAGATCTTCATATAATATGTAGGAACCAATATGAGCATCCAGGCTCCGCTATTGGTTATTGACCGGAGATGAGTCTCGGTCATGTCTACATAGTTCTCGAACCCGTAGGGTCCGCACGCTTAACGTTCGGTGATGATCGATATTATGAGTTTATGTGTTTTGATGTACCGAAGGTTGTTTGGAGTCCCGGATGTGATCACGGGCATGACGAGGAGTCTCGAAATGGTCGAGACATAAAGAATGATATATTGGAAGCCTATGTTTGGACATCAGAATGGTTCCAGGTGAGTTTGGGTATTTACCGGAGTACCGGGGGGTTACCGGAACCCCCCGGGGAGTATATGAGCCTTATTGGGCCTTAGTGAAATAGAGGAGAGGAAGGCCAAGGTGGAGGGTGCGCCCCCTAGCCCAATTCGAATTGGGTGGGGGGTCGGCCCCCCTTCCTTCCCTCTCTCTCCCCCTTCCTTCTCTCCTACTCCAACTAGGGAAAGGGGGAATCCTACTCCCGGTGAGAGTAGGACTCCCCCTAGGGCGCGCCGTAGAGAGGGCCGTCCCTCCCTTCTTCCACTCCTTTATATATGGGGGAGGGGGCACCCCATAGACACACAAGTTGATCTCTTAGCCGTGTGCGGTGCCCGCTCCACAGATTTCCACCTTGGTCATATCGTCGTAGTGCTTAGGCGAAGCCCTGCGTCGGTAACTTCATCATCACCGTCATCACGCCATCGTGCTAACGAAGCTATCCCCTGACACTTAGCTAGATCTAGAGTTCGTGGGACTAAAGGTGAAGATTGGAAGGCACCCCTTCAAGTATATGAGCCTTATTGGGCCTTAGTGAAATAGAGTCATCACGTGTGCAGATCGCGGAGGTGTCGTACCTTCGGTGCTAGGATCGGTCGGATCGTGAAGACGTACAACTACATCAACCGCGTTGTCATAACGCTTCCGCTTACGGTCTACGAGGGTAAGTGGACAACACTCTCCCCTCTTGTTGCTATGCATCACCTAGATGGATCTTGCATGTGCGTAGGAAAATTTTGAAATTACTGCGTTCCCCAACACTAACCGAGTTAGAGTATCCAAACAGGGCCTTTGCTTCGGTACATCCGGTCTAGAAAAGTTTACGGATTTTGATGCAGACTAAAGGTGAAGATTGGAAGGCACCCCTTCAATCAAAAAGGATAATAAAGACTTTTTCTCGAGGCTGATGATGTTTTTAAACATTATTTCTAATCAATAAATGACATTTCCTTAAAAACATACACTTAAGATTCATGCAAACTTGGGGGGGTGTACCAAAGCAAACCTCAATTCTCATTCAAACGGATTGACTCTACTCTGCCAGCTGTAGCTCTGAGAGAAGGGTTGATAAATAATCATGGTGTAGATGTAGTCATCTTTTAGGATGGTTTTCTTTTCATTGCTTTGCTTTGTGAAATTTCGTGTATTACCATGTCCACGAGCTTGTAACATTGTAGCTAATTCTTCACTCTTATTTGATCAATATGTCTTATATATTACTAGCACATATGCACATGCGTTGCAACGAGAGTGAAAACTATCGTGTCCATGAAAAACATCCACCAGCGATGCATGATGACATCCAAACAATGCGAGCTTGCAGCCGCTAGTAAGGTGCACATCGATGTCTAGAAAAAATGCATATCAGTTGCACATTAACCATGAAACGACCTTGCAATGCCATGCGTCTGATCTGTAGCAATGCCAGTCATCTTTGCAGGTTCATGTGGCTAGCTTTGCAGTGTCTTTTATGCAACTTGTAGCAGCAAGGACTGTTCGTATAGCTTCTGTGTAGTGATTATGCAACATGGCGGTCCGACTTTCCAATGGGAAAAAGGATACCAACCATTGGTGTTACATTAAAGTGTTTCCTGCAAGACGCACTGAGCGCTCGGCCTTAAATAGGTGCCTCCCCACATGCAGTAGCATCAGTCGGGCTTGTAGTGTCGTGTTTCCGTTTAGCAAAATGAACTTGATTGAAGTTGCAATAGCATCAGTCGAGCCTAGTTAGTTAAGGGAATTATAATTCTCTCTGAGGTTCCGAGTTCGACTCTCACTTGAGCTAATTTTTGGGGGTTCTTTTATTACCAGCGCGAGGCGGTGAGGGACGATAAAAAGGATCTTTTTTTCCTTGGCTGCTATTAGACTGTTCGGGCTGAGGCTCCAGACGAAGAGACATAACAGTAGGTATAGATTAGGATAGTTTTTTTTTGACTTACAGATGGCAGTGGGGTACATATTATCAACTTTTAAAACATTTTTAATGACATTGAACAGGAAGAAGGGATCCGTGTTTTACTACTCCTTCCGTCCCAAAATAAGTGTCTCAAACTTAGAGTTGAGATACTTATTTTGGGACGAAGGGAGGTAAAGATAAAGATATATGTTGTTGTTTCTACTTGCCAAGTAGAGAAGATGTACGCTTAATATAGGCTGCAAAGTTCATTGATTCACTCTCGCCATGTTTTGACAAGACATATTGGCAGTCCAAAGGAAAAACAAGCATGGGCCGTTAAAAGACATGAAGCCGCTTCTAGTGTGTGTACATGATGTTGCCCACTCTAATCATTCGCTCAATACATGTACTCTAATCACTGGGTCAGTACATGTAATCACAAATGAGTGGCCAGGAGAGCGTCACGCTAGTGTGCATGTGAGCTGACGTTCGCTCCATATATTTGTTCAGGAGAGTCAGCAGAGCAACCCATGGGAAGGTGACCGCATGGCCGCTCCTGTGACCGCCCCACCCCCTTCCCCTTCCCCACCTACCTCCGCCGCCGCCGTCGATGGCTCGCCCCCCGCCGCCCCCGCAGCTGCTCCTTGATGCCCCCGTGCATCGCCAGACCAGATCCACCGGCTCACCCCCAGGAATCTCCCCCCTCCCTTGGGATCCTGCCGGGCTCGACAGTGATTCGGATGCCTCTGCCATTCGTTTACCAGGCGTTTCCAGAGAAGCTGCGTCCGATTGGATCGGTCTCGCTGGCGACGCTTCGGGCTACAAGGATGCAGAGGTGGACGGAGAGGGCGACACGGATCCACGACGACACCCTCTCATGGATGCAGTGTGTGAAGGAGTGGAGGGAGGCGGATCTCGCTGTGGAGAGGAACCCAGATCCATTTCAAAAACTCTGCAGTGTAAGGTATGCTCAAACTTGTCAAATCCAAGCAGATCGAGAACTGCTCAACCTTGCTCGAAGGATCTACTTTGAGGGCACGAGAGCGAAGAAGTCGCAGATGCCAGGACCGAAGGAACAACCAGAAGCGTTTGTGATTTGGGCAAAATCAGAAGCAAAGTGCAGAGATGCCCATCGCCGGGTGCGCTGGGAGGGGATTCTAGGGCGCCTGCCATCCAACCCACCTTTGGACTCGGAGGAGGTGGATCCATGGCCCTACCTATCCCCGGAGCCAGACAAGGACTGCAACAACTACAACGCCTGAACTTCGAAGCTCATCCTGTTTCAGACATGGGGGGCATCTATTGTGCGGCGCATGAGCATTGCTTGGCCGGATTTTGGGGTGCACAGTGCAGCGGCCGAGTGTATCTTCTCAGTGGAGGGGGCATGGAAAGAGCTGACCCAGCAGAGTGAGCCCATGCCCTCGTCCACACCGACCCACCATGAGCGAGGGAGGAGAAGCAGTGGATTCCAACACTCAGATCCGCGAGGAAGAGGAGGTTTCAGAGTTGATGCTGATAGAGTCTGCCTCGATGAGGATCCGAAGGAGGGGGCACGAGTCGGTTCAAAAGCTTGTCACCAGGATCATGGTGTTTGCCACAGACCACGAGTTGTCCCTGTTTCTGACGAGCAGATCGACGCCGGCTATGATGGTGATCTCCTGGGCGTTGGCTGCGAGGGACTCGCCACTGAGAGAGAGAGGCGGATCCGCTGGAAAGCCTTCTGGGGATTACTGCTGCAAGAGAGCATTGACATGGCAGCGAATCTGACCGCATTCAGATAACTGATCCGAAGATGAAAAAAAACACAGAAACAGAGACTCTTCTGGTCATGGAAGCTTCTGGAGAATTCAGGTTAGTGGAAAGGAAGAAAAGCACTAAGGTTCAAACTGCCCACATGGCTGACGCGTCCGCCAACTCATCCATCAAGCTGCCAGGTGATCATGGTGACGAGGGGGGAGAGAGGTACAGTCAGCTCTGGGAGCCTATAAAAGAGATGGTGGAGGGAGGGGAAGCTAGGGTTCCGCCTCCTCCAACCAACCTCAACACAGCGGCTGCCGCCGCCCCCGATCCAGATCTCATGGCAGATGGAGGGCGCGGCCGAGGAAGAGCCAAGAGAAGACGAGGAAGGGGAGATCAATCAGGTAATTGGCCTCCTGACAACCAGCAGATCAACCAAGGGTCCAGTATGCAGCCGCATCAGCCGTTCTTTGGGTTCGGTTACCAAGGTCTGCCGCCGCCGTGGGCTTTCCCAGGTCAGTTCCCAGGCCCTTATCCTCCGCAATGGGGAGGCCCGCAACAGCAGTGGTTCGCTCCCTCGCAGTTGGCACAGGGGCAATCCAGCGGGCTTGGGGGGAACCAAGGTGAAACTCACAGTGGTAACCAGCAGCATATCAGATCCCAAGTCAAGAACCAACAGAAGAAAGCAAAGGATGGAAATCAGAAGACCCTGGCTACCAATCCGGGTCTGATGTCCTATGATGGGGTCACTTTTTACAATTGTGGTGATCCTGGACACCACAAGGACAAGTGTACAAAGCCCAAGTGTTGCTTTATCTGCAAGATGCTTAACCACAAGGTCGAAGACTGCAGTATTAGGAAGAAGCCACACTCAATAGCCAAGTTTGTGGGGAGTGCTGCACCAGGGCTTGGTTTCAACCACCTGGATGCTCCTGATGTGAATGCCCAATACACTGGGTGGCTGAAGAACGTAGGCATTGTCTTTGTAGAAGCTGGTGAAGTCACAAAACATGAGCTGGCATCAGAATTTGCCAACATCTACAAAACAAATTGGCCCTAGCCCATCAATGCTCTAGACGAGTGGTATTTTCTGGTCAAATTCCCTCCTGAGATTGATGTTGAACAATTGGCTGGATACCCCTGCTTTGGACTGTCTAAGGACAACATCATAGTCAATGTAGAAGTGTGGAAGGGTGAAATCACTGCTGAAGATGAGTTGCAGAAAGTCCGGATCAAGTTAAGGAAAATGAATCCAAAGCGGTGTGAGTGGTCACTGCTAGATCAAATCACCTCCACCTTTGGTGTCTTGCTGGATGTTGACTGGCAACACAACTTCCAGAACTTCTATGAGACGATCAAAGTCAAGATATCATGCAAAGACCACAACAAGGTGCCAAAATAGAGAGTTTTTGGAATTCATGGGAAGCTGTAGAGGGTCCAGGTTGAGGTAGAGCCTCCAAGTGTTGATGTGGAGGAGCTGAGGCAAGGGCAAACCACCAGTGATCAGCAGAATGGGGAGACTGACAACAACCACAACAACAAAATTAGTGATGATACTGCTTCACATAAAAGTTCCAAAAGTTCGGACAATGGATCCAGGACCAGCTCTAGTAGTGGGATGACTAGGAAAACTAATCAGGACCCCTGCCAGGATGAGATGGAACCCCCCACTCCAACTACCCTACTGAAGAACAAGTTGCCAGACTCACTACAGAACCCAAAGAGAAGTGCACTTGATCTCCTGCGGGAAAATGGGAACCTACAGGATGGTTTCAGTCTTTTGAGAGAGATGAAAAGCTAGGATGATGATGGAATTAACACTGAAGATGGGGAGGAAGACATGTCCATAGAGGCCCTGCACCTACCTGGGAGCAATAATGAGAGCACCATGGATGATAAGCACCAGAGCTACGAGGAGGATTCCCCCCATCCAACATCATAACAAAGCAAAGAATTGGGGGCCTGTCCAAGCTACCAGGATGAGTGCTAGGGTGGCTGGGGACACCAGAACCATCCTTCAAAAAGCCCAACAGTTCAAGAGAACCCAAGAGGCTGGAGCTAACAAAGAAGGTATAAAAAGCAAACCCTTCTCCCTTTTCAATAATCCCAATTTCCTTTCTGTTGCTAATAAAATTGGTATAGATGTTAATTTAGAAGTAGGAGTTGAGGTTTTTCCTACCAGTAATATTGTTAGTCAAAATAGGAAGGGTGAGGGTGTGATCCCTGACAGAACTGAAGGTTCTGACTCAGATTTCATCACCCCCCAAAAAACACCTAGTGATGATAGTGTTGAATCTAACTCTAGTGAGCTGTGGTATTTGGTCTGTAAGAATAGAAGGGGCAACCACCCGACCTAGGCTTATAACATGAATGCTCTATTCCGGAATGTTAGAGGGATTACTGCCCCTGGTAGGAAAACTTTGTTCCTGGAAACTATGGCCAAAACCCATGCTTCCATTGTTGGCTTCCAGGAAACCAAAAAAGAGGAGTTTTCTGACTCCTTGAAATACCTAGTAGGAAACAAAATTTTCTCCTGGCATCATTTACCAGCCCAAGGCTCTGCTGGAGGCATCCTAATGGGATTAGACTTGGATATTTTTGATGTTGTCTCCTGGTCTAATCTAGAATCATCTATTAGTTGTGTATTGAAGTTGAAAAATACTGTTAACCCTTTTAGAGTCATCACTGTCTATGGTTCTCCTTATGAAGAAGGAAAAGAGAGTTTTATCTCTGAACTACATTCCTTATTCTTAGAGGCCCCCCTCTCCACCCTAATAGGAGGGGATTTTAACTTGGTGAGGTATGCCAAGGATAAGAGTAATGGTAATATTAACCATAGATGGAGTGATAGCTTTAATGCCTGGATTGAAATTTGAAGCCTGCTTGAGATTAAGCTATCCAGCAGGTGGACCTGATCATGTCCACTATAGATAGACTCTTCTATAATACTGAGCTAGACATGATCTTCCCCATGGCATCCTGTAGGGCTTTGCCTAGATGTGGAAGTGACCATGTTCCTATGATTTGGGAGTCTGGTCTAAACCAAACCCCTAAAGGTAGTAGCTACAAAATGGAGAAGTGGTGGCTCCTGAGGGAGGACTTTTCTAATCTAGTTGCCAAAATTTGGAATGATCCTATAAATGCTTCCTCACATATAGGGAGCTGGCAGGTTAAAATTAGGAAACTTAGAAAAATCACTAAAGGGTGGAGCTCCAATGAGGAAGCTCAACTTAGAAGATACAAAAAAAATCCTCTTGGTGGAATTTGATAAACTGGATATCAAAGCTGAAGCCACAACTCTTTCTGAAGCTGAATTTTCTAGAATTAGATTCATTCACTCTGAGCTTCAGAAAATCTGGCTCCAAGAGAAAGTTAAGGCAAGACAGAGGTCTAGGGATAGAGAGATTAAAGAAGGTGACAGGAACACCGCATACTTTAATGCAGTGGCCAACCAGAGAAGGAGGAAAACAGTCGTCGACTCTCTGGATGGCCCTGAGGGCCTTGTCAATGATAACACAGAGATGCTTAGAATTGCTAGCGACTATTATAATAATCTATTCAAAAAAGGATAGAAACGGCTTTAAGATGAACCCAAACTTTTTCTCTGAAGGAGAAAAGGTAACTCCTAACAAAAATAACATACTAGAAGCTCCTTTTTCAGAAGAGGAAGTCAAACAAGCTGTTTTTGACTCCTATTCAGATGGAGCACCAGGGCCTGATGGGATCCCTTTCTTTTTCTACCAACACTTTTGGGAGTTGGTGAAGCAAGATCTAATGGACATGTTTTCAGACTTCCACAGTGGAGAGTTTGATATACACAGACTGAACTTTGCTATGCTAACCGTGATCCCCAAAGAAGTAGATGCTTCTTCCATGAAGAAGTTTAGGCCCATCAGCCTCTTGAATTGTAGCTTCAAAATTTTCACCAAAGTACTCACCAATAGACTCTCAAAAATCTTACGAAGGTTGATAGCTAGTAACCAATCCGCCTTCTTAAAAGGCAGATATATTTTAGAAAGTGTGGTCACAGCACATGAAGTGCTACACTCAATTCACACTAGTAAGAGACAGGGTCTAGTGCTTAAGTTAGACTATGAAAAAGCTTTTGACAAAGTCAACCTAGAATTCCTGGAGGAACTCCTTAAGTTTAGAGGGTTTGGAGGGAGATGGACCCAATGGATTAAGCAGCTTACCCATGGGGGATCCATTGGTGTCAAAGTGAACAACATTGAGAGTGACTTCTTTCTCACTGGGAAGGGGCTCAGGCAAGGAGACCCCATTTCCCCACTGTTGTTCAACTTAGTAGTTGATGCTCTTACCAGAATGCTGATGAAAGCAGCTAACCAGGGAATGATTGCAGGGCTTTGCCCTGAAGTCTGCCCTGGGGGGATCATTTGCCTGCAATATGCAGATGATACCATACTCTTCCTAGATAAAAACCTACAACAAGCGTCGAACCTCAAGATGGTTCTTATCTTCTTTGATAGGTTTCTGGGATGAGAATCAACAACAGTAAAAGTGAGCTAATCCCCATTAACATGGATTCAGAGGAGACAGTGTGCTTTATTCAAACTCTAGGATGCACTGAAGGTGCTTTTCCTATCAAATACATGGGGATCCCTCTCCACTATGACAAACTTAGAAGAGAAGATATACAACCCCTCATAGATAAAATTATGAAAAGGATTGCTGGATGGAGAGGGAAGCTGCTCTCCTATAAAGGCAGGCTTGTGATTATTCAAGCTTGTCTAGCTAGTATCCCAATCTATCCGCTCTCCTTTTTCAAATTTCCTAAATGGGCCATTGACATGATCAACTCCCAAATGGCTAACTGCCCATGGAATGATTTTGAAGGGAACAAAAAAACTTCACCTGGCTAGTTGGAAGATGATTTGTATGAAAAAAGAATTTGGGGGTCTTGGAATTCCAAACCTCCAAGAGGTGAACACCTGCCTACTAGACTCCTGGGTTAAAAGATTCTATGAATAGGGAGAGTGATGCGGAGCATCCCAAGGTCATCCCCATGGACCTACCATCTCCTCACCAAGTGCCCAGCGGATCCATGACATGAGCACGCGCAAGAGCTCTCGAAACCGAGGTGACATCACTCCTCTCACGTTTCCACTTCGATGCACATGAGACATGGCTACTACCTCATACGGACACATTGTGCATACTCAGGTACCATGGAGAAGCTAAGGAGTAAGGAGAAGAAGAGGAAGATGGATGTGAAGATGAAGAAGAAGAAGTGATGAAGAAGAAGCTACAGGCTCCGAATGACCGGCCAGGACCGGACGTCCGACGACCTCCAGGCTCCGGGCGTCCGACACTTCCACACCTGAGCCAAAACTACGGACTTCCGATGCTCCACGGATGACCGACACTCCTCGGACGACCGACCCCGACCAGACGTCCGACCGAAGACCACCCGAGCCGAATCTACGGACGTCCGACAGGCACCGGACGTCCGGACCCTCGCGAGCCTCCGGACGACCGGTGACTCCCGGACGTCCGACGCCTATGCGCTGCCATGTGTTGGGCCGCGGCCCGTGTACCCCCTTTTTCGCCACCTTTTACACTAAGACTATATATAGACCTCTCCCTCCTCCTTTTTAGGGTTAGCAAAGGATTGGCTCATATTTTGTGTGAAAGCTTTGCTCATCCACTTGGACACCTTCTCCTCGGAGATTCGAGCCTCCATCGGAGAAGATCCCCCAAGCGGATTCAAAACCCCTTTTAGGGAAGAACTCAAAACCTCCTCACAGAGAACATCGGCTACCCTCGTATCGTCCCTAGTCGATCGTGTACTGTGTGAACTCTTATGTATCCGAGGATCTAGCACATGTGTGACTTTCTTGTGTCGATTTAGTGTTTATCCCATGTTTTCCCTTGTGTTTCTCCTTGTTTTCCCCTTGTGTTCTTTGTGTTCATCGAGGGATCCGCTCCTTTCGTGAAAGATCGTGCGATTAGGCTACATCCTGATATTCATGATTGGATCACCGTCATCCGTTCTTGCTTACGGACGTGGAACCAAAGAACGGTAACCTCGTCTTGGTATGAGGATACATCATTCTTGCCATTACATTGATAACCATCATAGCCTTACTCCTTTGCGTTGCTTACCCATCGAGACTAGCCATTGAGTATTGCCGACAACGAGACTTGTGCACATTCATGATCATACTTCCCATAGCATACATACATCATTGTTGCATATATTGGTATCATCTCTTGTGTCACAAAGTTGTCATCGCATACACAATTGCTATCTTGGTTCGTCAAACATTGCATGAGAAAAGAGCTCAAACAACAAAGAGCCAAACAAGCTTTTAAGCAAAGAAGAAAGATAAGCAAAGAGCTTTTAAGAAAGAACCATAGCATCATACAACATTAAGATTGTCATACTAGATCATCTTGGATCATATCATAGAAACACCTTGCATAGAGCATACTTGGGATAGAAGTCGTTGCATTTTTGCTAAGTAGGTTGTGCACAAGTTCTTGTATCCGCCTATTGTGCAATCGTGCTAGCGTCTCTCTAGTGTTCTGCAACATGAGCATTTTTGTGGATCCCACATTTTGGCTCATCCTTGGTTGCACGACCCCACTTATCGTCTTGCGTGTGTGTTTCCGTGTATCTTATATGCTTGGTCTACTTGTTACATTGCATGTTGCGAATCTTTTTCAACATTATTGAAGCTCACTTACAATTGCATCAAATTTTGTGCCACCATCCTAACCAAGCTCCACCATAAGCTTTTACTTGTGTAGGTGTGAGAAACCGACAAGAGCTAGTACCAATTGTGCTATTTCCTTATCCTACATTGGAGTGATCATCGATCCACTTTCAACTTTGGTCAAGGTACATTTGGTATTCGTTCTTCTCTTTCTACCACTCACATTTTTCTTGGAATGATGGTTAGGCCAAGTACTTCTACCAACCCACTCTTCATTGAGCACGACGACAACATGAACTCCTACGTCACCAAGAGCCACCTCTTTGGTGCACAACGTGCTTTGCATCAAGAGCAACAAGCAATGAGTGAACGCATAGACAACCTCGCCGCCGACTTGCGACTCTCCAAGCAACGTACAAGGGACTACTTCGACCACAAGCTCGACGATCACAAGCAAGAGAATGACGCAAGGATGGACGAGATTCATGCTTTGTTACTAAACCTCTCTTCTTCCACTTCGTCTTCATCAAGAAGGTCCCGCTCAAGTTGACAGTCCGACTTCACCCTCTCCGTCTCAAGTACGCCGACATCGAACACTCTACGCTATGCCACACGCAACGATCGTCAAGCAAGCCTCAATCCTCTACGCTACACCGACTCTTAAGAGCACCGACAATGTCAAACCCAGGAGGCTTTTGCGCTAGCACGAGAACAGCAACGACAATGCCAACATGAAGAGGAAGAGCGAGTGTGTCTACACCAAGATGCACAAGATGCCGAGGCACAATGCCAAGAACAACAACTCCGTGAATCTCAAGCACTTGCAGTGCAACAAGCCCTCTGAGATTCAAGTCGAGCTGTCGTGGAGTTGTCACGGCAGATGTCCTAGTGGAAGGACTTAGTCGTAGGGCCATCGCAACTAGGAAGCTTAAAGGGGTTAATCGGGACAAAGGACACGAGAGGTTTTATACTAGTTCGGCCCCTTACGATGAAGGTAAAAGCCTACGTCTAGTTGTGTTTGGTATTGCTGGGGTTTCCATCACCAAGAGGCTTAACTCGCCGGCTTGGTTATTGATCTCTTGTTTCTTGCCCTAAGCCGCCACCGGGTCGTCCCCTTATATACACGGGTTGACGCCTGGTGGCCTATAGAGTCCCGGCCGGCTCATAAATCGTGTCCGGCTCGGTGACTTCTTTTATATGCCTTTCTTTACAAGTCTTTCCTTACATACGGCGGTTTACAATATTGGGCCTTAAGCCACCGCTAGGCTTTTGGGCCTTCTATAATATTTGATAAACTATCATGTTAATGTTTACTGGGCTTCTTGTGTAACCCGCCATTGGGGCTGACCCGGCCCCTCCTGGGCGGGTCATAACTGATAGCTATATCCCCAACATTAGGCCCCAGGTTGACTTTGAACTTCGTCCTTTGTCAATCTTCAATACTTAGACAAAAATCCATCTTCTTATCCTCGCATAAGTTTTTGTAACCCGCCGTGCTGTCATCTTTTGAAAATGCAAAAAACTTTTATGACGTCATCTCCCAACGGATCTTCATCTTTAATGTCTCCCGAGAATCGACGCGTCTGTGTAGTTGGATAACCATTATTTGGCTATCCCTCGATTTTCACGCCCGTTTGTTCACATTTTCCTTATAAATAGGCATGCCTCGGCTTTCTCCCTTCTTCTCTCTCGCTCCGTCTTCTTCCTCTCGCAAACCTCCTGCTGCTCGAGCTTTGCCACTGCTGCGCTTCGCCTCCGTCTCCGTCGACTTTGGCCGCTGCATCAACCCGAACCGATCCAGAGAACGGCGGCGACCACCGCAGAAGATCCGCGGTTGTAAGTGTCCTCCTTTTCACTTCTTAGATCTGCATTTAGGGTTTTCAGATTTCTTCATGTTCTTCGTAGTTCATCGTAGTTCTTCATAGTTCTTCCACCGCAAGCTTCTTCTTGATCCAAAAAGACATATATGCTTGTGCGGTAGTGTTTTTGTGCCTACTTCTGACATCAGCAGATCCCTTTCTCCGGTTCAAAGATCTTATTAGAACTTATAGACTCCTCTACGCTGAACCTTTTAGGTCTAGAATTTTCTCCATTTTGAATAGCCATTTGATCTGGAATAATACCATGCAATTAGGAAACTTGTTTGTCTCAACACTTAGCTGAATTTACCTTCTTCAAATATTTGTAGTCATGGCGGCTTACTATGCCGGCTTACTTTTCCTTATATGACATTATCCCTTAACTAAGCCGCCATTACTTCCCTGTATTATCATCATGTAACTGTTAATTTCACCATTGAATTGAACCGGCATGTTGCCTTTCTTTTCAGTTTGTTTTTGAACATCATGCCGTCCAAAGCGCCAACCATCTGCAACTGGGTTCCCTCAACCGTAACTGAGGAACGTTTGAAGGAGTTCTTCACCATAGGGTTTTTGCCAGCAAAAACCGTCATGTCTTACCGTGCCCCTGACTCGGAAGAAGAACGGCCCAATCCAAGGGCTGGTGAAGTGATTGTTTTTACTGACCATATGAACCGTGGCTTCTCACCGCCCAGCTCAAAGTTCTTCAGAGAGGTCCTCCATATCTAACATCTGTAACTTCCAAGTGCTCTGTGAGGTGTATCTTCAACAAGAGCCGACCGTCGAGCTGTTTAGAGAATACTTTTATCTGAACCGGCAGAATGAGTGCACCAACGGCCTTAGCTTAGAGCTTGGAGGTATCTCAATTCAACACCGGCAGGGTGCTGTCTTCCCCCTCATAGTCTTGCCAAGTCATCCAAAAGACTGGAATCAGACTTGGTTTTACTGCCAAGACATTTCACCAGCAAACGAGAGGCCACTGCCGGGTTATCGCCCCGAACGTCTTGACTCCAAGTTCGCGCTCCCTGACAAGCTCACTGCCACTGAACGCAGAAAGCTGATACCATCCATCAAAAGGATTAATGCTCTGTTAGGGAATGGGTTAACTGGAGTTGATCTAACCCGCTGCTGGATCTCATGGCGGGTCATCCCTCTAAGCTGTCGGTCAAAACTGATGTATGAGTATGGTGGAGGCCTGGATGACTCTCTTCATCACAGCCCCGTTCAATTAACAAAAGAAGATATTGTTTCAATGTCAACCCTTCTGGTGAACGGGAAATACGAAGATTGCAGTATTGTCAGGTTAAACCCCTTCTGCAAGCTTAACCCGGTGCCAGAAGTAAGGATATTCTGATCTCTTCTCCTTTGTATTTTTCTCAGCCGTATTGTTTAATACTTGCCTGACTTTTCATCGTGTTTTTACCTGTCTGTAGGCCAACTCTGACTTCTGGAAAGTTAAATATGACCACGAAGCTGCCAAGAAAGCAAGAGTCGTAGCCATAAACGCCAAGAAAACGACCCGAAGGTCAAAAAAGAAGAAGAAGAACACTGCCGAAGACTGGATGAGACTTGAAAATACTTCTGGGTCAGAGGTAGCCCTTGACTCCCTTGGCCTACTTTTTAATAATCTTATTGACATTGTTCATGTCCAGGATGACACTGGGGCCAGTCAGGCCGTGGAAGAAGAGGTAACTATCATTTCCTCCGACTCAGAGCCCTTGCCAAGACAAAAAATTCGACGACTGATCCGTAAAGTAAGGTTTTCTAACCCTTCAGCTCACTTGGATCCCAACTTTATTTTGAAAAAGCAGCAACATGAGAGCCACCGTCAAGCCCGGACAGAAGACAAACCGTCTGTTGTTCTTCAACAAACTCCTCAGAAGCGCCGGAATGAGGTTTACTTTTTTTGTCCTTAACTCTGTTTAATGGATCCTTTCCCTTGCATTACTTTAACTTTATTTTATCTTTTTAGGAGGTGTCTCGCTCTTCTGGCGACTCATGGTAGACCCAATTTCCGGCCTTCAAGAACGCCCCTGGGTAATGAAAAATCCTCCTTTTTTCCGGGTTGTTCGAATTGTATCTTTGAACTGATAGTCCTACAATATTTCTCTTAGTGGCCAAGCTAAGTCCAAGAAGGCAAAGGATGTTAAACCGGCGGAAGACCCGCCAATCCTTGCATCTGACCCGGCCAGGCCACCTTCCCCTCCATTAACTGACGCTCCAGAAGACCCGCCTGTCGATGCAGAAGCAAATCCTCCTGAGCCGTCGTTTGATGAGACCACCATGAATCCTTCCGCAACTGGACCATCAAGCTCAGCCAACCCGCCATCACCGTCTGCACAAGACGTTCAGATCACAAGGAGCCGTTTTATTGAGCCGGGGAATCCAACCGTGCTGGCTCGGTGTACTGCGAAACAAGAGGCATTGGAAAGGCAGAAAGTGCGCTTTGACGTTGCCAGTTATGATCATCTAAATGCCAATGATATTTTATCCGGCTATCTCAGCCATGTGCACTCCTGTCGCGACTCTGAGATCGAAATGGTCAAACAGTTGCAGTTGAAATACGAGGTACGTTCTTCCGGCTTATCTATATTCCTCCAGCCCCCAAGTCTTCAGATTATGAGAGAACCGAAATGATTTGTAGATTTTATAATATAGGCCAAGACCTTTACCTTTGAAACTTTTCTTGAATTCACTAAAATAGAACAAAGCTTCACCTGTAGTCCCCAAGGGCCGGTTCCTTTTGATCATAAATGAGCCAGTACTTTAAATTGTTTTGTACCATATTCAAATGACTTAATACTCCGGCTTAACCTTGAAAAACTTGCTGAACTGCATACATTAGCCCCCAAGTGACAAGTGCTGTTACTTTGTAAAGTACTTGGGACTTAAAGTATGTCTGTAGAGTCATAAGAAATTGTTTTGGCATACATTAGCCCCCAAGTGTCAAGTCGTTTTTTGTAAAGTACTTGAGACTTGAATTGTGATGTTTAAACCTTTGAGCAAAATCTTGACTCATCTGAGTATGTTTTCTTGCAGAATGCCTTATCTGAACTAAACTCGCAGTTGACTGATGTGAAGACCCGGCTAGTAGGTCAGGAATCAGAAATCAAGTCTGCTAACTCCAAATTGCAAATAAGTTTTCTGAGAAGGAAAATTTAAAGACCAGCTTCGCTGCCAAGAAGAAAACCTGGGAAGAGGAAAAAATGCTTCTGACACAATGCGCTGAGAAGGCCGAAGCAGCCCTTGAAGAGGTTTCGACAGAACTGAATGGTTTAAAGGGCCGGATGTCTCAAATGGTGGCCGCCATCTTTGGTAAGCCATCTATCTGCAATCCTGTGTACTCCTTTTCTAATCCGGAATATAAGCCGCCAGCTGACTTTGTGTATAAAATATGTGCAGGCCCATGAAGCTAAAACCTGAGCCAAGATCCTTTGATTAAACTGAAGGCAGTGTATACCTTAGTAGAACAACTGTATATTGGCGCACAACGGGCACTTGCCGCCATCTCTCCTGCCAATCAAGGACCCAACCGGCTCAGCGACGTCTTGAAGAAACTGTCAATCCTGCCTGCCAGATTTCAAGAAGTGAAGCGCTCCTGTGCGCGAGCCGGAGCTTTGACTGCCCTGAGCCGCTCCAAGGCTTGGGTGCCAGACCTAGACCCGGCAGACGTGGCCAGAGGCTATCCCACCGTGAAGGAAGATGGATCTCCCATTGAGCAGGAGGACTTCATGGCTTACGTGCGTGGAGTCCGACCTCAGGCAACTACCCTTGGAGATGACACCAACATCGAAAAATACCAGCCGGGTTTTGATGTTGAAAATAAGAAGATGGCGACTCCCTCGTACAAGGTGACGGATTTGATCCCGCCTGTAAGAGAAAATACATTTGCCTCGAAAGTTGACCCGGCCGGCCTGATCGATGAAGAAGCCAAATTTGTCGCCGTGAATGGTTTTGACTGGTCAAAACCCAACTTCCAGCCAAAAGAGGGCGGTGAACCGGCGAGGGAGGAGTAATAACCATCTTCATTGGCTTATAAAAATCCTTGTAATAGTTTAGCTGTGAAAACACTGAATTCCTTTCCTATGCCATCGTGCATAAAACACTGTGTGTGACTCCATATTTCCTGATACCAACATATGCATCATATTTGATGATTATTTCGGCAACACTTTAACTCTGTTCCTATAGATACAAGAGAAAAGACTGGCTTGGCGTCTTAGAGCCGAACGGGTTAAAACACCCGGCTTATAGCCAATATGTTTACCATAATAGAAAACAAAAACAGATATAAATAAAGGACAAGGGCTGAAGCTAACTCTTTGGTTAATGCAGCAGGCAATTGCGTATAAATAATAGCCATACTTGTACCTTTGATCCTTAGACCACCGGCTTGAATAACCCGGGTAATGAAGTTGACAACTCAATCTTTCTGAGAAGTCAATGCCTCTGAATACTTAATGATCATCATACCTAGGTGGCCTTGTTGTCAAATAAACAAGCCGGTGAAGAAGATCATGCTAATTATTTGTGGAATTGAGACAACAAAAAACTAAAAGGAAAATAACAGGTAACAAGTACAGTTTAACCTTATGTTCAAAGGTTGGTGGCTTCTGATTCGAATACGATCAGTAAACCGGACCAAAGGGGTTAAGCTAAGGTTCGACTACGACCATATAGCCCCCAGTGGCTTTGGCGTTGTGCCGATCAAGAGGGCACCGACAGCTATGTTCTCTTTGGTTCGAATATGACCTATGTTTGAACAGGAAGCCCCCAAATGACCTTGATAGGTTTTTAACGACCCTGATTCAAATACGATCCAAGTTGGACCCAAAAGGGGTTAAGCTATGATTCAGATACGATCAAGAAGCCCCCAAGTGAGCTTGGACTTGAGCCGATCAAGAGGGTTTCGGCAGCTATGTTCTCTTTGGTTCGAATACGACCTATGTTTGAACAGGAAACCCCCAAGTGACCATGATATTGCAACTAGATTCGAATATGATCATAAGCTGGACCAAAAAGGGTTTAAACTGGATTCAAATATGATCAGCTCCTTAATAGTGATTGGAAAATAAGAAATAACAAAGATGCATAATCTTTGAAAAGAAAAGAGACCGATGGTCTTACTTTATTGTTG
Organism: Triticum urartu; assembly: GCF_056163025.1. Classification (NCBI taxonomy): domain Eukaryota; kingdom Viridiplantae; phylum Streptophyta; class Magnoliopsida; order Poales; family Poaceae; genus Triticum; species Triticum urartu. The sequence goes on along the minus strand of NC_141878.1, from coordinate 352,748,785 downwards.
ATCATGGTATATACAATGTTAAAGTATGTACATGCTGAGAGCCGGTGGCTCAAGTGTAGTATGGCCGAAGTTGAGCAATGTTCCACGGCCGGCAGGTCTCCTCCTCTGACTTACGTGAATCTTTGTGCTCTCGAACGTCAATGAGGTAATACGACCCGTTGTTTAAGTTCTTGCTCACCACAAAGGGCCCCTCCCAAGGTGGAGATAACTTGTGTGCATCTGATAGATCCTGGATGAGCCGGAGCACCAGGTCCCCTTCATGGAAAGTCCTGGACTTAACTCGACGGCTGTGATAACGGGGCAGGTCCTGTTGATAAATTGCTCTTTCTTCATCTAACAAGTCGAGTGCATCCTGTCTGGCTTGTTCATTATTAGCTTCAACATAAGCTGCCACACGGGGCAAGTCATGAAGGATGTCACTAGGCAACACTGCTTCTGCTCCATACACCATGAAGAATGGTGTGTAACATGTAGACCTGTTAGGCGTGGTATTGATACTCCACAACACCGAGGGTAATTCCTCTACCCAACAACCCGACGTTCACCGTAAGGGAACCATAAGCCGGGGTTTGAGATCTTTTAAAATTTCCTGATTTGCTCTCTCAGCTTGACCATAGGATTGAGGATGAGCTACAGAAGAAACATCAAGCCGAATATGCTCACGTTGACAAAACTCCTCCATAGCCCCTTGGGAAAGATTAGTGCCATTGTCAGTGATAATGCTATGTGGAAAACCAAAACGGAAGATCACCTTTTTCATGAACTGAACCACGGTGGCCGCATGTAACGCCCCGTATGTAACTTGCCATATTTGTATTCCAACTCTTGCCATTTTCGGCACTAAGTTATGATATTCCCTCGTGGTTGGGTTTTGTCTTTGTTTTGCTTTTTGTCCATGTCATGCATCTCATATCATGTCATCATGTGCATCGCATTTGCATACGTGTTCGTCTCATGCATCCGAGCATTTTCCCCGTTGTCCGTTTTGCATTTCGGCGCTCCTATGTCCTCCGGCGTCCCCTTTTGCCTCTTTTCGTGTGCGAGTGTTAAACGTTCTCGGATTTGACCAAGACTTGTCAAGCGGCCTTGGTATACCACTAGTAGACCGCCTGTCAAATTTCGTGCCATTTGGACTTCGTTTGATACTCCAACGGTTAACCAAGGAACCATAAAGGCCTCGTGTGTGTTGCAGCCCAACACCTCTCCAAAGTGGCCCAAAACCCACCTAAACCCCCTCCATCCTCTCGGTCGTTCGATCACGATCGCGTGGCCTAAAACCGCACTCCATTTGGAGTCTCCTAGCTCCTTCTATGTATAAATAGGCCCCCCCTCCTTCATTTTTGGGTCCAAACCCTAAAACTTCCCCTCTCCGCACCGGACGCGTCCGTCCGCCGCCGGACACGCCTGCGCCGCCGCCCGCGTCCAATCGCAGGCCGACATGTGTCGCCGCCCCGCCACTGACCGCGCCGGCCTGCCTGGCCTGTGGCCGGCCCTCCCGCGCCCTGACCCGGGCCGCGCCCCGCCGCACGCGCCCTCCGCCGCCTGTCGCCGCGCCGCCCCGCTGCCTCACGCGCTGACCGCCGCCTCCGCCGAGCTGGCACAGCTCTGCCGCGCCTCCGCCGCGTCCGCCGGTGACCTCCTCTGCCTCCCCGCGCCGAGATCCGACCGGATCCGGCGAGATCCGGCCTGGGCCCCACCTTCTCCGGCCACCTCGAGCAACTCCGGCGAACTCCCCGACCATCCTCGATTCGCGTGCGTGCTGGATCTGGATCTAAGAAGAAACCCTAGGGGCTGACCTCGTTTTTCCCCCAAGTCTGCATTATTTTCTAGCACATTTCATCATGCCATATCTCTAGCTCCATTTTGCGCGTATGATATATCAAATTGTTCGTCTGGATGTGATCTTCATTTCATTCCATTGCACCATGCTTGTTTGAGTCCATCTTGATGCCCTAAATGTTATTGCAAGAGTGCTATAAAATGTTAGTTTATGTTTCTTAACAGATTATGGACATTTGTCATTTTTGCCATGTTTGATGTGTGCCTCCTATGAACTTTAGCCCTACATGTGTTTTTGGCTATGCCATGCCATCTTTACAGGGGTGTATGCCATGTATTTTTGTGATCATTGTGGTGACTAGCACAAGCATGCAAAGTAGCTCTCGTGATGTTGCTGATTTCAGGGGCTTAGAATTCTTCTATGTCATTTCCCTGATGTTATTTTTATGCCATGTATTCTTGTTGCTACAGAGTGATCCATGCCTCTTTTGAGCATGTTCAGTAAGGATGATTTTGTGATATTGTTATGTTCTACCCATCCATGTCTTTGTTTGCAATTATGGAGTACCCTAGCATGACTCAATCTTGCTCTACTTTTGCTATAAAATGTTCATGGCAGATTGTTTACATGTTATTCAATTTTGCCAAGGTTGTTGTAGTTGATCCTTGCATGCTATGAGATGGTTCTTGCCATGGTTAGCTTATTGATCATGTCTTCTTGCTGGGTGTATGCTTAGTTTTTCATGCAATGCCTTGTGGTGAGTGCATCAAGCTCGCAAACATGCCTACATAACTCTGTTTTTCCCATGTCCAGTTTTCTGCTAAGTCTGAATCTGTTAACGAAACTTGCTATGTTTACATGGTTGCCATTGTATCTTCTGATCCTTTTTGGCTTATGGTCAGTAAGGAACTTTTGTTATATGCTTTGAGTAGTTTCATGCCATGCCTTGCTTTGCCATGATATGTTCCTGTAGCATGTTGTTATCTTGCTCTAAACATTGCTTCCTGATGTTAATCCTGGCATGTTATTTTCACCAAGTCTGTGAATCTGATATCTTTTGCACTTTTGGCATGCTTGTTTGAGCCTTCTATTGTGTGTTTTAGCCGTAGCTCATTGTTCATCTTTTGTCAAGCATCTTGAGTGGATCACTTCCATGTGCTTTGTTGCTATGTTAGAGTGCAGTAGCTTAGTTTCTTGTTTCATTCTAGATGGCATCGTGCTGTTAATCGTAGAATAGTGCCATTATTGTTTTGCTTGCCATTTGCAAACCGTGCCTCCAATTCTGGTGATCTTTATATCGTTTTCGACCAAAATCAACTCATCTTTCCAGCAGCGCTCTTGGTTTGCCAAGTTGAGGCCTGGTTCAATCTTTTCCTTCCGGAGCATATATGCATTGCATATCACATCCCGCATATCATGTCATGTTTTGCACCATGTTGCTTGCGCATTGCACCATGGTTGATCGTGGTTCCCTTTGCTTGTGTTCTTGCTTTGGGTAGAGCCGGGAGACGAGTACGTGATCGAGTAACCCGTTGAGTACGCTTACGAGGATCAAGCTTACGTCAACTCGGAGAACTTTGCAGGCAAGATGACCATACCCTCGAAATCACTTCTATCTTTGCTTGCTAGTTGCTTGCTCTATTGCTATGCCTATGACGCGATACCTACCACATGCTTTATCATGCCTCCCATATTGCCATGTCAAACCTCTAACCCACCTTGTCCTAGCGAACCGTTGTTTGGCTATGTTACCACTTTGCTCAGCCCCTCTTATAGCGTTGCTAGTTGCAGGTGAAGATTGGAGTTTGTTCCTTGTTGGAACATGTTTATTGTTGGGATATCATTATTATATCTTGTTTACTTTAATGCACCTATATACTTGGTAAAGGGTGGAAGGCTCGGCATTATGCCTGGTGTTTTGTTCCAGTCTTGCCGCCCTAGCTTCCGTCATACCGGTGTTATGTTCCTTGATTTTGCGTTCCTTACACGGTTGGGTTATAATGGGAACCCCTTGACAGTTCGCCTTGAATAAAACTCCTCCAGCAAGGCGCGACCTTGGTTTTACCATTTGCCACCTAAGCCTTTTTCCCTTGGGTTTCGCGGACTCAAGGGTCATCTTTATTTTAAACCCCCGGGCCAGTGCTCCTCTGAGTGTTGGTCCAACTTGTCAGCCGCCGGTGGCCACTAGGGGCAACTCTAGGCTGGCCTACCGGAAGTTTGGACAATCCGGTGTGCCCTGATAATGAGATATGTGCAGCTCCTATCGGGATTTGTCGGCACATTCGGGTGGCTTTGCTGGTCTTGTTTTACCATTGTCGAGATGTCTTGTAACCGGGATTCCGAGTCTGATCGGGTCGTCCTGGGAGAAGGAATATCCTTCGTTGACCGTGAGAGCTTGTGATGGGCTATGTTGGGACCCCCTAGAGGGATTTGAACTTTCGAAAGGCGTGCCCGCGGTTATGGGAAGATGGGAATTTGTTATGTCTGGTTGTAGAAAACCTGAAATTTAACTTAATTAAAATGAATCAAGAGCGTGTGTAGCCGTGATGGTCTCTTTTCGGCGGAGTCCGGGAAGAGAACACGGTCTCGTGTTATGCTTGAACGTAAGTAATTCTAGGATAACTTCTTGATCATAGATTCTCGAACATGCTTTGGCCTTCTCTTCTCGCTCTCATTTGCGTATGTTAGCCACCATATTTTCTAGTGCTTGCTGCAGCTCCACCTCATACCTTTTACCTACCCATAAGCTTAAATAGTCTTGATCGCGAGGGTGTGAGATTGCTGAGTCCCCGTGACTCACAGATTACTTCCAAAACCAGATGCAGGTGCCGATGATACCATTCTAGGAGATGCGATTGAGCTCAAGTGGGAGTTCGATGAGGACTCACGATGTTACTATGTTTCCTTTCCAGACGATCAGTAGTGGAGCCCAGTTGGGGCGATCGGGGATCTTATGCATTTGGGGTTGTCTTTATTTTGGTTCCGTAGTCGGACCTTGATTGTATCTGGTTGATGTAATGATATATTTATGTATTGTTTGAAGTGGCGATTGTAAGCCAACTCTGTACCTCTTTCTTATTCAGTACATGGGATGTGTAAAGATTACCCCTCTTGCGACATTGCCTACAATGCGGTTATGCCTCTAAGTCGTGCTCCGACACGTGGGAGATATAGCCGCATCGTGGGTGTTACAAGTTGGTAATCAGAGCCTTCCCCGACTTAGGAGCCCCCTGCTTGATTGAATCGCTGGCGTTGTTGAGTCTAGAAAAAAATGTTTTGAGTCTTTTAGGATTATATATATCAGAGAGTAGGATTCTTTTTACTCCTCAGTCCCTTCGTCGCTCTGGTAAGGCATCCTGACGTAGAGTTTTGACTCTTCTCTTCTCAAATTTCACTAATTTTTTTTAGGATCATGCGGGTATCTTGGAATCGTTCCGATGGTTTTGTGACGAGAACATTGTTCTTGGTGCCTCCTGACATTTAGGGGTTGTGGCAGTGTCCCGGGGAGTTGAGCTCCGAGGTGTTGTCATCACAAATTTATCGTTGCAGTTCTGGAATACCTGAGTTTCACGGACATCAAAAATCTCTTTTATGGAGTTGTTGGTGAGATAACCTCGACACCACCCAGTACTGGGGCGGGAATTCGGGAGTATCACCATAACTCGTATAACAGATGCTTTTCGAAGGTTGAGGTAAATGATTTCCGAAGGTTTCTTGGTTATGTGATGAAGGATGGATACAGCTGGATGTAGGATTTGCTAGTTTTGGGTGAGATATTATGCTTCCCCTGTATTCCCAACACCTGATTGCATAACCGGAAAGTTCCGAGAGTTTCATAGGTGGGAATTCATGTAGATCTAGTATTTCTTCCGCAGATATTTGGTTTGTGATTGGGTAATCCTTACCAAGTATTTGTTCATATCCGTACCTTGTTGTTATATTCATCTACCTCTATCTAAGTGTCTTCTCAATTTATGGAAGTGTGATCATTTAATTTGGAATTCATTCGTTCATTTTGTTCGAATGTTAAGGCTACATGTTGCAATTTCGATCCATTGATTCATCTTGAATACATGTCTTTCAAGATGCTAACGGATGTCACCCTCTTCAGGATGGCTCCTCCAACGCGTCAGAATCTGGAACCGCCGCCACCACCACCACCTCCGGAGGCATGGCAAGCCGTGATGGCCGCTATCAATGCCAACACGCAGCTGATTATGCAACTCTTGCAAGAACGCAACCAAGGAAATCAAGGCCATGGCAACAATCAAACTCAGTTTGCTACCCTCAACTAGTTCCTCGCAAACCAGCCAAAGACCTTCAGTAACTGTGTCGAGGTCACAGACACTGATGATTGGCTCGTGGATATCTGCAAACATTTTGAGTGCAACAATGTCAGGCCTGAGGACTTTGTCAAGTTTGCTTCGTTCCAACTCAAAGACCAAGCTACCGAGTGGTATCAACAATACAAAGATTCCAGAGGAGGTTGTGTGATTACCTGGGATGATTTCCGTCAAGACTTCAAAGCTCACCACATTCCTCAGAGTGTTGTTGAGAGTAAGCGTGAGGAGTTCCGCAATCTGAAGCAAGGCAGCTTGTTTGTTTACCAATACAACATCCTGTTCCAGAGGCTCGCTCGCTTCGCCAAGCAAGACGTCCCTGACGAGAAGAGCATGATTTATCAATTTAGAGGTGGCCTCAGAGAAGATCTGCAACTAGCTCTCGTGCTGTTTGAGTCGAAAAAGTATGATGAAATCTACAACATGGCATTAAAGCAAGAGGCTGCTCAGCTCAAGTGCGATGCTTCCAAGAAGAGAGTCAGGGATGCAACTCCTTCTTCTTCTACTCAAGTGGCAGCTAAGCAGCAAAAGTACTGGTTGCCTCCTCCTCCTCCTCCGTTCCATCAGCCTTATCAGCAGAAGAGCAAAGGTGGCAATGGATCTTCCCACCCACCCAACCCAGGCTTTCAGAACAAAGCTTCATCTCATGCTCCAAGGTCAAGTGCTCCGTATCACCAGCCGCTCTCAGAGGTCACGTGCAACAAGTGTCAGCAGAAGGGTCACTATGCAAACAAATGCTTCAACTAGAGGCGTCTTCCGCCTCCTCCTCCTGTGAGATCTGCTAGCAATGTAGTGGTCAAGCATAATCCCAAGTTTGCGAAGGTCAACATGATGAACGCAGCTCAGGCAGAGGACTCTTCAGAAGTGATCATGGGTAATCTTCCTGTTAATGATATTCCTGCAAAAGTTCTTTTTGATACTGGTGCATCGCATTGTTTCATCTCAAGACCATTTGCATCTAAGCATGAGTGGGTTTTCCAAGATTTTCCTAGTCCGTTAGCAGTTGTCTCACCGGGTAAATGCTTGCACGCAAGCTACATGGTTCCGGAGGTTTCTATCAAGATGGGTGACTAAAAGTTTCTGTCTTCTCCAATGGTCCTTGGTGACTCGGATATTGATCTAATTCTCGGCATGGACTGGCTTTGTAAGCACAAGGCTCAGCTTGATTGTGCTGTCAGGCAGATTCAATTGACACACTCGTCTGAGGATGTGATCGTCTTTGCCGCTCGTGATGATACCATTCAACTGTTTTCTCTCAATGAGAAGGGCGAGTTGGATGCCATCTCTCAGATTCCAGTCGTTTGTGAATATCAAGACGTCATTTGAATTCGTCACCGGCCATTTGAATTCGTCATCGATCTTGAGCCTGGCACGGAACCTATTTGCAAACGTCCTTACAAGCTTGGACCAGAAGAGTTGAAGGAGGTGAAGAAACAACTCGATGAACAAGAGCGTATGGGTCTCATGTAACGCCCCATGACCGATGTGCCAGATGTCCTCCGCTTATTCGCTGTTGTTGCCTTGTCATTGCTTGCGTGTCATGCATTGCATATCATGTCATCATGTGCATTTCATTTGCATACATGTTTGTCTCATGCATCCGAGCATTTTCCCCGTTGTCCGTTTTGCATTCCGGCGCTCCTATCTCCTCCGGTGGTCCTTTCTACCTTCCTTTTGTGTGTGGGTGTTAAACATTTCCGGATTGGACCGAGACTTGTCATGCAGCCTTGGTTTACTACCGATAGACCGCCTGTCAAGTTTCATACCATTTGGACTTCGTTTGATACTCCAACGGTTAACCGAGGAACCGAAAAGGCCTCGTGTGTGTTGCAGCCCAACACCCCTCCAAAGAGGCCCAAAACCCACCTAAACCTCCTCCATCATCTCGGTCATTCGATCACGATCGTGTGGCCGAAAACCGCACCTCATTTGGACTCTCCTAGCTCCCTCTACCTATATATATGTGCTCCCCTCCCGAAAATCACGGATGAAACCCTAACATCTTCCTCCTTCCGCCACCGGACACTTTCCCGCGCCGACGGACATGTCCGCCCGCCTCCGCGCCGCCGCCCCCAGCCTCTCCTGGACCGCCACGTGGCAAGCGCCGCCGTGCGCCGCCGCGGGCCCGCGAGCCCACGGCCGGCCCTCCGAGCCCATCTCCTCCGCGCGCCTGCCCCGAGCGAGGCCCGTCTCCGCGCCGCTTCTTCCCCCGCGCCGGCGCCGCCAGCCGTCCCGGACGCCATTGCCGGCCACCGCGCCGAGATTCGGCCCCGCCGCCTCGGGTCGCTGCTCCGTCCCGCCATTCGCCACCGTTCGCAGCCCCGGCGACGGATCCGGCCGCCCCGTCGCCGGATCTGCCGACCTCGACCGGATCCGGCGGCCCCAACCTCCTCTCCGGCGATCCCCGGCGTTCCCGGCGAGCTCCGGTCATCCTCGAAGTCTATGCCATGAAACATTAGATCTGGGTGAGATATTTTCTCTGAGTCCCCGAGTTTTCCAGATTTAAATGCCCATGTTCATCATGTTGTAACATTCGTAGCTCCGTTTTGTGCGTGTAGCATATCAAAATGTTCGTCTCAGAGAGTACATCATTTCATCTAATTTCATCACTTTCATTTGAGCCCATCTTGATGCCCGAAATGCTGTTGGAAGAGAGCTATTTGAGTTAATTGTCAGATCTGCTGCACCAAATAGCTATTTGTCATTTTTGCCATGATTAATGTGTGCATGATATGCTCCTGAGCTCTACATGTGTTTTGTTATATGCCATGCTATCTTTCCAGAGGTGCTTGCCATGTATTTTTGTGATGTGTGTGGTGACTAGCACAAGCTTGCAAAGTGGTGCATTCGTTAATGCTGATTTCAGGGACTTAGAAGTTCACCAAGTCCTTGATCTGTTTTTATCAATATGTCATATGTTCATGTTGTTTCCTAGTGATCCGTGCCTCTTTTGAGGATGATCAGTAAGGATGATATGTTAATCTTGTGGTGCTCTATCCATCCATGTCCTTGTTTGCAATTATGGAGCAACCTAGCTTGAGTCAATTGAGCTCTACTTTTGCTATTTCATGAATCTGGGCAGATTGTCTACTTGTTAGCGATTTTGCCGAGGATGTTGTAGTTGATCCGTGCATGCTATGTTGTTGTTCTTTCCATGTCTAGCTTATACAATTTGTATTCTTGATGGGTGTATGCTTAGATTGTCATGCCTTGCTCTGTAGTGAGTGCATCGAGCTTGTTAACATGCCTACTTTCTATCATATTTGCATGCTTCAGTTTTTCAGTCTGTAATCTGATTATGTTTTTGCCATGTTCACATGCTTGTAATTGTATTTTATGATCCCTTTTGGCTCAAGGTCACTAAGGGACTTTTGTTAAGCTCTTTGAGTACCTTCATGCCATGCCTTGCTTTGCCATGTTAAGTTCCTATAGCATATAGTTTTCATGCTCCAAAGTGTGCTACCTGATCTGAAATTCCAGACTAGTGTTAATTTCACTAAGTCTGAAACCTGTTTACCAATTGCACTTTTGCCATGCTTGTTTGAACCTATTAATGGATGAATTGGCCGTAGCTCAGTGTTCATCTTTTTTCAAGCCTCAGGAATGGATCCCTGCCATGTATTTTGTTGCCATGTTTGAGTGCTGTAGCATAATCAACTTGATGCATTTAGGTGGCTACTTGCTGTTTATCGCAGACCGGTGCCATATTTGTTTTGCTTGCCATTTCCAAACCGTGCATCTGATTCCGACGATCTTTATATTGGTTTCAACCAATATCACCTCACCTTTCCAGTGGCACTCTTGGATTTCCAAGTTGAGGCAAGGTTCCATCATTCCTTGTCAATCATGCATATGCATCGCATACCGCATCCCGCCTACCATACCTTGTTCATGTGTTGGTTGTTTACTATGTTGTGTGCTTCTTTCCGGTGTTTGCTCTTTGGGTTGGTTCCGGTAACGTCGAGTTTCTAAAGGACCCATTCGACTATGTCCGATTATCTTCTTCATGGACTCGTTCTTCTTCCTTGCGGGATTTCAGGCAAGATGACCATACCCTCAAAATCACTTCTATCTTTGCTTGCTAGTTGCTCGCTCTTTTGCTACGCATAGGCTGCGATACCTACCACTTGCTTATCATGCCTCCTATATTGTTGAACCAAGCCTCTAACCCACCTTGTCCTAGCAAACCGTTGTTTGGCTATGTTACCGCTTTGCTCAGCCCCTCTTATAGCGTTGTTAGTTGCAGGTGAAGATTGAAGTTTGTTCCTTGTTGGAACATGGAGATGTTGTTCCTTGTTTGAACATGTTTACTTGTTGGGATATCACAATAAATCTTATTTAATTAATGCATCTATATACTTGGTAAAGGGTGGAAGGCTCGACCTTATGCCTGGTGTTTTGTTCCACTCTTGCCGCCCTAGTGTTCGTCATGTCGGTCTTATGTTCCCGGATTTTGCGTTCCTTATGCGGTTGGGTAATAATGGGAACCCCTTGACAGTTCGCCTTGAATAAAACTCCTCCAGCAGTGCCCAACCTTGATTTTACCATTTGCCACCTAGCCTTTTCTTTCCCTTGGGTTCTGCGGACTCAAGGGTCATCATAATTTTAACCCCCCCCCCCGGGGCCAGTGCTCCTCTGAGTGTTGGTGCAACCTGTCAGGTGCCGGTGGCCACCAGGGGCAACTCTGGGCTGGCCTACCCGTACCTAAGACAATCTGAGTGTGCCCTGAGAAAGAGATATGTGCAGCTCCTATCGGGATTTGTCGGCACATTCCGGCGGTGTTGCTGGTTTAGTTTTACCTTGTCGAAATGTCTTGTAATCGGGATTCCGAGTCTGATCGGGTCTTCCCGCTAGAAGGAATATCCTTCGTTGACCGTGAGAGTTTGTCATGGGCTAAGTTGGGACACCCCTACAGGGATTTGAACTTTCGAAAGCCGTGCCCGCGGTTATGGGCAGATGGGAATTTGTTAACGTCCGGTTGTAGAAAACCTGAAGTTGACCTTAATTAAAATACTTCAACCACGTGTGTAACCGTGATGGTCTCTTCTCGGCGGAGTCCGGGAAGTGAACACGGTGTTGGAGTTATGCTTGACGTAGGTTGTTCTAGGATCACTTCTTGATCATACTTTTATCGACCGTGCTTTGCCTTCTCTTCTCGCTCTCATTTGCATATGTTAGCCACCATATATGCTAGTCGCTTGCTGCAGCTCCACCTCATACATTTTACCTTACCCATAAGCTTATATAGTCTTGATCGCGAGGGTGCGAGATTGCTGAGTCCCTGTGGCTCACAGATACTTCCTAAACCAGCTTGCAGGTGCCGATGAGTCCGTGCAGGTGACGCAACCAAGCTCAGGAGGAGCTCGATGAAGATCTTGCCCTTTGTGTTGTTTCGTTCTAGTTGATCAGTAGTGGAGCCCAGTTGGGGTCGATCGGGGACCGTGTCGCATTTGGGGTTCTTCTTTTATTTTGGTTCCGTAGTTGGACCTTGATTGTATTTGTGTGATGTAATGCTTTATTCATGTAATCGTGTGAAGTGGCGAGTGTAAGCCAACTATGTATCTCTTTTCCATTATGTATTACATGGGTTGTGTGAAGATTACCTCACTTGCGACATTGCTTTCAATGCGGTTTTGCCTCTAAGTCGTGCTTCGACACGTGGGAGATATAGCCGCATCGAGGGCGTTTCAAGTTGGTATCAGAGCCTTCCCCGACCTTAGGAGCCCCCACTGCTTGATCGTTTTTAGCAGCCGTTGTTGAGTCTAGAAAAATGTTTTGAGTCATTTAGGAATTATATATCGGAGAGTTTAGGAATTCTTTTTACTCCCCAGTCCCTTCATCGCTCTGGTAAGGAATCCTGACGTAGAGTTTTGACTCTTCTCTTCTCAAATTTCACTAAACAAAATTTAGGATCACGCGGGTATCTTGGAATCGTTCTGATGGATTTTTGATGAGAACATTGTTCTTGGTGCCTCCTGTCATTTAGGGGTTGTGGCAGTGTCCCGGGGAGTTGAGCTCCGAGGTGTTGTCGTCACAATTTTATCGTTGCAGTTCTGGAATACCTGAGTTTAGTACACCGACATCGAAAATCTCTTTTATGCAGTTGTTGGCGAGATAACCTCGACGCCACCTAGTACTGGGGCGGGAGTTCGGGAGTATTGCCATAACTTGTATAACGGATGCTTTTCGAAGGTTGAGGTAGACGATTTCCGAAGGTTTCTTGGTTATGTGTTGAAGGATGGATACAGCTGGATGTAGGATTTGCTAGTGTTTGGTGAGATATTATGCTTCCCCTGTATCCCCAACACCTGATTGCATAACCAGAAAATTTCGGGAGTTTATAAGTGGGAATTCAAGTAGCTCTTAGGATATCTTTCCGATGCATATATGATATGAAATTGGGGTTCGACGTCTAGTGGTCCGCCTATCCACGGTTGGTTTTCTAGTGGTCTCGTTGTGTCTTAAAGAGTCCTTGGCTATGCCGACTCAGGGACGCTTCGTATGTCATGTGCACTGCCTTGTACATGATGGTGCTGTATGATCGAGCCCGTGTAGGCCCCACCACGAAAACTTCGGACGAAATCTCTATCATATGTTTGTTCTGGCTTATTCTGCAAGCCAATCCTTGTTTTGTTTTGAGTTGTGGCATTCGAGTTGCTTCGAAGTCAAATGTTGATTCCATACCTTCCCTAAGCGGTGGTCTCATACTCCGATGTGAACACAAATCCTTCATGATAATCGAGATTGTCATGTCAATCCTTTTTCACTGGCGTGTTTCTCTTCAAGTGGATCCGATCACTTCAATATTCGCAAGATCAAGTATTAGTTCTTCTCAATGGTGTTTGTTTCATCCGTCTCCAAGATGCCTTTGTTTTTCCCACCCTCCCTCCCTTGTTTTCTGCAAGGACTTAGATTTCTTAATCAAGTATCCTTTTATTCTCGTGAAGTCTCTCCATTCCTTTTCTGTCAATGTTCTTATCCGGTGATTCTCAAGAAGATTCTAATGGAGCTTCAAGTTCGTCAATCTTCATTCTTTTCATCTCCGGTGGTTTCAAATCAAGCTTTCAGTGTTGATCTCATATCCCTTTTTACTCGTTTCAAATACCTTCTCATGCCGGTGCACCTTATATTCATTCACCTCTTACTATTCAATTGTTCCGGAGTGCTGAAGATATCTCAGTAGGATCGTCTTGTCATTCAAGATCCGTTAATCCTATTTTGAGGATGTTTATCTCATTCAACCCTTTTAATTCAACCGGTGCAACCTCTCTTTCAAATCATTCAACGGTGTTTTATTTTGAGTGGGCCCTAACGCACAGGTCTTTTCCCAGGATCTTACCTGACTCTTCTTATTTCTCGGAGGTATTCGCAAATTCTTTTCAAAGTTTGACGTAAGAATGATTTATCATCACTCAAATGGCTTCTCCAAGATCTGTCAAAATCATTTCATCGTTGGCTCAACCTTCCATTTTTCATCCCAGAGTATCTCAACAATTTAGTGGTGTTTCTCATCATGTGAAGACCGAAGAAGATTTTTTTCTCCCAATCTTGTTCTTGTCTCTTCAAGACTCATCATTCTAGCTTGTTGCCATCCTCTCGTAATTGTTTTGATCGTGAGAATTCTTTTCACCTATCCGGAGCAATTCAAGAGCCTTCTCAGTTTGATTATCCGGAGTCCATCAATTAAGGTGTATTCATTCTCAGCTGTCAGTTATCATTCCCCAATTTTACCGGTCCTTTGTTCAAGTGATCTTTAATCGGCTCATGATCTCTTCGTTCTCATGTATGTAAATCCTCTCAAGTATCTTCGTTCATTTGCTAATTCTTACCGGTGATTCACCCCTACTTCGATCATTTTCAATTCTTATGGTGATTTGCTCAAGATTCTATTCCATGGTTATCATATCAACTCATTCGTTGTTTTCCAAATCCTACCGACGGTTTGTCGAAGACCTTCGCAAGTTTATGTTATATCTCTCTTAATATTTTCTACGAGAATAATTAATATGTCAAATCCGTTGATTGTCATCAATTTAATTGGTGAAGGATAAGCATAATGTAATTCTTATTCTTGTTTCATCGAGTATATTCAATTCCTTATTCCAGAGCCTCATCAAAATTCTTGGTTTCAATTGTTTCATCTTTTATTTTCCCGGACTTCCAACCTCTTTCAATTATATTATCACGGAGATCTCTATCTAAATCATTGCAAGGCTTCAATCTTATTCTTTTCATCATTCAATTATTTTGGATCATTCTTTTATTACTGGAGTTCTTCATGAAGGTTCTACATGATGGTTCGTCAAGGATTTAATTCCTTCTCAAAGTTTTCATCGAGATTCTTTTAAGGAGCTCAAGCATTCTTCATTTTGTAATCTGGGGCACAATTCTTTCTACCGTATCATTGGAGGTGGTATTATGTCATTCTTGATAATTTGAGTTCATGTTTCATGATTCACATATTATTAAGAATGGGGTATTTTAAATCCATCTATCTTGTCATTGGAGTTATCTTGGGTTATATTTCACCTAAAGCCTTCCCTAAGGATTGTGGCTACTTATGGTGCTCATATATGATCCAAGTTCTTCATCTACCCTTCCGGTGAAATAAGCTTCTCGTCTCCTTGTTCATAATTTGAGATGTACTCCATAAGACCATATCAAGCTTATTCTTTTCGTTATTGGCTTTCTAATAACTCCGTTCAACCCTTCTCCTAAAGATGCCTTTTCAAGCTCTTTCTCCCGGAGGTCTAGTGATGTTGCTCTTTTCACTCCTCATCTCGGTTTGTCAAGATCATGTTCAATTTCTTCCATTTACAGTCGAAGTGCTGCCCAAATTATACCACTCTTTCCCTCTCTATCTTGTTTTTTAACCAGAGTGTTGTGCCTTTTTCCTCAAGTTCTTTTCATCTTATCAAGTCTTGCACCCTTTCTCAATCGGAGTGCTGCTCAAAGTTGTTCTTCCTTGTCCCTCTTTTCTAACGGAGTGTTTTCAACTTCGTTCATCGCCGTTGTATTCTTTTCTTGAAATGGCTTAACCTTTTCAAGGTTCTTTGGTTTCACTTGTTTGTCAAAGAAGCAACTTAGTTTTACCTCTTCTCTTCCTCTTCTTTTTCCCTCCAGTGCCATTCAAGATCTCGGGACGAGATCCTCTCATAGTGGTGGAGTGTTGTAACGCCCCGTGACCGATGTGCCAGGTGTCCTCCGCTTATTCTCTATTGTTTCCTTGTCATTGCTTGCGTGTCATGCATTGCATATCATGTCATCATGTGCATTTCATTTGCATACATGTTCGTCTCATGCATCCGAGCATTTTCCCCGTTGTCCGTTTTGCATTCCGGCGCTCCTATCTCCTTCGATGGTCCTTTCTACCTTCCTTTCGTGTGTGGGTGTTAAACATTTCCGGATTGGACCGAGACTTTGCATGCGGCCTTGGTTTACTACCGGTAGACCGCCTGTCAAGTTTCATACCATTTGGACTTCGTTTGATACTCCAACGGTTAACCGAGGGACAGAAAAGGCCTCATGTGTGTTGCAGCCCAACACCCCTCCAAAGTGGCCCAAAACCCACCTAAACCTCCTCCATCATCTCGGTCATTCGATCATGATCGCGTGGCCGAAAACCGCACCTCATTTGGACTCTCCTAGCTGCCTCTACCTATATATATGTGCTCCCCTCCCGAAAATCGCAGATGAAACCCTAACATCTTCCTCCTTCCGCCACCGGACACTTTCCCGCGCCGACGGACATGTCCTCCCGTCTCCGCGCCGCCGCCCCCAGCCTCTCCTGGACCGCCACGTGGCAAGCGCCGCCGCGCACCGCCGCGGGCCCGCGAGCCCACGGCCGGCCCTCCGAGCCCATCTCCTCCGCGCGGCTGCCCCGAGTGAGGCCCGTCTCCGCGCCGCTTCTTCCCCCGCGCCGGCGCCGCCAGCCGCCCCGGACGCCATTGCCAGCCGCCGCGCCGAGCTTCGGCCCCGCCGCCTCGGGTCCCGCTCCACCCCACCATTCGCCGCTGTTCGCCGCCCCGGCGACGGATCCGGCCGCCCCGTCGCTGGATCTGCCGACCTCGACCGGATCCGGCGGCCCCAACCTCCTCTCCGGCGATCCCCAGCGTTCCCGGCGAGCTCCGGTCATCCTCGAAGTCTGTGCCACGAAACCCTAGATCTGGGTGAGATATTTTCTCTAAGTCCCCGAGTTTTCCAGATTTAAATGACCATGTTCATCATGTTGTAACATCCGTAGCTCCGTTTTGCACGTGTAGCATATCAAAATGTTCGTCTCAGAGAGTACATCATTTCATCTAATTGCATCATTTTCATTTGAGCTCATCTTGATGCCCGAAATGCTGTTGGAAGAGAGCTATTTGAGTTAATTGTCAGATCTGCTGCACCAAATAGCTATTTGTCATTTTTGCCATGATTAATGTGTGCATGATATGCTCCTGAGCTCTACATGTGTTTTGTTATATGCCATGCTATCTTTCCAGAGGTGCTTGCCATGTATTTTTGTGATGTGTGTGGTGACTAGCACAAGCTTGCAAAGTGGTGCATTCGTTAATGCTGTTTTCAGGGACTTAGAAGTTCACCAAGTCCTTGATTTGTTTTTATCAATATGCCATATGTTCATGTTGTTTCCTAGTGATCCGTGCCTCTTTTGAGGATGATCAGTAAGGATGATTATTTAATCTTGTGGTGCTCTATCCATCCATGTCCTTGTTTGCAATTATGGAGCAACCTAGCTTGAGTCAATCGAGCTCTACTTTTGCTATTTCGTGAATCTGGGCAGATTGTCTACTTGTTAGCGATTTTGCCGAGGATGTTGTAGTTGATCCGTGCATGCTATGTTGTTGTTCTTGCCATGTCTAGCTTATACAATGTGTACTTGATGGGTGTATGCTTAGATTGTCATGCCTTGCTCTGTAGTGAGTGCATCGAGCTTGTTAACATGCCTACTTGCTATAATATTTGCATGCTTTAGTTTTTCAGTCTGTAATCTGATTATGTTTTTGCCATGTTCACATGCTTGTAATTGTATTTTATGATCCCTTTTGGCTCAAGGTCACTAAGGGACTTTTGTTAAGCTCTTTGAGTACCTTCATGCCATGCCTTGCTTTGCCATGTTAAGTTCCTGTAGCATATAGTTTTCATGCTCCAAAGTGTGCTACCTGATCTGAAATTCCAGACTAGTGTTAATTTCACTAAGTCTGAAACCTGTTTACCAATTGCACTTTTGCCATGCTTGTTTGAACCTGTTAATGGATGAATTGGCCGTAGCTCAGTGTTCATCTTTTTTCAAGCCTCAGGAATGGATCCCTGCCATGTATTTTGTTGCCATGTTTGAGTGCTGTAGCATAATCAACTTGATGCATTTAGGTGGCTACTTGCTGTTTATCGCAGACCGGTGCCATATTTGTTTTGCTTGCCATTTCCAAACCGTGCATCCGATTCCGACGATCTTTATATCGGTTTCAACCGAAATCACCTCACCTTTCCATTGGCACTCTTGGATTTCCAAGTTGAGGCCAGGTTCAATCATTCCTTGTCAATCATGCATATGCATCGCATACCGCATCCCGCATACCATACCTTGTTCATGTGTTGGTTGTTTACTATGTTGTGTGCTTCTTTCCGGTGTTTGCTCTTCGGGTTGGTTCCGGTAACGTCGCGTTTCTGAAGGACCCGTTCGACTATGTCCGATTATCTTCTTCATGGACTCGTTCTTCTTCCTTGCGGGATTTCAGGCAAGATGACCATACCCTCGAAATCACTTCTATCTTTGCTTGCTAGTTGCTTGCTCTTTTGCTACGCATAGGCTGCGATACCTGCCACTTGCTTATCATGCCTCCTATATTGTTGAACCAAGCCTCTAACCCACCTTGTCCTAGCAAACCGTTGTTTGGCTATGTTACCGCTTTGCTCAGCCCCTCTTATAGCGTTGTTAGTTGCAGGTGAAGATTGAAGTTTGTTCCTTGTTGGAACATGGAGATGTTGTTCCTTGTTTGAACATGTTTACTTGTTGGGATATCACAATAAATCTTATTTAATTAATGCATCTATATACTTGGTAAAGGATGGAAGGCTCGGCCTTATGCCTGGTGTTTTGTTCCACTCTTGCCGCCCTAGTGTTCGTCATGTCGGTGTTATGTTCCCGGATTTTGCGTTCCTTACGCGGTTGGGTAATAATGGGAACCCCTTGACAGTTCGCCTTGAATAAAACTCCTCCAGCAGTGCCCAACCTTGATTTTACCATTTGCCACCTAGCCTTTTCTTTCCCTTGGGTTTTGCGGACTCAAGGGTCATCATAATTTTAACCCCCCCCCCCCGGGGCCAGTGCTCCTCTGAGTGTTGGTGCAACCTGTCAGGTGCCGGTGGCCACCAGGGGCAACTCTGGGCTAGCCTACCCGTACCTAAGACAATCTGAGTGTGCCCTGAGAAAGAGATATGTGCAGATCCTATCGGGATTTGTCGGCACATTCGGGCGGTGTTGCTGCTTTAGTTTTACCTTGTCGAAATGTCTTGTAACCGGGATTCCGAGTCTGATCGGGTCTTCCCGCTAGAAGGAATATCCTTCGTTGACCGTGAGAGTTTGTCATGGGCTAAGTTGGGACACCCCTACAGGGATTTGAACTTTCGAAAGCCGTGCCCACGGTTATGGACAGATGGGAATTTGTTAACGTCCGGTTGTAGAAAACCTGAAGTTGACCTTAATTAAAATACTTCAACCGCGTGTGTAACCGTGATGGTCTCTTCTCGGCGGAGTCCGGGAAGTGAACACGGTGTTGGAGTTATGCTTGACGTAGGTTGTTCTAGGATCACTTCTTGATCATACTTTTATCGACCGTGCTTTGCCTTCTCTTCTCGCTCTCATTTCCGTATGTTAGCCACCATATATGCTAGTCGCTTGCTGCAGCTCCACCTCATACCTTTTACCTTACCCATAAGCTTAAATAATCTTGACCGCGAGGGTGCGAGATTGCTGAGTCCCTGTGGCTCACAGATACTTCCTAAACCAGCTTGCAGGTGCCGATGAGTCCGTGCAGGTGACGCAACCAAGCTCAGGAGGAGCTCGATGAAGATCTTGCCCTTTGTGTTGTTTCGTTCTAGTTGATCAGTAGTGGAGCCCAGTTGGGGTCGATCGGGGACCGTGTCGCATTTGGGGTTCTTCTTTTATTTTGGTTCCGTAGTTGGACCTTGGTTGTATTTCTGTGATGTAATGCTTTATTCATGTAATTGTGTGAAGTGGCGAGTGTAAGCCAACTATGTATCTGTTTTCCATTATGTATTACATGCGTTGTGTGAAGATTACCTCACTTGCGACATTGCTTTCAATGCGGTTTTGCCTCTAAGTCGTGCTTCGACACGTGGGAGATATAGCCGCATCGAGGGTGTTTCAAGTTGGTATCAGAGCCTTCCCCGACCTTAGGAGCCCCCACTGCTTGATCGTTTTTAGCAGCCGTTGTTGAGTCTAGAAAAATGTTTTGAGTCATTTAGGAATTATATATCGGAGAGTTTAGGAATTCTTTTTACTCCCCAGTCCCTTCATCGCTCTGGTAAGGAATCCTGACGTAGAGTTTTGACTCTTCTCTTCTCAAATTTCACTAAAAAAATTTAGGATCACGCGGGTATCTTGGAATCGTTCTGATGGATTTTTGACGAGAACATTGTTCTTGGTGCCTCCTGTCATTTAGGGGTTGTGGCAGTGTCCCGGGGAGTTGAGCTCCGAGGTGTTGTCATCACAATTTTATCGTTGAAGTTCTGGAATACCTGAGTTTAGTACGTCGACATCGAAAATCTCTTTTATGCAGTTGTTGGCGAGATAACCTCGACGCCACCTAGTACTGGGGCGGGAGTTCGGGAGTATTGCCATAACTTGTATAACGGATGCTTTTCGAAGGTTGAGGTAGACGATTTCCGAAGGTTTCTTGGTTATGTGTTGAAGGATGGATACAGCTGGATGTAGGATTTGCTAGTTTTTGGTGAGATATTATGCTTCCCCTGTATCCCCAACACCTGCTTGCATAACCAGAAAATTTCGGGAGTTTATAAGTGGGAATTCAAGTAGCTCTTAGGATATCTTTCCGACGCATATATGATATGAAATTGGGGTTCGATGTCTAGTGGTCCGCCTATCCACGGTTGGTTTTATAGTGGTCTCATTGTGTCTTAAAGAGTCCTTGGCTATGCCGACTCGGGGACGCTTCGTATGTCATGTGCACTGCCTTGTACATGATGGTGCTGTATGATCGAGCCCGTGTAGGCCCCACCACGAAAACTTCGGACGAAATCTCTATCATATGTTTGTTCTGGCTTATTCTGCAAGCCAATCCTTGTTTTGTTTTGAGTTGTGGCATTCAAGTTGCTTCGAAGTCAAATGTTGATTCCATACCTTCCCTAAGCGGTGGTCTCATACTCCGATGTGAACACAAATCCTTCATGATAATCGAGATTGTCATGTCAATCCTTTTTCACTGGCGTGTTTCTCTTCAAGTGGATCCGATCACTTCAATATTCGCAAGATCAAGTATCAGTTCTTCTCAATGGTGTTTGTTTCATCCGTCTCCAAGATGCCTTTGTTTTTCCCACCCTCCCTCCCTTGTTTTCTGCAAGGACTTAGATTTCTTAATCAAGTATCCTTTTATTCTCGTGAAGTCTCTCCATTCCTTTTCTGTCAATGTTCTTATCCGGTGATTCTCAAGAAGATTCTAATGGAGCTTCAAGTTCGTCAATCTTCATTCTTTTCATCTCCGGTGGTTTCAAATCAAGCTTTCAGTGTTGATCTCATATCCCTTTTTACTCGTTTCAAATACCTTCTCATGCCGGTGCACCTTATATTCATTCACCTCTCGCTATTCAATTGTTCCGGAGTGCTGAAGATATCTCAGTAGGATCGTCTTGTCATTCAAGATCCGTTAATCCTATTTTGAGGATGTTTATCTCATTCAAGCCTTTTAATTCAACTGGTGCAACCTCTCTTTCAAATCATTCAACGGTGTTTTATTTTGAGTGGGCCCTAACCCACAGGTCTTTTCCCAGGATCTTACCTGACTCTTCCTATTTCTCGGAGGTATTCGCAAATTCTTTTCAAAGTTTGACGTAAGAATGATTTATCATCACTCAAATGTCTTCTCCAAGATCTGTCAAAATCTTTTCATCGTTGGCTCAACCTTCCATTTTTGATCCCGGAGTATCTGAACAATTTAGTGGTGTTTCTCATCATGTGAAGACCGAAGAAGATTTTTTTCTCCCAATCTTGTTCTTGTCTCTTCAAGACTCGTCATTCTAGCTTGTTGCCATCCTCTCGTAATTGTTTTGATCGTGAGAATTCTTTTCACCTATCCAGAGCAATTCAAGAGTCTTCTCAGTTTGATTATCCGGAGTCCATCAATTAAGGTGTATTCATTCTCAGCTGTCAGTTACCATTCCCCAATTTTACCGGTGCTTTGTTCAAGTGATCTTTAATCGGGTCATGATCTCTTCGTTCTCATGTATCTAAATCCTCTCAAGTATCTTCGTTCATTTGCTAATTCTTACCGGTGATTCACCCCTACTTCGATCATTTTCAATTCTTTTGGTGATTTGCTCAAGATTCTATTCCATGGTTATCATATCAACTCATTCGTTGTTTTCCAAATCCTACCGACGGTTCGTCGAAGACCTTCCCAAGTTTATGTTATATCTCTCTTAATCTTTTCTACGAGAATAAGTAATATGTCAAATCCGTTGATTGTCATCAATTTAATTGGTGAAGGATAAGCATAATGTAATTCTTATTCTTGTTTCATCGAGTATATTCAATTCCTTATTCCGGAGCCTCATCAAAATTCTTGGTTTCAATTGTTTCATCTTTTATTTTCCCGGAGTTCCAACCTCTTTCAATTATATTATCACGGAGATCTCTATCTAAATCATTGCAAGGCTTCAATCTTATTCTTTTCATCATTCAATTATTTTGGATCATTCTTTTATTACCGGAGTTCTTCATGAAGGTTCTACATGATGGTTCGTCAAGGATTTAATTCCTTCTCAAAGTTTTCATCGAGATTCTTTTAAGGAGCTCAAGCATTCTTCATTTTGTAATCTGGGGCACAATTCTTTCTACCGTATCATTGGAGGTGGTATTATGTCATTCTTGATAATTTGAGTTCATGTTTCATGATTCACATATTATTAAGAATGGGGTATTTTAAATCCATCTATCTCGTCATTGGAGTTATCTTGGGTTATATTTCACCTAAAGCCTTCCCTAAGGATTGTGGCTACCTCATATATGATCCAAGTTCTTCATCTACCCTCCCGGTGAAATAAGCTTCTCGTCTCCTTCTTCATACCAATCCAATTCTTCTTCCCGTGAGTGGCAGGCTGTCACCTCATAATTTGAGATGTACTCCATAAGACCATATCAAGCTTATTCTTTTCGTTGTTGGCTTTCTAATAACTCCGTTCAACCCTTCTCCTAAAGATGCCTTTTCAAGCTGTTTCTCCCGGAGGTCTAGTGATGTTGCTCTTTTCACTCCTCATCTCGGTTTGTCAAGATCATGTACAATTTCTTCCATTTACAGTCGAAGTGGTGCCCAAATTATACCACTCTTTCCCTCTCTATCTTGTTTTTTTTAACCGGAGTGTTGTGCCTTTTTCCTCAAGTTCTTTTCATCTTATCAAGTCTTGGACCCTTTCTCAATCGGAGTGTTGCTCGAAGTTGTTCTTCCTTGTCCCTCTTTTCTAACGGAGTGTTTTCAACTTCGTTCATCGCCGTTGTATTCTTTTCTCGAAATGGCTTAACCTTTTCACGGTTCTTTGGTTTCACTTGTTTGTCAAAGAAGCAACTTAGTTTTACGTCTTCTCTTCCTCTTCTTTTTCCCTCCAGTGCCATTCTAGATCTCGGGACGAGATCCTCTCATAGTGGTGGAGTGTTGTAACGCCCCGTGACCGATGTGCCAGGTGTCCTCCGCTTATTCGCTGTTGTTGCCTTATCATTGCTTGCGTGTCATGCATTGCATATCATGTCATCATGTGCATTTTATTTGCATACATGTTCGTCTCATGCATCCGAGCATTTTCCCCGTTGTCCGTTTTGCATTCCGGCGCTCCTATCTCCTCCGGTGGTCCTTTCTACCTTCCTTTCGTGTGTGGGTGTTAAACATTTCCGGATTGGACCGAGACTTTTCATGCGGCCTTGGTTTACTACCGGTAGACCGCCTGTCAAGTTTCGTACCATTTGGACTTCGTTTGATACTCCAACGGTTAACCGAGGGACCGAAAAGGCCTCGTGTGTGTTGCAGCCCAACACCCATCCAAAGTGGCCCAAAACTCACCTAAACCTCCTCCATCATCTCGGTCATTCGATCATGATCGCGTGGCTGAAAACCGCACCTCATTTGGACTCTCCTAGCTCCCTCTACCTATATATATATGTGCTCCCGTCCCGAAAATCGCGGATGAAACCCTAACATCTTCCTCCTTCCGCCACCGGACACTTTCCCGCGCCGACAGACATGTCCGCCCGTCTCCGCACCGCCGCCCCCAGCCTCTCCTGGACCGCCACGTGGCAAGCGCCGCCGCGCGCCGCCGTGGGCCCGCGAGCCCACGGCCGGCCCTCCGAGCCCATCTCCTCCGCGTGCCTGCCCCGAGCGAGGCCCGTCTCCGCGCCGTTTCTTCCCTCGCGCCGGCGCCGCCAGCTGCCCCGGACGCCATTGCCGGCCGCCACGCCGAGCTTCGGCCCCGCCGCCTCGGGTCGCCGCTCCGCCCCGCCATTCGCCGCCGTTCGCCGCCCCGGCGACGGATCCGGCCGCCCCGTCGCCGGATCTGCCGACCTCGACCGGATCCGGCGGCCCCAACCTCCTCTTCGGCGATCCCCGGCGTTCCCGGCGAGCTCCGGTCATCCTCGAAGTCTGTGCCACAAAACCCTAGATCTGGGTGAGATATTTTCTCTAAGTCCCCGAGTTCCGTAGCTCTGTTTTGCACGTGTAGCATATCAAAATGTTTGTCTCAGAGAGTACATCATTTCATATAATTGCATAATTTTCATTTGAGCTCATCTTGATGCCCGAAATGCTGTTGGAAGAGAGCTATTTGAGTTAATTGTCAGATCTGCTGCACCAAATAGCTATTTGTCATTTTTGCCATGATTAATGTGTGCATGATATGCTCCTGAGCTCTACATGTGTTTTGTTATATGCCATGCTATCTTTCCAGAGGTGCTTGCCATGTATTTTTGTGATGTGTGTGGTGACTAGCACAAGCTTGCAAAGTGGTGCATTCGTTAATGCTGTTTTCAGGGACTTAGAAGTTCACCAAGTCCTTGATTTGTTTTTATCAATATGCCATATGTTCATGTTGTTTCCTAGTGATCCGCGCCTCTTTTGAGGATGATCAGTAAGGATGATTTGTTAATCTTGTGGTGCTCTACCCATCCATGTCCTTGTTTGCAATTATGCAGCAACCTAGCTTGAGTCAATCGAGCTCTACTTTTGCTATTTCGTGAATCTGGGCAGATTGTCTACTTGTTAGCGATTTTGCCGAGGATGTTGTAGTTGATCCGTGCATGCTACGTTGTTGTTCTTGCCATGTCTAGCTTACACAATGTGTATTCTTGATGGGTGTATGCTTAGATTGTCATGCCTTGCTCTGTAGTGAGTGCATCGAGCTTGTTAACATGCCTACTTGCTATCATATTTGCATGCTCCAGTTTTTCACAAAGTCTGTAATCTGATTATGTTTTTGCCATGTTCACATGCTTGTAATTGTATGTTCTGATCCCTTTTGGCTCAAGGTCACTAAGAGACTTTTGTTAAGCTCTTTGAGTAGCTTCATGCCATGCCTTGCTTTGCCATGTTAAGTTCTTGTTGCATATACTTTTCATGCTCCAAAGTGTGCTACATGATCTGAAATTCCAGACTAGTGTTAATTTCACTAAGTCTGAAACCTGTTTACCAATTGCACTTTTGCCATGCTTGTTAGAACCTTTTAATGGATGAATTGGCCGTAGCTCAGTGTTCATCTTTTGTCAAGCATCGTGAATGGATCCCTGCCATGTATTTTGTTGCCATGTTTGAGTGTTGTAGCATAATCAACTAGATGCATTTAGGTGGCTACTTGATGTTTATCGCAGACCGGTGCCATATTTGTTTTGCTTGCCATTTCCAAACCGTGCATCCGATTCCGGCGATCTTTATATTGATTTCAACCGAAATCACCTCACCTTTCTAGTGGCACTCTTGGATTTCCATGTTAAGGCCAGGTTCAATCATTCCTTGTCAATCATGCATATGCATCGCATACCGCATCCCGCATACCATACCTTGTTCGTGTGTTGGTTGTTTACTATGTTGTGTGCTTCTTTCTGGTGTTTGCTCTTCGGGTTGGTTCCGGTAATGTCGCGTTTGTGAATGACCCGTTCGACTAAGTCCGATTATCTTCTTCATGGACTCGTTCTTTTTCCTTGCGGGATTTCAGGTAAGATGACCATACCCTTGAAATCACTTCTATCTTTGCTTGCTAGTTGCTCGATCTTTTGCTATGCCTAGGCTGCGATACCAACCACTTGCTTATCATGCCTCCTATATTGTTGAACCAAGCCTCTAACCCACCTTGTCCTAGCAAACCGTTGTTTGGCTATGTTACCGCTTTGCTCAGCCCCTCTTATAGCATTGTTAGTTGCAGGTGAAGATTGAAGTTTGTTCCTTGTTGGAACATGGAGATGTTGTTCCTTGTTTGAACATGTTTACTTGTTGGGATATCACAATATATCTTATTTAATTAATGCATCTATATACTTGGTAAAGGGTGGAAGGCTCGGCCTTATGCCTGGTGTTTTTTTCCACTCTTGCCGCCCTAGTTTCCGTCATATCGGTGTTATGTTCCCGGATTTTGCGTTCCTTACGCGGTTGGGTAATAATGGGAACCCCTTGACAGTTCGCCTTGAATAAAACTCCTCCAGCAGTGCCCAACCTTGGTTTTACCATTTGCCACCTAGCCTTTTCTTTCCCTTGGGTTCTGCAGACTCAAGGGTCATCATTATTTTAACCCCCCCCCCGGGCTAGTGCTCCTCTGAGTGTTGGTCCAACCTGTCAGGTGCCGGTGGCCACCAGGGGCAACTCTGGGCTGGCCTACCCGTACCTAAGACAATCTGAGTGTGCCCTGAGAAAGAGATATGTGCAGCTCCTATCGGGATTTGTCGGCACATTCGGGCGGTGTTGCTGGTTTAGTTTTACCTTGTCGAAATGTCTTGTAACCGGGATTCCGAGTCTGATCGGGTCTTCCCGCTAGAAGGAATATCCTTCGTTGACCGTGAGAGTTTGTCATGGGCTAAGTTGGGACACCCCTGCAGGGATTTGAACTTTCAAAAGTCGTGCCCGCGGTTATGGGCAGATGGGAATTTGTTAACGTCTGGTTGTAGAAAACCTGAAGTTGACCTTAATTAAAATACTTCAACCGCGTGTGTAACCGTGATGGTCTCTTCTCGGCGGATTCCGGGAAGTGAACACGGTGTTGGAGTTATGCTTGACGTAGGTTGTTCTAGGATCACTTCTTGATCATACTTTTATCGACCGTGCTTTGCCTTCTCTTCTCGCTCTCATTTGCATATGTTAGCCACCATATATGCTAGTCGCTTGCTACAGCTCCACCTCATACCTTTTACCTTACCCATAAGCTTAAATAGTCTTGATCGCGAGGGTGCGAGATTGCTGAGTCCCTGTGGCTCACAGATACTTCCTAAACCAGCTTGCAGGTGCCGATGAGTCCGTGCAGGTGACGCAACCAAGCTCAGAAGGAGCTCGATGAAGATCTTGCCCTTTGTGTTGTTTCGTTCTAGTTGATCAGTAGTGGAGCCCAGTTGGGGTCGATCGGGGACCGTGTTGCATTTGGGGTTCTTCTTTTATTTTGGTTCCGTAGTCAGACCTTGATTGTATTTGTGTGATGTAATGCTTTATTCATGTAATTGTGTGAAGTGGCGAGTGTAAGCCAACTATGTATCTCTTTTCCATTATGTATTACATGGGTTGTGTGAAGATTACCTCACTTGCGACATTGCTTTCAATGCGGTTATGCCTCTAAGTCGTGCTTCGACACGTGGGAGATATAGCCGCATCGAGGGCGTTTCATCTCATCCGACCAAGTTCTTCTCCTTGGGGTTGTGGTGTTCTCTTTGTCAAGAAGGATGGAACGGACCGACTTTGTGTCGACTACCGTCCATTGAACAAGAAGACCATAAAGAACAACTACCTGATACGTCTCCAATGTATCTATAATTTTTGATTGCTCCATGCTATATTATCTACTGTTTTGAATGTTTATGGGCTTTATTATACACTTCGATATCATTTTTGGGACTAATCTATTAACCCAGAGCCCAGTGCCATTTTCTGTTTTTACCTTGTTTTAGGGCTTCGAAGAAAAGGAAAATCAAACGGAGTCCAAATGACCTGAAACTTCACGGAACCTATTTTTGGATCAGAAGAAGCCCAGAAGACTTGGAGTCTACGTAAGGGAAGCTTCGAGGAGGCCACGAGGTAGGGGGCGCGCCCACCCCCCTGGGCGTGCCGTCCACCCTCGTGGGCCCCTCGTGGCCCCCTTGACGTACTTCTTCCTCCTATATATCTCCATATACCCTAAAAACATCCGTGGAGACGATAGATCGGGAGTTCCGCCGCCAGAAGCCTCCGTAGCCACCGAAAGCCAATCTAGACACGTTCCGGCACCCTGCCGGAGGGGGCAATCCATCTCCAGTGGCCATCTTCATCATCCCGGTGCTCTCCATGATGAGGAGGGAGTAGTTCTCCCTCGGGGCTAAGGGTATGTACCAATAGCTATGTGTTTGATCTCTCTCTCGTGTTCTTGATGTGATACGATCTTGATGTATCACGAGCTTTGCTATTATAGTTGGATCCTATGATGTTTCTCCCCCTCTACTCTCTTGTAATTAATCGAGTTTCCCCTTTGAAGTAATCTTATCGGATTGAGTCTTTAAAGATTTGAGAACACTTGATGTATGTCTTGCTGTGCGTATCTGTGGTGACAATGGGATATCACGTGATTCACTTGATGTATGTTTTTGTGACCAACTTGCGGGTTCCGCCCATGAACCTATGCATAGGGGTTGGCACACGTTTTCGTCGTGATTCTCCGGTAGGAACTTTGGGGCACTCTCTGAGGTCATTTT